>NC_084682.1:10010000-10610000 GCF_028389875.1 Rhea pennata
AAAGAGGGAGGAAAAGGCTGGAGACAGACGCACCCCTGAGCAATCCAATGCTATAAAAGTAAATCCCTGCGGAGGCTTCTGGGATTATTTAAAGGAGGTGGTAAATGACTCAGAATAAAAACATAACATAGCCCAGAATCACCAGCTGTGTTTTTCTTTGTGCAGTTTAATGATGATCGCTATGTCTGACAATGACAGAAGAGGAAAACTCTTCTGCTGGAGTTTGCAGGTTGCCAGATTGGTGGGCAATGAGATGCTCTCCTGAAAGACACCCTGCCCTTCAGGCGGGAGGAGACCCCTGTCCTGATTTCTTCTGAGTGTGCTATCGCAGGGTCAATGAGTCCCAGCCTCATGGATTGAGACTAACTTGACCTAACTTGGTAAGGAGTTTCACATTAATGATTTTTCTGTAGTTAATAATCACTATTACAGATGTGATTAATGTGTGTTATATCGAATAGTTTTATGTATATCAGTAGTCAATACTCAAAGGTATTTGTAAGCAACTTATTGATCTGATAGTCTTATAATAATCTGTAAGAATTGATTATCTACTTATCCAAACAGCCTTTAATTAACCCTTCTGAAGCTATTTATCAATATACCTCTAATACAGAACACATCACATCTCACTCAGCTGTTTTTCTGACCCTGGACACAATGCAAGAGGAATTGAGAACTTTAATTCCTCTGAAATCCAGCTAATGATAACCATAAGATGGAATTTGCATGTGGATTGGCACATGATTCAGTACAATTTCCCTGGAATCAGGAAATGGCTGCATGTGTGACTGCTCCTGGCCCATGCGCATCAGTGCACACAGCCACGGAGCTGCTCCGGTGCGGAAAATAGGGCAGGATGCTCCCGGCAGCACAGTGTTCCCCTGGGAGCTTCAAAGTGCCTACAGTGCACTGCGGGGGGATGTCTTGCTGCTTACACTCTGGACTTGCTTCACACAGCTGCTTCCAAAGCACCAGCGTTGAAAATCAAGACATCTGAGAAGGAAACATCCATGCACTGTGATGCACCGATCCTTCTGCCAGTTCTCCTTGTGCTGCAATGCAGTTAACATGCTTGCTGCATGAGCCACGTCCCCCTCCCCATTACCCTCACCCCATTTCTAGGATGTCCCCTGCTCACTTCTGACCATCCACCCCTTTTCTCAGCTTTCTCATCAGTCTCTCAAGCAGGCTTCAGCCATACTCACCTCCATTTCATCTCCCCCAAGCCCAACCCTGCCTATGCTAGAGCCCTGAGCGGTAGCTACCATGTCCATACCAATACAGCAGTACTGGTGATGAAGATGAAGGCAGAATTTAGGCTGCAGTATCCCATGCTCATGCCTCAGTGAGAGGCCAGCATCACCTCCCCAGGCACTTTGTCGGAAATGCTGCCTTTAGCTCTTATGTGTATTTTACAATAACCTATTTTATTATCTGATTCTAGCTGAATGGGAACAAGCCTGGAGCATGTGCATTTAACACCGAAGGGAGCATAAGTAGAGTAAATCTTCCAGGTGTGTAAATCAGTCTAGCTCCACTGCTACCCTTGAGTCATGGGAACTCCCATCATTTACATCAGCTAAAAATCTGTTCCAACAGCTCAGCCGAAGGCTTCCTGAAAGAAGACTGCGAGGTCTACTCGCAGTTTTCTTTTCTCTTTACTGAGGCAACTGAATGTGGCATTTTTCAAGACAATATTCATGCCTAGTAGAGATACTGATCAACAGGCTCTGTTGAGGGCTTAGAGCTTGTTTCTTTTAGATACCATAAACTGAGTGATTGTAATGGTCAGAATTTGCCAAAATGTGCAGCATACATATGGTGACTGTATTTTCAGAAAATTACAACTTGGAATAAAAAAGGAAGAGGGAGTGTTTTCATTATAAAGTATGCTACTTTTAACAAAAAACCTTGATTAAAAAAAGACAATCCATAAATTTCAGCTATCTCTATTTATTGCTGCTTGTGAAGCAGCAGGAGGATTTCACTCACAATAAATGATTTTCACCAAAGACCTGCAGAATTTTTATAATTTCAAATTTTTAATAGTTCTATTGATGCAGGTGGTTCATTTAAAAACAGGCTGTAGCAAAGCTGTTTTTTAAAATTTTTAAAATATTTATTAGTGATCAGTGTAAGAAATCAGATTTATTAGTCACTTAAGCTCTTTTCTACTTTCTAATTTTCTAGTGAGATGCTTCATCAGTGTGAACAGAACGGTTTCCATGAGGTCGGTTGTAGATCTTGCTCATCAAGGAAAATTCTGCCTAACCTCTGTATTTCCTATTACACTGTCTGTGAAACCAAGTCCTACTCAGTTATTGATTCCTTCTTATTGCTCTCAGGTCTTAACTAAATAAACCAGGTTTGTCTTGACTCCTTCACATCTTTTTCTCTTTTTGCAAGAATATCCACACAGTGGCAAACCATCTGTGATCAGGCAAGATTTATTGTTTTGTCGATTCCTGGAACTGAAAATATTAATGATGTAAAATATTGATTTGAAAAAACAAACCTCAGAGTTGTTCAATGAGCCTCTCTTTCAGGCACAATACTGAGATGTCCATCCATTTTCCATTTTCATATTTATTGGTAAGTGAAAAATCAGGCCTGTCAAGTGGCTCAATTTCTAAAGTGAAGTACTTCTCTCCCTCAGATGCACATGAATAATTCTCATTAACCTTCAAGGGATTAATGCAGTTTCTTGCAAATGGCTGCAATATACAGTATTTAATATTTATGCTTTCCATATGGCTAGTGCTGTCATACATTCTTGTCAAACATGCTGCACAGTTAATGATATTTTAGCTAAATGTGGTCCAGAAGACCTGGATATTTGAGGGACACTTGTGCCAATCTCCATTTTTATTGATGCTATTTGAGCCTCATAACAAAATTCCTGAAGGGATTAAATCAGCCACTCTACTGAAATGTGATGTTAAGCTGCCCTTAAAGTAGAGTTAAACATAAGGTTGTCATATCATAGAATCATAGAATCAGTAAGGTTGGAAGGGACCGCTGGAGATCATCTAGTCCAGCCTCCTGCTCAAGCAGGGTCACCCAGAGCATGTTAGACAGGGTTGCATCCAGGCGTGCTTTGAATGTCTCCAGAGAAGGAGACTCCACAACCTCTCTGGGCAACCTGTTCCAGTGCTCCGTCACTCTCTCAGTGGAGAAATTCCCCCTCATATTCAGGCGGACTGACACCATCAGACCTAGCTATATACTATTTGTACAGACCTCAAAGTGCCTAAAAGGTATAGAATAGGAAATGAGCTGGGAACTGTTTCTAGGTTAGAAATCAGAATAGCAGAGGAAAAAAGAAGCTTGATCAAAGGCCCAGCAAATCGTTGTCGGAGACTGGAAGAAAACAGTTGCGTTCTGACTTTCTGCACAGCAATCTGTCCCCAGTTTACTCCAAGCTTTCCCAAGGATACCTATGCAATATGCCGTCTGTGTCTCTTTGCCCACATGAACTGATATTAATTATCTGATTAAGGGCAGGAGGTTACCACAGGACCATATCCATCATTGTGACTAAGTGAGAAGATTGCTCTGCACTGATACTGAATCCACAGGGTATGGTTGGATCAGTCTGTATGCAGCATGTTAGATCACCCTGAGGGATGCCAAATGCAGTGTATGTATATTACAGGTGAAGCAGTCTTTAACGTTTTTGTAATCTTTTTTTTCCAAAAATTAAGTTTGATAATTAATGAGTTGATTTAAAAAATGAAGATACAAGTTTTATCTGAACAAGTTTTTTAATGATTCAAAATAAAATGGGGAATATTCTTGCAGTCTTCCATTTCAAAGTTTCCTATAATCTGCTGCTGTCATTGAGAGATATTTCACCTCCATTCTCTTCCCCCAGAAATGGGCATATTCAGATTGTCTATTCTACACCAAATGTCAAGGTTTTCACTGCTGATTTTGAGCAGTGCTCATAGTTCTGCTCATGAACTTTGCACCTCAGTTTCTCACTGATGAAAACAGACACAGCTGGGGAACATTCTTTGGCTACTCATTTTATTTACATGTATATTCACTGCTGCAGAAAGAGAGATGGTCACAGCCTGCAGGCAGCAAACCTCCTACTCCTGGGGTCTCAGCCCAAACCTTTCTGCCCAGTTCCCATGGAACAATTTGGCCCCAATAAGTGACTGGTAAAGGGCTTAAAATACACAGCAAATTGTTTGCTACAGGTTCCTACTTAATGAACTAAAACCCCTCTCCCAACAAGAACCATAACATTTGTTCCGCAACTCAAACCTTGCTCTCATGCTAAAGGGAAAGGACATGTAAAACGTTGTGTGGAGCTCCTGCCACAGCAGAACTTTGCAGAGTAAGGTCATGGATTGCAGTGACACATTACAGCACAGATAAAGAGGATTGCCTGCTGCAAAGAGATAAGTGCAATCTGGCACAACATAATTGTCAAAGCAAGTGAGGATGTCTCCTATTCTATGATAACTAAACCATTCATCTTTCAAATCTAAAGCAGAAAGAGAAAACAGATAGGTAGGAATAGGAAGAAGGTGAAGAGATATCTTGGGATAGAATCAGGAAGAAAAGGCCAAAGACTGAGTGAGATATAGAACTGTGGAGCTGTATTGCTGACACAATTGGATGCTGATGATTTCTGGCCCACACAAAGCATCTGGAGTATTATTTTTTCTTAGTTATAATTATAGACACACTTATATTTTAGGTCATTCAGTGCCAAGCAGGGTCATCACAGCTCATTAAAGCAAAATTAGCTTCTCCATATTTGCCCTTCTTGCACCAAACAAAAAAACCTGCTTGTAATAGTACAGTATGTGGCCTACAAGTGTGTCCATAATTAAAAGGTTGAGCTACTCTTGTAAACAAATTACCATGAACAAAGGGGTTTACAAATGCCGGCTAATTAGTTTGGATTCCCTAAAGCTTTTAGCTGTTTTTTAATTCAATAACACAGTGTAAATTCTCTAGCCTGAAAAGTCTAATAGGAATTGGCAGAAAACTAAATAATTGATATTGTCAGCGATTGCAGCGGCAAGCCCTCGAATGTTATTGTCTGCCAGTAAACAGGACTGCCGTGATTTCCTGAGAGAATAAAGAACTGGTTTTAATGAATTAACAATATAAATGTTAGACAGCTGGCTTTCAACAGCAGCTCAGGAGGCAACATTTCAAGCTGACACTGTGGACCAGTGAAAAAGCCCTCAGACAGAGACTTGACGAGAAGTGTGCTGGTCACCTGTCCACACTAGAGGCCAAGTCCCTTTTGCTTTATTCTCCATAGAAGCCCCATTGAAGTCAGCAGGCTCGTTTCCAAGCTTAGAGAGAACAGGAGCCAGCTTGGCACCTGAAAAGATACCAGAAGGCACCAGGAGGAAGAAAAAGAAGCTTCAAGTCCACACGAGCTGCAGCTGCTGAGATTGTGCTGGTGAAACAGATTTAATGGGGAGCAGTGGGGGCACTAACAAGCAGTCTAACATGTTGTGGGTATTAATGAGGGGGTGATCTAGGCTAAAGCCTCATGAAGGCTGTGGAAAAGTATTTGGAGGAGCCTGTACTTGTCATATCATGTCACTGACTGGATAAACTGGCCTGTGCAAAGGAGCTGGGCTGTTCCTCAACTGGTGTAAGGGCTTCTGGGATCTGTTTCTGACCCTGCTGCTCTCCTTTCAGGTATTTCTCCTGGTTCCTTGTATTTATTTTCAACTAGACATCTTTTGACTTAGTCTGTAGATGGTTTATGAGGACAGGAGGTTAATGCAAGCAGCCAGGGAAAACCAAGAGTAGCCTGGAAGTTTGTGCTGGAGGGCAGCACTTGAGCACAACTTGCTGAGAGAGGTTTTTATGCTGTCAGATGTGGAGGTTTTGTATTGCAGCTTGTGTTAAAGCAACCCCAAAAGCCTAAATCTCAGGTCTGCCTGACCTGTTTTGGCAAGCCCTGGGGTTAAACTGATAGATTTCTATTGACTCCTGTGGGGTGCTGCACAGGAAAATGGTTGGAGGTGGCTCATAGATCACATCTAATAGCAGCAGAGATCATGGGAACAGGTTCTTCTGCCCATTGCCGGGAGCATATATACGTGTGTGTGCTTTCTGAGGCTGTATCTTTCTGCAGGATCTCATATAAGTACCAAACTACAGCATTGTGGTAATGGTTATGTCCTATATAGTGGATTTTTTGTTGTTGTTTGGTTTTTTTAAAGGATTTGTCATCACAAAAGTGACAAAGAATTTAGTCTCTGAAGAAGCATTCATATTGCATCAGTTGCTGCTGTGGCAAATAGCACGTTGACTACGTGCTCTCTGTATCAGTCCCATGGTCTCTCTTATCAACCAATCTCTGTCCATCACCAAAGCAATCTGCCTGCTTTGAGTGCAAGATGTGAAGCCCCTTTCTCTGTTCAACCCGATCCTCTTATCCGCCCCCAAAGAAGGACTCACAACAGATTAGGTTGGTCTCCACCAAAAGCTATTGTCTTAAAACTATCGTGCAGTAGCAACTGGGTCTCGACCTTGCCGCTTGCTTTGATGCAGAGGAAGCTATTGTCTCTCAAGGAGGCAAACTATTTTCTCTTCTGAAGAAGGTCAGAGAGATGAAACACCAAGAAAGATCACAGCAATGATATGGGCCGCAGCTTAGCAGAGTTAATAGCAAGCGAGCGTGTGGCAGAGAGCTGAAGTGCGCTTGAATATATAGAGGCAAGTCATAAGCTGGCATAAACTAGTTGTGCTTTGTGAAAAGCAGTGGACTGACTCGTGCGCACAGTTTCTGAGGACCCAGCCTGCAGCAGCTCTGTCAGAGAGCTGGCAATCCTTATCATTGCTTGCAATAATGATGGGCGGGGGAGAAGAACAGTTTTTCCTTTTTTTTCTTCTTGAAAAGACATTGCTTTCCTCTGAAGAAAACTAGAATAATTTCATACAGTAAATTTGGCAGCCTGGAATATATTGCTTAATAGCCAGTGTAAAGCACAACAGAAGAGGATCTCATTTGCTATAGAGCGTAATGCACAGCAATACCTTTCAGAGAGCAAATTAATAACAGTAATGAGGTGTACAGCCTTTAACCACTTAAGCCACTGTATTTTCATAACCCTTTCTCTCCAGTGCTCCCATACTGCATGTGGTCTGTGACCAGGCCCTCTCTGGCCCTTACTCAGATGTTTTTCTTGACATATTTGGCAGAGGAGGACAGTGACTCGTCTTCTCTGCATGTCTCTTTTTAGGATCCTGCTTTTCTGTTTTGATTCCAGACTGACTTTCTAACAAAGGGCTGGGATGAGTGGGAAGGGAAGGTATAAATCCATGTAAGTTGCTCAGCTTGCAGGACTCAGTGCTGGTGGTGATGCATTTTTCTTATCAGCCCTTTACCTATGAAACTCTAAAGTAACCAAACTAGATAGTTAATTTGTTAGCAGTATGAACTTATAAAATGTACCTAGATCCTGCAAGATACTGAAATCATTGTATCATTGCTAATATCTGGTGCTGTTGCTGCTACTGCTCTGAAGGATGTGTGGCCTAGTCCAGGAGCTATTTTCATGGATATGACATCATGATAACTCTTAGTGTCAAGGTAAAATTAGGACCAAAGTAACTATCTGCAAGAAAGCTCAGTGGATAAATCCTTAATCTGAGGTTATGAATGTTTATGCCTCTCACATAGAAGGGAGGAGAAATGGGGAAGAGGATTTGAAAGGCTCTGTTGAGCATGGTTGATCAGAAGACAGCCAGGAAGACTGAGAGTTGGGCATGAGTAGAAACACTGAATGTCAACAGTGCTGAAACCTGAATCTCCTATGGCCACCCCACTCCGTTTGAGTCCCCTATCACTACAGACCAGAGACAGTGTGGCACTGGGACTAAACTATGATAGAAATGGCGCAAATTGTCAATCAGAAGGAAGGTGCAAGAGCTGATTTCTAAAGGTTCTCTTAATCAGGGGAAAAAAATAGCACCTTAATTAGGAAACTCAGCTTACAATCAGATGAGGTTTGCACAGAATGCGGTTTTTGTTAATTCATGAAAAAGTGCAGCTTTGGGGCCTGCTGAATACCCTCCACTCATTGCAAGAATTCTCTATGCTTTGCAGAATTGCAGCCTAGTGGAACAAAGGTTAAGTTGAACTTAATTCATTCAAAAACCAAACAAGCTTATTTTCCTTTTCCTTACCAGCTTGACAATCTGCAGACTTATTCACCTCATCCAGACTTGTGGGTCTTAGTTCCCCAGCAGTGCTACTGAGCAACCCTTTCCAAATCCTGAAGAGCAGAAATACCTTCTCTGCCATGTGAAGGGGGAAGCTTGTTTCAAGGTTTTAGTGACCTGAGTTTTTTATGTTCCTATTATAAGGTCCTATCCACATGTTATGAGCGTAAGGTAGAACAAAATATGGATCTGATTTCCCTGTCCGTTTGAATAAGTAAATATTCTTCACTAATTTGCATGATATCACGAGTCCCTGTATATTCACAGCACTGTTCTGGCTGATGTAAGCTGGAATGACTCCACTGCCTTCAGTGTCTGCAGCTGCAGGCCCAACTAGGAACGGGGCCTACGACTTTCCCAGCTCGCTTTGAGGGATCCTCACATCCCATCCATCTTGTTTGAAACAAGCATCGCCAGTTCGGCATAGCATTGTTGGAGGTGCCTCATGATTTCACACGCCTAAGGAAGAGTGTTTCTTTACACTCTTGTAGTAGTGAACCTTGCCTGGTGGCACCTGATACTTTCACTGTGGACAGATGCTTTCATTTTTATCCTTCCTTATTTATCCTGCATTATGGTTCTGAGCTTTCCCTAGATCTATGATCTAGGCTTTGTGTGCATATCTGTTCTAATCAGGAGTGAACTAATTCAGCCAGGGTCAAAGGACCCAACCTCTGGGGCTAAAATGCCCTCCATTCCCCATGCAACAAGCTTAGCAGTAAGCATGCTAATCAGCACAGGTGGATTAGCAGAAGCTCCAGGCTGGAGCTCCACATGATAGGCAGGCTGCAGATTCCCTAAAGGCATAGTTATATTGCTAGGTGACCATAACTAATACTTTTGTTCTTGCAGAGGACAGCATGGCACAGGAGACATCAGAGAAAACGGTGGCACTGGGCTGATAGTGGTCAGCCTTCTGCCTTGTGAGTGCTTTCTTTTTGGATTTACTTGGTCATATTACCAAGAACTACAATATCTGTCTGATGCCCCCGAAGAACAATGTTCACTTGTATTGCAGTGACATTTGGAGGGTGACAGTGTCTTTTAATCAGTGTATGCACATTTCTGCAATGTGTCCAACCCTCTCCAATCTTGGCTCATTGAGCTGAGAGTCTAAACAGATAAAGCAGTATGCTCCCTATTTTGCAGAAGTGGAACTGAAGTTCAGGCATTTAGTCTCCTGCCCAGGGTTGTATAGAAAACTTGTCACAGGACCAGAACTGAAAGCAGACCGTGGATTCCCAAAGCTGTGCTTTAAACAAAATGGACATACAATTAAAAAGGCAGCTATAGTAATAATACAATTGCTTCACGTTCATCATGTTGTATTATTCACTTTGCACCATGTGCTCAAAAGGAGGGGACCCAGGAGGCAGTCGGTCAGAGCTGGATTGATCCCAACTGCCAGTTCAGTACTCCTTGTATGGTCATCATGGGGATTTTTCTGAGAAAATACTGAAGGAATCAGCACAGAGCTAACCAATCCTTCTAGCAGTGCTTCTTCTGCTCTGGAGATTGTGTATTTTTATGGGTGCACTGGTGTGCTTTCAACCAAGAAAGACAACATGTAGCTCACAACTAAAATGCCTCTTTATACACCCTATTACCATTTTTATATATTGGGTTGCAAATGCTGCTGCAGTAAGCCTGGGACTGAAAATAGCCGACCCAAGCATAAGAACATGATTCAGCAAATGACCTGTGGTTTGGGGACACTCCACCTCCAGGTAGCTTTTAAAATAGCAGTACCCTGCACAGTTTAGAGGTAGCAAAATGTAACACTTCTGGACAGGAAGAGATCACGGTATGCCGAAGTTCCATGCCACTTCTTCATATTCACTAGGGTGTTGAGAATGTGTGCAGGTTGCCGAGTTGATTAAAAAAAGGCATATAAAAGGAACTGTCTCTTAATTTTGTTCTGTACTCTGCAGAGAGAGAGCATCTGTCTGGAAAGAAAATGGCAGGACTAGACATGCAGTACGTGAGAACCCCCTCTGGCCTCTTCCGTGACCTGCTGAGTCTTTAATTTTTTGGAACGAAAAGAGAATTTGGTAAGGGGAGGAGAATACTGGTAACATGAATACCACAGATCTGGAGGTGGCACAGCAAGGATCAAGGAAGCACAAGTATGTGTGTGAAAGTGTGGGTCAAGTAGAGGAGGCAGCAAGAGGCTGAACCACTCAAAACATCTATAGAGAGATCCATAGAGCAAACCTGCTGTAGCTCTCTAGGGAGTACTTGCACTGAACGGCTCCAGGGACCAAATCTGACCAGTCTCCCCTCATAGGATAAGGGGAGAGATGTGTTGTTTTAAAAGATGTCTTGGACTACTTCCTTTGTCTTTTCTTTTGTTCAAGTGAAATGGGCCTGGAGGAGCGAGAGCCCTTTGTTAAAACTCGGGGCATTCCCTTGAGTCTTGCTCATCAAACATAAGAATCTAGGAATTATTTGGGAAATTGAGTAATCTTGTTTTCTTTGAAGAAGCCATTTCTGAGATGTTCTGGTGCCTAATATACTCTGGAGATATGCCATTAGATTTAGCTCTTGAGCTGTTAGGGACTCTAGTTGTCAATCTTCCTATGGAGCTTGGGTTTCCTGCTTACCCAAGAGCTTCATCTGTGTCTAAGGCATCTAAACTGAAACACATTTTCAGTAGTAGCTGCATGGGAAAGAAAGGTGGAAAACATTGCCTGTAGATGGACATATCTGAATTTGGTATATGAATTTGCATGAGAAAATTAAGTGAAGAACTAATTAATAGAAGTGAAGCACAGCTTTTTCTTATATATATAAAAAAATTGTAGTTTCTCTTATTTTAAGATGGTCAAGAATTACAATATTCCCAAAAAAATGAACACTCTGCTTTACCCAAAATACAACACTTGTCTTTTTTTCCACCGGAAGGAGGAAAAAAAAAAAAAAAAAGAAAGAAAAAAAAAGAAAGAAATGTTCTTTTTTTTCTTAGTTATTTTTACTTGGGTGGAGGGGAAGAGTCAAGGTGAAGAATCCCATCTCTAGGCAGGAATAATGCCCTTCTAACCTTGAAATTGTTTGTTCTGGTGCCTCAGTTGGCAAAGGGTGGAAGCCTGCTATCACAAGTTGTGCTCTGAAGGTGACCAGTGTGTGAACAAAGATTATGCTTATCATGTATGTTCATAATATCAGATAATGCCTATCCCAAGTAGCTAATAGTTGAAGTCAAAAAGTCAGCCATTAAAAAAAAAAAAAGAAAGAAAGAAAATGAGGGGGAGAAACTTGTTTCCATCTTCAGTGAAGTGGGCACAGGGAGGGAACAAACTCATATTCCCTAGTATATAATAAGTTTAGTTTTCTAGTTAGTAGAGCCAAGCCCTGCTCTTAGCTGAGAATTACCTGTATTGTTAAGGTCACCACCTAAATCCTGCTCTGCATCCTGCAGCTGTTACAAGGGTGTTTTCTGTAGCTTTAGTTTCTGATTTTATTTGGGCTTAGGCATTTGACCTCAATCATGAGATCACTGTATTAGCTTAGCCCTTGCATACGCTGTGTTGTGTAGCTGTGATGAGCTCCCATCACAAGTTTGGAGATGCTTCTCCTTAGCACAAACACAAGCAGCTGTGTTGCTCTGTTGGAAAGGATTTCCCAAGGAGCTCTGCTGCAAGAGATCCTTCCTGGCACTGGATCTGGCTGTCTGCTGGGAAGACTGGAGTCATCTTCAGGTTGAGGGGACAAAATAAAGAGCCTCTAGGATGTGAGCTGGCAACTGCGGAGGAACCAGCTCTGTTGTCTGCCATGGAAAAACTATTTCCAGTCCTGTTAGTCAGAAAATGTGGGTAAAACCAGCAATTTTTTCTGTGGGAGAGAAACTACTATTAAAAAAAATGTGGAAAATTCCTCTAACTCTAATGTGGGGCCAACTCCCACAGTGACACATAGATATCTTTGCAAAGAACTCTGCTGATTGTTTTTTTCTTGACGATTTTGCAAGGGACTGTCTGCCTCTGTTCTGTAACACTATTGTATCTCCCAGTGAGCTTTATCAGAAAGGACATGAGAAGCACTCATAATGAGAATTAATGTTTCTCTTGATTAATAAGAGATACTCAGCACTTGTCGAACACAGTGGAATTAGTAACAAGCTAATCCATCAAATCTGAGGCCAGCACTAATATCTGACTTTTCCAGATGGGGACACAAAGATTAAGAATGATTTGCTCAGGGCCATGGAAGAAGTCAGGAATGGAGCTAGGATTCTTGCTGAGGAGACAGAGGATCCTCAAAGTAGTTCCAGATCCTGTAAAGTGGGTATAATCCACTGCTCACTGCATATTACATGTCCTCAGTGATGCAAAGGCACTGATGGGAGCCCTCATCATAGCCCTGGCTTGAGAGCTTTAGGGCAAGCTGTGGTATGCCATCATCTGGGCTGCAGAGACTGTGATTTGGATGTTTAAATGCAGCCTTGGGGCCTTGCCCACAGGCTGGCAGTGGGACCTCATGCTGAATTTGCCTCTGGAGACAGGGCTCTCTAAAACATGTCGGCCAGCCCTGGTGCCCAGCTCTGATTCCAAACATTCCTTTCCTGTCCTCCCAAGAGGGGTTCTTGTGCAGTAGTAGGATGGGAGCTGCCATGCCAGAGACCCTTTGGTAGGGCCATCTGGGACCATGCCACGACAGCAGACTGACCCTAAAGAGCTGCTTTCCCCTTCTGGCAGCACAACCCGTGGCATCCTCTTGCTTGCCGAGGCATTTGTCACACCTTGGAAATCCTGATGAGGTTTCAGCATGTGGCTTATAATATTAGGAAGTTTGGCTGCCTTTGGGCTAGTTCTTCAGGTTTATGCGTTTTTCCTAGGCACTTCAGAGCTCCACTGCAACTGATTTCCAAGGGCATTAAGTGCCCAAGTACCTTCTGAGAATAGGAACCTATGTCTCTTTTCTTTATATATGAAATGGAAATAAGAGCACTTCATCACACTCCGGAGTGTGGACTGCATTAAAGACATCAAATGCTGTGGGAATAAGGGCCAATAAATAACAACTTTGCCTTTCTGTTATGACACCAGCAGGGACCAGCCACAGAAACTGGCTCTGCATTTCAGACATCCCCCTGGGGTCAGGTTTGCTGGCTTACTTCCCATTTTTAATAATAATTATTCGGTCAGTTTTATCTGTTTGGCCTTTTGTGTGTGTCTGATCGGAAACACAGAGGACTTAATCTTCTTTTGATGTGTGCATGTGGGTAGGCTGATTTTGATCAATGAAGCATCGCTGTGCACGTACGTGTGTCCTTTTAAACCAATCCAAGAATTTGTGTCACTCCACGCTGCTACTGTGGTCACATATTGTCTAAGCAGGTAACAGGAACAAAGCTTTTCAGTTCTATATTTGCTGCTCTTTTCTTTGGGAAGAATAGCAGGTGTCCTTGGGCTGCATCTGATTTATAGCAGTGTCAGCTGGGATATACAGCCAAGAGTTATAAAGAAGGGTATGCAAAACAATTATAGCATATTGACATGATAAAATAATAAGACGGCTAGTTAAACAGCAAACCGTGTCAACAAATACAGGTGGAATCAGACAACTGTCTCCATGGTTGGAGTGTTTTGGCTCCCTTGCAAAGGATACAGAAATGTCGCTACTTGTACTACAGCAATATCGCGAACAATTGGCCATTGTGTTAGGAGTGTACACAGGCAGCCTCGGGGGAATTCCTGCCCCTAACCGATCTCAGTTGATGGAGAAAGGCCCTGGCACAGGGCTGCAGCTGGAGAGAGGCAGATCCGTCGGCGTTTCCGGCTGAAGCTCGAGCCCTGCCCTGGGATAGCTTGATGGGCTGATGGTGCAGCAAGAGAGCACAAAAGAGCATCTAACAAGAAAAGGAGCACAAAGCCCCTCTTTGTCCCCTGGCGAAGCTGCTTCTGCTCTGAACACCCGCCCTATATCAAAGAGAAGAAAATTTCCAAAAATGGAAGCTAGCAACGTAGACAGAAAGAAGGAAAAAGAAGCATTATTGTCAAAGCAGGGCTGGCATTAATTTGCATTCACAATTTAGTCCCATGAATGGCTCTTGCGGGTAATGAGTTACCTGAATCAAAATCCTATTGAGGCTAGAAATTGTTTTTAATTATAGTGCAGAATAGGCTTGAAGGAGATGCCCTTTTACTTTGTGTCTGCTGGAAGCAAAGCTGAATTCCTTGTGGCATCTCTATAAATATTGTGATTTGTGGTAAGATAAGAGGATGTTAGGAGGTTCCTTCCGTTCAAGAGCAGTAGCCATCAGTCTTAATTTGGTACTGACTCACCTGCATCTCTCTTCTCCCCCTTCCTGCCTTCCTACTTCTCTGAAGAGGAACAATTCTTCATACCGCTCAAAATAGCTAATAGTATTTAACACCTATGAAAGAAGATAAATAAACAAGAAAATGTAACCTCTGAGAGCCAGAGAGTAATCCAGGTTTAGTATCACTGGTAAAGTGTGACTCTTTGAAGATGTTCCTAATTTGGACATATAACCTAGCCTTTCATAGGAGAAGAGGACAGCTGCCTTAGTGGGTGGATGGAGGTTCTCTGCTCACCTGGGAGAAAGAAGCATGAAAATGCTGGAAGTGCCTCTCTTCTGAGCAAGAAAACAAATGTTTTTCCACTAGTGAAGCAATGACTTTCAAATCCTTACAATATATGTTTCAGCTTTTGGGGAAACTTTAGTGCTTAAGTACTGAGAGGCGCCTCTGTTCCCTGTGGGAATGCCTGAATCCTGAAGGCAAACTATTGTTCAGTAGCTATTAATGCCATGAACATACAAACTCAACACAGCATGACCACTCCATCCAGTTCAGAAAGATTTTTTAAAAAACAGCAATGAGTCAGAAAATAAAACAAGCAAGGACGTTCCTTAACAGGAATATTTTTTTCCCATCCAGACTATGACAGGTAACTAACTTCTACTGTTCTCTAATTCTGGCAAAGATATGTAGAGAGGACTCCCCCACTGAGAATCTCTTTCTCTGGGGCAATGCAGTTGCTTAAGTATGGGTATCTGTTGCGATTTTAGATGCCTTGGCATGTCTTGTCTGGCTCTCAGCTACTATTTCAGAAGGTGAAGATCTCCAGGGGTTCTGCATCACATCTCTTCAAGATGCTTTGGATCTATATCTCAAAAATAAAACTAGAATCCCACCTTTAGGATCTTGAATCTCTCCCTTGTACAGCTAATCATCAATTTCCCTCTCACTTTGGCTCCTGTAAGTTTGTTACTCTGTTGTGCTTGTACTGTGGAGGTTTCCCTCAGATGCTTGCTGACTGAATACTTAGATGGGTCCCCAGTCCAACCAGTTGCACAGATGTTTGGGAGAGTGGTATTTTCTTTACCACCCAAGACAGGAGGAACTTGAGAGGTGGTAGGAGTCCTAGCATAGAGAAGTGAGTAGCATTGCCCTAGAATAATTGCAGAGATGAGTTCACTACACACACACAGCATCAGAAGATTTTGTGTTCTTTCATAACCACGTGCAGTGAATGAAACACTTCATTGAGTTATTTTAGTCCATTAGCCGTGGATTTCAGGGAAACACCAGTAATATATGTAACGTGCACCCAGGAGAAACAACAAATGGTTGGTTAGAGAATTTAGATTTTAATTAAGTAGATAACGTATGCTTGCTTTTAGTTTTATAAATGAAAATGTATTCACTGTAGAATAGCTGGATTCTATTAGGTCTCCCTGTACATAAAGAGAAGGGTTGATTATTACTGATTACTGCACTATTAGAGGGTTGTGCCTTGAGCTGCTTGATTGTAGCTGTGTTTGCTTCTGTTGCTAAAAGGGCTCTTGTCTGCTACCCAGATATGTGTGAAATAGGCAGCATTTGGACTCAATTTGAAAATTAATTCTAGGTTACAAACCTCAGCAAATGATACAAATAATAGTGCCAGTTACGTCTCTCTGGTCATAACGGCAGGTTTTCATGGCTCATGGAGGCTTGTAGCAGGGATGCTGCACATCACTCTTGCTCACAAAAGGCCAAGGTGAATATACCCCTAAAAGAAGGGGTCACTGCAAGAAAAGAGCTTGTGGAAGAAAAAAAAGCAAACTGAGTTCTCTCGGGGTATTTTCATGCTCTGTGATGTCTCCTTTGTATGGTAACATCAAAGATTACAAGCTCTACAACACATTTGTAAAACTTCTTTATCTCTGGATGCTTTGTGAATATTAATAAGATAAGCTCAGCAACATCTTAGGAGGTAGCCAAACACTACAGTGATTTTAGCAGTAGGGAGACTGAGGCACAGGGTTGTTAAGTGATTTACCTTTGAAGAAAGCTATGGGAGATCCTATCATAGGATGAAAATCTCCTGCTTCCAGCCACTAGCTCTGCATCTTTGGTGTGCTGTTAAACTGTATCCTTGTATTCACCAGCATGCTACTGACTGGTACTTTTCTCTATTTGTAAGGCTAATGATGAAATATTAAATAAAATGCAGAATTTCTTTAATACGTAGGGCCCAGATTTCAGATCTTTCCCAGTCACTTCCTCACTGTAGAGCAGTCAGAAACCTGGAAGGTCCGCTCTACAGCTGAAATGATCTCCTTTGATAAGTAATAACCTGGGGAAAGGGTTTACCCAGCATGTCATGGGACCAGATGATATCCAGGTGTCCAAATGACACTTTGGGCTATGTCAGTTGGAAATAAGTTAGTTTTACACTGCCTTGATTTGCTGGAGGTGAGATCCTGGCTGTTGGCAAGGAAGGTAAATGTATCTTAAATCTCCTCCCCCCGCCCCCCAGCCCAATCTTTGATCAAGTTCAGCATGGTTTAGATAGACCACAATTTCTAAACCAAGGTTTTCTGCTTATGAACACACTTTAGGCCTTTCTTGATCTCTTATCCTATAACTTCATCATCTTTAACTCCTTCAAGTATTTAGAGTTCTGTCATGTTTCCCCGACCACCCGGAAACAATGTCAATTCCATTACCTTGAAGGATTTAGTTATCCTGCAAAATGCATTAACCAAAAATGTTGTCTGAAGCAACACACCACATACATGTTTAAGGAGAGATTTGTCTTCCAAGGGAAAGCTTGTTCAAGTTTCGTTTGGTGGCAAAACTTGAAGTAGCTGACTGGAAAAGTAGAAAGAGACCAAGAACTCCTGTATCCATGGTCCTGGCAATGTATCTGAATATCCAGAAGAAGAACTTTTTAACATGTTCCGTTAGCGGAAGACAGACTTCCTGAACAAATATAATTTACGATAGAACTGTGTTAACTTTGTTATGTTCCAGTGCTTTTATCCTTTAGAGAGTAATAATCTATTTGGGGGTACAGACATTGATAAGGGACTTGGGAGAGTTGGGTCTATCACTTGCTCTGTAATAAATGTACTATGTGTTTATGAAATTTTTCCACTCCACCTCTTGGAAAAGATTGAGGCTGCATTCACCAGAACTGCATGATTGGGCATCTATAAGACTTAGGATAGTATGTGTGTGTGTATATATACATACATATATATATATATATATATATACACATAAATACTGCAGGGTTACACAAACGCACACACACACATGTAAGTGTGTAGGTAGACATTCATTGGACACTTGCACCCTAAGACAGTGACTTTTCTGGAAAGAAATATGTATGAAGTGCACTGGAAAAGGTTTTCCCTTCTCTTGTCTATTCTTGCTGAGTACATGGGTGAAAGAATAGAGGACCTCTCTTGGGTCCTTCATTCTGCATCTTTCACCTTTTGAGATTTCTCTTGCACTTGTGTTTCATGGGGAAACGAAGTGAGAGATCTGGGGATTTTTTTGTTTGTTTGTTTGCTTTTCTTTAGGGCAGTGGAGAGTGATTGAAATTGTTAAAAGGCTGGAAGTTTTGTGAGGGGGCTAGCTTTCATGAGGGAAGGGAAAACACTGTGCAGGACAAAGGCAGTGACTGTGCTGCTAGTTGGGAACAGCATAAAGCCTCCACTTCTGTTATTGTAGGGCTGTGCCAGGCACCATCCCTTAATAAATTGATATAATGTACGAAACGGGCAAAGATGCAGCGGTTTTCTGAGGGCCCTCCTGAAGCCGGAGCTCCTGTACCTGTGTCGTCCACTTGGAGCAGCTTATCAGGTGCTGACAGGCTGGGCCTTTTACAATGAGCTGCTTTGGTAGTAATCCATGTGCAACTTTGCAGGCATTCCCAGTAATGCTAATGGGATGTATTATTCTGGCTTTTTAAGCTTCTCATAACAATGAAACCTTCCTTCTACCCCTCTTTCTCCTTCAATGCTGGTCCAATCCACTTATATAAAGAAGGAAAGTAACCATTAATGCCAAAGTCCTATTATTAAATGCTAACTGACTCACCGCTTGCTCTTAGAACATTGTACTTTAATTTTTAAGGACTATCCAAGTTGACAGTAGACTTTTTAAAAGAGATTAATTAGTCGCATTTCATTTGAAGTGGCACTGACTTAATTGGTACTGCCAGTGTACCGTATGTATTTACTTAAATCCATTATAACATAATATTTACAGGATACTTAACGTGTATTAATTACTGTATAATGAACCTTGTGGCTACAGTATCACCATTCTTGCATGGCTGTAAAAGTTTTAACCTCTTGTGGGGGGGGGGAATTAAAATAAATTGCACACACATTGAACACTTATTTTTAATAGGAAATGTGCAAATTATAAGAAAATGTAAAACAGAGGCCCCAGTAAATCACAAACAGCTAACAAATGCTCTGAGACATGCTATAATGTTTTTACGAGCGTGTCTTACAACCCATTCATTATGCTGTCTGTCCTTTGGAAAGCTGGTTATTAGACTGACTGTGCAAAGTAACATGCGAGTATCTGTGCAACTAGCCATGAAATCACAGCCAGGTTGATCACTTTCATTTTTCCCTTTCTTTCCTGGAGAGCGTCCTGAAATATCTGCCCAGATACTGTCATTCCGTGAGGTGCGTGAGGGCGGTTTCTGAGTTACAGCAGAGGTGGTGCAGAGGAGCAGCGTGGAGCTGGTGCAGAGGGAGGTGATCCTGGAAACAACGTTATCTGACATCCTCCTGAGCAAGGCTGCGGGAGGCTGCCAGCGCAGCCAAGGGTTTCCCACGGGTCGCCCGCGCAGAGGGGCTGGGAGCGTGCGGGTTCGGGACTGCGAGGGGCACAGAGCGCCTCTGACCCGGGAGCATCCGCGTGATATCCGCCCGCCGGAAACAAGGATAATATTGTTGCTTGGGGCAAGGGGGTCACGTGAAGTTTGTCAGCCGAGAGATAGGGAATATTTGCTCTGCCCTGCGTGTCAGCTAACTGGGGGACGGCTGCTGGTTGGGCTGTCTGTCGGGGGAAGGTTAAAGGTGTGCTTAAACTTGGATAGTGGAGGAAATAAAAGCTCAAGGACCTCTCTGACGGCTCCTTTTTCATTATAGGTGTGATGTGCGAAATAATGGAAGCAGATAACCCTGGAGACCCCGCTGTCGACCCCGCAGCCTCCTGTAAAGTGAGCACACAACGTGCCGTAACAGGCACAAAGGGAGAAGTGCAGGCATTTGACAGCCAAGCAGTGCTGGCATTCTGTAATTTCCCTTCCACGGAGACATTACAAACAGTTTCATGTTCAAATGGCTGCCTGTCTATGATTGTCCAATTATTCACTGCATTCTTTCTTTGATGGCACAGATGTTCTCAATTTCTTGGAGTAGAGTGTTTTTTTTTTTTAATCTAAAAAGTCGTTCCGCCTCAGAAATGCAAAATTCTCCACAGTTCACCAGGTTCTCTGATGGGTTTGCATAATTGGTCTTCAATTTGCCTATTGTTTTGTAATAGAAAGCCTATGTTTAATTTCATTTTTGTAAACCTGCAGAAAGAGCAGAACATTCTGCCATTTAAGTCTTTCTCCTCATTAGGATCCGAGTGGCTTGTGCACATTTAAACCTGATTGTGCTGAACAGAACGTGCACTTTCCTTTTCCATTGTCTTAAACACATTACAAGACTGATCCAGCAGGATGTCAAACATGCTTAGCTCTGTTTGCACCTTTGTAAGAGGTGCTTAGCTCCTGGCAGAGCAAAGCAGGTAGT
This sequence comes from Rhea pennata, assembly GCF_028389875.1. Classification (NCBI taxonomy): domain Eukaryota; kingdom Metazoa; phylum Chordata; class Aves; order Rheiformes; family Rheidae; genus Rhea; species Rhea pennata. The sequence continues at coordinate 10,030,276 of NC_084682.1, forward strand.
TTCTAGAGCTGTAGGTACGCCAGTGAATGCAGCTCGAGGCCGTTACAAGAGGAATTGTCCAAATCCACGGCCATTGGTGATGATGTAATTTAATTTCCCTAGCCAAGGGCATTTGGATCACTTCTGATCGACAGTGGTGAGCTACCCTTTTGAGGGAGAGGGGCACAGTTTGACTGTGCCTCAGTTTCCTTTATATATTGGGTGCAATTATAAACATATCTGAGTGCATAAAGTGTTAACTGGCATTGGTAAAATAAGCTGGACTCCTCAGAAGTGAGAGATTCATTTATGTAAGTGGCTTCATCATATAGCAGATTGCATATTACTTAACGATTACATATTACATAAGCGGATACATTGTGTTTAGAGGGAAGGCAATCTGAAGAACCCTGCAATGCCAATGTTAGGAGTGCTACAGAAGAGAAAAACATTTCTGAAACTTTGTAGAGACAACAACCAGAAAACCCCAGCAAAACCTTGCTGGCCATGTGGAGGGCCGTTGCCTGATGGTAGCAGTAAAGCTGAAGATAATGAAGCAGAAAAGGTAAAATGCTTGGTGGCTGTTTCTGCTCTGGCTTGGCACTGAGCAGGTGGCTGTAACTGCCCCGTGCACTCCTGCGAGCGGAAAGGGCAGTTTACCACCTGCATTGAAGGAGGACGCAGGGAAACCTGTTCCCATCCGCTGGCCCTGCTAGCTTGCACTCGGGTGCCTGAACGCAGCTAATAGCAAGCCCCAGGAATGAATCTCGGCAAATCAGATCCTGCAAAATATAAAAAGGAAATTCTAAAAGATTAGAGGCTTGTCAGGATAATTCAAAAGAGATAAAGGGATGACCCAGGGAATTATAGCCCCACAGCAATCCTGCATAAAAGGATTAGTTTAGGATCCCAGCACCAAAGAACAGCAGGCAAGCACTGAATGTGTGCTGATTACCCCAGGACCAAGCCAGGTGTGTTAGTACCCTTCACTGTTGCAGAGAAATACCCTAAATCTTGTTTTCTTCAAGGCACTTGTTGCTGGCCCATAAAAGGTTATTACAAAAGCTACTACTGCATCTCCTGTATGTACAGAAATGCAGTAGCCGGCAGTGGTGTGTAAAGGCACCTGCCCCTGCACAAGCTATGGCCACTGTTCAAGCAGGATGCGTTAATGCTCATTAGAGGCCTGTGGCAGTGCCCCAAAACAGCCTTAGAGAGGCTCATCTTCCTGAGGTTATTGAAGCAGTCAAGTGTGGTGCTCTCGCTGAGGGAGCCTGGCAAAGACTGAGAAACCCTCTCACAATTTATTGTTGGCAGAAAAATAACCAGCCTTGTCCTGTAAAGGCTACCTTGGCACATGCTGCGACACTGGCAGCAGGTATGTGTCCATCCCCATACTGGGAATGAGTCAACCCATACCGGCAGGCAGGGTCCAGGAGGGTGATGTGCCATTCCTGCTGCTGCCAGCACGTGCTCCTGATGCTAGGGGAGATGAAGCCCCTCTGGGCTAGAGAAAAGTGAAATTCTGGTAGAGTTTGCAACAGGGGAACCCACTTTTTAGCATAGCATACCTGGAAGAAACCAGAGGAGGACTTAAGAGTGACATGTAATACGAACACTTTGCAGATCTCTGCATTTGTCTCCAGCCTTGTTCCCTGATAAAACTGATGCCTCGGAAACAGCCCATGTACTATCCGTTTGAGCAGGTGGTTGAGAAATAGATTTCTGAAGTGATGTGCATGTTCTCTGAGAAGATAAGAAATATCTTGCCTAACAATACATCAAAGGTATATGTTCTGAGATGGGAAGGCATAGATACTACCAAAATCTCTACATCAAAGCCCAGCAGCATTCCCTCCCGGCACTGGGGTTTCCAGTTGATGTCGCAATGAGCCGACAATTGCTTTCTTTCAGGTTTCAGGTATGCTGCCCAGACATGGAGCTGTAAAACAGGCACACTGTCTGGTGGGTCAAAAGGGGCAGCTCGCTGACAGCACACACTTCCTTTTGCACTATTATAAATATCAAAGCCTCTTAATACTTTTGTGTTCATTTTAAAATGAAGGGAGATGCTGCTGCTTTGTTTCACTTTCTTCCTCTTTTAAATAAGAAATTTCTATTCCAGCCCTACTTCCTCTTTGGAGAAGAGATTGGATATGTTCCAGTCTCTAGCTCACTGGACAGTTTTTTGCAAATCTACTCATAGAAATTCCATCATTGTTTTTACAAAACACTGGATCTGAGTCCATTTTTCCCTTGAATAACCCAATTCCAGGTTTGCATGGATCTGGAAAGGAAGGGGAAGGTGGAGGACCAGAATGCGAGTCCTGATTTTAGCAGGAAGAGGCCCAAACTGCAGATTCCACTTTCCAAATAGCTCTGCCTCTGCCTCGGCTGATACCTGTCTTTGCTCTCTGTCTTGGTAGCGACTTGTGAGCATTAGAGAGATCTGAATTTGTCATCACACTCCTGTATGACACCAACTCTATTCCTTAAGGAGAGGGCTACAGCACAACCTTGGTTTCATCAGCAAAACTTTGACAGCTAGTTTTAGTTGCCCACATTGAGGAAAAACAAGCTTTGGTTTTCCTTGAGGGAAACAGCTCTTAGCTGTATTAGGTGGGAGTAGTGGGAAGAGCAAGCTCTAGGGTCCCACCAGTGTCCAAATCTAAACATCTGAACCGAGCGGGTATTTTTAGGCAGCAAAATGACCTATGTCCAGCATACCAAGCCCCGGAGCGGAATCATCTCTCGAGGAGCGATAGCACTGCTCTGCAGATGTCTTTAAAGCCCAGGATGAGACAAGGGAGCCGAGGGGCAGGGCTGGAAGGAGGTTCTCCCCCCTCACTGTCAGACATGACCTGTTAAGAGCTGGTAGTTTGCCATCTCCTGCCACTGTATGGAGAGGTCTCACTAAATCAACTACATCTTATTATCTAAATATGACAGCTTAAAGTTTCCTTTTAAACCACAAAGTCAATGTTAAAGCAGGTTGGGAACCGGTTTACAGTTACAGTCATTTCTACTGAACGTTTATATCCCCAAGGGTAGAAAGATGACGCAATTTTGCATTTGATGACAATCCTCAGCACCAGTCTCAAAATGCCAACTGTAATTAAAATTTGTATATATTTTCAGGGGTAATATTCCTTATTCTCATGTTGACAATTGCTACTTTAAGCTCCTAGGTTTAACTAAATAGGAGCGGTTTGTGTTTAAGTGGCAAGTTTCCTCTTTCCCTAGTCACTAATTTGGGGCTACATTTAGCAATGTCACAATTTTTAATTGTATGATCCTTTTCCTATCCATTTTTTTTCCTAGGCCACTCTAATAACTGGCATTTACTAAAATTCTGAGTGCTCAGGAGAAAAAAAAAAATCCATGCACTCTATTATTCTTGTAGCAGATGCAATCTCAAAGCCCTCTTCTGTGACAGTGTCAATAATTGTTTAATCCATGTAAAACAAGCTGCTTTCCACACTCACTCCATTGAGAAAACAGCAGTCTGTGCTCTCTGGTCATTAAAGCCAACACAAACCTCCTGGGGGCACTGCCGCAGCTCGGCGACTGTGCGGAGGCGCAGCGCAAACAGGACGTACTGCGTCTGCCGGGCCGAATCCTGGTGGCTTGCACTTCTCTCAGTGGCTCACATGGACACTGTGGCTTGATCGTAGTCAATAATCTGGCAGAAAAAAATAAGAGGATCATGTTGTATTGCATATTCTGGACTGTTTATTTTGGAAGGCAAGGGAAAAATGACTGGCAGTGGGCATATCTGCAGCATATTGGCAGATTCCACCCCTCCTCCTTTTAAATTGCAGGACGTTTAACGAGTAGATGGCTTCGTGCCAGCTGTCTGGCTGCAGATCAGTTATCACATATGCAGAGCGCTCAAGGTAAACATGCAGCTAATCCTCTGAAACCGATTTTCCAGCTGAGGTGGTAGTCTAAGCTGGACATGGCCAGCTAAGTGGAAAGTAAGAAGGTCTTAGAGGAACCCTGAGCAGTAGGTAGGTAACTTCTTTATGGTGAAGCAGCACAGGAATATGTGATATAATTAAGTCCAACTTGACTACAATTTCAACAGCTTGTGCAAAGTGGTACCTGAGTGAGCACTTGTTGATTACTTTCCTAGAGTTTTCATAATAATTGGTATTACGCTAATTAGTTAATCATACTGCACATGTCAGTAGGGAAAAATTTGATCTTGATCTGAGCTTTGGCACTCAGTTCATAGAGCTCGCCAGATGTGGATTTCAGACCATGGTCTGCATATAGCATCTCACTTTCTGCCCCTTTTAAGAAGGCTTGGATTGGAGTTCTCAATTCAGGTCTATTCTGTATCATTGGCGGGAGTATTTTACCTTAAAGCACCTCAACTTACTTTACAAACTGCTGGGCAGTCTCTCTTCCAAACGGAAGTTCCCTTATACATCCTGAGGAGGAGCAGACCCTCTCCAACAATTCAGAGAACCTAGGGTGAGAGGGAATGTGGGAAGAGAGTGGAATACACCAGCAGGTAAGGGCAGTGGAGAGAGCTTTGTGCTAGCTCCTCCCATTGCTACCCACAAGCAAAGATTTGGAGACTCAGGGTTGCAGAACCCCATGGAAGTGTTCCTATAGTGTGGCTGTCTTTATGGATCTTCAACCTGTTGCTCCTGTCTTCCCCTCCCCTCTCCCACCCCCCCGCCTCGCCCCTGCCACTGACTGGGTGAAGCAGGCACAGTCTGCACTGAAACGTGTTCTTTATTTTAGGATATTCCTGACACTTACCTATCTATAGCAATGTAATGGGTAAACTCATTTAGGAGCTCAGTTTTGCTTCAACAGTTGCCCACTCAGCAAGGGAATGTCAGCGCTTCTATTTTGCTTAACTGAGCCATCTCTAGCAAATACCAGATGCAGAGACACTTGGCTCATCTGGTTTAAGATTTTTTTACAAGCCCTAAGCCTTGTTGCACAGCCTGACAGTGGTTTGGATTGGAAGCCTGGCCAAACGCATGTTTGTTCATGTGGCTGCCAACTGAAATGAAAAAATAGAACAGCTGGATTTCTCTTTGGCTTTCTTAAAGCAAAGTTTAAGCAGATCAAGGCCAATGAAGGGATAAAGCAGCACATGCTGGCACAGTGGAATTACAAATCCTTGCACTTGCACCAGAAACTGTTTGCTCTTCTGGTAAACACTGGGCAGTCATGATACAGACGGCATGCCACCAGGCCCACTCATCCCCAGACTTGGTCTGCTGTTGCAATTCCAATACAGGCACGAAGCAACCTACCCACCAGCTCTGCTGAGACACAGCAAGTGTTCTGCATAGATTTTGTGTGGATGGCACTAGCTTGAGATGCTGATGTTCATTCTCTTCCTGGTTCCATCTCAGAATCCCTTGGCAAAATCACTTCATCTCCTATTTATAACTGGAGTTAGCAGTGCTTCCCTTTTCTAATCTGACTGTAGGCTCAAAATAAGGCGTTACTTTTATTTGACATATAAGTGGTACATGCACTTCATGGTATGGTGAGGCTGATCTTACCTGGGTGAATACCAATGATCACAAGGAGGTATTTCCTTGAAGTCTGTGTGCGTATTGATGTGGGTAATGGGGCTGCTCAGCACTTTCCAGAAGTTCATTCTAGACATTTCCAAGGGCTCCCAACTGTTTTCTTCTCTGTCTCACTGCATATTATGCATCACTGTAAATTCATGTGGGGCACCAAGCAGGAAAAATATGCATCCTAACCTGAATTACCTTATTTCTGCTGATTTCACGTGATCAGGAGATGCCACGCTGCCAAATCAAGAATAAATGAGAGAGTCTATTTTTCTTTGTGAGTGCATTGTGTGAGCTTTATTGTTTAATATTAAAGCTGCATTGTGAAAAGTGGCCCATAAATGGCTAATAAAAGCAGAGTTTACAGCTTGTGAAGTGCATCAGGACTTTACACAGGTTTGCCTAGGGAGATTTATATTTGTGTTCACTGTCTGGGGTTTAAGAACTGCCAGTATTTTTTTTCTTTGTTGGGCCCATTAAAAATGATGGTGTGGACAAACATCTTTCCTGATTGACTCTGTCTGACCAAGCCAAAATGTTGTCAGGAGGAGGAGGAAAAGCAGCCCTCCGGCTCAGAGAAAGATCCTAAAGCAATCAGGGGCAGGGGAGCCCTCCTGCGGCTCACCTCCCGAGGGTGCGGCGAGTAGAAATATCAGCTTTAACTACTAATCTTCCCATTGCCTCCACCTCCCTTGGTTCACTCATCAGTGACTTGCCAGCAGTTCCTTGGCTCAGCCCCATTTACTTTCTTTCTCTCTTAATGAGTTACAGAAAAAAAAGACTGAGCCTGCAATCCACTTTTTATCTTCTTTCTCAAGTTCATTCTCAATATTTTGTCTGGGTTTATCCAGTTCATCTTTTCCATCCCTGATTCCTCTCAGGTATTGCTCATTGCTTTTTTCTATTTTACTCTGTCAGCCACTGGCCATTGATTTATATTTGTAATAGCACAGAGGATGGGATGCTGGAGTATCAGTTCTCTTTTCTGTCTCCATTACCTTCTATAATCTTGTACAACTTCAGCTAGAAAACTACATGAAAATGTGGGTGATTTTTACTGATAAATGGTACCTGTGAAATATTACTCTAGATTTCATTCTGTCTCAGATGCTTGCAGAGAAAAGGGCTGAATACATAGCTGGTTTTGGTCTTCAAACTGGCAGTGGAAACTTCTGAGGGCAAACCTGTCTTGAGTTTGGAGTTCAAGGATTTGTGAAATAGAAACCTTGCCAGGGGTTCTTATACGTCCTCCAGATGTGGGAAGTATAAGCAATATTTACTCTGGAAAAAAATGACTTTGTGACCAGCTATTTCCAGATACCCAGAAAGAAATGGCTTTTCTGCCCACCAGGAAAAAAAAAATGCATGAAGATATTCAGTGGTTGGAAAAAGAAATGAAACACATTCAAGCCCCTAAAACTACTTACCTAGAGAGATACTGGATGCCCTGCCAAAGATGATGACAACTTTCCCTGCTTTCACACTTACACTCACAGTCAAACTGAAGTCACGGGTGTGCAGCTCTTGGCTGCGGTTCTTTGCTTTGTCTCCACCAAAGCCTTCTAACTGTTTAAAATAAAATAAAATAAAATAAAATCCTCAATGTAAAATTCTCAAGTAGTGAGCACTTCCCTTTGGGGCTTGTATGAGAGTCTTACTGCTTTGGACATTTGCAAATTTAATCTCTGTGCATTCAGTCCTTGGTCTCCATTCAAGGCCTGTAGGATGCTCATTGTAGGTGAAGCAATAGGGGAGGAATTGCCTTGATTTAACTTGATTTTTCCAAGTTAAATGTTACAGCTGAGGTTGCTATCAAGCCCATTATATTTAGCAGTGTTTAGAGCTGCTGTGTGGGGGCATGCTTGAAACTGTCTGCTCTTTAATTACAAAATCTGCCTTAAGGTTTCTCTTTCTTTGCCCCTCTGAGACATATATAAAACTGTGCAGGCCCAAACACACAACCTGAGCACATACACTGCTAGCTCAGAAGAGGTGACCCTATCCACTGTCTTTGCCCTCATAACAGTTCATTATATTGTCCAGCATTTTTGAGCCAGAGTAACTGAGATTTATAGGTTGCCTGGGGATAATCATTTCAAGAAAAAAGATCAATGATATGCAAGTCTGGGAAGAAAGCAGCAAGTTCCAATACCTGTCTTGTTAGAAGGCATCAAGCATCTTCATAAACTATTTAAAGGGAGAAATGATCATTAACCTTTGCTGCAGCCAATTACGTTCTGAATGGTCAATGCCATTTAGCATGGCTCAGAGTGACACCTGGTTAGAGGATGTGGGAATGGTGACATGTTACTGCTTGGAAGTCATTTTTGCACCGTGTCTGTTTTGGAGGCAGCGATGAACGAGCAAGCTGAGCAAAGCAAAGGCTCGTCACTTGACTTCCAACAAGCTTGATGGCCTTGTTTTGAGTCAAACTGTATTTGTATCACTTTACATCCACCTCAAAAGAGAAGGCAAGGACTTTCTTTTTTTCTCCTTCTTCCTGTAGTTAATTATTACTATTTTTAATATAGCATGAAAATGTTTAATTTTTCCTACAGGAGAAATCATGACCCAGATTCTTACTCGCAAAAATGGGAGATGAGCAGCTTGCTCAGACTCGGCTTGTTTCTTTGAAACCACCTTGAGAAGCTGGCAATGTTGTCCCTGTTCGAAACATTTGCAGCTCTATGACAATACATCCCTCTGCTGTTTTGCTTTAAACAGTTGTAGTGTTTGCTGCTGTGTTTTGAATATGATCTGTTGTTGACGATTTCAATCCCGCCTCTTTTCCTCCCAGCTTCTCTGCTGAATCAATGACATTTTTCCTAAGCTGCCTACATTTGGTGTTTTAGTGCCGACTGCATGTGGCCCTCTCATTTTAATTACTTCTGCTGTGTCTAGCACTATATGCACTATAATGTTTCAGAGACTGCTCACAATTAAAATAAAAAATCAGTAATACATTACAGGTTACAACCCAGTCAATCTCCACATATTGTAATCCATGGCGGCTTTATACGCTGATCTTTCCAAGTGGCCCACACAATAATAAAGAAACCCTGGGATACAGAGGAAAAGCAAGGCAGGAATATTGACTCTCTAGATTCCTGAAAGGCCTTGATTCCTGATGGTTGCCTTATTTTTCCAGTTCTTTTGCTCTTGAACGAAAATGTCAACACACTTAAGATTTCATCTCCTGGGTTCCCAAGGATTAAACGTAATCATTCTCCTTGTTCAGGACGGGCTGAGATTGCACCAGGCAGTCTCACCTGGGCACTAGTGAAATTTGGAGTGCTTTATCATATTTGAGCATTGGAGAGTTTTGTAGCCATTTTCATGGGCTTTGGAGTGGGTCTGGAGTGACTAATCAGATGCGGTTTTGAGTATTCTGGTTTCAGGTTAACAAAACACTTAAGCATATGCTTAATTGGTAAAACAGGACCCAAATGCTGTCCAGGCATCCTACTGGGTAATCTTAGCAATAATTTATCATTCTTGTTTTTTCTCAGCCCTTCTTTTTCCCCTCCAACCCTTTTAGTCATTCTCAAAGACAGAACATACAAAAGCAAAAATCAAACAGCTCCTGCAGGGAAGCATGAGCTACGCAGGGAATTTTGGGTTAGAAATCCAGACAGCAGATTTTCATTATTATAAATACTGGCTGAATTCACTTGTGACAATATACAACATTTAATTTACATGTAAAGTGACAGATTAAAATCTGAAATTCCCCATTTTGTTCTCTGAATGGAATATAACCTGGCAAGCTCTAAAGAAAGGCCTCAACTCCAGGCCAGTGGCACCACATGTCCGGCTGTACTGCAGCCTGCATGTTCACACTGAACGTGATGAAGCTTTCAGCAGTGCAGGGAAACAACTTGACCCAAGTCCTCAGAGGTGGTTGGGTGCCTAAATATTTCAGTTAGGTGTTTTTAAGGATCTGATCCCTAGGTACTAGGAACTAGACTGAAATTCATCTCCTCATTGCACGAAGATCAGAAAAGTAACTTAGTGTTATGGTCATTAAGGGAAAGACATACCTATCTTTCCCTGCACAGGGATGGCAAATCACCACCACGCAGACTGTGATGTATAACATCATATCAGTTACTGCATTTAGTTTAGGCTAAAAGTCAGACAGGATCTTGTTGCTTAAAGGGAAAGTGTACAGAGTGCATATAGTGCAATGCTTTCCAAATGCATCCTCCCAGAGCACAGGATGTGGTGGTTTGAGAACATCCTGAGCTGCTCCTGAGCTGGAGCAGCTTTAAGAGCATGCTTCTTCTGTAAAGTTGATCTGTACGTTAAAGCATCCTTGTAGCCTTTTTTGGTGCTTTTCCCACTTCTATTATCTCCTTTTTTTGAAATGGAAAGGTCTGGGGCACATGGTATTCAAGATGGGTGTGAGTGACTGTATTGGAATTTCATGGCATCTGAAAGAAATAGGTAAGTTTGTTCTACAAGGAAACTCATGTGTATCTCTGAGTCTGGCGTGTCATATCTTGGAAAAACCTGCTTGGCACTACGTTAAAATGGTCATCTCAGAGTAGCTTGCAGAAGTTCCCTAGTCCATTGACTGTCAAATCCAGGTATTTGGTTCATTGCCACTTTTGCTGTTAAGCAACAGTTTACTGCAACGTCAGAGAATCCTCTCATGCTACTGTTGAAAAACAGCCAAAAAAATGGGAAGTGCTCATGCCCGTATAAGCCTGCTTTTACCCTCAAATCACTTATCCTCTGTACTTGTCTGCTTTACAGCCTGCCGTGTGGAGGCACATGAGACTACCCCCGTCATTGCTAGAGCAGTTCAGTTTTGACTATGGCAAGTTCAGGGCATGGATAGGTGCCATTGTTCATTTGTTATGGTGGCAAACAGCATCAGCCCAGCTGACACTCGCATCCATGAGCATTTTCCTCTGTAGGAATTCACAAAGCAATTGCTTAATCTTTTCTGACACTCTTCTGGTGTTAAACAAAACCAACTGGCCTTTCCCCATTCCCAGACACTATGATGTAGAGACCAGGAGAATTAAACTGTTGATGAACTCCTTTGTTTCAGATGATTGCAGTAGAACATAACAGAGAGCAATTTTAACTAGGGTAAATGAACCCTAAGTTTTCTGAGTGATGCTTATGTCTTTTTCAAAGAGACATCAATAGCAGTTGCTTGCTGCCCTCCAAGGCAAGCCAGTATAAGCTGTTCACAACAGCAGACAGCACAAGTTCTCTCTCTGTTGAACTAAAATCTATCTTCCATGGTTTGAATTCCTAATCCTGATTGTTGGCCTACTCAATTTGATAGGAAGTCTTCCCATGATGTGGGCTGTGAACTCCTGTCAATACAGTTCAGGCCAGAAGATCTCCCCTGGGAGAAGATAACTTAGGAAACCTCAGCACTGCAGTCATGGGACCATCATGGGTCACATCAGCTTCAAAAGAGAAGGGAGCCAACCTCAGCCACTCCCGAACATGCAGACTATAGATCCAGTTGTGGGTGTCAATGTGTGGGGGTCCCTTTGTGTGTCCTCAAGCCAGACTCTTCTGAAAAGCCTAGGGAAAATTGTGCCATGTACCAGCTGTCAGGAGCCATGTGTGATTCCAGGGCTGAGGATGCCCAGGTTCTCCTGTCCACCAAGGATTCATTGCTCCTCCATCTCTACCCAACTGTATGGTTTGGAGATTAGGATTTTTCAGGGCAATAGTGAAAGTGAGGGGTAGCTTGATATTTTGTCTCTGGAACTCAAACCCTCATCTCTTACAGTGCATAGCAGTTTTTAGCACAAGAGGAGGTGAATATGAACCGTGACAGCTATCTGATGGTCTTAATGTTAAAATGTGTTGGATGCTCATGAGCCTCATACTTACACTAAGTGAAGCAAATGCTCCTCCCTGGGCTTGTTTTGTTCTATTTCATCCTTGCTGGTACCAAATGCCAGCACTAGGCACCAGGAGTGCTACAGGGAGAAGCCAATAGCTGATACTGAAAGAATGGGGTATCTGGAAGTAGCATGCTCACAGAAGGATAGTTAATGGACTTGGAAGAGGAAAACATTCTCTCATGTATGGTGCTTAGCATGGAAGTGATTTTCCAAAGCAGGCAGGGTGGGAAGGAAAAAGCGGCATCAGTGTAAAGGAGGGCAGTCAAGCTCTGATTCTGCATGAAGGGGAATTTCTTGATTTGGTAACGGAGGGTGATGCAGAAGTTGTTGCTCAGTGTAACAGGTGCATGATACAGTGCAGGGCAGCAAAAGGATTTCAGAAAGTAGCACTGTCAGGAATGCACACCATGCTGCTAGCAGAAAGAGAGAGAAATCCCTGTAGCCCACTAGTGGCACTGTGCAAAGTGAATTAGGACCAGCATGGCTTGGAGATAGGCTGTGACCAGCACAGAATTTCTCCCTTGATTTTTTGTATCACTGCTCCTGTCAGGGTAAACTGCCCATTGATTTTAGATGGGACAGAATCAGACAAATGCTAAGGCTTTCTGAAAAACCCTGTCAGTTATCTCAGGACTTCTCCAGCATGACTTTGTCAATGGTTTCTATTTGCTTCCCCTTCCTGTCTTTGTGTTACTGTAAAGCGGCACTGGCGGGGCAGGACTTGCAATGAACTCAGCATTCTGCGTTGCAGCTTTTTGGAAAAGGAGCCCATGGGCTCTTGACATCTCTCCAGCTTTTTTCACCCCGATGACTGCAGAGAGTCTCCTCTCAGCTCTTCACCCTCTCGCCCTTGCTTTCCTCAGGACCTGCCTGCTCCTGCAGCAACATGGGAAGCTGTGAGCTAGCAAAGCTAGGCAGGGACATCAACCTCAGACACATCCATACAACATACATCTCCCTTTTTTCATCCATCTCCAAAATGTGAAGGCCAACCCCTCAGAAGCACAATTGGTTTCTAATTTGGAAAAGCAGAGTAGATGTTTCTCTATGGGAAACCCAATGGTGAAAGTTTAGAAACAACCACTAAATCTAAGAGCAGCAGACATCCAAAACAGCAATCATCAAGGCTGGCCTCCTTGGTCTTCAGGGAGACTTTTCAAAGTGAGTCCTACTTGCACTGACTTGCTGGCTCAAACCCAGAAATTCTCCTGTGCTCGGTGATTAATGCTAGTGGTGCCTACTCAGTGCTGAGGCATTCAAAGCTCCAGAAAGAAGGATGTTTCAATGGCAGTATTCACTTGCAAACTCCATGCGCTGGTGAGGAACAAGTCTTCGCTGCGGAGCTGTAAGGCAGCTCCCCAGCAGGGCGGCCTGCAGGGCCGGCGGCGCAGAAGGAAGAGGAGCAGAAGCTGACGCCGGCAGGCAGAGCAGCAAGCTGTCCTGCTCGACTGTGCTGTGCCTTGTCTCCTGCTAGGCAACTATTTTTATAATCAGAGTTGGTGTTTCAGATTAGCATCCTAAGGCTTTACCTCTGTTTAAGGATTTCCCATGCATGAAAAAGGAGCCTGGGTTTAATCTCTGTTACGCAGAATTGCCTGCCTTGTAAAGTGACAATATGTTTGCCCGTTTAAGACTTAGGTTAGCGTTCATGGAAAGGAGAGGTGCAGTGGGGATGGTGCCTAGGTAGAAAGCACCAGTAGCACCCCATGACACTGCTCACTGACCTGTGGAATTATTTTGCAGCTGTCATTCAAAGAGGCACTGGCATCCAGAACATACTTTATTTATTTATTTATTTATTTATTTATTTTTGCAAGGCAGAGGACCCCAATTTTGTCTTGCCACAGCCTCTCTGCACCAAGGGATTACAGAAACTGCTGTATGCTCAAGCAGTTCCCAAGGCTGCTGCAAAACCTCCTGGGGTCTGTGAGGTCCAGATGTATCGCAAGAGGGGCTGTGAGATACAGCACAGGATCTAGCTCCTGCCCAGCTGCAGCTTCGATCAGAGGGATTCCTGGTGGTCTCCACACACTTTGGCAGTAGTGCCAGGTAGCAGACCTGCCTGAATTAGCAATTATTGAAACTGCTGCTGAATCAGTATGAGATATTATTAGCCTACAAAAGCCTTGTTGCAGTGCATATGTAGATGACAGAAAATGTGGGGATAAAGCTCTGTTAATCAGGGATATTCAGAGAGTTAACACATCCTTCCTAGCATGGGCGGTGATGTGAAATGTGTTACACTCTGAGTTTCATAGAACAGCAGCAATAGCAAGGCCACGGATTTAATTTCTGCTGCTAAGTAGTGCTATTTGCAAACCTGTGGAGGGTGCAGAGCAGGTATTCAGGACAGAGGGTTGTATATATTCATTCTTTTCCTCTGATCGTCTTGACCTTGTGTATAATGTTTTCTGGTATGAATTATGTATAATACATACAGGTACTGTAGTGTTTGCTAGAGCAGTGAGGCGAGAAGATAAGCCAAAGGTTGTGCTGCTGATCTGGAGTTGGGAGACATGGGTTTAATTCCCTGTCTTCCCACAGACTTCCTGTGACAAAATCTTGTGTAATACCCTTTAGGCAGCGAGGTTCAGGGAGAATGACTCAGAAACTGCAAAAGGCACTTGCAGAAGGTGCAAAACATCCTAAGGTACTTGCTTGTTATCTTTCCAGTGTTGTGCATTGCCTAGAGGTCTGCAAAGCTTGTGTTTGTAAGCTTTGTCTTCCGGTCTGCTCAGCTGAAAATAGTCTGGATAATGAAAATGGACATTTTTGGCTGGATGGATCAAAAAGCAGTGTTGGTGACTGCAAATGAATGAAGGGGGGGGGGGGGAATAAGCACATAAAAGGCTGCTTTTCAAGCACTGACTGCCAGAATTTCTCCACAGGGCAAAGGTGGGTCAGCAGGGCAGCAGCAGGGTCAGGATAGATCCTCCTGGGATTTATCCTCCCGGATATCTCTGTTCCTATTGTGTTGCAGAAGAATTTACATGGTGGCTGTGCCCAGAACCCAATGTAGATACGATGTGACAATCAGTTTACTTATTTCTCCAAACTCCAGAGACACTTTACACAGATTTCCCATCACGGCTATAATCATTTCCATGGACAGCTGACTCCAACTTAGTTTTCAAGGGCAATCCCACTTCCAAGATGGCAGAGGGTTTAATCTTAAAACTGTATAAGCAGGCAGCAGAATGAATGCATTTGTTGCAAGCCCAGTGCAGAAGCCAACAGTGCTGGGAAGTACTGGACTCTCTTTGGCTATCCTTGAAGAAAGAAAAAGGACTGAGAATGTTAAAGGGTACAATCTACTCCTTAACTCATAGACGGAAGATATCCCTCCAGGGGTATGATGAGATACATTTGGGTGGTAGGACAGTGTGCTGATCCATTTTCAGTGGATATACTACATATCTGACTTTTTTCAATATGTATTTGAGCTGATAATTTGATTTCAGTCAAAAAAGAAAGGAGACAGAAAGGGAGATGCTAAAGTCCTGAGGATTAAAGCAAGTTCTCTTTCAGAGCTACACAGCTGAATCAGAGCATTTGTTTCCACTGGGGTGGAAAAGCACACAGGGCCTGTTGCACAGACAGGAGAACTGAAGGTAAAATTTGGGGGAGAGCAACATATCTTTCCATGGCAGAAATCACTCATTCCAATTCTTCAGATCTTTGCTCCTCTGAGAAGAAGACAGCCAGGATGTCTTTGAAATACCAGTGGTTCCAATGAAAAACCTTTGCTCCCTTAATTTCAGAGAGTCCCACCAACCGTGACTGTCATGCCAACACCAATATGTATACGATCCAGTCACAGAAGGGCACAAAGATGTATTGGGGTTTATCATGTAAGAGATTTAATGTTGCCACTGACTACAGGTCACTGGGACTTCTCTGCTGCAGGCAGAGCAGCAGAGGCCACACATTGCAGTCCTGTGTGTTATGGTCTTGTTATGCATGCACAACAAATCCTCAGTGTAGGGCCTGCGCTGCCGTGTTTGCAAAGGTCTTCAGGTATTATTATTGTTGCTGAAAACAAGGAGGAACAATAATCATGTAGATGCAAAAGAGAGTGAGGAATGGTGTGAGAGGGATATATTTACCAGCAGGAGACGTTAGCCTGCCCTGAGCACTGGTAGGCACAAAGGGCTCCTGTGTGAGATGGTCCATGACATACATGAAATTCTCAACTGCCCCGTGAATATACACCATGTGGGTCGTAGCACATCCAGCAGGCACGGCTGTGCCATCTGAAGCAAAGACAGCCTCTTGCAGGCCTGTAAGTAGCTCAGCAGACAGATGAGGCTGGAGATGGAGCTTAGCAGTAGGGAAAGCAGGTGGCTGAGCAGCAGGGAGGAAGGCTTGCCAACCACACACATCACTAGGATCCTGAAAGGAAACAATTTGTTTAACTAGTTTGCCAGATAATATCTATATTATGAATGCACCAAACATTGCTTCCTACTCCTCATTGGAGGGTTCTTGCTTCCAGGATGAACATGTTATTTCTTTCTGGTTCAGAGCCAGAGAAGGGTTGAGAAGAGCCACCAAGGCCCCAGCAGCTGCCTTACCAGGAGCAAGCATCTCTTCGCTGCAAGTGTAAGAATCGGCAAAGCTAAAGGTTGGCTATGTGCACCCGTAAATCACACCAGCATTTGCTCAGGGTATCAGTGAGCCTCGGCAAACCTCTCCAACCCTCCTCTTCACTTTGAGTGGGTATGTGCATCTGCAGGTAGGCCTGTTTCGGGAGCCTCAGGTGCACAGCAAACACAGGGGAAAGCACCAGTTCCTGGTCAGGCTGCTCCTCATCCTGCCACGGCTGCATCGCACATTTTTCTGAAAAAACTTCAAGGGTGGCTTTTCAAGTGCTCACAACCCACTACTAAGGCCAACTTTTCAAAAAAGTTCAAATCCAATTTAGGATCTTAAATTACAGCTAAATAGAAATTAGGAAGGGAGAATGGAAGTGGGGAGGATTTGCCAAGAACAATGTTGTGTTTTTGACAAAAACAGACAAAATAGAAGAGTCTCTGGTTTTATGCTTTGGCAGTTTTTTATTAAGATGCAGAGTTTTTCTGGGAAAGTGGGTTTTGTTGGTGAAGAAAGTAATTGTGTCATGCATTATATTTTCTGGGTTAATAGACCTTTCTACTGGTCTTTGCCTCTGCTAGGCTGTGATTGCAATGCAGCCAGCATCTGCTTGCTCCTAGTGTAACTTAGAGGGAGACATTCAGCTGAATTGCTGTGAACATCTGAAAATCCAGTGATGACAATCCAGTGTATACTGAGGCTGATATTTAGCATAAGACTTTCAAAATGGCTAGGAGATATGGATGCCAGAGGGACTGGCGCTGCTAAATCCTTCATATGTCTTTGGAAATCTCAGCTGTAACATTTGAAACTTGATTTTTGCAAATAGTCTGTGCCAAAGGTAGGGAAAATAACTGTCAGATTAGAAGTTGTGCTAGTCAGGTGCCTCACTTGCAAAGTTTAAGCATCAAAGAGCAGAGGAACATGTGGCTTTTCTGGGGTGAAACCTGGAAGTAAGGCCCCATGGAGGAAAAATATCTTTAGGGACAGGCAGTATCAAGAGAGCTTCAGTGTAGGTGTTTTATGGACCATACAAGTAAACCTGCAGTCCAGCCTTGTGAGGCAAGAATTACCCTCCTTGTCTTTGTCTCCTCCCCGTAATTATACCAAAATAGCTGTTTATTGTCTTGAGTTGTTCAATTCAGGCCATGTTCCTGCTCACAGATTTATATCTAATGTTAGTTAGTGTGTATGTGAGGACTATTTGTATTGAGGCCTCGATATGTCAGCAGGGCAGTGGAGATCTAGAAACCAAGTGAAGAAATTGTGGCAATAAGTGTGCGAGTGCTGCAGAGCTGCTATATCGAAACTCTTCCCTACAATAAACGAGCAGCAGCACTCCAAATCCCTTATAAATCTGAGAAGTGAACTGTCAAAATCAGATAATGTTCAAGCTGCAGCTCGCTTCTCTGATTTTCCCTAAGTGACCAGGTTTAACAGGAAAATTGATGAGGAGATGGATGTAACACATGAATTACAAGGGCATTAGTGTGACTCCAGAAAAAAAAATATTGCAGCAAAAAGAAAATAAACACAATAAAAATATATATATGTATCTATGCTGAGTTGAACATTCACACAAACAATTTCCTGAAACCAGAAAACATAATAAAAACTGAAACTTCAGCACAGCCTATTCTCTGACTCTTACAGTCTTTTTAGAGCTTGGAAGATGCTGGATGCACCTGAACACAGCTGGCACCAAGCAAATGCACACTTTCTAATTGCAAAAACTGAGGTGCTTTCCTCTGTGTGTCAAAATGCATTGGGGGTAGTCGGTCTGCAGGTGGGCTGGATGGGAAGAACTGGAGCGTTTGCCATTGGTATAGCCAGGCAGGCAGTTCCCCTTCTTCTCCCTGTTGCCCTTTCCCCGCGTTACTGCAGAGATATTCTGCTTTAGTGCTTCAGCTTCACTTAACTGTTCCTTTGATCAGTGTTTATACTAATGTAACTTAGTATAAGCTCTAATATCTCTAAAAACTGTAAATATATATCTATAAACACTAAACAAAACATTCCCTATATAATAAACAGAGACCAGAACTGTGAATTAAGGCTCCAGCAAGGCAGATGCACAGCAACAATTCTCAAGGACTTTGAAGTTAAAAGCCTGTGTAAATGTAAGAGCTTTTGTAAGTCAAACTAAAAGTCTCATTAACACGCAACTTCCATGATCAGAAACCTGACTAGTTCAGTGAGACTCCCCAAGGACAGGAAAATTTAACACACTTTCTAATTAAAAGAAGAGAATTACTGCACAGCAGTTAAAATATGTTTTATACTTGTCTAGAAAATATTCAGTAGAGGGTGTAAGCACAGATATACTGTGAGGACTTTCTGCTAATAGGACACAAGCAAACTAAAGTACAAACAGGCAGTAATATGTACCTGCAAGTCTCCTATGGTGCTCCCTGCTGTCTTGTGCAGTTACCAGCCTGTATAAGCAAGTAGGATCTCCTGTGATCTCCTCTGGGGGGGTCTCGCTCTCTTCTGGACTCCACTGTAGACCTCAATGACAAGTAAACTTTGCTTGGACAATACCGAGGTCCCAGTATATTGTGTCCTACTCTTTCCTCTTGGGGAACCTGCATTTCTTCCCTTGCCCAGGATGTCCAAGGATCACTACCTACAACAGCTCCTAACCATGTAGGCAATGCGCTAGCAACAGCTGGTCTGGCAGAGCTGAAGTCAGTCAGTCTCTTCTCGCTAAGCAGAGATTGATAAAATCAAACACGTATTGATAAAACTGTCCACTAGGCTTTGGTCAAACCTTTCACTACAGGAGTGATTTAGGCTTCCAGTTTAAAGAGCTGCTGCTCTTTCTCATTCCACTCTCACCAAATGTTGGACCTGGAATTGCTTTGTGCAGAGCAAGGTGTTAGGAAAGCGCCATTAGGGTGTTTGTAGAAGCCGAGTCTTGTCCAGTCCTGGGGCATTCATTATCTTCTGGTGAAGCTTTATTGATCAGAACTAGGAGAAAATGTCTAAACAAGAAATACTCAGACATTTAATAAAATCATTTCATTATGGGGTGGAGGGATTTAGGGGAGGAATAAATGAAAAACAGAGTATTTCAATATCTGTTCTGAAGCTCCAATTCTTTCAAAAAACTACTTTTGTTTACAATTTCTTGCAATTTTAAAAAGCGGAGAACAAGATGAGCGCTTCAAATAAAAAGTATTTCTGTTTCCTCTGGGTGTGACAGTGTCTCCTTCTGCCCTGAACTGTTTTATATACTTCCCCAGCTCCTTAGTACTTGTTGCACCCTGCTTGAGAGCAGCCTGCGAGGGCGGGTGGAAAGCCCATATGTAGATAAAGGCTTTGGTCACAACAGAAATCTAGAAATCTGGGTGTGAAACTTGTTTGTCTCACATGAGTGGTATACACGAGAACAAGTATATAAACTTGATGTTCTCAAATGCTGCTGTGACTTACTGTCATAGCATTACAAAAGCCATAGTAACCCCTGTGCAGAGCCAGTATTTCAAAGGGCCTCTTTATATTTCTCGAAAACAAAATCCTTATTAGTGCAGTTATAATGAAAGCAGGGCTGTCAGAAAAACCTAGTCCAATTTGGGGGTTTAGAATGAACTGAAAAACCTAGAGTTAATGTAAATGTGTTTCATTCTGAGCAAACTTCTAAAGTCCTTCCTTCCTTAAGCAAAGACTCCCTGGCTCCAGCAGGTGTTAAGCCTGCATTTTTACTCAGATAAACCTTGAGAAATAAGTCAATCGAAACTCATTTAAGTTTTGCAGGTAGTCCTGAATGCATTGTCAGTACACCCTGGATTACAAATATTCACATTTACAAATATTCATGTTTACCTCATTTTCCTTAAGCTAATATAGCACCAGTTTTGGGAAACAGAAGGCTAAATATTTCATTAACTCTTAAATGCAGAATATCACACTCTTTTGAAATGTGGTCTTTTTCAGGAAAAAATGCTGCAAAGCTCTGAGTATTAATAGGAAAAGGGAATGGTGGGCAGAGACACAACTTCAGAATCTAGAAAATAAATGAGTTCAGCTGGTTTTAATTTAAAAGACTAATTAAAAAGGTGAAAAAGCAGAAGAACCTGATAGGATATAAAAGTCTAAGCTGGGAGGTGGTAAAAGAAAGGAAAGGAAAAAGGAAGTGAGAAAGGAAGCAAGCAAGGAAAAAAAAAAGTGTCTAGCTGCTGTTAGTGGGTGTCTCAGCAAACTGGCAGGGACTTGTGTGAACTGAAGCTTGAGCTGTAGGTCCTTGCTGCTTTACAACCCTGCACAGGCAAATCTGGCTGCCCTTGCACTGTCCAGCTTTATTTAAACCTACAATGCCTTGTCCACGCTCCCATATCACTCAAAGCAGAATTAGGGTAAGTAGAAGTATGTAAAATAGGCTTTCATTATTCTTCAGTAATGTTATTGTTTTAATGAGCAGTTAATTCATTATTATTGCTGCTCTATTAGCTTGTGCTACAATGTGTCTAAGGAATGATCTCTTGATGTGTAAGAAAAAAGTGACCCCTTCAGACTTGCACTGAATCCAGCTGACTTCAGGGACCTCGGGTCTCCTTGTTGGCACTGGTGTGTCAAGGAAGCATTGACTGTTTTTCTGAGCTCCGTGCAATTGGCACACATACTGCCTTTTGAAAATATAAAAGCTGCCAACATGGTATGAAAGGTGTTTCTGAGGTGCATTGCCCTCACGTTTGGCAGAAAACAGCTTTTAATGCCATCAATTTGCCTGGGACTCTTAATGAACAGCTGTTCCTCATTGGCAGCCACCAGTTTCTTGCATATTATTTCTGAAACAGCAAGAGACAGCAGCAATCACTTCTGTTACCCTTGACTAAAGACTGCCTGTCAAGGTGTTTTTGTTTCTTCAGTGTTTTACAGGGAGGATTAGGATATTTTTCCCAGCTCGTGAGAATTTTTGTGATTTCAAAGTATTTCCCAGCTTTCTTCAAGATTCCTCATGAAAAATCAAATTTGTGAAATTTATGAATAAGAGAAAGTGCTTTTGAATCAAGTCATAACAAATCTTTCCTTCAGGTGAGTCAAAATGCTTTATCCTCCCTTTGACCTCCTCTTTTTTATATTTTCAGTGTAAAATGAAGAAAACTTTTCAAAAGGTTATTTCAAGACAAAAAATTAAAAGCCCAAGACTGTTGTTTTGAGATGGTAGAATCAAGATGCCTTGACAACATTAAAATACTTCTTAAAGAGTATCAAAGTGAAACATTTAACAGACTAGCCCTTTCCTAGGAGATTACAGACACATACAATTTAAGACTAATTTTTACGGTAGCAATACAAAAAGGAATACCATTTTGGGAAGTGCTTGTCTGTGAGAAGTTCTGCAGAAATCAGTATTTTCTGATCTCTATCATGCGACATTAGTTTTAATACAGGTAACCCTGAGTCAAGGTTGGTGGCTGATGTCCATTTAGCTTCCTACTAGCTATCTGTTGTGACTTTGTTCTAAGCTCAGAAGCTCCCAGGGTACAAGGAGGCATCATCACTGTCGATGCCTCCTCTTCAACTCTCCGTCTGCTCCCCTTTTCCCCAGCATACTGTATATCTGGCTAATAGTTTTCTTTCTGCTTGCATTTTCACAATATATATGAAAACTCTAGTATAATTAAATAAATGAGTGCTGAAACCCCCTGAAGAACAATTATCTTTTCTGTGAAATACTCCCGACAGAAATCTTGGAAAACTTACATGTAATTAGTACATCTTGCCCCACAGCAGCATTAAATACAATGCATTAGGGCTCATAATACCAGCGTCTCTGGGACTGCAGTTGACCAGTGGTAGTGAATTTGTGAGCGATGTGCAGATCGACTGCTTTTATAACATTTATATACTGTTAGCCTAATGATTTTTGAAGCTATTTGAAATTTACACTGCCTGAGTCTCCACTGCACTTGCTAATCTGTTCTCCTTATCCAATTGCTCCATCCTTTAAACAGCTTTTTTCTGCTATCTGTATTATCAGGGAGAAAGATGGTCTTAGAAGTTAGAGCACTGGACCAAAACTTAGAAGAACTGGATTAATTGCATGACTGAGCTATAGACTTCTGGATAAATCACTTAGGGCCACTTCTTAAAAGGTATCCAAGCACCCAAAATGGCAGACAAGGTTATTCCAAAATACTTAGACATCTGTCATTGATTATAGTTAGGTGCCTGAACACATCAAACCTTGTCTGACAAGATAGGGACCTGATCCAGAATATACTCACCTAGTACATATATATGGGCATGCATGCATGCCTTCACACTGCAGAAGGCTGGACTAAAGGAAAAATTCTATAGCTCTGATTTAGATGGCTAATATTCTAAGCTGCCAGGAAGACGTCTCCTGGGGAAAAAAGAATAATAAAAGCCTAATAGAAAGAGAGATTTGCTACTTAGATCTTTGGAGTCCTTTATATCATAAAAGAGGAAGAACAAGCCATGCATGACAGATGTTAGTCATGTTACTTAATTCACGACCGGAAAGTACTCAAGCGCTAGGATGAGAAGAGAGATGTATGAGAACTGATGTAAAACAGAATATTAACACTGGAATGTGAGCACTACTTTATCTTAAAAGCACCCCTAATAAATATTTCCAAAGGTTTAAAATTATGTGAATCCACTGGGTATTAAAATCTGGATATCAGGGATAGCTGGCAGGCTTGGAAAATGCTGCTTTTATTTCCTGGAGACAAGATGCCTGGTTGTGAGCAGAAATCCGGAAGGATTGGCACAAACTGTCTGGGCTGTATGATCCCCTTCCTGCACTACATTCCAGCTTCCCTGCACCATAAAGATACGCAGATTTGTTTCTTTTACTGTTCAGTGAAAATGGTGACATTGAAATAGGAGTGCAGGAATTTAGATGGACTACAGTGAAAGCTTATCCCTAGGGCTGCTATGTCAATGTTTGTCTTCACAGTTTCTCATTATGATTTGCAGTGGCAGGGCCAAACCATGACACCCACCTTTAATAGCTTGTTACAGAAGAGCTGTTGGGTTTGTTTGGGGCTCTGATTGATTTCTTCCACCCCTTTAGCATTATCCTCTAAATAAGCAAGCCACAGGGAACATGAGAGGAAGTAGGGAGTTGATACTGCAGTTTGTGCAAGGACTAGTCCTATCCTAGATGACTTGCCATTGCTTAAACATTTAGCAGGGGCAAAAACAGTGACATGTTCACTATGAGGATATGAGGACATTAGAAACACATTTCTAGGAAAATGTATAGTGACTCTGATGGTGGTGCTTGAACAGAGGAAATAGTAAGGTCTGGGCAGTCAGAACACAGAGAGGTGAGGTCCAAGGACATCTTAGTGCAGCTGTCTCTGGCTCCCAGCTCTCTGGCCACCAGGATGGAACACTGTAGGAACAAAGCTACATGGCAGTGTATAGCAGTCCAGTAGTTACATGGACTTCCTCAACCTACGGACTGTAAGATCACAACGCTGGAGGGCTGTATTAAAGCAAATGCTCAGTCCTGCTGATGAAAACGAACGTATTTGAATGGCTGAGTTTCACTTTCCCTTCATTAAAAGGAAGATGGACAGGCTACTTGGGAGCATTATAAGAATGCTGTCAGAGCATGCAGAGATGTGATGAGGAAGGCTAAGGCTCATTTGGAATTCAATCTGGCATGCATTGGAATTCAGCACTGCCTTGCTGCACTCCCTCGGCCCCTGGAAGCCTGCTGGCATCAGGGCAAGCAGCCCTGGCTGCAACCGCAAACAACCCTTTTGCCTGGCCAGGACCTGGGAGCTGCTGTTGTGCTACTCCTGTGCCACCCCTATGCCGGAGGGGGCGTGTGGCAGCCCCGAGCAATGGCAGCGGCACTCCGAGCCCCCAAAAATAAAGCTGTTAGCTCATCTCCACTGCACTGGGAGCTGCCCCGTTTCTTCCTTGGTTTGCGCCTGCTTTGCCTCTCTGCAGGGGCTGATTTGGGAGAGGGCAGGGGTGGGGCTGTGGTGTCAGTGGCTCTTGGCAAGACCTTGCCCAGGAGCTTCCATGCTCTGGGCGGGCCTTGGCCACCTGTGTCTGGCCTTGTTGGCCACAGGAGGTGGAGTGGGCTGAGAGGGAGGGAAGGCCCCTGAGGAGGCAGGGCCCCTTGGTTCCTTTGGAAAGGGAAGGACTGCGAGTGCTGGAGTAGAGGCCTCCCATTTTTCTGGCCAATCTCCCTGGCCACGGAGTCACCAAGGCCCCTTTCCCCTTGGAGAGCAGGCAGAAAGTCTGGAGAAAGACAGACTTTCCTGTAGTGGAGGAGGACAGGATTAGAGATCGTCTGGGCAAAGCTGACCTCCACAAATCCATGCGCCCTGATGGAATGCACCAATGAGTACCAAGGGAGCTGGCGGATGTTGTCGCCAGGCTGCTCTCCATCATCTTTGAAAGCTTGTGGAGAACTGGAGAGGTGCATGAGGACTGGAAGAAAGCCAATATCACTCCTTTCTTCAGGAAGGCCTCAAGCACCTACAGGGGGATCTTATCAACGTGCGTAAGTATCAGAAAGGAGGGTGTCGAGGGAATGGGGACAACCTCTTCTCAGTTGTACCATACGACCCTGCTGAGCAGGGAGGTTGGACTAGATGATCTCCAGAGGTCCCTGCCAACCTTACTGATTCAGTGATTCTGTCATGGTCACAAATTGTGAGGAGGGGCTGAGGCAGCAGAGGCTTGTGCTGCCCTTCTGAGGGCCCTGGACACGCTGTGGAGATGAGCAGAGAGGAGCTTCCTGAAGATTCATGGGGGGAAGTGTCCTGCCTCTGTGGAGGAATAAGCCCTGGCCCCAGAAGGGGCTGAGGCCTGACCCGCTGGAGAGCAGCTCTGCAGGAGAGGCCCTGGGAGTGCTGGAGGACAGCAAGTGCCAGCAGTGTGCCCTGGTGGCAAAGGCAGCTCACTGGTATCCGGGGCGGCAGGAGGAAGTAGGAAGCGCCACCCCAGGGAGGGAGGTGATCTTGCCCTCTCCTCAGCCCTGCTGAGGCCACCCCCAGGGACCTGTGTCCAGTGCTGCGCTCGCCACGCCAAGCGAGCCACGGAGCTGCTGGAGGCACCCCAGCAAAGGGCTCCCAGGACGGTGAAGGCACTGGCGCTCCTCTCATCCGAGGAAAGGCTGAGCGCGCTGGGCCTGTGCAGCCTGGAGACGGGAAGGCTGAGGGGGCATCTGCGCCGAGCGCAGCAACATCTGAAGGGAGGTCCGGGCCAGACTCTTCCTAGCAGTGCCCAGGGACAGGCAGAGAAGCAGCGGGCCCAAAGGGAAACACGGGAGGCTCCGGCCGAACATAAGGCAAAACTTATTTACTGTGAGGGTGACAGAGCACCGGAGCCGGTTGCCCAGGGAGGTCGTGGAGTCTCCACGCTCGGAGACATTCCAGAGGCGTGTGGCCAGGGCCCTGGACAGCCTGCCCTCGGTGACCACGCTTGAGCCGGGGGGCACTGGACTAGATGCTCTCCAGAGGTGCCCTCCAGCCTTGCCTGCTGTGCGGCTCTCGCGCGGCTGCCCCGGGCCCGCAGGCAGCCCCAGGGGGAGCCTGGGCACTAGAGGCGCAGGCTGCAAGAGCTGCCGGCCCCACTGCCAGGCTGGCCGAGGCCTCGGCACCCACCGCCCCCGCGACACTGGGTCCACATTTGGCCCTGGCGCTGCCCCCGCACCAGCACCTGCATCACAGCGGGGCCCTGTGACCCGCCGCCGGTGGCGGGCTGAAAAGGGCTGGGCGGCTGGGGCAGGAGCTGAGTCGGGAGGCAGCACCTCCGAGCTACCTGCGGAGGTGCGGGCAGGGGAGGCAGGGGCTGGCGCGGGGCTGCCCGGGGACCAGGGGGTGCCCCTGCCCGGCGGCTCGGGGTGCCGCGCTGGAGACTCGCTGTGGTCCCGCTTCTCCCGCAGGGTCAGCAGAGGAGCGCGTGGAAGGGAAAACCCGGGGCTGCGGTGCCCGGCACTCTCCAAAGCGCTCTGTCCACTGGCCCGTGTCCGCCATGAAGAGGAAGGCCCCCGACTCGCAGGAGAAGGGTGAGGGCGCCGGGCCCCTGCCCGCGGCTCCCGGCAGCCTGCTGCCCGGCGCAGGTGGTGTTGGAGCGGTCCGTGAGCGGTGGCAGGGGCAGGCAGGAGCTGCCCGAGTGCCCCGCTGCGGAGCCCGTGCTCTCCTGAGCCTGGGCTGCCCAGGCTGGGCACGGGCGCCCGACGGGACCCCCATCCCGGCCATGCCCCCATCCTCTGCAAACCCCATCATGCCGTTGCCGCAGCTCCGGCCCTGACCATCCCCCCCTGGCGAGGCTGGGCCAGGGCAAGGCCTGAGGGCAGCTGCTCAGGGATGTGTCCCCAGGCCTTGGCGGGCTGCTCAGTGCTCATGGCATTTGCTCTCTCCCCTGCAGCCTGCATGCTGTGCCGCCGCGCAGATGTCAGCGCGGACGTCTGCGGGCCGAAGCATGAGAAGAGAGGGCTGTGTGTCCACGAGAACTGCCTGGTGAGTGTGCCCGGGGGCTCCCCCAGCTCGGCCCCAGCACCGCTCCGGGCCTCGGCCACCTCCCGAGCTCCGGCTCTGCTGTGTCCTGCAGTTCTCTGCCAGCTGGCTGCACCAGCGCGGGAGCAGGGAGGAGGGCATCTGCGGATTCCTCCCCGTGGACATCAAATGGAAAATAAAGAGCGCGGCGCAGAAGGTGAGGACATGCCAGGGATGGGGAGGTTTGTGCATGCAGAGGCTCGGGGCAGCTTGGCCTGGGGCACGGGCAAGAGCCACCAGTGCCTCCGAGCAGCTCTGGGCAGCGCTGCCGGGAGCGACCTGGCATGGGAGGTGGCTGTGCGGGCTGGGAGGCAGCAAGGCGCAGGGCCCTGGGCCTTTGCTGGAGGAGCGGGGCTGGCCGGGGAGGTGCAGGCACGTGCCCGACGGCTCTGCCGTGCTCCCCGCAGGGCTGCTTCGTGTGCGGCGAGCGGGGCGCTGCCATCAGCTGCCAGCAGAAGGGCTGCAGCCGCACCTTCCACCTGCCCTGCGCCTCCGAGCACGGCTGCGTCACCCAATTCTTCAGGCCCTACAGGTAAGGGCAGCCAGCCCGGCACCGGGGGTCCCTGCCGCGACGCCCTGTGCCAGCGCCGGCCGAGCAGCCAAGCGAGCATCCTGGCATTCTGCATCGGGCCGCGGGGGGCTCCTTCGCCCCCTCTTCGCCCCCTCCGCGGCAGAGTGCGCGGTCTCCGCGCTTCCCGACCTCGCCCCTCTCTATCCCTGCTCCCGCCAGGTCGTTCTGCTGGGAGCACCGTCCGGAGCAGGCAGTGCCAGCACGTCCCACTGCGGAGACGACGTGCATCATCTGCCAGGAGCCCGTGGACGAGCAGCTCTCGTACCGCACCATGGTGTGCCCGGCCTGCAAAGGGGCCTGGTTCCACCGGGGCTGCATCCAGGTCGGGGGCGCTTCCCTGGCGCCAGGGGCACGGCGGGGCCAGCCACAGTGCCCCGCTGACGCTGCCTGTTTGTCTCCTGCAGGGACAGGCCGTGCACGCCGGATTCTCCTGCTTCCGGTGCCCGCTCTGCAAGAACCGCAGGAGATTTCTCCCGGAGATGTTTAAAATGGGCATCTCCATCCCCTTCAGGTTGGCTCCCTGCTGCCCATGCTCCCCGCTCCCGAGGCAGAAGGGTGCCGGCACTGTGCCGCCCCAGGGGCCCGAGGCCGTGGTGGCTTGTGCCAGGCCAGGGCAGGCTCCTGACTTTCCCTTCCTTCTGCGGCAGAGGACCATCGTGGGAGGAAGGCGGCCGCTACCGCGACCTGTACCAGCGGCACAGGCGCTGCGATGCGGCCCGGTGCCTTCACCCACGGGGCAGGGAGCAGGCAGAGCAGAGTGGGTACGTCAGCCACGCGGCAGATCTGCAGCGGGGGGCAGCATGGCTGCTGTCCCATTGGTGTCAGCAGGTTGGGCAGGGAGGTGGAGGGACGCCCAGGTGGGAAGGGGGCAGAGGGAAGGGGACAGCCCTTTGGCATGGGGGGCCGTGGGGCTGCCTGGGCAAGGGGGGGTACCCGCAGCAGTGCTGCAGCCCGAGGGGTCCTGCAAGCAGTGGTGGGTGCTGCTGGAGCTCTGCATGGGCTCTTGGTCTCCCCAAGGGCTCTGGGAGCCGGTGCTTGGCACAAGAGTTGTGCCGGGCACTGCCTTGCTGCACTCCCTCGGCCCATGGGGGCCTCGCTGGCATCACGGCCAGCAGCCCCGGCCACCACCGCCACCAACCCGTTTGCTTGGCCAGGCGCTGGGAGCTGCTGCTGTGCTCGTCCTGCGCTGCCCAAGGGGCCCATCGGGGCTGCTCGGGCCTGGGAAACGCCGCCGTGAGCTGGGAGTGCGACGAGTGTGCCGGCCTGGGCCCCGGTAAGAGGCACCGCAGCCAGGGCCCCGCAGGCTGGGGCTGGGGCTGGGGCCAGGCCTGGCAGCGGGTGCTCAGCACAGCGCTGCAGCAGGGTCTCTGCCTGCGGCAGGGCCGGGGGCACCGCTCGGGGCTCTGCAGCCCCGGGGCCGTGCTGCTGACCTTCCTGCCTCCCCTCGCAGCCTCCAGCGCGCAGCCGGAGCCGGCCGCCCCCAGCACCAGCAGCCAGGCTGAGCCGGCGGCGTCCTCCAGCTCCGCAGCTCCCCGGACCCGCAGCCCGTCGGGCGGGACGGGGCCGGAGCGAAGGCCGAGCCGCTCCAGGCTAGCCCGCCGCTCCCAAAATCCCTACCGGCGGCCGTGAAAACTCCGCCGGAGGGGGCGTGTGGCAGCCCTGAGCAATGGCAGCAGCACTCCGAGCCCCAAAAAATAAAGCTGTTGGCTCATCTCCACTGCGCTGGGTGCTGCCCCGTTCTTTCCTCGGCTTGCGCCTGCTTTGCCTCTCTGCAGGGGCTGATTTGGGGGAGGGCAGGGGTAGGGCTGTGGTGTCAGTGGCTCTTGGCAAGACCTTGCCCAGGAGCTTCCATGCTCTGGGCGGGCCTTGGCCACCTGTGTCTGGCCTTGTTGGCCACAGGAGGTGGAGTGGGCTGAGAGGGAGGGAAGGCCCCTGAGGAGGCAGGGCCCCTTGGTTCCTTTGGAAAGGGAAGGACTGCGAGTGCTGGAGTAGAGGCCTCCCATTTTTCTGGCCAATCTCCCTGCCCACAGAGTCACCAAGGCCCCTTTCCCCTTGGAGAGCAGGCAGAAAGTCTGGAGAAAGGCAGACTTCCCTGCGGTGGAGGAGGATGTGGTTAGGGATCGCTTAAGCAAACTGGATATCCACAAGTGCACAGGGGCGCTGCTGGGATACAGCCACGAGTGCTGAGGGAGCTGGCTGACGGCATTGCAAGGCCACTCACCATCAGCATCTTGGAAAGGTGCTGGTGGTGTGGAGATGAGGGGCCTGAGGCCTGGCAGAAAGCAACAGTCAGCGCAGCCTTCTCAAGGGGCAAGCGAGGAAAGGCTGAGCGCGCTGGGCCTGTGCAGCCTGGAGACGGGAAGGCTGAGGGGGCATCTGCTCCGAGCGCAGCAACATCTGAAGGGAGGTCGGGGCCAGACTCTTCCTAGCAGTGCCCAGGGACAGGCAGAGAAGCAGCGGGCCCAAAGGGAAACACGGGAGGCTCCGGCCGAACATAAGGCAAAACTTGTTTACTGTGAGGGTGACAGAGCACCGGAGCCGGTTGCCCAGGGAGGTCGTGGAGTCTCCACGCTCGGAGACATTCCAGCGGCGTGTGGCCAGGGCCCTGGGCAGCCTGCCCTTGGTGACCACGCTTGAGCCGGGGGGCACTGGACTAGATGCTCTCCAGAGGTGCCCTCCAGCCTTGCCTGCTGTGCGGCTCTCGCGCGGCTGCCCCGGGCCCGCAGGCAGCCCCAGGGGGAGCCTGGGCGCTAGAGGCGCAGGCTGCAAGAGCTGCCGGCCCCACTGCCAGGCTGGCCGAGGCCTCGGCACCCACCGCCCCCGCGACACTGGGTCCACATTTGGCCCTGGCGCTGCCCCCGCACCAGCACCTGCATCACAGCGGGGCCCTGTGACCCGCCGCCGGTGGCGGGCTGAAAAGGGCTGGGCGGCTGGGGCAGGAGCTGAGTCGGGAGGCAGCACCTCCGAGCTACCTGCGGAGGTGCGGGCAGGGGAGGCAGGGGCTGGCGCGGGGCTGCCCGGGGACCAGGGGGTGCCCCTGCCCGGCGGCTCGGGGTGCCGCGCTGGAGACTCGCTGTGGTCCCGCTTCTCCCGCAGGGTCAGCAGAGGAGCGCGTGGAAGGGAAAACCCGGGGCTGCGGTGCCCGGCACTCTCCAAAGCGCTCTGTCCACTGGCCCGTGTCCGCCATGAAGAGGAAGGCCCCCGACTCGCAGGAGAAGGGTGAGGGCGCCGGGCCCCTGCCCGCGGCTCCCGGCAGCCCGCTGCCCGGCGCAGGTGGTGTTGGAGCGGTCCGTGAGCGGTGGCAGGGGCAGGCAGGAGCTGCCCGAGTGCCCCGCTGCGGAGCCCGTGCTCTCCTGAGCCTGGGCTGCCCAGGCTGGGCACGGGCGCCCGACGGGACCCCCATCCCGGCCATGCCCCCATCCTCTGCAAACCCCATCGTGCCGTTGCCGCAGCTCCGGCCCTGACCATCCCCCCCTGGCGAGGCTGGGCCAGGGCAAGGCCTGAGGGCAGCTGCTCAGGGATGTGTCCCCAGGCCTTGGCGGGCTGCTCAGTGCTCATGGCATTTGCTCTCTCCCCTGCAGCCTGCATGCTGTGCCGCCGCGCAGATGTCAGCGCGGACGTCTGCGGGCCGAAGCATGAGAAGAGAGGGCTGTGTGTCCACGAGAACTGCCTGGTGAGTGTGCCCGGGGGCTCCCCCAGCTCGGCCCCAGCACCGCTCCGGGCCTCGGCCACCTCCCGAGCTCCGGCTCTGCTGTGTCCTGCAGTTCTCTGCCAGCTGGCTGCACCAGCGCGGGAGCAGGGAGGAGGGCATCTGCGGATTCCTCCCCGTGGACATCAAATGGAAAATAAAGAGCGCGGCGCAGAAGGTGAGGACATGCCAGGGATGGGGAGGTTTGTGCATGCAGAGGCTCGGGGCAGCTTGGCCTGGGGCACGGGCAAGAGCCACCAGTGCCTCCGAGCAGCTCTGGGCAGCGCTGCCGGGAGCGACCTGGCGCGGGAGGCAGCTGTGCGGGCTGGGAGGCAGCAAGGCGCAGGGCCCTGGGCCTTTGCTGGAGGAGCGGGGCTGGCCGGGGAGGCGCAGGCGCGTGCCCGACGGCTCTGCCGTGCTCCCCGCAGGGCTGCTTCGTGTGCGGCGAGCGGGGCGCTGCCATCAGCTGCCAGCAGAAGGGCTGCAGCCGCACCTTCCACCTGCCCTGCGCCTCCGAGCACGGCTGCGTCACCCAGTTCTTCAGGCCCTACAGGTAAGGGCAGCCAGCCCGGCACCGGGGGTCCCTGCCGCGACGCCCTGTGCCAGCGCCGGCCGAGCAGCCAAGCGAGCATCCTGGCATTCTGCATCGGGCCGCGGGGGGCTCCTTCGCCCCCTCTTCGCCCCCTCCGCGGCAGAGTGCGCGGTCTCCGCGCTTCCCGACCTCGCCCCTCTCTATCCCTGCTCC
The DNA here is from genome assembly GCF_028389875.1 of Rhea pennata. Taxonomy (NCBI): domain Eukaryota; kingdom Metazoa; phylum Chordata; class Aves; order Rheiformes; family Rheidae; genus Rhea; species Rhea pennata. Next base: position 10,061,779 of record NC_084682.1, read on the forward strand.
CGCCAGGTCGTTCTGCTGGGAGCACCGTCCGGAGCAGGCAGTGCCAGCACGTCCCACTGCGGAGACGACGTGCATCATCTGCCAGGAGCCCGTGGACGAGCAGCTCTCGTACCGCACCATGGTGTGCCCGGCCTGCAAAGGGGCCTGGTTCCACCGGGGCTGCATCCAGGTCGGGGGCGCTTCCCTGGCGCCAGGGGCACGGCGGGGCCAGCCACAGTGCCCCGCTGACGCTGCCTGTTTGTCTCCTGCAGGGACAGGCCGTGCACGCCGGATTCTCCTGCTTCCGGTGCCCGCTCTGCAAGAACCGCAGGAGATTTCTCCCGGAGATGTTTAAAATGGGCATCTCCATCCCCTTCAGGTTGGCTCCCTGCTGCCCATGCTCCCCGCTCCCGAGGCAGAAGGGTGCCGGCACTGTGCCGCCCCAGGGGCCCGAGGCCGTGGTGGCTTGTGCAGGCCAGGGCAGGCTCCTGACTTTCCCTTCCTTCTGCGGCAGAGGACCATCGTGGGAGGAAGGCGGCCGCTACCGCGACCTGTACCAGCGGCACAGGCGCTGCGATGCGGCCCGGTGCCTTCACCCACGGGGCAGGGAGCAGGCAGAGCAGAGTGGGTACGTCAGCCACGCGGCAGATCTGCAGCGGGGGCAGCATGGCTGCTGTCCCATTGGTGTCAGCAGGTTGGGCAGGGAGGTGGAGGGACGCCCAGGTGGGAAGGGGGCAGAGGGAAGGGGACAGCCCTTTGGCATGGGGGGCCGTGGGGCTGCCTGGGCAAGGGGGGGTACCCGCAGCAGTGCTGCAGCCCGAGGGGTCCTGCAAGCAGTGGTGGGTGCTGCTGGAGCTCTGCATGGGCTCTTGGTCTCCCCAAGGGCTCTGGGAGCCGGTGCTTGGCACAAGAGTTGTGCCGGGCACTGCCTTGCTGCGCTCCCTCGGCCCATGGGGGCCTCGCTGGCATCACGGCCAGCAGCCCCGGCCACCACCGCCACCAACCCGTTTGCTTGGCCAGGCGCTGGGAGCTGCTGCTGTGCTCGTCCTGCGCTGCCCAAGGGGCCCATCGGGGCTGCTCGGGCCTGGGAAACGCCGCCGTGAGCTGGGAGTGCGACGAGTGTGCCGGCCTGGGCCCCGGTAAGAGGCACCGCGGCCAGGGCCCCGCAGGCTGGGGCTGGGGCTGGGGCCAGGCCTGGCAGCGGGTGCTCAGCACAGCGCTGCAGCAGGGTCTCTGCCTGCGGCAGGGCCGGGGGCACCGCTCGGGGCTCTGCAGCCCCGGGGCCGTGCTGCTGACCTTCCTGCCTCCCCTCGCAGCCTCCAGCGCGCAGCCGGAGCCGGCCGCCCCCAGCACCAGCAGCCAGGCTGAGCCGGCGGCGTCCTCCAGCTCCGCAGCTCCCCGGACCCGCAGCCCGTCGGGCGGGACGGGGCCGGAGCGAAGGCCGAGCCGCTCCAGGCTAGCCCGCCGCTCCCAAAATCCCTACCGGCGGCCGTGAAAACTCCGCCGGAGGGGGCGTGTGGCAGCCCTGAGCAATGGCAGCAGCACTCCGAGCCCCAAAAAATAAAGCTGTTGGCTCATCTCCACTGCGCTGGGTGCTGCCCCGTTCTTTCCTCGGCTTGCGCCTGCTTTGCCTCTCTGCAGGGGCTGATTTGGGGGAGGGCAGGGGTAGGGCTGTGGTGTCAGTGGCTCTTGGCAAGACCTTGCCCAGGAGCTTCCATGCTCTGGGCGGGCCTTGGCCACCTGTGTCTGGCCTTGTTGGCCACAGGAGGTGGAGTGGGCTGAGAGGGAGGGAAGGCCCCTGAGGAGGCAGGGCCCCTTGGTTCCTTTGGAAAGGGAAGGACTGCGAGTGCTGGAGTAGAGGCCTCCCATTTTTCTGGCCAATCTCCCTGCCCACAGAGTCACCAAGGCCCCTTTCCCCTTGGAGAGCAGGCAGAAAGTCTGGAGAAAGGCAGACTTCCCTGCGGTGGAGGAGGATGTGGTTAGGGATCGCTTAAGCAAACTGGATATCCACAAGTGCACAGGGGCGCTGCTGGGATACAGCCACGAGTGCTGAGGGAGCTGGCTGACGGCATTGCAAGGCCACTCACCATCAGCATCTTGGAAAGGTGCTGGTGGTGTGGAGATGAGGGGCCTGAGGCCTGGCAGAAAGCAACAGTCAGCGCAGCCTTCTCAAGGGGCAAGCGAGGAAAGGCTGAGCGCGCTGGGCCTGTGCAGCCTGGAGACGGGAAGGCTGAGGGGGCATCTGCTCCGAGCGCAGCAACATCTGAAGGGAGGTCGGGGCCAGACTCTTCCTAGCAGTGCCCAGGGACAGGCAGAGAAGCAGCGGGCCCAAAGGGAAACACGGGAGGCTCCGGCCGAACATAAGGCAAAACTTGTTTACTGTGAGGGTGACAGAGCACCGGAGCCGGTTGCCCAGGGAGGTCGTGGAGTCTCCACGCTCGGAGACATTCCAGCGGCGTGTGGCCAGGGCCCTGGGCAGCCTGCCCTTGGTGACCACGCTTGAGCCGGGGGGCACTGGACTAGATGCTCTCCAGAGGTGCCCTCCAGCCTTGCCTGCTGTGCGGCTCTCGCGCGGCTGCCCCGGGCCCGCAGGCAGCCCCAGGGGGAGCCTGGGCGCTAGAGGCGCAGGCTGCAAGAGCTGCCGGCCCCACTGCCAGGCTGGCCGAGGCCTCGGCACCCACCGCCCCCGCGACACTGGGTCCACATTTGGCCCTGGCGCTGCCCCCGCACCAGCACCTGCATCACAGCGGGGCCCTGTGACCCGCCGCCAGTGGCGGGCTGAAAAGGGCTGGGCGGCTGGGGCAGGAGCTGAGTCGGGAGGCAGCACCTCCGAGCTACCTGCGGAGGTGCGGGCAGGGGAGGCAGGGGCTGGCGCGGGGCTGCCCGGGGACCAGGGGGTGCCCCTGCCCGGCGGCTCGGGGTGCCGCGCTGGAGACTCGCTGTGGTCCCGCTTCTCCCGCAGGGTCAGCAGAGGAGCGCGTGGAAGGGAAAACCCGGGGCTGCGGTGCCCGGCACTCTCCAAAGCGCTCTGTCCACTGGCCCGTGTCCGCCATGAAGAGGAAGGCCCCCGACTCGCAGGAGAAGGGTGAGGGCGCCGGGCCCCTGCCCGCGGCTCCCGGCAGCCCGCTGCCCGGCGCAGGTGGTGTTGGAGCGGTCCGTGAGCGGTGGCAGGGGCAGGCAGGAGCTGCCCGAGTGCCCCGCTGCGGAGCCCGTGCTCTCCTGAGCCTGGGCTGCCCAGGCTGGGCACGGGCGCCCGACGGGACCCCCATCCCGGCCATGCCCCCATCCTCTGCAAACCCCATCGTGCCGTTGCCGCAGCTCCGGCCCTGACCATCCCCCCCTGGCGAGGCTGGGCCAGGGCAAGGCCTGAGGGCAGCTGCTCAGGGATGTGTCCCCAGGCCTTGGCGGGCTGCTCAGTGCTCATGGCATTTGCTCTCTCCCCTGCAGCCTGCATGCTGTGCCGCCGCGCAGATGTCAGCGCGGACGTCTGCGGGCCGAAGCATGAGAAGAGAGGGCTGTGTGTCCACGAGAACTGCCTGGTGAGTGTGCCCGGGGGCTCCCCCAGCTCGGCCCCAGCACCGCTCTGGGCCTCGGCCACCTCCCGAGCTCCGGCTCTGCTGTGTCCTGCAGTTCTCTGCCAGCTGGCTGCACCAGCGCGGGAGCAGGGAGGAGGGCATCTGCGGATTCCTCCCCGTGGACATCAAATGGAAAATAAAGAGCGCGGCGCAGAAGGTGAGGACATGCCAGGGATGGGGAGGTTTGTGCATGCAGAGGCTCGGGGCAGCTTGGCCTGGGGCACGGGCAAGAGCCACCAGTGCCTCCGAGCAGCTCTGGGCAGCGCTGCCGGGAGCGACCTGGCGCGGGAGGCGGCTGTGCGGGCTGGGAGGCAGCAAGGCGCAGGGCCCTGGGCCTTTGCTGGAGGAGCGGGGCTGGCCGGGGAGGCGCAGGCGCGTGCCCGACGGCTCTGCCGTGCTCCCCGCAGGGCTGCTTCGTGTGCGGCGAGCGGGGCGCTGCCATCAGCTGCCAGCAGAAGGGCTGCAGCCGCACCTTCCACCTGCCCTGCGCCTCCGAGCACGGCTGCGTCACCCAGTTCTTCAGGCCCTACAGGTAAGGGCAGCCAGCCCGGCACCGGGGGTCCCTGCCGCGACGCCCTGTGCCAGCGCCGGCCGAGCAGCCAAGCGAGCATCCTGGCATTCTGCATCGGGCCGCGGGGGGCTCCTTCGCCCCCTCTTCGCCCCCTCCGCGGCAGAGTGCGCGGTCTCCGCGCTTCCCGACCTCGCCCCTCTCTATCCCTGCTCCCGCCAGGTCGTTCTGCTGGGAGCACCGTCCGGAGCAGGCAGTGCCAGCACGTCCCACTGCGGAGACGACGTGCATCATCTGCCAGGAGCCCGTGGACGAGCAGCTCTCGTACCGCACCATGGTGTGCCCGGCCTGCAAAGGGGCCTGGTTCCACCGGGGCTGCATCCAGGTCGGGGGCGCTTCCCTGGCGCCAGGGGCACGGCGGGGCCAGCCACAGTGCCCCGCTGACGCTGCCTGTTTGTCTCCTGCAGGGACAGGCCGTGCACGCCGGATTCTCCTGCTTCCGGTGCCCGCTCTGCAAGAACCGCAGGAGATTTCTCCCGGAGATGTTTAAAATGGGCATCTCCATCCCCTTCAGGTTGGCTCCCTGCTGCCCATGCTCCCCGCTCCCGAGGCAGAAGGGTGCCGGCACTGTGCCGCCCCAGGGGCCCGAGGCCGTGGTGGCTTGTGCCAGGCCAGGGCAGGCTCCTGACTTTCCCTTCCTTCTGCGGCAGAGGACCATCGTGGGAGGAAGGCGGCCGCTACCGCGACCTGTACCAGCGGCACAGGCGCTGCGATGCGGCCCGGTGCCTTCACCCACGGGGCAGGGAGCAGGCAGAGCAGAGTGGGTACGTCAGCCACGCGGCAGATCTGCAGCGGGGGGCAGCATGGCTGCTGTCCCATTGGTGTCAGCAGGTTGGGCAGGGAGGTGGAGGGACGCCCAGGTGGGAAGGGGGCAGAGGGAAGGGGACAGCCCTTTGGCATGGGGGGCCGTGGGGCTGCCTGGGCAAGGGGGGGTACCCGCAGCAGTGCTGCAGCCCGAGGGGTCCTGCAAGCAGTGGTGGGTGCTGCTGGAGCTCTGCATGGGCTCTTGGTCTCCCCAAGGGCTCTGGGAGCCGGTGCTTGGCACAAGAGTTGTGCCGGGCACTGCCTTGCTGCGCTCCCTCGGCCCATGGGGGCCTCGCTGGCATCACGGCCAGCAGCCCCGGCCACCACCGCCACCAACCCGTTTGCTTGGCCAGGCGCTGGGAGCTGCTGCTGTGCTCGTCCTGCGCTGCCCAAGGGGCCCATCGGGGCTGCTCGGGCCTGGGAAACGCCGCCGTGAGCTGGGAGTGCGACGAGTGTGCCGGCCTGGGCCCCGGTAAGAGGCACCGCGGCCAGGGCCCCGCAGGCTGGGGCTGGGGCTGGGGCCAGGCCTGGCAGCGGGTGCTCAGCACAGCGCTGCAGCAGGGTCTCTGCCTGCGGCAGGGCCGGGGGCACCGCTCGGGGCTCTGCAGCCCCGGGGCCGTGCTGCTGACCTTCCTGCCTCCCCTCGCAGCCTCCAGCGCGCAGCCGGAGCCGGCCGCCCCCAGCACCAGCAGCCAGGCTGAGCCGGCGGCGTCCTCCAGCTCCGCAGCTCCCCGGACCCGCAGCCCGTCGGGCGGGACGGGGCCGGAGCGAAGGCCGAGCCGCTCCAGGCTAGCCCGCCGCTCCCAAAATCCCTACCGGCGGCTGTGAAAACTCCGCCGGAGGGGGCGTGTGGCAGCCCTGAGCAATGGCAGCAGCACTCCGAGCCCCAAAAAATAAAGCTGTTGGCTCATCTCCACTGCGCTGGGTGCTGCCCCGTTCTTTCCTCGGCTTGCGCCTGCTTTGCCTCTCTGCAGGGGCTGATTTGGGGGAGGGCAGGGGTAGGGCTGTGGTGTCAGTGGCTCTTGGCAAGACCTTGCCCAGGAGCTTCCATGCTCTGGGCGGGCCTTGGCCACCTGTGTCTGGCCTTGTTGGCCACAGGAGGTGGAGTGGGCTGAGAGGGAGGGAAGGCCCCTGAGGAGGCAGGGCCCCTTGGTTCCTTTGGAAAGGGAAGGACTGCGAGTGCTGGAGTAGAGGCCTCCCATTTTTCTGGCCAATCTCCCTGCCCACAGAGTCACCAAGGCCCCTTTCCCCTTGGAGAGCAGGCAGAAAGTCTGGAGAAAGGCAGACTTCCCTGCGGTGGAGGAGGATGTGGTTAGGGATCGCTTAAGCAAACTGGATATCCACAAGTGCACAGGGGCGCTGCTGGGATACAGCCACGAGTGCTGAGGGAGCTGGCTGACGGCATTGCAAGGCCACTCACCATCAGCATCTTGGAAAGGTGCTGGTGGTGTGGAGATGAGGGGCCTGAGGCCTGGCAGAAAGCAACAGTCAGCGCAGCCTTCTCAAGGGGCAAGCGAGGAAAGGCTGAGCGCGCTGGGCCTGTGCAGCCTGGAGACGGGAAGGCTGAGGGGGCATCTGCTCCGAGCGCAGCAACATCTGAAGGGAGGTCGGGGCCAGACTCTTCCTAGCAGTGCCCAGGGACAGGCAGAGAAGCAGCGGGCCCAAAGGGAAACACGGGAGGCTCCGGCCGAACATAAGGCAAAACTTGTTTACTGTGAGGGTGACAGAGCACCGGAGCCGGTTGCCCAGGGAGGTCGTGGAGTCTCCACGCTCGGAGACATTCCAGCGGCGTGTGGCCAGGGCCCTGGGCAGCCTGCCCTTGGTGACCACGCTTGAGCCGGGGGGCACTGGACTAGATGCTCTCCAGAGGTGCCCTCCAGCCTTGCCTGCTGTGCGGCTCTCGCGCGGCTGCCCCGGGCCCGCAGGCAGCCCCAGGGGGAGCCTGGGCGCTAGAGGCGCAGGCTGCAAGAGCTGCCGGCCCCACTGCCAGGCTGGCCGAGGCCTCGGCACCCACCGCCCCCGCGACACTGGGTCCACATTTGGCCCTGGCGCTGCCCCCGCACCAGCACCTGCATCACAGCGGGGCCCTGTGACCCGCCGCCGGTGGCGGGCTGAAAAGGGCTGGGCGGCTGGGGCAGGAGCTGAGTCGGGAGGCAGCACCTCCGAGCTACCTGCGGAGGTGCGGGCAGGGGAGGCAGGGGCTGGCGCGGGGCTGCCCGGGGACCAGGGGGTGCCCCTGCCCGGCGGCTCGGGGTGCCGCGCTGGAGACTCGCTGTGGTCCCGCTTCTCCCGCAGGGTCAGCAGAGGAGCGCGTGGAAGGGAAAACCCGGGGCTGCGGTGCCCGGCACTCTCCAAAGCGCTCTGTCCACTGGCCCGTGTCCGCCATGAAGAGGAAGGCCCCCGACTCGCAGGAGAAGGGTGAGGGCGCCGGGCCCCTGCCCGCGGCTCCCGGCAGCCCGCTGCCCGGCGCAGGTGGTGTTGGAGCGGTCCGTGAGCGGTGGCAGGGGCAGGCAGGAGCTGCCCGAGTGCCCCGCTGCGGAGCCCGTGCTCTCCTGAGCCTGGGCTGCCCAGGCTGGGCACGGGCGCCCGACGGGACCCCCATCCCGGCCATGCCCCCATCCTCTGCAAACCCCATCGTGCCGTTGCCGCAGCTCCGGCCCTGACCATCCCCCCCTGGCGAGGCTGGGCCAGGGCAAGGCCTGAGGGCAGCTGCTCAGGGATGTGTCCCCAGGCCTTGGCGGGCTGCTCAGTGCTCATGGCATTTGCTCTCTCCCCTGCAGCCTGCATGCTGTGCCGCCGCGCAGATGTCAGCGCGGACGTCTGCGGGCCGAAGCATGAGAAGAGAGGGCTGTGTGTCCACGAGAACTGCCTGGTGAGTGTGCCCGGGGGCTCCCCCAGCTCGGCCCCAGCACCGCTCCGGGCCTCGGCCACCTCCCGAGCTCCGGCTCTGCTGTGTCCTGCAGTTCTCTGCCAGCTGGCTGCACCAGCGCGGGAGCAGGGAGGAGGGCATCTGCGGATTCCTCCCCGTGGACATCAAATGGAAAATAAAGAGCGCGGCGCAGAAGGTGAGGACATGCCAGGGATGGGGAGGTTTGTGCATGCAGAGGCTCGGGGCAGCTTGGCCTGGGGCACGGGCAAGAGCCACCAGTGCCTCCGAGCAGCTCTGGGCAGCGCTGCCGGGAGCGACCTGGCGCGGGAGGCAGCTGTGCGGGCTGGGAGGCAGCAAGGCGCAGGGCCCTGGGCCTTTGCTGGAGGAGCGGGGCTGGCCGGGGAGGCGCAGGCGCGTGCCCGACGGCTCTGCCGTGCTCCCCGCAGGGCTGCTTCGTGTGCGGCGAGCGGGGCGCTGCCATCAGCTGCCAGCAGAAGGGCTGCAGCCGCACCTTCCACCTGCCCTGCGCCTCCGAGCACGGCTGCGTCACCCAGTTCTTCAGGCCCTACAGGTAAGGGCAGCCAGCCCGGCACCGGGGGTCCCTGCCGCGACGCCCTGTGCCAGCGCCGGCCGAGCAGCCAAGCGAGCATCCTGGCATTCTGCATCGGGCCGCGGGGGGCTCCTTCGCCCCCTCTTCGCCCCCTCCGCGGCAGAGTGCGCGGTCTCCGCGCTTCCCGACCTCGCCCCTCTCTATCCCTGCTCCCGCCAGGTCGTTCTGCTGGGAGCACCGTCCGGAGCAGGCAGTGCCAGCACGTCCCACTGCGGAGACGACGTGCATCATCTGCCAGGAGCCCGTGGACGAGCAGCTCTCGTACCGCACCATGGTGTGCCCGGCCTGCAAAGGGGCCTGGTTCCACCGGGGCTGCATCCAGGTCGGGGGCGCTTCCCTGGCGCCAGGGGCACGGCGGGGCCAGCCACAGTGCCCCGCTGACGCTGCCTGTTTGTCTCCTGCAGGGACAGGCCGTGCACGCCGGATTCTCCTGCTTCCGGTGCCCGCTCTGCAAGAACCGCAGGAGATTTCTCCCGGAGATGTTTAAAATGGGCATCTCCATCCCCTTCAGGTTGGCTCCCTGCTGCCCATGCTCCCCGCTCCCGAGGCAGAAGGGTGCCGGCACTGTGCCGCCCCAGGGGCCCGAGGCCGTGGTGGCTTGTGCCAGGCCAGGGCAGGCTCCTGACTTTCCCTTCCTTCTGCGGCAGAGGACCATCGTGGGAGGAAGGCGGCCGCTACCGCGACCTGTACCAGCGGCACAGGCGCTGCGATGCGGCCCGGTGCCTTCACCCACGGGGCAGGGAGCAGGCAGAGCAGAGTGGGTACGTCAGCCACGCGGCAGATCTGCAGCGGGGGGCAGCATGGCTGCTGTCCCATTGGTGTCAGCAGGTTGGGCAGGGAGGTGGAGGGACGCCCAGGTGGGAAGGGGGCAGAGGGAAGGGGACAGCCCTTTGGCATGGGGGGCCGTGGGGCTGCCTGGGCAAGGGGGGGTACCCGCAGCAGTGCTGCAGCCCGAGGGGTCCTGCAAGCAGTGGTGGGTGCTGCTGGAGCTCTGCATGGGCTCTTGGTCTCCCCAAGGGCTCTGGGAGCCGGTGCTTGGCACAAGAGTTGTGCCGGGCACTGCCTTGCTGCGCTCCCTCGGCCCATGGGGGCCTCGCTGGCATCACGGCCAGCAGCCCCGGCCACCACCGCCACCAACCCGTTTGCTTGGCCAGGCGCTGGGAGCTGCTGCTGTGCTCGTCCTGCGCTGCCCAAGGGGCCCATCGGGGCTGCTCGGGCCTGGGAAACGCCGCCGTGAGCTGGGAGTGCGACGAGTGTGCCGGCCTGGGCCCCGGTAAGAGGCACCGCGGCCAGGGCCCCGCAGGCTGGGGCTGGGGCTGGGGCCAGGCCTGGCAGCGGGTGCTCAGCACAGCGCTGCAGCAGGGTCTCTGCCTGCGGCAGGGCCGGGGGCACCGCTCGGGGCTCTGCAGCCCCGGGGCCGTGCTGCTGACCTTCCTGCCTCCCCTCGCAGCCTCCAGCGCGCAGCCGGAGCCGGCCGCCCCCAGCACCAGCAGCCAGGCTGAGCCGGCGGCGTCCTCCAGCTCCGCAGCTCCCCGGACCCGCAGCCCGTCGGGCGGGACGGGGGCCGGAGCGAAGGCCGAGCCGCTCCAGGCTAGCCCGCCGCTCCCAAAATCCCTACCGGCGGCCGTGAAAACTCCGCCGGAGGGGGCGTGTGGCAGCCCTGAGCAATGGCAGCAGCACTCCGAGCCCCAAAAAATAAAGCTGTTGGCTCATCTCCACTGCGCTGGGTGCTGCCCCGTTCTTTCCTCGGCTTGCGCCTGCTTTGCCTCTCTGCAGGGGCTGATTTGGGGGAGGGCAGGGGTAGGGCTGTGGTGTCAGTGGCTCTTGGCAAGACCTTGCCCAGGAGCTTCCATGCTCTGGGCGGGCCTTGGCCACCTGTGTCTGGCCTTGTTGGCCACAGGAGGTGGAGTGGGCTGAGAGGGAGGGAAGGCCCCTGAGGAGGCAGGGCCCCTTGGTTCCTTTGGAAAGGGAAGGACTGCGAGTGCTGGAGTAGAGGCCTCCCATTTTTCTGGCCAATCTCCCTGCCCACAGAGTCACCAAGGCCCCTTTCCCCTTGGAGAGCAGGCAGAAAGTCTGGAGAAAGGCAGACTTCCCTGCGGTGGAGGAGGATGTGGTTAGGGATCGCTTAAGCAAACTGGATATCCACAAGTGCACAGGGGCGCTGCTGGGATACAGCCACGAGTGCTGAGGGAGCTGGCTGACGGCATTGCAAGGCCACTCACCATCAGCATCTTGGAAAGGTGCTGGTGGTGTGGAGATGAGGGGCCTGAGGCCTGGCAGAAAGCAACAGTCAGCGCAGCCTTCTCAAGGGGCAAGCGAGGAAAGGCTGAGCGCGCTGGGCCTGTGCAGCCTGGAGACGGGAAGGCTGAGGGGGCATCTGCTCCGAGCGCAGCAACATCTGAAGGGAGGTCGGGGCCAGACTCTTCCTAGCAGTGCCCAGGGACAGGCAGAGAAGCAGCGGGCCCAAAGGGAAACACGGGAGGCTCCGGCCGAACATAAGGCAAAACTTGTTTACTGTGAGGGTGACAGAGCACCGGAGCCGGTTGCCCAGGGAGGTCGTGGAGTCTCCACGCTCGGAGACATTCCAGCGGCGTGTGGCCAGGGCCCTGGGCAGCCTGCCCTTGGTGACCACGCTTGAGCCGGGGGGCACTGGACTAGATGCTCTCCAGAGGTGCCCTCCAGCCTTGCCTGCTGTGCGGCTCTCGCGCGGCTGCCCCGGGCCCGCAGGCAGCCCCAGGGGGAGCCTGGGCGCTAGAGGCGCAGGCTGCAAGAGCTGCCGGCCCCACTGCCAGGCTGGCCGAGGCCTCGGCACCCACCGCCCCCGCGACACTGGGTCCACATTTGGCCCTGGCGCTGCCCCCGCACCAGCACCTGCATCACAGCGGGGCCCTGTGACCCGCCGCCGGTGGCGGGCTGAAAAGGGCTGGGCGGCTGGGGCAGGAGCTGAGTCGGGAGGCAGCACCTCCGAGCTACCTGCGGAGGTGCGGGCAGGGGAGGCAGGGGCTGGCGCGGGGCTGCCCGGGGACCAGGGGGTGCCCCTGCCCGGCGGCTCGGGGTGCCGCGCTGGAGACTCGCTGTGGTCCCGCTTCTCCCGCAGGGTCAGCAGAGGAGCGCGTGGAAGGGAAAACCCGGGGCTGCGGTGCCCGGCACTCTCCAAAGCGCTCTGTCCACTGGCCCGTGTCCGCCATGAAGAGGAAGGCCCCCGACTCGCAGGAGAAGGGTGAGGGCGCCGGGCCCCTGCCCGCGGCTCCCGGCAGCCCGCTGCCCGGCGCAGGTGGTGTTGGAGCGGTCCGTGAGCGGTGGCAGGGGCAGGCAGGAGCTGCCCGAGTGCCCCGCTGCGGAGCCCGTGCTCTCCTGAGCCTGGGCTGCCCAGGCTGGGCACGGGCGCCCGACGGGACCCCCATCCCGGCCATGCCCCCATCCTCTGCAAACCCCATCGTGCCGTTGCCGCAGCTCCGGCCCTGACCATCCCCCCCTGGCGAGGCTGGGCCAGGGCAAGGCCTGAGGGCAGCTGCTCAGGGATGTGTCCCCAGGCCTTGGCGGGCTGCTCAGTGCTCATGGCATTTGCTCTCTCCCCTGCAGCCTGCATGCTGTGCCGCCGCGCAGATGTCAGCGCGGACGTCTGCGGGCCGAAGCATGAGAAGAGAGGGCTGTGTGTCCACGAGAACTGCCTGGTGAGTGTGCCCGGGGGCTCCCCCAGCTCGGCCCCAGCACCGCTCCGGGCCTCGGCCACCTCCCGAGCTCCGGCTCTGCTGTGTCCTGCAGTTCTCTGCCAGCTGGCTGCACCAGCGCGGGAGCAGGGAGGAGGGCATCTGCGGATTCCTCCCCGTGGACATCAAATGGAAAATAAAGAGCGCGGCGCAGAAGGTGAGGACATGCCAGGGATGGGGAGGTTTGTGCATGCAGAGGCTCGGGGCAGCTTGGCCTGGGGCACGGGCAAGAGCCACCAGTGCCTCCGAGCAGCTCTGGGCAGCGCTGCCGGGAGCGACCTGGCGCGGGAGGCAGCTGTGCGGGCTGGGAGGCAGCAAGGCGCAGGGCCTTGGGCCTTTGCTGGAGGAGCGGGGCTGGCCGGGGAGGCGCAGGCGCGTGCCCGACGGCTCTGCCGTGCTCCCCGCAGGGCTGCTTCGTGTGCGGCGAGCGGGGCGCTGCCATCAGCTGCCAGCAGAAGGGCTGCAGCCGCACCTTCCACCTGCCCTGCGCCTCCGAGCACGGCTGCGTCACCCAGTTCTTCAGGCCCTACAGGTAAGGGCAGCCAGCCCGGCACCGGGGGTCCCTGCCGCGACGCCCTGTGCCAGCGCCGGCCGAGCAGCCAAGCGAGCATCCTGGCATTCTGCATCGGGCCGCGGGGGGCTCCTTCGCCCCCTCTTCGCCCCCTCCGCGGCAGAGTGCGCGGTCTCCGCGCTTCCCGACCTCGCCCCTCTCTATCCCTGCTCCCGCCAGGTCGTTCTGCTGGGAGCACCGTCCGGAGCAGGCAGTGCCAGCACGTCCCACTGCGGAGACGACGTGCATCATCTGCCAGGAGCCCGTGGACGAGCAGCTCTCGTACCGCACCATGGTGTGCCCGGCCTGCAAAGGGGCCTGGTTCCACCGGGGCTGCATCCAGGTCGGGGGCGCTTCCCTGGCGCCAGGGGCACGGCGGGGCCAGCCACAGTGCCCCGCTGACGCTGCCTGTTTGTCTCCTGCAGGGACAGGCCGTGCACGCCGGATTCTCCTGCTTCCGGTGCCCGCTCTGCAAGAACCGCAGGAGATTTCTCCCGGAGATGTTTAAAATGGGCATCTCCATCCCCTTCAGGTTGGCTCCCCGCTGCCCATGCTCCCCGCTCCCGAGGCAGAAGGGTGCCGGCACTGTGCCGCCCCAGGGGCCCGAGGCCGTGGTGGCTTGTGCCAGGCCAGGGCAGGCTCCTGACTTTCCCTTCCTTCTGCGGCAGAGGACCATCGTGGGAGGAAGGCGGCCGCTACCGCGACCTGTACCAGCGGCACAGGCGCTGCGATGCGGCCCGGTGCCTTCACCCACGGGGCAGGGAGCAGGCAGAGCAGAGTGGGTACGTCAGCCACGCGGCAGATCTGCAGCGGGGGGCAGCATGGCTGCTGTCCCATTGGTGTCAGCAGGTTGGGCAGGGAGGTGGAGGGACGCCCAGGTGGGAAGGGGGCAGAGGGAAGGGGACAGCCCTTTGGCATGGGGGGCCGTGGGGCTGCCTGGGCAAGGGGGGGTACCCGCAGCAGTGCTGCAGCCCGAGGGGTCCTGCAAGCAGTGGTGGGTGCTGCTGGAGCTCTGCATGGGCTCTTGGTCTCCCCAAGGGCTCTGGGAGCCGGTGCTTGGCACAAGAGTTGTGCCGGGCACTGCCTTGCTGCGCTCCCTCGGCCCATGGGGGCCTCGCTGGCATCACGGCCAGCAGCCCCGGCCACCACCGCCACCAACCCGTTTGCTTGGCCAGGCGCTGGGAGCTGCTGCTGTGCTCGTCCTGCGCTGCCCAAGGGGCCCATCGGGGCTGCTCGGGCCTGGGAAACGCCGCCGTGAGCTGGGAGTGCGACGAGTGTGCCGGCCTGGGCCCCGGTAAGAGGCACCGCGGCCAGGGCCCCGCAGGCTGGGGCTGGGGCTGGGGCCAGGCCTGGCAGCGGGTGCTCAGCGCAGCGCTGCAGCAGGGTCTCTGCCTGCGGCAGGGCCGGGGGCACCGCTCGGGGCTCTGCAGCCCCGGGGCCGTGCTGCTGACCTTCCTGCCTCCCCTCGCAGCCTCCAGCGCGCAGCCGGAGCCGGCCGCCCCCAGCACCAGCAGCCAGGCTGAGCCGGCGGCGTCCTCCAGCTCCGCAGCTCCCCGGACCCGCAGCCCGTCGGGCGGGACGGGGCCGGAGCGAAGGCCGAGCCGCTCCAGGCTAGCCCGCCGCTCCCAAAATCCCTACCGGCGGCCGTGAAAACTCCGCCGGAGGGGGCGTGTGGCAGCCCTGAGCAATGGCAGCAGCACTCCGAGCCCCAAAAAATAAAGCTGTTGGCTCATCTCCACTGCGCTGGGTGCTGCCCCGTTCTTTCCTCGGCTTGCGCCTGCTTTGCCTCTCTGCAGGGGCTGATTTGGGGGAGGGCAGGGGTAGGGCTGTGGTGTCAGTGGCTCTTGGCAAGACCTTGCCCAGGAGCTTCCATGCTCTGGGCGGGCCTTGGCCACCTGTGTCTGGCCTTGTTGGCCACAGGAGGTGGAGTGGGCTGAGAGGGAGGGAAGGCCCCTGAGGAGGCAGGGCCCCTTGGTTCCTTTGGAAAGGGAAGGACTGCGAGTGCTGGAGTAGAGGCCTCCCATTTTTCTGGCCAATCTCCCTGCCCACAGAGTCACCAAGGCCCCTTTCCCCTTGGAGAGCAGGCAGAAAGTCTGGAGAAAGGCAGACTTCCCTGCGGTGGAGGAGGATGTGGTTAGGGATCGCTTAAGCAAACTGGATATCCACAAGTGCACAGGGGCGCTGCTGGGATACAGCCACGAGTGCTGAGGGAGCTGGCTGACGGCATTGCAAGGCCACTCACCATCAGCATCTTGGAAAGGTGCTGGTGGTGTGGAGATGAGGGGCCTGAGGCCTGGCAGAAAGCAACAGTCAGCGCAGCCTTCTCAAGGGGCAAGCGAGGAAAGGCTGAGCGCGCTGGGCCTGTGCAGCCTGGAGACGGGAAGGCTGAGGGGGCATCTGCTCCGAGCGCAGCAACATCTGAAGGGAGGTCGGGGCCAGACTCTTCCTAGCAGTGCCCAGGGACAGGCAGAGAAGCAGTGGGCCCAAAGGGAAACACGGGAGGCTCCGGCCGAACATAAGGCAAAACTTGTTTACTGTGAGGGTGACAGAGCACCGGAGCCGGTTGCCCAGGGAGGTCGTGGAGTCTCCACGCTCGGAGACATTCCAGCGGCGTGTGGCCAGGGCCCTGGGCAGCCTGCCCTCGGTGACCACGCTTGAGCCGGGGGGCACTGGACTAGATGCTCTCCAGAGGTGCCCTCCAGCCTTGCCTGCTGTGCGGCTCTCGCGCGGCTGCCCCGGGCCCGCAGGCAGCCCCAGGGGGAGCCTGGGCGCTAGAGGCGCAGGCTGCAAGAGCTGCCGGCCCCACTGCCAGGCTGGCCGAGGCCTCGGCACCCACCGCCCCCGCGACACTGGGTCCACATTTGGCCCTGGCGCTGCCCCCGCACCAGCACCTGCATCACAGCGGGGCCCTGTGACCCGCCGCCGGTGGCGGGCTGAAAAGGGCTGGGCGGCTGGGGCAGGAGCTGAGTCGGGAGGCAGCACCTCCGAGCTACCTGCGGAGGTGCGGGCAGGGGAGGCAGGGGCTGGCGCGGGGCTGCCCGGGGACCAGGGGGTGCCCCTGCCCGGCGGCTCGGGGTGCCGCGCTGGAGACTCGCTGTGGTCCCGCTTCTCCCGCAGGGTCAGCAGAGGAGCGCGTGGAAGGGAAAACCCGGGGCTGCGGTGCCCGGCACTCTCCAAAGCGCTCTGTCCACTGGCCCGTGTCCGCCATGAAGAGGAAGGCCCCCGACTCGCAGGAGAAGGGTGAGGGCGCCGGGCCCCTGCCCGCGGCTCCCGGCAGCCCGCTGCCCGGCGCAGGTGGTGTTGGAGCGGTCCGTGAGCGGTGGCAGGGGCAGGCAGGAGCTGCCCGAGTGCCCCGCTGCGGAGCCCGTGCTCTCCTGAGCCTGGGCTGCCCAGGCTGGGCACGGGCGCCCGACGGGACCCCCATCCCGGCCATGCCCCCATCCTCTGCAAACCCCATCGTGCCGTTGCCGCAGCTCCGGCCCTGACCATCCCCCCCTGGCGAGGCTGGGCCAGGGCAAGGCCTGAGGGCAGCTGCTCAGGGATGTGTCCCCAGGCCTTGGCGGGCTGCTCAGTGCTCATGGCATTTGCTCTCTCCCCTGCAGCCTGCATGCTGTGCCGCCGCGCAGATGTCAGCGCGGACGTCTGCGGGCCGAAGCATGAGAAGAGAGGGCTGTGTGTCCACGAGAACTGCCTGGTGAGTGTGCCCGGGGGCTCCCCCAGCTCGGCCCCAGCACCGCTCCGGGCCTCGGCCACCTCCCGAGCTCCGGCTCTGCTGTGTCCTGCAGTTCTCTGCCAGCTGGCTGCACCAGCGCGGGAGCAGGGAGGAGGGCATCTGCGGATTCCTCCCCGTGGACATCAAATGGAAAATAAAGAGCGCGGCGCAGAAGGTGAGGACATGCCAGGGATGGGGAGGTTTGTGCATGCAGAGGCTCGGGGCAGCTTGGCCTGGGGCACGGGCAAGAGCCACCAGTGCCTCCGAGCAGCTCTGGGCAGCGCTGCCGGGAGCGACCTGGCGCGGGAGGCAGCTGTGCGGGCTGGGAGGCAGCAAGGCGCAGGGCCCTGGGCCTTTGCTGGAGGAGCGGGGCTGGCCGGGGAGGCGCAGGCGCGTGCCCGACGGCTCTGCCGTGCTCCCCGCAGGGCTGCTTCGTGTGCGGCGAGCGGGGCGCTGCCATCAGCTGCCAGCAGAAGGGCTGCAGCCGCACCTTCCACCTGCCCTGCGCCTCCGAGCACGGCTGCGTCACCCAGTTCTTCAGGCCCTACAGGTAAGGGCAGCCAGCCCGGCACCGGGGGTCCCTGCCGCGACGCCCTGTGCCAGCGCCGGCCGAGCAGCCGAGCGAGCATCCTGGCATTCTGCATCGGGCCGCGGGGGGCTCCTTCGCCCCCTCTTCGCCCCCTCCGCGGCAGAGTGCGCGGTCTCCGCGCTTCCCGACCTCGCCCCTCTCTATCCCTGCTCCCGCCAGGTCGTTCTGCTGGGAGCACCGTCCGGAGCAGGCAGTGCCAGCACGTCCCACTGCGGAGACGACGTGCATCATCTGCCAGGAGCCCGTGGACGAGCAGCTCTCGTACCGCACCATGGTGTGCCCGGCCTGCAAAGGGGCCTGGTTCCACCGGGGCTGCATCCAGGTCGGGGGCGCTTCCCTGGCGCCAGGGGCACGGCGGGGCCAGCCACAGTGCCCCGCTGACGCTGCCTGTTTGTCTCCTGCAGGGACAGGCCGTGCACGCCGGATTCTCCTGCTTCCGGTGCCCGCTCTGCAAGAACCGCAGGAGATTTCTCCCGGAGATGTTTAAAATGGGCATCTCCATCCCCTTCAGGTTGGCTCCCTGCTGCCCATGCTCCCCGCTCCCGAGGCAGAAGGGTGCCGGCACTGTGCCGCCCCAGGGGCCCGAGGCCGTGGTGGCTTGTGCCAGGCCAGGGCAGGCTCCTGACTTTCCCTTCCTTCTGCGGCAGAGGACCATCGTGGGAGGAAGGCGGCCGCTACCGCGACCTGTACCAGCGGCACAGGCGCTGCGATGCGGCCCGGTGCCTTCACCCACGGGGCAGGGAGCAGGCAGAGCAGAGTGGGTACGTCAGCCACGCGGCAGATCTGCAGCGGGGGGCAGCATGGCTGCTGTCCCATTGGTGTCAGCAGGTTGGGCAGGGAGGTGGAGGGACGCCCAGGTGGGAAGGGGGCAGAGGGAAGGGGACAGCCCTTTGGCATGGGGGGCCGTGGGGCTGCCTGGGCAAGGGGGGGTACCCGCAGCAGTGCTGCAGCCCGAGGGGTCCTGCAAGCAGTGGTGGGTGCTGCTGGAGCTCTGCATGGGCTCTTGGTCTCCCCAAGGGCTCTGGGAGCCGGTGCTTGGCACAAGAGTTGTGCCGGGCACTGCCTTGCTGCGCTCCCTCGGCCCATGGGGGCCTCGCTGGCATCACGGCCAGCAGCCCCGGCCACCACCGCCACCAACCCGTTTGCTTGGCCAGGCGCTGGGAGCTGCTGCTGTGCTCGTCCTGCGCTGCCCAAGGGGCCCATCGGGGCTGCTCGGGCCTGGGAAACGCCGCCGTGAGCTGGGAGTGCGACGAGTGTGCCGGCCTGGGCCCCGGTAAGAGGCACCGCGGCCAGGGCCCCGCAGGCTGGGGCTGGGGCTGGGGCCAGGCCTGGCAGCGGGTGCTCAGCGCAGCGCTGCAGCAGAGTCTCTGCCTGCGGCAGGGCCGGGGGCACCGCTCGGGGCTCTGCAGCCCCGGGGCCGTGCTGCTGACCTTCCTGCCTCCCCTCGCAGCCTCCAGCGCGCAGCCGGAGCCGGCCGCCCCCAGCACCAGCAGCCAGGCTGAGCCGGCGGCGTCCTCCAGCTCCGCAGCTCCCCGGACCCGCAGCCCGTCGGGCGGGACGGGGCCGGAGCGAAGGCCGAGCCGCTCCAGGCTAGCCCGCCGCTCCCAAAATCCCTACCGGCGGCCGTGAAAACTCCGCCGGAGGGGGCGTGTGGCAGCCCTGAGCAATGGCAGCAGCACTCCGAGCCCCAAAAAATAAAGCTGTTGGCTCATCTCCACTGCGCTGGGTGCTGCCCCGTTCTTTCCTCGGCTTGCGCCTGCTTTGCCTCTCTGCAGGGGCTGATTTGGGGGAGGGCAGGGGTAGGGCTGTGGTGTCAGTGGCTCTTGGCAAGACCTTGCCCAGGAGCTTCCATGCTCTGGGCAGGCCTTGGCCACCTGTGTCTGGCCTTGTTGGCCACAGGAGGTGGAGTGGGCTGAGAGGGAGGGAAGGCCCCTGAGGAGGCAGGGCCCCTTGGTTCCTTTGGAAAGGGAAGGACTGCGAGTGCTGGAGTAGAGGCCTCCCATTTTTCCGGCCAATCTCCCTGGCCACGGAGTCACCAAGGCCCCTTTCCCCTTGGAGAGCAGGCAGAAAGTCTGGAGAAAGGCAGACTTCCCTGCGGTGGAGGAGGATGTGGTTAGGGATCGCTTAAGCAAACTGGATATCCACAAGTGCACAGGGGCGCTGCTGGGATACAGCCACGAGTGCTGAGGGAGCTGGCTGACGGCATTGCAAGGCCACTCACCATCAGCATCTTGGAAAGGTGCTGGTGGTGTGGAGATGAGGGGCCTGAGGCCTGGCAGAAAGCAACAGTCAGCGCAGCCTTCTCAAGGGGCAAGCGAGGAAAGGCTGAGCGCGCTGGGCCTGTGCAGCCTGGAGACGGGAAGGCTGAGGGGGCATCTGCTCCGAGCGCAGCAACATCTGAAGGGAGGTCGGGGCCAGACTCTTCCTAGCAGTGCCCAGGGACAGGCAGAGAAGCAGTGGGCCCAAAGGGAAACACGGGAGGCTCCGGCCGAACATAAGGCAAAACTTGTTTACTGTGAGGGTGACAGAGCACCGGAGCCGGTTGCCCAGGGAGGTCGTGGAGTCTCCACGCTTGGAGACATTCCAGCGGCGTGTGGCCAGGGCCCTGGGCAGCCTGCCCTCGGTGACCACGCTTGAGCCGGGGGGCACTGGACTAGATGCTCTCCAGAGGTGCCCTCCAGCCTTGCCTGCTGTGCGGCTCTCGCGCGGCTGCCCCGGGCCCGCAGGCAGCCCCAGGGGGAGCCTGGGCGCTAGAGGCGCAGGCTGCAAGAGCTGCCGGCCCCACTGCCAGGCTGGCCGAGGCCTCGGCACCCACCGCCCCCGCGACACTGGGTCCACATTTGGCCCTGGCGCTGCCCCCGCACCAGCACCTGCATCACAGCGGGGCCCTGTGACCCGCCGCCGGTGGCGGGCTGAAAAGGGCTGGGCGGCTGGGGCAGGAGCTGAGTCGGGAGGCAGCACCTCCGAGCTACCTGCGGAGGTGCGGGCAGGGGAGGCAGGGGCTGGCGCGGGGCTGCCCGGGGACCAGGGGGTGCCCCTGCCCGGCGGCTCGGGGTGCCGCGCTGGAGACTCGCTGTGGTCCCGCTTCTCCCGCAGGGTCAGCAGAGGAGCGCGTGGAAGGGAAAACCCGGGGCTGCGGTGCCCGGCACTCTCCAAAGCGCTCTGTCCACTGGCCCGTGTCCGCCATGAAGAGGAAGGCCCCCGACTCGCAGGAGAAGGGTGAGGGCGCCGGGCCCCTGCCCGCGGCTCCCGGCAGCCCGCTGCCCGGCGCAGGTGGTGTTGGAGCGGTCCATGAGCGGTGGCAGGGGCAGGCAGGAGCTGCCCGAGTGCCCCGCTGCGGAGCCCGTGCTCTCCTGAGCCTGGGCTGCCCAGGCTGGGCACGGGCGCCCGACGGGACCCCCATCCCGGCCATGCCCCCATCCTCTGCAAACCCCATCGTGCCGTTGCCGCAGCTCCGGCCCTGACCGTCCCCCCCTGGCGAGGCTGGGCCAGGGCAAGGCCTGAGGGCAGCTGCTCAGGGATGTGTCCCCAGGCCTTGGCGGGCTGCTCAGTGCTCATGGCATTTGCTCTCTCCCCTGCAGCCTGCATGCTGTGCCGCCGCGCAGATGTCAGCGCGGACGTCTGCGGGCCGAAGCATGAGAAGAGAGGGCTGTGTGTCCACGAGAACTGCCTGGTGAGCATGCCCGGGGGCTCCCCCAGCTCGGCCCCAGCACCGCTCCGGGCCTCGGCCACCTCCCGAGCTCCGGCTCTGCTGTGTCCTGCAGTTCTCTGCCAGCTGGCTGCACCAGCGCGGGAGCAGGGAGGAGGGCATCTGCGGATTCCTCCCCGTGGACATCAAATGGAAAATAAAGAGCGCGGCGCAGAAGGTGAGGACATGCCAGGGATGGGGAGGTTTGTGCATGCAGAGGCTCGGGGCAGCTTGGCCTGGGGCACGGGCAAGAGCCACCAGTGCCTCCGAGCAGCTCTGGGCAGCGCTGCCGGGAGCGACCTGGCGCGGGAGGCAGCTGTGCGGGCTGGGAGGCAGCAAGGCGCAGGGCCTTGGGCCTTTGCTGGAGGAGCGGGGCTGGCCGGGGAGGCGCAGGCGCGTGCCCGACGGCTCTGCCGTGCTCCCCGCAGGGCTGCTTCGTGTGCGGCGAGCGGGGCGCTGCCATCAGCTGCCAGCAGAAGGGCTGCAGCCGCACCTTCCACCTGCCCTGCGCCTCCGAGCACGGCTGCGTCACCCAGTTCTTCAGGCCCTACAGGTAAGGGCAGCCAGCCCGGCACCGGGGGTCCCTGCCGCGACGCCCTGTGCCAGCGCCGGCCGAGCAGCCGAGCGAGCATCCTGGCATTCTGCATCGGGCCGCGGGGGGCTCCTTCGCCCCCTCTTCGCCCCCTCCGCGGCAGAGTGCGCGGTCTCCACGCTTCCCGACCTCGCCCCTCTCTATCCCTGCTCCCGCCAGGTCGTTCTGCTGGGAGCACCGTCCGGAGCAGGCAGTGCCAGCACGTCCCACTGCGGAGACGACGTGCATCATCTGCCAGGAGCCCGTGGACGAGCAGCTCTCGTACCGCACCATGGTGTGCCCGGCCTGCAAAGGGGCCTGGTTCCACCGGGGCTGCATCCAGGTCGGGGGCGCTTCCCTGGCGCCAGGGGCACGGCGGGGCCAGCCACAGTGCCCCGCTGACGCTGCCTGTTTGTCTCCTGCAGGGACAGGCCGTGCACGCCGGATTCTCCTGCTTCCGGTGCCCGCTCTGCAAGAACCGCAGGAGATTTCTCCCGGAGATGTTTAAAATGGGCATCTCCATCCCCTTCAGGTTGGCTCCCTGCTGCCCATGCTCCCCGCTCCCGAGGCAGAAGGGTGCCGGCACTGTGCCGCCCCAGGGGCCCGAGGCCGTGGTGGCTTGTGCCAGGCCAGGGCAGGCTCCTGACTTTCCCTTCCTTCTGCGGCAGAGGACCATCGTGGGAGGAAGGCGGCCGCTACCGCGACCTGTACCAGCGGCACAGGCGCTGCGATGCGGCCCGGTGCCTTCACCCACGGGGCAGGGAGCAGGCAGAGCAGAGTGGGTACGTCAGCCACGCGGCAGATCTGCAGCGGGGGGCAGCATGGCTGCTGTCCCATTGGTGTCAGCAGGTTGGGCAGGGAGGTGGAGGGACGCCCAGGTGGGAAGGGGGCAGAGGGAAGGGGACAGCCCTTTGGCATGGGGGGCCGTGGGGCTGCCTGGGCAAGGGGGGTACCCGCAGCAGTGCTGCAGCCCGAGGGGTCCTGCAAGCAGTGGTGGGTGCTGCTGGAGCTCTGCATGGGCTCTTGGTCTCCCCAAGGGCTCTGGGAGCCGGTGCTTGGCACAAGAGTTGTGCCGGGCACTGCCTTGCTGCGCTCCCTCGGCCCATGGGGGCCTCGCTGGCATCACGGCCAGCAGCCCCGGCCACCACCGCCACCAACCCGTTTGCTTGGCCAGGCGCTGGGAGCTGCTGCTGTGCTCGTCCTGCGCCGCCCAAGGGGCCCATCGGGGCTGCTCGGGCCTGGGAAACGCCGCCGTGAGCTGGGAGTGCGACGAGTGTGCCGGCCTGGGCCCCGGTAAGAGGCACCGCGGCCAGGGCCCCGCAGGCTGGGGCTGGGGCTGGGGCCAGGCCTGGCAGCGGGTGCTCAGCGCAGCGCTGCAGCAGGGTCTCTGCCTGCGGCAGGGCCGGGGGCACCGCTCGGGGCTCTGCAGCCCCGGGGCCGTGCTGCTGACCTTCCTGCCTCCCCTCGCAGCCTCCAGCGCGCAGCCGGAGCCGGCCGCCCCCAGCACCAGCAGCCAGGCTGAGCCGGCGGCATCCTCCAGCTCCGCAGCTCCCCGGACCCGCAGCCCGTCGGGCGGGACGGGGCCGGAGCGAAGGCCGAGCCGCTCCAGGCTAGCCCGCCGCTCCCAAAATCCCTACCGGCGGCCGTGAAAACTCCGCCGGAGGGGGCGTGTGGCAGCCCTGAGCAATGGCAGCAGCACTCCGAGCCCCAAAAAATAAAGCTGTTGGCTCATCTCCACTGTGCTGGGTGCTGCCCCGTTCTTTCCTCAGCTTGCGCCTGCTTTGCCTCTCTGCAGGGGCTGATTTGGGGGAGGGCAGGGGTAGGGCTGTGGTGTCAGTGGCTCTTGGCAAGACCTTGCCCAGGAGCTTCCATGCTCTGGGCAGGCCTTGGCCACCTGTGTCTGGCCTTGTTGGCCACAGGAGGTGGAGTGGGCTGAGAGGGAGGGAAGGCCCCTGAGGAGGCAGGGCCCCTTGGTTCCTTTGGAAAGGGAAGGACTGCGAGTGCTGGAGTAGAGGCCTCCCATTTTTCTGGCCAATCTCCCTGCCCACAGAGTCACCAAGGCCCCTTTCCCCTTGGAGAGCAGGCAGAAAGTCTGGAGAAAGGCAGACTTCCCTGCGGTGGAGGAGGATGTGGTTAGGGATCGCTTAAGCAAACTGGATATCCACAAGTGCACAGGGGCGCTGCTGGGATACAGCCACGAGTGCTGAGGGAGCTGGCTGACGGCATTGCAAGGCCACTCACCATCAGCATCTTGGAAAGGTGCTGGTGGTGTGGAGATGAGGGGCCTGAGGCCTGGCAGAAAGCAACAGTCAGCGCAGCCTTCTCAAGGGGCAAGCGAGGAAAGGCTGAGCGCGCTGGGCCTGTGCAGCCTGGAGACGGGAAGGCTGAGGGGGCATCTGCTCCGAGCGCAGCAACATCTGAAGGGAGGTCGGGGCCAGACTCTTCCTAGCAGTGCCCAGGGACAGGCAGAGAAGCAGCGGGCCCAAAGGGAAACACGGGAGGCTCCGGCCGAACATAAGGCAAAACTTGTTTACTGTGAGGGTGACAGAGCACCGGAGCCGGTTGCCCAGGGAGGTCGTGGAGTCTCCACGCTTGGAGACATTCCAGCGGCGTGTGGCCAGGGCCCTGGGCAGCCTGCCCTCGGTGACCACGCTTGAGCCGGGGGGCACTGGACTAGATGCTCTCCAGAGGTGCCCTCCAGCCTTGCCTGCTGTGCGGCTCTCGCGCGGCTGCCCCGGGCCCGCAGGCAGCCCCAGGGGGAGCCTGGGCGCTAGAGGCGCAGGCTGCAAGAGCTGCCGGCCCCACTGCCAGGCTGGCCGAGGCCTCGGCACCCACCGCCCCCGCGACACTGGGTCCACATTTGGCCCTGGCGCTGCCCCCGCACCAGCACCTGCATCACAGCGGGGCCCTGTGACCCGCCGCCGGTGGCGGGCTGAAAAGGGCTGGGCGGCTGGGGCAGGAGCTGAGTCGGGAGGCAGCACCTCCGAGCTACCTGCGGAGGTGCGGGCAGGGGAGGCAGGGGCTGGCGCGGGGCTGCCCGGGGACCAGGGGGTGCCCCTGCCCGGCGGCTCGGGGTGCCGCGCTGGAGACTCGCTGTGGTCCCGCTTCTCCCGCAGGGTCAGCAGAGGAGCGCGTGGAAGGGAAAACCCGGGGCTACGGTGCCCGGCACTCTCCAAAGCGCTCTGTCCACTGGCCCGTGTCCGCCATGAAGAGGAAGGCCCCCGACTCGCAGGAGAAGGGTGAGGGCGCCGGGCCCCTGCCCGCGGCTCCCGGCAGCCCGCTGCCCGGCGCAGGTGGTGTTGGAGCGGTCCGTGAGCGGTGGCAGGGGCAGGCAGGAGCTGCCCGAGTGCCCCGCTGCGGAGCCCGTGCTCTCCTGAGCCTGGGCTGCCCAGGCTGGGCACGGGCGCCCGACGGGACCCCCATCCCGGCCATGCCCCCATCCTCTGCAAACCCCATCGTGCCGTTGCCGCAGCTCCGGCCCTGACCGTCCCCCCCTGGCGAGGCTGGGCCAGGGCAAGGCCTGAGGGCAGCTGCTCAGGGATGTGTCCCCAGGCCTTGGCGGGCTGCTCAGTGCTCATGGCATTTGCTCTCTCCCCTGCAGCCTGCATGCTGTGCCGCCGCGCAGATGTCAGCGCGGACGTCTGCGGGCCGAAGCATGAGAAGAGAGGGCTGTGTGTCCACGAGAACTGCCTGGTGAGCATGCCCGGGGGCTCCCCCAGCTCGGCCCCAGCACCGCTCCGGGCCTCGGCCACCTCCCGAGCTCCGGCTCTGCTGTGTCCTGCAGTTCTCTGCCAGCTGGCTGCATCAGCGCGGGAGCAGGGAGGAGGGCATCTGCGGATTCCTCCCCGTGGACATCAAATGGAAAATAAAGAGCGCGGCGCAGAAGGTGAGGACATGCCAGGGATGGGGAGGTTTGTGCATGCAGAGGCTCGGGGCAGCTTGGCCTGGGGCACGGGCAAGAGCCACCAGTGCCTCCGAGCAGCTCTGGGCAGCGCTGCCGGGAGCGACCTGGCGCGGGAGGCAGCTGTGCGGGCTGGGAGGCAGCAAGGCGCAGGGCCCTGGGCCTTTGCTGGAGGAGCGGGGCTGGCCGGGGAGGCGCAGGCGCGTGCCCGACGGCTCTGCCGTGCTCCCCGCAGGGCTGCTTCGTGTGCGGCGAGCGGGGCGCTGCCATCAGCTGCCAGCAGAAGGGCTGCAGCCGCACCTTCCACCTGCCCTGCGCCTCCGAGCACGGCTGCGTCACCCAGTTCTTCAGGCCCTACAGGTAAGGGCAGCCAGCCCGGCACCGGGAGTCCCTGCCGCGACGCCCTGTGCCAGCGCCGGCCGAGCAGCCGAGCGAGCATCCTGGCATTCTGCATCGGGCCGCGGGGGGCTCCTTCGCCCCCTCTTCGCCCCCTCCGCGGCAGAGTGCGCGGTCTCCACGCTTCCCGACCTCGCCCCTCTCTATCCCTGCTCCCGCCAGGTCGTTCTGCTGGGAGCACCGTCCGGAGCAGGCAGTGCCAGCACGTCCCACTGCGGAGACGACGTGCATCATCTGCCAGGAGCCCGTGGACGAGCAGCTCTCGTACCGCACCATGGTGTGCCCGGCCTGCAAAGGGGCCTGGTTCCACCGGGGCTGCATCCAGGTCGGGGGCGCTTCCCTGGCGCCAGGGGCACGGCGGGGCCAGCCACAGTGCCCCGCTGACGCTGCCTGTTTGTCTCCTGCAGGGACAGGCCGTGCACGCCGGATTCTCCTGCTTCCGGTGCCCGCTCTGCAAGAACCGCAGGAGATTTCTCCCGGAGATGTTTAAAATGGGCATCTCCATCCCCTTCAGGTTGGCTCCCTGCTGCCCATGCTCCCCGCTCCCGAGGCAGAAGGGTGCCGGCACTGTGCCGCCCCAGGGGCCCGAGGCCGTGGTGGCTTGTGCCAGGCCAGGGCAGGCTCCTGACTTTCCCTTCCTTCTGCGGCAGAGGACCATCGTGGGAGGAAGGCGGCCGCTACCGCGACCTGTACCAGCGGCACAGGCGCTGCGATGCGGCCCGGTGCCTTCACCCACGGGGCAGGGAGCAGGCAGAGCAGAGTGGGTACGTCAGCCACGCGGCAGATCTGCAGCGGGGGGCAGCATGGCTGCTGTCCCATTGGTGTCAGCAGGTTGGGCAGGGAGGTGGAGGGACGCCCAGGTGGGAAGGGGGCAGAGGGAAGGGGACAGCCCTTTGGCATGGGGGGCCGTGGGGCTGCCTGGGCAAGGGGGGTACCCGCAGCAGTGCTGCAGCCCGAGGGGTCCTGCAAGCAGTGGTGGGTGCTGCTGGAGCTCTGCATGGGCTCTTGGTCTCCCCAAGGGCTCTGGGAGCCGGTGCTTGGCACAAGAGCTGTGCCGGGCACTGCCTTGCTGCACTCCCTCGGCCCGTGGGGGCCTCGCTGGCATCACGGCCAGCAGCCCTGGCCACCACCGCCACCAACCCGTTTGCTTGGCCAGGCGCTGGGAGCTGCTGCTGTGCTCGTCCTGCGCCGCCCAAGGGGCCCATCGGGGCTGCTCGGGCCTGGGAAACGCCGCCGTGAGCTGGGAGTGTGACGAGTGTGCCGGCCTGGGCCCCGGTAAGAGGCACCGCGGCCAGGGCCCCGCAGGCTGGGGCTGGGGCCAGGCCTGGCAGCGGGTGCTCAGCACAGCGCTGCAGCAGGGTCTCTGCCTGTGGCAGGGCCGGGGGCACCGCTCGGGGCTCTGCAGCCCCGGGGCCGTGCTGCTGACCTTCCTGCCTCCCCTCGCAGCCTCCAGCACGCAGCCGGAGCCGGCCGCCCCCAGCACCAGCAGCCAGGCTGAGCCGGCGGCGTCCTCCAGCTCTGCAGCTCCCCGGACCCGCAGCCCGTCGGGCGGGACGGGGCCGGAGCGAAGGCCGAGCCGCTCCAGGCTAGCCCGCCGCTCCCAAAATCCCTACCGGCGGCCGTGAAAACTCCGCCGGAGGGGGCGTGTGGCAGCCCTGAGCAATGGCAGCAGCACTCCGAGCCCCCAAAAATAAAGCTGTTGGCTCATCTCCACTGCGCTGGGAGCTGCCCCGTTCTTTCCTCGGCTTGCGCCTGCTTTGCCTCTCTGCAGGGGCTGATTTGGGGGAGGGCAGGGGTAGGGCTGTGGTGTCAGTGGCTCTTGGCAAGACCTTGCCCAGGAGCTTCCATGCTCTGGGCGGGCCTTGGCCACCTGTGTCTGGCCTTGTTGGCCACAGGAGGTGGAGTGGGCTGAGAGGGAGGGAAGGCCCCTGAGGAGGCAGGGCCCCTTGGTTCCTTTGGAAAGGGAAGGACTGCGAGTGCTGGAGTAGAGGCCTCCCATTTTTCTGGCCAATCTCCCTGCCCACAGAGTCACCAAGGCCCCTTTCCCCTTGGAGAGCAGGCAGAAAGTCTGGAGAAAGGCAGACTTCCCTGCGGTGGAGGAGGATGTGGTTAGGGATCGCTTAAGCAAACTGGATATCCACAAGTGCACAGGGGCGCTGCTGGGATACAGCCACGAGTGCTGAGGGAGCTGGCTGACGGCATTGCAAGGCCGCTCACCATCAGCATCTTGGAAAGGTGCTGGTGGTGTGGAGATGAGGGGCCTGAGGCCTGGCAGAAAGCAACAGTCAACGCAGCCTTCTCAAGGGGCAAGCAAAAAGCCCCAGGGAACTAGAGGCCAGCCAGCCTCTCCTCCGTGCACGCGGAGGTGCTGGAGGAGCTCCTCCTCCTGGAGACCATTTCCAAGCCCGTGAAGGGGAAAAGGGGAATGGAGCAGTCAGCCCAGCTTCACCAGGCCAAAATCGTGCTTAATCAAAGTGATGATAGCCTTCTCTGCTGAAAGGCGTGGCTGGGTAGCTGAGCGGAGAGTGGTGGATGTTGTCTCCCTTGCCTTGAGCAAGGCTCCCATTACATCCTCTGAGGCAAACTGAGCAAGTGTGGGCTAGATGAGCAGACAGTGAGGTGCACTGAAAATGGGTAGGAAGGTAGAGCTCAGGGTGCTGGGATCAGTGGCGCAAAGTCTAGTTGGGGGCCTGTAGCTAGTGGGGTAGCCCCAGGTGTCAATCCTGGCTCCCATCCTGTCCAACTTACTCCTCGGTGACCTCAATGGCAGGACGGAGTGCACCCTCAGCAAGTTTTTCAAGCAGCACTTCTTCCAACCTCAAGAGCGGTGCATCCCAAGGAGAAAGGAGTCCAGCCGAGGAGGCAGGAGACCTACATGGATGAGCAAGGAGCTCCTGGCAAAACTCCAACAGAAGAGGAAAGTACACAGAACATGGGAGAAGGGACAGGCTACTTGGGAGCAGTATAAGAATGCTGTCAGAGTATGCAGAGATGTGACGAGGAAGGCTAAGGCCCATTCGGAACTCAGTCTGGCAACGGATGTCAAGGACAACAAGAAGGGATTCTTCAAGCACGTCAGTAGCAAGAGGAAGCCTGGGGAAAACGTGGGCCCGCTACTGAATGGGGCGGCGGCCCTGGTGACGAAGGCTACAGAGAAGGCGGAGTTACTGAATGCCTTCTGTGCTTCAGTCTTCACTGCTAAGGGTAGCCCTCAGGAATCCCAGAGCCTGCAGACGAGAGAGAAAGCCTGGAGAAAGGCAGACTTTCCTGTGGTGGAGGAGGATTGGCTTAGAGATCTTCGAGGCAAAGCTGACAGCCATAAATCCATGGGCCCTGCTGGGATACACCCACAAGTACCAAGGGAGCTGGCGGATGTTGTCGCCAGGCCGCTCTCCATCATCTTTGAAAGCTCATGGAGAACTGGAGAGGTGCCTGAGGACTGGAAGAAAGCCAGTGTCAGTCCTGTCTTCAGAAAGTGCAGGAAGGAGGACCCAGGCGCCTACAGGCTAGTCAGCTTCACCTCCATACCTGGAAAGGTGAGTGATGGAACAGCTCATTCTGGATGTCCTCTCCAGGCATCTGGAGGAAAAGAAGGCGATCAGGAGTAGTCGGCATGGATTCACCAAGGGCAAATCCTGCTTAAGCAATCTGATAGCCTTCCATGATGGCATGAGTGGCTGGGTAGGTGAGTGGACATTGTGTACCTTGACTTGAGCAAGGCTTTTGACACATTCTCCCGTAACATCCTCCAAGGCAACCTCAGGAAGTGTGGGCTAGATGAGTGGATTGTGAGGTGGCTTGAGAAGTGGCTGAAAGGCAGAGCTCAGAGGGTTGTGCTCAGTGGCGCAGCATCTAGTTGGAGGCCCGTGGCTAGTGGAGTTCCCCAGGGCTCAGTACTGGGCCCCATCCTCTTCAACTTCTTCATCAATGACGACATGGATGAGGGGACAGAGTGCCTCCTCAGCAAGTTTGCCGATGATACCAAGCTGGGAGGAGTGGCTGATACACCTGAGGGCTGTGCTGCCGTTCAGAGAGACCTGGACAGGCTGGAGAGTTGGATGGAGAGAAACCTGGGGAGCTTCAACAAGGACACGTGCAGGGTCCTGCACTTAGGGAGCAATAACTCCATGCACCAGTACAGGCTGGGGGCTGACCTACTGGAGAGCAGCTCTGCAGAGAAGGACCTGCGAGTGCTGGTGGACAACAAGTTGACTAT
Source organism: Rhea pennata (assembly GCF_028389875.1). NCBI lineage: Eukaryota > Metazoa > Chordata > Aves > Rheiformes > Rheidae > Rhea > Rhea pennata. The sequence continues at coordinate 10,091,517 of NC_084682.1, forward strand.
GCGCCAGCAATGTGCCCTCCTGGCCAGGAAGGCCAATGGTATCCAGGGCTGCATTAGGAAGAGTGTTGCCAGCAGGTTGAGGGAGGTGATCCTGCCCCTCTCCTCAGCCCTGGGGAGGCCTCATCTCGAGTACTGTGTCCGGTTCTGGGCTCCCCAGTACGAGAGAGACATGGAACTACTGGGCAGAGTCCAGCGTAGGGCTACGAAGATGATTGGAGGGCTGGAGCATCTGCCCTATGAGGAACGGCTGCGAGAGCTGGGCCCCTTTAGCCTGGAGAAGAGCAGACTGAGAGGGGATCTGATCAATGTGTGTAAGTATCAGAAGGGAGGGTGTCGAGGGGACGGGGACAACCTCTTCTCAGTTGTCCCATACGAACGGACGAGAAGCAACGGGCACAAACTGAACCACGGGAAGTTCTGCCTGAACGCGAGGAGGAACTTCTTCAGCGTGAGAGTGACAGAGCACTGGAGCAGGTTGCCCAGAGAGGTTGTGGAGTCTGCGTCTCTGCAGATATTCAAGGCTTGCCTGGATGCAGCCCTGTCTAGCGTGCTGTAGGTGACCCTGCTGAGCAGGGAGGTTGGACTAGATGATCTCCAGAGGTCCCTGCCAACCTTACTGATTCTATGATTCTGTCATGGTCACAAACTGTGAGGAGGGGCTGAGGCAGCAGAGGCTTGTGCTGCCCTTCTGAGGGCCCTGGACACGCTGTGGAGATGAGCAGAGAGGAGCTTCCTGAAGATTCATGGGGGGAAGTGTCCTGCCTCTGTGGAGGAATAAGCCCTGGCCCCAGAAGGGGCTGAGGCCTGACCCGCTGGAGAGCAGCTCTGCAGGAGAGGCCCGAGGCCCTGGGAGTGCTGGAGGACAGCAAGTGCCAGCAGTGTGCCCTGGTGGCAAAGGCAGCTCACTGGTATCCGGGGCGGCAGGAGGAAGTAGGAAGCGCCACCCCAGGGAGGGAGGTGATCTTGCCCTCTCCTCAGCCCTGCTGAGGCCACCCCCAGGGACCTGTGTCCAGTGCTGCGCTCGCCACGCCAAGCGAGCCACGGAGCTGCTGGAGGCACCCCAGCAAAGGGCTCCCAGGACGGTGAAGGCACTGGCGCTCCTCTCATCCGAGGAAAGGCTGAGCGCGCTGGGCCTGTGCAGCCTGGAGACGGGAAGGCTGAGGGGGCATCTGCGCCGAGCGCAGCAACATCTGAAGGGAGGTCGGGGCCAGACTCTTCCTAGCAGTGCCCAGGGACAGGCAGAGAAGCAGCGGGCCCAAAGGGAAACACGGGAGGCTCCGGCCGAACATAAGGCAAAACTTGTTTACTGTGAGGGTGACAGAGCACCGGAGCCGGTTGCCCAGGGAGGTCGTGGAGTCTCCACGCTCGGAGACATTCCAGCGGCGTGTGGCCAGGGCCCTGGGCAGCCTGCCCTCGGTGACCACGCTTGAGCCGGGGGGCACTGGACTAGATGCTCTCCAGAGGTGCCCTCCAGCCTTGCCTGCTGTGCGGCTCTCGCGCGGCTGCCCCGGGCCCGCAGGCAGCCCCAGGGGGAGCCTGGGCGCTAGAGGCGCAGGCTGCAAGAGCTGCCGGCCCCACTGCCAGGCTGGCCGAGGCCTCGGCACCCACCGCCCCCGCGACACTGGGTCCACATTTGGCCCTGGCGCTGCCCCCGCACCAGCACCTGCATCACAGCGGGGCCCTGTGACCCGCCGCCGGTGGCGGGCTGAAAAGGGCTGGGCGGCTGGGGCAGGAGCTGAGTCGGGAGGCAGCACCTCTGAGCTACCTGCGGAGGTGCGGGCAGGGGAGGCAGGGGCTGGCGCGGGGCTGCCCGGGGACCAGGGGGTGCCCCTGCCCGGCGGCTCGGGGTGCCGCGCTGGAGACTCGCTGTGGTCCCGCTTCTCCCGCAGGGTCAGCAGAGGAGCGCGTGGAAGGGAAAACCCGGGGCTGCGGTGCCCGGCACTCTCCAAAGCGCTCTGTCCACTGGCCCGTGTCCGCCATGAAGAGGAAGGCCCCCGACTCGCAGGAGAAGGGTGAGGGCGCCGGGCCCCTGCCCGCGGCTCCCGGCAGCCCGCTGCCCGGCGCAGGTGGTGTTGGAGCGGTCCATGAGCGGTGGCAGGGGCAGGCAGGAGCTGCCCGAGTGCCCCGCTGCGGAGCCCGTGCTCTCCTGAGCCTGGGCTGCCCAGGCTGGGCACGGGCGCCCGACGGGACCCCCATCCCGGCCATGCCCCCATCCTCTGCAAACCCCATCGTGCCGTTGCCGCAGCTCCGGCCCTGACCGTCCCCCCCTGGCGAGGCTGGGCCAGGGCAAGGCCTGAGGGCAGCTGCTCAGGGATGTGTCCCCAGGCCTTGGCGGGCTGCTCAGTGCTCATGGCATTTGCTCTCTCCCCTGCAGCCTGCATGCTGTGCCGCCGCGCAGATGTCAGCGCGGACGTCTGCGGGCCGAAGCATGAGAAGAGAGGGCTGTGTGTCCACGAGAACTGCCTGGTGAGCATGCCCGGGGGCTCCCCCGGCTCGGGCCCAGCGCCGCTCTGGGCCTCGGCCACCTCCCAAGCTCTGGCTCTGCCGTGTCCTGCAGTTCTCTGCCAGCTGGCCGTACCAGCGCGGGAGCAGGGAGGAGGGCATCTGCGGATTCCTCCCCGTGGACATCAAATGGAAAATAAAGAGCGCGGCGCAGAAGGTGAGAATGTGCTGGGGATGGGGAGCCACCAGTGCCTCCGATTGGGGCTGGCCGGGGAGGCGCAGGCACGTGCCCGATGGCTCTGCCGTGCTCCCTGCAGGGTTGTGTCGTGTGCGGCAAGCGGGGCGCTGCCATCAGCTGCCAGCAGAAGGGCTGCAGCCGCACCTTCCACCTGCCCTGCGCCTCCGAACGCGGCTGCGTCACCCAATTCTTCAGGCCCTACAGGTAAGGGCAGCCGGCCCGGCGCTGGAGCTCTCTGCCGTGACGCCCTGTGCCAGCGCCGGCCGAGCAGCCGAGCGAGCATCCTGGCACGAGATGCTCGTTCTTTCCACATCGGGCCGCAGGGGGCTCCTACACCGCCTCTTCGCCCCCTCCGCGGCAGTGTGTACAGTCTCCGCGCTTCCCAACCTCGCCCCTCTCTTCCCTGTTCCTGCCAGGTCGTTCTGCTGGGACCACCGTCCAGAGCAGGCAGTGCCAGCACGTCCCACTGCAGAGACGTCATGCATCATCTGCCAGGAGCCCGTGGACGAGCAGCTCTCGTACCGCACCATGGTGTGCCCGGCCTGCAAAGGGGCCTGGTTCCACCGGGGCTGCATCCAGGTCGGGGGCGCTTCCCTGGCGCCAGGGGCACGGCGGGGCCAGCCACAGTGCCCCGCTGACGCTGCCTGTTTGTCTCCTGCAGGGACAGGCCGTGCACGCCGGATTCTCCTGCTTCCGGTGCCCGCTCTGCAAGAACCGCAGGAGATTTCTCCCGGAGATGTTTAAAATGGGCATCTCCATCCCCTTCAGGTTGGCTCCCTGCTGCCCATGCTCCCCGCTCCCGAGGCAGAAGGGTGCCGGCACTGTGCCGCCCCAGGGGCCCGAGGCCGTGGTGGCTTGTGCCAGGCCAGGGCAGGCTCCTGACTTTCCCTTCCTTCTGCGGCAGAGGACCATCGTGGGAGGAAGGCGGCCGCTACCGCGACCTGTACCAGCGGCACAGGCGCTGCGATGCGGCCCGGTGCCTTCACCCACGGGGCAGGGAGTAGGCAGAGCAGAGTGGGTACGTCAGCCACGTGGCAGATCTGCAGCGGGGGCAGCATGGCTGCTGTCCCGTTGGTGTCGGCAGGTTGGGCAGGGAGGTGGAGGGATGCCCAGGTGGGAAGGGGGCAGAGGGAAGGGGACAGCCCTTTGGCATGGGGGGCCGTGGGGCTGCCTGGGCAAGGGGGGTACCCGCAGCAGTGCTGCAGCCCGAGGGGTCCTGCAAGCAGTGGTGGGTGCTGCTGGAGCTCTGCATGGGCTCTTGGTCTCCCCAAGGGCTCTGGGAGCCGGTGCTTGGCACAAGAGCTGTGCCGGGCACTGCCTTGCTGCGCTCCCTCGGCCCGTGGGGGCCTCGCTGGCATCACGGCCAGCAGCCCCGGCCACCACCGCCACCAACCCGTTTGCTTGGCCAGGCGCTGGGAGCTGCTGCTGTGCTCGTCCTGCGCCGCCCAAGGGGCCCATCGGGGCTGCTCGGGCCTGGGAAACGCTGCCGTGAGCTGGGAGTGCGACGAGTGTGCCGGCCTGGGCCCTGGTAAGAGGCACCGCGGCCAGGGCCCCGCAGGCTGGGGCTGGGGCTGGGGCCAGGCCTGGCAGCGGGTGCTCAGCGCAGCGCTGCAGCAGGGTCTCTGCCTGCGGCAGGGCCGGGGGCACCGCTCGGGGCTCTGCAGCCCCGGGGCCGTGCTGCTGACCTTCCTGCCTCCCCTCGCAGCCTCCAGCGCGCAGCCGGAGCCGGCCGCCCCCAGCACCAGCAGCCAGGCTGAGCCGGCGGCGTCCTCCAGCTCCGCAGCTCCCCGGACCCACAGCCCGTCGGGCGGGACGGGGCCGGAGCGAAGGCCGAGCCGCTCCAGGCTAGCCCGCCGCTCCCAAAATCCCTACCGGCGGCCGTGAAAACTCCGCCGGAGGGGGCGTGTGGCAGCCCCGAGCAATGGCAGCGGCACTCCGAGCCCCCAAAAATAAAGCTGTTGGCTCATCTCCACTGCGCTGGGTGCTGCCCCGTTCTTTCCTCGGCTTGCGCCTGCTTTGCCTCTCTGCAGGGGCTGATTTGGGGGAGGGCAGGGGTAGGGCTGTGGTGTCAGTGGCTCTTGGCAAGACCTTGCCCAGGAGCTTCCATGCTCTGGGCGGGCCTTGGCCACCTGTGTCTGGCCTTGTTGGCCACAGGAGGTGGAGTGGGCTGAGAGGGAGGGAAGGCCCCTGAGGAGGCAGGGCCCCTTGGTTCCTTTGGAAAGGGAAGGACTGCGAGTGCTGGAGTAGAGGCCTCCCATTTTTCCGGCCAATCTCCCTGGCCACGGAGTCACCAAGGCCCCTTTCCCCTTGGAGAGCAGGCAGAAAGTCTGGAGAAAGGCAGACTTCCCTGCGGTGGAGGAGGATGTGGTTAGGGATCGCTTAAGCAAACTGGATATCCACAAGTGCACAGGGGCGCTGCTGGGATACAGCCACGAGTGCTGAGGGAGCTGGCTGACGGCATTGCAAGGCCACTCACCATCAGCATCTTGGAAAGGTGCTGGTGGTGTGGAGATGAGGGGCCTGAGGCCTGGCAGAAAGCAACAGTCAGCGCAGCCTTCTCAAGGGGCAAGCAAAAGCCCCAGGGAACTAGAAGCCAGCCTCTCTTCTGTGCACGCGGAGGTGCCGGAGGAGCTCCTCCTCCTGGAGACCATTTCCAAGCCCGTGAAGGGGAAAAGGGGAAGAGGAGCAGTCAGCCCAGCTTCACCAGGCCAAAATCGTGCTTAATCAAGGTGATGATAGCCCTCTCTGCTGAAAGGCGTGGCTGGGTAGCTGAGCGGAGAGTGGTGGATGTGAACTGAACCATAGGAAGTTCCGCTTGAAGATGAGGAGGAATTTCTCTCCTGTGAGAGTGACAGAGCACTGGAACAGGCTGCCCAGAGATGTTGAGTCTGCTCCTCTGGAGATACTGAAAACCTGCCTGTATGCAATCTTGTCTAACATTGCTCTAGGTGACCCTTATTGAGCAGGGAAGTTGGACTAGATCTCCAGAGGTCCCTTCCAACCTTACCAAGTCTGTGATGCTGAGATTCTGTGAAAAGAGCATGAGTCCCACCCACCGTGAGACCTCCAGCATCTATCACGAGGTAGCTAATTAGATGACTGTGCCATGGCTGACAGCTAGATGCTGACCCCTACGAACAGGCTAAACTTTAAGAAGGTTCCTGTGTATAAAGTCCTTTTGCATGGCTCACTGTTGGTCTGTGCCGGAGCCTCAGCTAACTCTCCACGTGAGCAGCTGAATTGTCTCTTAGGCTCTGTTGGCCCTCTGATATGTGAATGTAGAGTGACAGTGAGAATCCAACTCTTCTAACCCATTGAAGTTGTGGATGAAAATACATATTGATGCCCTTGAAGAAGTGGAATCAGAGGAGTCTGTGACAGAGCACGGTATGTATAAAAGAAGCATGAGAAAGACTTTGAACATGTAATAGAATGTGAACAGGAGCGATCCCAGAAGAGAAATTCTTCAGGGAATGAGAAGGAAAATAGATGTTAGGGAGGCAGGATTAAAACTATTTGAAGTCAGAGGAGGGAAGCTGAATCTTAGTTTTCATCATGAAAAGGCTGAGAGGAGACTGAGTAATCTGAAATCAAAGTACAGAAGGAAATCAAACCTGAACATTAAACAATCTGCAAATCTCTCCTTTGAAGAGATGAGATCCAAAGGACCCAATAGAGCAAGATGAGAGGTTTTTGTGGTTTTTTGTTTTGTTTGTTGATGTTTCATTTGTTTTTCTTTTGACATGACCAAGACTCATGACAGACCTTGGAGGAAAGACCAGCAGGGTAGCAACAGTCTCCCCATCAGAGCAAAGAGGAATTGTACAGTAACCAGGGCTTTTTAACTTTCTATTTCCAAAGTGAAAATCATGTTTTCTGTCTTATAAGTGTCCAGTTCTGGAAACTATCCAGATGGCTGAGCCTTTTCTGTCTCCACTGAAGCCGAAGCCCTCAGATACTGCTTCTGAGTCAGACTGGCTGTGGTCCAAAAGAAAAATCATGGGCTTCTCCAGTGTGATACCTATTTAAGCTGCTGCCAAGCAGTGTGTTTACATGTATGCGTGTGTGAACTGCTCTGCCAAAATGATGGGCTGCAGCTTCAGAATTAACATTGTTGATGCAGGCCTGAAGACTTTAAAAGAATTTATACCAACAGATTTTAAAGATCTTAAAATATACAGCTTGAATAGCCTTAGGTTTCTCAGGCAGCTGCCAAATCAAACTGAATAATAAAATAAAACTGAATAATAAAGTGATCACACAGTGCAAGATCAAGACAGGGCCGAGTTAGAAGCACCTCCAGTAATTACTGGATTGGGAGCAGTCTCCTGACAAGCCTTGCATTTCAGCTGACATGCTGCGAACTGAAAATAGCAGCAAAATCCCCCCAAATGAAAACAGCGCTTCCGTTGCCTCCCTTATCCCTGGTTATTCCCTTTCCTCTTTGCTATCAGCAAGATGAGGGTAGGAGAGGTGCCAGATGGGGCAAGTGAGCCCAGGAAGAGATGTTGCTGGGCCTGAGTGATGGTGGCAAGGAGGAGAAGGGCCACGGAGCACCCAGGGCCAGATGGAGTTGGAGGCAAAGGCAATGTGAAAGGAGGACTGGAGCCCCAAGAAAGTGATACTGATGGAGACATGAACCAGGCACCAAAATGCAGTGATTGCTGCTTTTAGTCTGCTGCCCAAGAAAGAGGTCTTGCTCCTCTCCCAAGAGCTGCCAAGGCACGTCTTAGTTTCCCTTTCCCTGTGCACAGAACCACATCCTCTTCCATCCTTTCACTGTTTTTATTACTCGTTTGGTTTAAAAGCTGTCAAAATGCTGCAGGACAAAAAGAATCAGAATTAAATGCCTGGTGAAGGGTTTTATTAAAAAAATTAAATTGCTTTGAAATGCTTATTTTTTAAGATTTTGTATTGCAGTAATGCCACGAAGCCCTAAAAGTGCCTACAGGAAGCTTCTGTTTGCTTTAGAGCTACAAGTTTTGTTTAGAGGCCTAGAGGTATTTGATGAAAAGATTTCATTTTTTTGATAAAAACAATCTAGCAAAAAAGAAGCTATTGAGAAGGGGGAACCAATTTTTTTTCCTTTTTGGTGACATTTTTCATGAGATAAAATGTAATTCCTGAGAAGCTCTATCTCTGATCCTTTTTATTCCTAAAATGTTTCTTTCTCTAGCGTGTATCTCTAGGCTCTTGGCATCTATTTCCCATTGTCCTTTTGGAGTGCCAAGGCAAATATATCTTTCTATTTTGGTATTGTCAAGAGGCAAGGTTTGTAGGGAAAGGTAATATCTTTTCTTAGAGCAACTGATATAGCTGGGAAAAAATGGACACATTTTTGGGCACAGAAGCCCTGTCTGCCTCTTCTGTTTATAAATTACCCCTCCTGGAGACCTTCTTGTCTCCACACTGAACTCTTTTAACTCTAGCATATATACTCAAAAAATGTGCTCATCATTTATCTTTACTGCTACTGCAATCTTCCTGTCACCTCTTGCTTTCTTTCTTTCTTCAGCTACTTACTCTTCTCTATTTTGCAATCTTATCAGGTGGCATCTGTGGCTGATATTTTATTACTTGTGTATGCCTCTTTCTAATCCTCCATTATTTGAGACATATCCTTTGTTGTCTTTGTTAGTCTCCCCTATGCCCTGGTGATATTTTTGCTAATTGGTTCACATAAATGGGAAGGTAAACATTCATTTCTCTTAGAATACATGTTTTACTTGCAGCAGGACAATCCCTAGAGGTTTCTTTCTTCCTCTTCTTTCTTCTGTGTTGTTACACACAGCTGCTTGGAGCTAAAATGGAATAAAGCACGTCTGGCAAGATTTGCAGTGCACTGAGCAGCATATTCAGGATTTGTGTCACCACCTCTGAAAATCACTGACCTCAGTGAGAAATGTAACAGTTTTCATAGAAGTCGGTGTTGTATGTAATTCCACCTCTCTCCTGGGGAAATATCCTCTGTAGCCCCTTAAGTGGGAAGGACAGACTGACTGGGGATTGGGGAGGAAGGAGACAGTAGGTTCTATTCAACATTTTCGTTAACGACCTGAATGATGAAATAGATCGTACGCTTATTAAATTTACAGATGGCACCAAGCTAGGAGGTACTGCAAATACATTGGGCAACAAGATGAGAAAGCAAATGAGCTCAACACATTGCAGGTATGGTTTGAAAAAAAAATGGAATTAAATTAGAGACAAGTGCAAGGCATGACACTTGAGCTGGAATAATCAATGCACAAAGATAGGATGAGGAGGAGGCAGTGGTTCTGCAGAAAAGGAATGACTGTTAGAGTGGACTAGATGTTTGGCAAGTCACAGGGTAACGTTGCTGTGAAGAAAAGGCAAATGTGTAGGGCTATAAGGCAAAAATACAGTCTACAAGGTATGTCTAGCATGAGTAGGACATCAAGCACCAAGATCTATTTGCAACAAAAGTGATTTCAACTGGCTATTAGAAAGGCTTCTTGATGGTGAAGAGCGTTCAGCACAGAACAAGGTTGCTGAGGAAGAATGTCCATCAGGGATGAGGCCAGTGGAGATGATACAGCTGTGGAGCAGGTGGATGAAGCAGCCAGTTCCCCAAGATCTCTTGAGCCATCTTGCTCTATGGATTTCCATCTCATCTTTTCTCTCACTCAGAAGCACTGTGGACGCTCCCCAAATGGTGAGGCAGATCTGAGTTATTTCCACAGTGTGTGGGGACCCACTCTGAAACCACACCAACCCACAATATCCACATGTAAATACTAGAAACACAGGGGAGCACACTAGACATCACATTCTCCAGCTACAGCCTTCTGCTGCAAACAATTGAGCAGTGCCCTGGCCCAAAGTGTTTCTGTTACCTTATCACTGGCTCAGACTGACCTTGCACATTGCCAACCCCATGCATTTATATTTCTGTGCATGCTAGTTACTCTTTCATAAGTGCGGACATCTTTTGTGACCCCAGGTTAAAACATCCTCCAGATTCTTGGAGAATACTCTACACTGAGATGACCTGGCCAACCTGTTTCCTGTATGATGAAGTAAATGGTATATTACCAGCTTGAGTTCTGAAACCGAAATGGTGAAAGGGAAGGGAAGGTAGAGTATCCCTCAACAGCTGTGTAGACTTTTTCCTCCATTGCTGAAGTTGGTTTATGAAGGCTACAGAGCAGGCAGAGCTTTGGTTGACAGCCATATTGGAGAGTTCCTACAGCTCAACAAGTGCTGATATTCAGTAGGATATGGGCATTCAAATCCTTTGAGTGTTCAGAGCAACCCTGACTGTACCAAGGCACCAGCCAAGCCCACTTTCACCCTGGCCAAGGAGGCAGTAACAGCCCCAAGGGCTCCCTGCTCTTCCCAGTGCTGCCTCTGCAACATGGCCCCAGGCCTTGACCAGGGCCAAGATTTTGCTCTTGGATGTGAACGGTGGTTTGTAATGCAAGCAGCTGTCTGTATGTAGACCAGGAAAGTAAGCCTTTTTTTTTCTTTCTTTCTTTTTTTTTCTTTTTTCCTTCACTGGAAATACTCTTCTGGTAAGAGGAGGATATCAGTTTAACTATGCTGTTGGCCTTGAGGCTTTAGGTATCAAGGAGAGATTATTTTAGAGATCAAACTGAATGCTGATTTGAGGGAGTAGCTCATCCCTTTGGAGTGCTCCAGAAGGAAAAAGGAACATTGTCAGTTCAATCTACTGTGGAATTTATAGTATTAATGATCTGAAGAACACTTTAGGGATTTCTGTCAGATGTCTATTTTAATTTAAACTCTTGGGTGTTTAACTATCCAAAATATTGAGTTCTAGTCATTATAAAAACTAATAACTGGCTTATTTTGCTGCTAATTCAGAAACTGAGGTTAATTATCTATAGTGAAGGGATATGATACTAATCTAAAGTCTACCTGCATAAGACACCGTGGTTAATTGATTCTCCATGAAATGACAAAAGATTCCTTTAGAGTGAAAAGATGTTTAACATTCTGGGCTTCTCAAAGGTACTAACTTCTGCTTCTCATGAAAGGATTTTTTTTTTTTGCCCGACCTTATCACCTATGCCTTCCTCTTTTCTTTTTGTTATTATTACTTTATTTTTATAAAAAATACCATTGGATAATTATAATTTTTGGATATTGGAATTGGATAATTATAAATTTTTCTGGGTGGGAGTCTATCTACTATATTCCTTTGATAGGTTTATGAAATAAACCGCTTTTATCTTTTATGATTCGCCGCTCAAGTTGATGGGAACCATTGGATGTCCAATCTACAGATGTGTAATTGTACCTATGAATTTAACATCTGTGTCTGATCCAGATACATGGGTGCTTCAGCAGAGCTGCATATTTGTGGGCGAAAAAAGTCAGGATTTGGCCCAGCCAATTTTTCCAAAATCACACAGCAAGTTAGTCTCAGAGCTGAAGTGACTTCTTTTCTCTCTGTCCTGTGTTCTGTCTATTCCACCAATCCCAAGGGCTCTGAATCTGCCCACTCTCCCAATAGTTTATTTAATAAAAATTACTTTCTAAGCCAACTGCAAGCAGCTAAAAAATTAATTTAAACTTCTCCTAAAGTGTATTTGTCAATGTCCACTGTTGTAATTCATTACATTGTATCCTAGCATACCCTGAACATGGCAATGTCAGAAGTCTGATGATGTAGTGCGGCATCCATGTATAATATATCATGAGAACAGTTTCAACTGCGATGATATATGAAGCCAGCCTGGGAGGATTTTGAAAATAGACCTAAATTTCTAGATTTTTTTTATGTAACTTTGAGTGGTTGAAGGCTGCACCTGAAGCATTTACTGAATATCTAAATCATTTTTCCCTTGCCAAGCACATGCGAGGGTTAGCAATGTCAATCAACCTATTGGGCTTTAGAGGCTAGCTGAACACATTTCAAAGCCTGTGTGCATCACATCTGTTTATTTAGCTTGTGTTGCAATACTGTCTTGACCTGCTTGTTTTTAAAACAGAAAATATTAAATATAGTTACAATCCAAATGGGACAACATGCAGTTCATCTGGGATCATGAGTGCAGGAAGATATATAATAGGTATGACTGTCTTCTACTGCATGGAATCACACCCATCTGAATATTGTTCTTCTGAGCAGTCAAGCATTACGCTTTTCTAATAAAAAGCTGGTTTATAAATGACTGGTTCGGATAGCATGGCTGGACAGAACTGAACACTAAAAGGGCAGGAAAGCAAGAAGGGATGAGAGCAAAAGCTGGAATGTGTAAACAAATAACAGATAAATAAGAGGGCATAAACAGCACAAAGAGGAAGGAAGAAGTGGGAAAGAAAATGGGAACAACACTTGGTTTTCGTTTACATAGCTTGTTATTAGGGCAGCTCTGAAAGGTTCTCTTGAAATTGATTTTCAGTGCAAATTTTTTTAAAAAAAAGAGTAGAAAGCATCTACCTCCTCTTCCCCTCACTTTCCAACAATATATAACACATCTCCCTCTCCCACTTCTATTTCCTCTTCCCTCACCCTCTCTCCTCTGCTTGTTTTGAAGTTTTCTGTTCTTTTTGACAAAGAAGCCATGTATTCCAACCAAATTTCTCTGTACTGAAGTTGGGCTGACTGGGTTTATAAGGTGAGCATGAGATGGACATTGCACTGCAGTCCTCTGCTCCATCAGTAAGAAGCAATTCCTGCCCTACCCAGAGTAACTCCTGTCAATTATGAGGGAAATAGTTCTAAGTGTTATCTAACAGTAGTAAGCATTTAGCCTGACTCAATGTTCAAACTTAATTACCAGGAAAATGCTATACATTATGAAGATTTAAATCATTTAACAAGCCTAGTGTGAGGCTTAATGCCTTTTTATTACTGCCTTTTTCATATTCTTTTAATTTGATAGGACAAAAGCAATACTTAGCATGGATTCCCAGGGCAGGGATCACCTCTTGTTTTGCACAAGGCACAGTACACTTTTCATTAGGAGGGAAATAACTAAGTAGTTTGCTTTGTTGATCACAAAATCTGCTGGGCAATAATGATGAAAGCCCCTTTTTGGCCAGCCTATTTCTGTATAAATACCAGTAGGGTTCATAGAGCGGTGAGGATGCTCAGCACTCAAGGCATCAGTCCCGGTGTAGTAACTCATGGCATGCACTCATATTAGTATTGGATAGTGATGCTTTATATTTTGGTATCAGGCTACATCCACATCTGAAGAAATAGCATTGGGGGAAAGAAATAGGAAGTATTTTAGGCTGAAAAAGAAAATTAGAGAGTCCTTCCAGTGTTTGTTCACACCATTTACTGAACTACTTCCCTTGCCAAGGCCATGATTTGATGAAAAAGTACATCTGACTTTAGGACCTTATACACCTAATCCCATAGTGGCAACATGGTGCATAGCACTGATGCAGCACAAGCTCTGCTGGTCCAGAAAATGTGAGGAGTTGAGTATCAATTGCCTTTCTGCCAGACTAGACATCAGCTCTCTTTGCAGCAGGCCTAACCTCCACCTTTTGGAAAATGCATTGCAACCATGGCATTCCTCTGCACTGGGTTTCGGAGTCCTCTTTGTTCCAGTTCTTCTCATATGTCTTCACTGGCTTTTTCTCTCTGTTGACCCCAATGCCCTACCAAACACAGACCAAGGGATCTGCATTGCAAACCCGTGCCCATGCCATTTGAATCAATTCCAAGTCAAGCAAAGCAAATTCAGCCATCCTCCCTCAGAAAGTGGTGGTGTCTTCACAGGATTGCCTGCCTGCCTGAGTTGCTGGCTGTAGGATTGATATGCTGTAAATAAACCTGCCTGGGCTGTTCTGCTCCAATGCAAGAGCTTTGGCTGCTTTATGGGTCACCAGATGTTCCTGCCAGAGGGATGCAATGTGCATCGTCCATAATGGGCTCAGTGATCCCTCCACCAACTACACTGCACAAATTCTCTGTGTTAAGCATGGATCAAAGATATATTATATGTGTCTCTGTAGGCAGTAAAGTCTAATTCCACTGTCTGCTGAAATATCCTAATTTAGTCTATGGACTTTTCTGCATGGGCCAGCCTCTGTACAGTAAGCTAGGACATGCACCTACTGAATTTATAAATTTGGTAATGTGGGGCTCCTTTCTTCTTTTGCCCTTGCAATTAGAGATTATCTAAGGACTCACGCTTTGATGTTTAATGTCTTTTTGAAAGCAATTTTATCTTTTTAATTCTTCTGAGCCTTATTATTTTCAACATTGTAAAGAATACTCTATCTTTCTTTGAACCTTGCCTAAGATGAGCGCTTCGAGTACCTCCTGTGGCAGTGAGTTCCATGCTTTATGCATCAAGTAAAAATGTTTTCCTCAAATCAGTTCAGAAATTTTAAATTCTCATTCTCATCCGTATACTGTGTCCTTCACAGGTAGCCAGTATAATGGTGCTGATTATACTGGCTCCAGTGCTACACTCAGTGCAGGTTAGCAAACTTAAAGTTCAAGTGCTACTGCAATAGAACAAAGAAGAGACAGAATTGCATTAGTAATGAATTCATTAAGCATTTGCATTTTCATGGAAATTTGATGCTATTTCATCTAATGAAAGATTGTACTTTTCTCCCCAAAGTCATATGTCTCAATCTATAACTGACACACTGTGAAATATCTGAAATCCACTTGAAAGCCCATGGGATCATTGCTGAATTCCACAGCCTTGTAACTTAGGCAATTACACTAAGATACACAGAAATTTCTGTCTTTTTTTCACAGACTTTTCTTCTGGTTCTGTAGAAAGCATATTTGAACCAAGTGGAGAATTTTAATTCTCACCTGAAAGACTCATTGTTCATTTTTGCCAATGTCTGTGATTGTTTGTAGTTTCACAGACTGTATATATCCAATATATCCTGTGACTGAACTGTTTCTGGATTTTCTAGTTCCTTATTTTAAAAAATAAGTGAGATAATATTAGGAAAAATTGTTACAGTCCCTTCTAACTTTTTTTAGCTAGCCTAATTCTTCAGAATTAGACCTGTGAAATATGTGTCTCCTAGATCTTCTAACCACTGGAAATATCTCATTCTGTTGAACTCTAAATCTAATACGGTTTCTAAAACTCAACATCTGCATTTGTATTTACGGACAGACCTGGCACTGAGCTTGCTCTTGCTTACCCTATTGTTCCTCATTTGTTCTCTGCATCACCTTTGTTTATTGGCATATGGGTCGATAATTACGAGGCAGCTCTCTGGCCCATCAGCTATTCAGTTATGGCCCCCAGGTGAAATGAGCCCAAACAAGTTGGGTGAGACTGTTCCAATTTGTTCCATGCAGACTGAAAGGAAGGAAAAGAAAAGCCAGCATTCATCATTCAAAAGATAAACATTTGACAGCACAGCTTGACTATGTCAGGAACACTTCTGTTTTAATAGTACGCCTGCAAGCTTTCAAAACAAGTGTTTACCTGTCATAATAAACAGTTATGAGTGAAGTACACAAAACACACTAAACTCAGAGCTGGCAAGCTTCCAGAAATGCCATGTGCAGTTAAACTCTTGAGCTTGTCATTCCATCCAACATAAATCTCTTCAGTTGTCTTCTGTCTTCCTCAGCATATATTGTGGGACTTTTCTGCTTGCCTTGGAGACATCTGTCTCAGATGCATGCAAAATCCCAGAAATTATAACAAGTGTCTGGAGCTGACGTGCGCATTAAGACCTAGCTCTTAAACAACTGCAATTAACTCACTAATGACTCCTGGTGAGATTGGATGTAGTTTTATTTTGTTCTTTTCACTTCTGGAGGAAAAGAAAAAAAAAAACAGTGTCAACTCAAGGTACAAATCTCTGCTTGTAATTGCATTCTCTGTAGTGAGGAGTAGATGATCTTAATGAAAGGGTAGCAGCTAGCAGGATACTGGGCACTCTTTTTGGAAAGAGAACTAGCAGTATGGAGTAAAGCAGATCGAAGCAAATAATAGCTTTACTTAGGTGTTGGATCAGACCCCAAAAATTTGATCTTCTGGTGACTTCAGAGGAATGAAGACTCTGACCTAGTGGCTGGCCTGGTCTGGGTTTCTGTCTGACATGAGAGAAGGTCATAAGTTTGCTTGGCTGGAGTTTTCTTTGACCACGCCAAACAATGAGAATTCCCACTTTTTTTTTTTTTTTTTTTTTTTTTTTTTTTTTGCGATGTTATTTCACTTTGTAGGACTTCCTGCCAAGTCTAACGCTGTGCAGCGTACTGGAAAAATAACTAAAGTCAATAAATACAGCCCATAAAAATAAGGTCTGGCACAACGTTTGCACAGGAAACAATTACGTCTTGCCTTTTTTTTTTTTTTTTTTTTTTTTTTTTTTTTTTAAGCCATTTCGATAGCTTAAGGAGAGGCAGGAGGAATTTCCTCCTATATATACTTTTTAATGTGATGTTTCACTTTTTTGTTACAGAGTGAAGTGTAGGTCAGCCTTAGCTTATCAAGTAGCATGGTCTGGCAAAAATTTCTACCTCATGCTATTCTGCTGAAGAAAGTGAGTAACAACAGTTAAAATGGGAATTAGGACTCTCTGACCTGGGGTTCTTCTATTAGGGTTTTGGCTCTAGTGCAAAAAGCTTGAGGTAATACTGATTATATGGGAAACAATCCTCATCTCAAATAAGACAGCACAGTCAGTTTTACAGCAGTCTTCAAGTCTGGGATATGTTTGCTGGGCTTTTGTGAGCTTTTTCTCAAGGAGTGCGGGCTTCCTGGTGTGTTGTGGAAATTCTGGTCTGAAAAAGAGACTCACAGCTCTGTCTCCCACCCAGGCACTCATTTAGGAGACCTCAATGGAAGTCGTTGCATCTTCAGACTTCCAGATGAGTGCTGTAACAGCCAGGCAGTTTAATTTTTCCGTTATGCTGTGTGGCCTCGCACAATAGCCGTCCTTGCTTTCCCTAGCATTCATCTTTGGGCGCACTCCTAATTCAAAGAAGACACACGTTCAGGGCTGCTGCAGAGCACACCTTTGAACCTGCCTCCTCCATAGACGACGTAGGTGGCCTTCTCTCTCGACTCCCATGCAACATTTCAAAAGGCCTCGTTTTTGTTCCAGCGCAGAATGCAAAAGGCTTTCAACATCTTCATTAAAAAACAAAAATTCCAGCATTTGTGCTACCCATTTTCCTTCCAAGAGCACAGTGAGAAAAGGAAGGCCTGCCCTTGTTCAGTCCTGGCAAGTCCATTCTAGAGCTGTGTAAAAATGCATCTAAAAAAAAGGACCTTTCTTCCAATAAATGGCCATTTAATGAATAAAAGAGAAACAATTGAAGTCTGCAGTAATAGAACAATTATGTGCTGTTGTGCGTTCCAGCTGGCTACACATTGAACAGTTCTTACAAATTGCCGGAAACGCAGCAGCGCACGGATCCGATACGATTCAGGACAGTCATTATTAAGAAGAAATACCATGTGTCAATCTGTCGAAGCCCTCTGAGGGCATTATCCTCCTAAAATCCCTTAATTACTGCTCTGAGGCTCATGTGTGTGCCTGGCCCACAGTGTGCACAAGAGGGAGAGCGCTGGAAGCAGTAACCCCAGTGTGATGTTCATTAACTTTCTCCATCGCTCTGCTCTTTCCTCTGCTGAGCAGCAAAGGGAAGAAAGCTTGTGAGGGAGGAGAGAAAAAGAGAAAGAAGAGTCCCAGGTTGAGGAAGAGGTCAGAAAAGCTATGGTGGAGCAGGTAAGGAAATGGAGAAGCAAAGTGCAGATCTGAGGAAGGAGGGGAAACATAGACATGAAGGACAGAGGGAGAGGCAGGGAGGACAAAACATCCTATGGAAACTGGGATTCTCACGTGCATGCTCCCTCACACATGTTACATCTTTGGTATTTACTTATATTTACTTTACTATTCAAATGGCAAGGAGGAAAATGAAAATGGCACTGGAGAGCAGTTTGGGGCCTGGAGACCACACAGGTTAACAAAACAAATCACCCACCCAGTGCAGTCAGCCGAAGGTTTAGAGGCCAGAGTTGTCTCACTTTGGTGCCTTCGGCCAAAGAAGCATCAAATCAGACATGGGCCCTGCTATGTGAAGTACAGCCCAAGAGGTCCAAAGCAACGTAGCACTGAGTGTGTCGCTAAATCACTGTCAAACCCTCTGTCCTTTAGATTCAGAATTTTAATCAATGTTTCAATGATAATTGAAGTACTTAATGGGTTCTTTTGGATGAAGAAATAGGGAAAAAGGAATGGGGAGAATTCTAAGCAGTTTAGTAGTAGAAACAAAAGCTTTGGCTCCAGTGAGGTCCTCAGAATCACACTTTTTGGCAGATTTCATAATGATCTTTGGTCATTCAAAAACCTAAGGTCATGAGGGGCATTCAGAGTTGACGAGTGCTGATTAAACATGATATAAATACCTCTACTGTGGTAGACCTGTGGAAGGAATTTAAATGTCTGAAGAACAGAGGAGTTGGGATTAACGAGCTGTGAAGGAAAGAGATGTATTTAAGATGTTTGTGAATATTGAGAGAACGAGGTTCCTGCTTCATGTTTAAGATATTAAAGCTGCTTTGCTGATTTTCTTTTTTTTTTCTTTCAAAAGAAGGAGCCTGAAAACTCCTGCAACTCTGAGTACTTGTCAGGGATGTAATGATGGAAATTTTGTCAGCCTTGCTTTGCATAATGGGGATCATTATGTGATGGTAATTTCCCTGTATGTTCTGTACGTTCCTAATGCAGGAGGAATAAAATATTCTTGAGGTTTCTTTTGTCGAGCTTGTCAGTGAAACCGCTGGGTCAGATTGTTTTCTCATTTATTAGTGCAGAAAGTTAAGATGACACTGTGCAAGCACAACAGCAGGAAATCACAGCGCTGGGAGAATTAAGCCTGTTGTTTCAAATCCTGCTGGCCTGACAGGTACTTTTTTCATGCATCAGCCCTACTTCAAGTTTATATTGCTCTGTCTCCTGAGCCCAGCCCCTGAGGTCCTCAAGTACCACAGGAAAGCACTGGAGCAGCTGCCCTGGGGAGTATCACTTGCATCGTACTGGCCGGATACGTGCTGGCTCCCCACCTGTCTCCTTGCCAAAACAGGGGCTGAGGTTTTGGGTGAGTGATTGCCTCCTTGTGAGCTGGGTGACTTGTCCTGTGAGGCCTCCAGCATGGAGTTTCGCTACTCCTTTCCAGGAACTGCCAAACCACGAAATCCTACCTGGAAATAGGGAGGCTGTGGGGTTGGGTTGGGTTTTTTCAGAGGCTCTTCCAAGACTTTGCCAGGACTTGAGAGGCTCCCATGCTCCTCCAAAAATCAGGCCACTGAGTCCCAGCTTGGGCTCACACAAACCAAGAGTGCCTGCTTGAGTAAAACTATGTCAAATCTGGCTAATAATAGCAGTGAGGATTTTCAAGAGAGCTTATCTGATTTTAACAACTAGTTCCGTTCTGCTCTTTTGTACACTTCCGTCAGAAATATGCTGGGAGGAGTGTTAAACAGTCCTTCATGAAGGAAGGTTAAGCTATTGCAATCTGTAGTCTGCAGAGGGCAAAGAGATGCCCAAAGTGGTCACACAGCTCACTGAGAGGTGCGGGGAGGCAGAAGCACGTCCACGTTTCTTCCCGTGGCTTCGTGGTGCACTCGGTTGACCTCAGCAATGTCTGCAAGCATTGCAGGTGGCTGCCACGCTAATATAGGACACGTTTGGATATCTGGAGCGAAGAACTAGGTGGTATTCAACTGTGATGTGAGTAGTTGGTGGAATCACTAATATAGGACATGTTTGGATATCTGGAGCGGAGAACTAGGTGGTATTCAACAGTGATGTGAGTAGTTGGTGGAATAAATTACGCTTTCCAACAGGCAAGGCAATGTGTCCTTTTGAATGCAGTAAGTAGGTATTTGTTCAAAACAATTAGACTTCATAGCCTAGTTTAGTACTTAATCAATTTATGTGGTGAGCTAAAGTACCTGCGTATGCCCTTAATAAGTAGTGATACCCTGTTTCTAGAGCACTGCTATGCGCTTACAGAGAAATTACATTTTTAATTATGCCACACAAGCCTAATGGCAAATCTAATTATGACACTGGTATTTTTCAACTTTTGTACAAATAGTATGTTTTCTGAAATGCAGTTTCAAGTGTTGCTTCAACTTTAGGACTTCAGGAGAGGAAATTGATTCTGCTCAGAATTTATAGCATGCTTCACTTTATTATTTATTAATCACTGCTATGTATTATTTGTATGCTGTCATAAGCATCCTGGTAGCTGATGTAGTAAAACATGCAAATGGGAGTCCTTGCTCAAAGGATCTTGAGTGGCCTAAAACAGTCCTGTAAGCAATGGAAATTCTGAAGTTGTTTCCCAGGGATTTGTGTCTTGTCTTTTTATTGTCTAATGACTGACTGAAATGTTTTTCATGGGTTAAGGCCCTCACAGATTTCTTTCATGCCTAATTAGGGATCAGCTCATGTTGGAGGCTCTTTCTCTGCAAGGCCAACCTACAAACAATTTAGACTGAGACCTCACCCATTTCTTCCCCTCCTTCCCAGGTGAAAAAGTGCTCATGAGCTTTTCATGATCATTGTTTCTCTAGTAACTTTAGTCCACCATAGTGTTTAGAAGCAGACTGTGTGGCCAAAATCCACTCCTCTACTCTAATTTTCCCCTTTGTGAACTCAAAACAATCTCATTGTATTCTGTGAGAGCTTAGCCAATATTTTCTGCAAATCCAGCAATATTTATAGTGCTTTAAAACAGCATGAGCTGCCTTAGTTTGATTATTGTTTAATCAAAGAGAAAAGATGGGATTTTCAGTGCTCTTCAGGGTTAGGCTGATCCTCTGCTGAGTAACCAGCATGAACATCATCAGGGACAGGGTTAGGACAACTGAGCAGTTTTGTAGATCTTTTCCTTTCTGAGCCATCGTAACTGGCTAGCAGTGGCCAAGAATTTACTGTGTGTAACTACCAGTTTAATTGATCATAACCCATCAAGCCCCCCCAAGCTTTTGAAAAGACTTGACTTCAGTGTCTGAAAAGTCATTCAGGTTCTTAATTACTCTCCAGTTTATATCCAAAGGGATCAAACCGACCTTCTTTGGTATTGAAGAGAGCCGGTAACTGGAGCAATTACTGAGTCTACAAGAAGAAAGTATCCATTTTTTTCTCATAGTCCACTAAACACTTCCAGGCTATCCTGCATAGTTTGTGAACAGCATTAGCTAAGAAAGGAAAAATAGTCTTCTTAATATTAAAAAAATGATTGATAGGCTCTATAGAAATCCATTATAACAACAGCATTTAGAGCTTTTATTCCTACATATCTTTATGGTCATAAGACCTGAATTTTAATCTGGATGAATCAGGAGTGTAGAGGACTGGGCTCCTATATAGGTGACCTCAACATTTAGCTCCAGATGGAAGAGGACTCTCCTACCTTTGGCTAATAACTAATTAAAAAGCAGTAATTGCCAGGAGAATTCATTACACTCAAAGGTGATCTCTGCTTCTGGGGATCATTTTAGGAACAAAACTAAAGTGATAGGATATTTCCAACTTCTGTTTTTACTTGTAAATGGAAAAGGCATGTCCTGAGAGTTGGTTTAATCAAGTATGTTCTCTTGGATGTGCCTCTCCTCTGGCTAATATACCAGCCGGACAATGTATTTAAGAGTACCACTCTCACTTTTCAGGTCTAGTATGTGACCAGTCAGGAGCAGAACGTACTGCTCTTTGCTCATATTTTTTATTGGTTCCTTCAAAACATTTTATTCTACTTGGATGCTCTGTGGCTAATAATAGATGATGTTATGGGAAGGACTGTAAAACCTTATCACTGGATAGTATTGAAAGTGTGAATGTATATTAATATGTAGAGAGTCTATTTTTCTCCAAGCTTTACAGCATATTGCAAAACTACAACCTCTCTTGCTATCACAAGTATGCTGCCTAGACCAGATGTAGTCACCTTGTGATATGTGTTTCAATTTCAGCTGGAAAGCAACTAAAAGCATCATGTAGGTTCCTCATCGCTTTGTTTGGAAGCATCTACAATTTCCCAGACATTCCCAGCAGCCTAAAGCTAGTAGATTAAAAATGAGCAAAAAGACGGTGAGGTAAAAGGGATAGTGCCAAACTAAAGCTGACCATCTGGCCTCGATCTCTAAAAATGAAGACTCAGTTTTGGGAGGCAACTAAGAGGGCCAGCATGGTTTCAAAATGAGTAGCAGTGCTAAGTGCCCTACAAGCAGCAGTTTGTCAGACAGAAATTTAGTTGGAAATAATTTTAGGATTTCCCTGGCTATTTCGGTTTGCTTGGGCTTATCCATCTCATGTACTTTTATTCTTTGCTGCACAGAGGAAAAGGGTAACTACAGCACTGTATGGTCATGCTCAATGTACTGGTTCCAGGATGAGGCAATTTTCTTTTAGCAGACATCCCCAAAGCTTTCAAAGTGGCTGAGCTTATGGAAGATACCCTGCTGATGCAACTTAATTGGACTACTGGGCTAAGACTGCTGCAGAGATATCCCCATTAAAATATTAACAGATAGGCACTCACACAGATTAAATTTTATTTGTCAGATCGTGATGATCAGAGCAGTCCCACCAGGTGAAACTACAGACACCATGTTTACTAATAAACAGCACAGAGCAATCCTTCCTTTCTCATTTCCGACCGAGGCCTCATACGCAGCAGATTGCTGCCAGAGAGACCTGCCTGACAGGCTACTGAAGAGCAGCCTGCTGTTGCATTTTGCCATCGCGTTGGTTGAGCGGCGGGACAGCATTAGCCTGGCCTGCCACTTACGTCAGCTAGAGGTGAGAATAGCGCAGAGCACTTTGGAGATGTGCTGCGGAAGAAGGAGAAAATGCCGCAGAAATAATGGCTTCCTCTACAGCCTTCATTTTCACAGTGGTTGCAGTGGAAGCCTCTGCCTTTGCTGGTCTCCGTGTTGTAGCCCCGTACTGGTGTGAGCTCAGAAGTATTGGTTCATACAATTCCTTTCACGAAATTAGCTGATGCCTTTTAGCTGAATATTACCCCGATTTTAAGCCCTTTGGGTGACAAGAAGATTCAGTGTCAGTCAAAGGAAATGTTTTAGATCACACTGTAGTGCCTAAACACCTCAGTGGCCGATCAGAGAGCCGACAGTCATCGTCAGGAAGGAGAGAGGGAAGGGGAGCAGATGAGGCAGACAGCAGGGATCACAAATGCTTTTCAAACTCTCAGCACTGTAGCTCAAAGTTCAGGCCTCTCTCTTTCCCTTCCAAAATCCTTTGTGCTTTCTGCAAAAGCACACTGGCTTTGTTTCAAGTAAAAAAAGCAAAAGAAGGAAACCCAAAAGCAGCCGATAATTGACATGTTACAAGTTAATTTTTCCACTTGAGATAAGAGTGCCATTTCCATGGATATGAGCAAAATTAGCTTAGGAAGGATTTCTAAACCTCTGCATTATGCAGGACAGGGTGAAGGATTCTGCCTGGGACACCCTGGGAGCATCAGCCATCTGGACTGGCCAGTGCTCCTGTGTGCAGCTGCTGGGGAAGTCTGCACCTAAGGGACTGCTGTGCCAGCGGTGGCTGGGTGCCAAATGCAGAGCAGCTGGAGAGTCCTGCTCCTGCTCTTCCCGCCCTTGCGTTGTGCACCCTGGAGCCTCGGCTGGCCTGCTTCTGGCATGCTCTCCCATCGCTGCATGGGCACCACCTCCATTTGCATTACAGAAATGCAAATATAACTCTTGTCAGCAGAGACGCTGAAGAGTAATGCTATGTTTCACTGCAAATGCGGAGGGGGGTAGGTAATCTTGTGTAGCAATAGCATCGTTTCCCTTCGAATGATCACTGAGTCCTTCAGCCAGCCCCAAGTGATTCCTTTGCTCTCTATGTGATGTCAGGAGTACGAAAACCTACTCTGTTGCGGTGTTTTGTCAGTGTTGTGTGTTCTACAACTTAGGCACATCCCCAGTGGCATGCAGCTAAGCCTTTGCAGGTGATACCAGTCTACTAAGAGGTCATTAGGACCCCTCCTATGTCCACGTACCATTTTCCATGAACAAGGGACACACACAAATAATGGCAAAATCTTGAGCGCCATTCTTAGCTGAGGATTTGGGAATTTTTAAGCCAAGTGACATCCAGACCCACACCTTTCCTTGCCCATGGCAACATAGAAATCCACTGGATCCCTACATGATATTACACAGCTTCACTCATAGAATCATAGAATCAGTAAGGTTGGAAGGGACCTCTGGAGATCATCTAGTCCAACCTCCATCCTGCATATATATATATAAGTATATATAGATCATACACACAAACACACACATATGTGTGTATATATTTATATTTATGAGTGCTCACTCTGTACATGCCATACAACCCAGCAAATCAGGAGTTTGCGCTGATGCCAAGGGCTGTCCCAAGGTAATTTAAAGCACCTTTGGGTAAGAAACACAGAGCTGGAGGACTGGAGAGGTGAGCCCAAGCCGTGCTCAACCTGGCTGCGAACGCCACATCACGGCGCGCAGGCAGCAGGAGAGGGCTGTGTGCCAGCAGCTGTGCCACCGTGGTGCTGGGATAGCCGTAAACATGTGAGTGCATAAACAAGGTTCGTGTGCAAAGGCATTATCTTTTATTGGGCAAACAAGTATATTTGGCAAACGCGGACACATTTTGGAGCACATGCGACCCTTGTCAGGGGGCAGAAATCACCGCCTGGTAAAAATGAACAGAGCAGCCCTGGGAGAGGCTGTGCAGTTTGTGGTTTCCCGCCCTCCTCCCCATCTGCAGGCTCTGCTGGAGATGGGAATCCACCCTGGTTTTGTTTAAGGAAACAAACTGAATCTCCAGGCAATCAATGACACTCACTGCATCAGCATATTTATGAAAAGTGCCTGCAATATTTTAGCATAGTGCTAACTGAAAGTGGAGCAGAAATCCTACACTAGAGGGTTTCCAGAAGGGAGGGCGAGAAAAACCAAAAACCTTGGATGAAGACCAATATTCGAGCAATAAGACCTTAAGAAGCAGGCATCATTATAAGATAATTGACTGTGGAGAGCAGTCAC
The DNA here is from genome assembly GCF_028389875.1 of Rhea pennata. Lineage (NCBI taxonomy): Eukaryota > Metazoa > Chordata > Aves > Rheiformes > Rheidae > Rhea > Rhea pennata. The sequence goes on from NC_084682.1 coordinate 10,116,204, forward strand.
ATATCCCAAGGTGAAGCATAGGGCACTTAACATATCAATAAGGTCAATTATCTGATTATGTCAGCTGCCTTAGTGCTGTTATTAACCTATATTGCTCTTATTAACCTTTCTGATGAAGAATCTTTCAAAAATAATTATATTAAAGCACAAATCTCTCAAGTTTAAAATATGTGAATGTTCCATTTCAGTAGTCGTGTGTCATAGGATAATGAACATCTGATTGCCTGGCTGACACAATGAGGTTTTTAATCAGCCTCCCTTTCCTAGGATCAGCGTGTTAGCTATGACAGGCTTCTCCGGGCTCAGGCAGTCTCATGAAAGCACTGCTGTCATGTTACGAATGGTGGGATTTAAAATTGAAATGTGAGCAAATAAGACAAGAAATGTAACGGATATGCTGAGGAGAGGGGTCCTGGGAAAATACCCACTGAAAGCCTCTTCAGTCAATTCCAATTATTAAAGCATACAGCTGATTCAATTAGTGGTTATGTACATGTGCATATAGTATTTACTACCTAGGAGAGCTGATCAAAGAGGGAACACACTGCTCATGAAAACTTGTTCATATTCATTTTGTCCTTATTTATTTATTTATTTATTTTTTTCTGCAGAGCAGTTTGAAGTGTGAAAGCATTTTGCCACAACTTTCACCCATTCTTTCATCTATCAGGAAATGTGAGTACTCTAATTTCTACTGGGGATTACTAATTCATTACGTGCTTCTGGCAAAACCAATGCAAATTCTGCTTATTGCAAGTTTTGATTGCTGTATGGGTCTGCATGTGTGTATATGTACCTTAGGTAAAATATCATTCCATATAATGTAGCAAATTCAAAAAGCAAAAAAAGAAAGGCCTTATTTTTTTTTTTTACCTGTGACTCTTTATCATGTTTAAATTTTGCTGTAATTTCACTTTGATGTGGCCACACTGACCACACTTAAAGGATACCTTTTTTAGCCCTGAAATTCTTCACCTGCTTAAAATCATTTTGAAAATTTTAGGTTAAGACATCCATAGGTCCATTCTGAGCTGACATTTTTTTTTCCCAGGTAGAAAATCACCAGTCTACCCCTCTGAAGTCCAAGTGAGTTCCTTCGCTAGGGCCAAACTGAGTAGAAGAAACACATGAAAAACTAAAGCTGGAAAATTCACCTTCTGCAAAATTCCCATTTATTATCTTCCCCCACTTCACTCCCTTCCCTAGGATCACCACTGTCAGTGCAATAGAGCTGGTATTTCTGTAGTCACTCCAGATCTTCTCTCCTTAAAAAAAAAAAAAAAAAAAAAAAAAAAAGAGAGAGAGAGAGAGAGAGGAAAGCTTATTTCCTTGTTTTCAAGTCCTGCTCAAGAGATCCTGATTTACTTTTTGTTGTGTTTAGGGGATACTAAACATGAATCTTACTATTCAAGGTAATCCCTCCTAAAGTCACCTCCTTCCTTCAACCTCAGGATAATGTGGCACTTTGCCAAATCCCAAACCTTGCAAAAATCCAGGTGCTTTTGTGACTAGCTCGAGCCACGACTGTCAGATCAGGTAGTGGATTTGACATTTTGGTGCTGGTGAATATTTCTTTCACATACCTTTTTGTTATATTTCTTCTGACTAGATTTGTTATATCTAAAAGTGCCCCACATAGAGAAGTTCTTAGTCATCTTCCTATTTGTAATTCTCCTGGAGATAGTCAAGAAGCAAGTGTTTGTGCCAGGAACATTATGTATGGCTCTGCCGATTTTTGTAAAACTCTTTTTAAAGTCTGCACTGAGCTCTGTGCCTCTGCAATGTTCTGGGAGTAATATGAACTATTAGTACAGCATTGAAAATCAAAGTCTGCTGGGAATGTTTCTGAAGTAAATAGAGGGCAATTATCTGAAATGAGGACTCAAGGAACACTATGTCTTGCAAATTTGGATTCAAAAGCCAAGTCAATATATCAGAAGAAGCCATTGCCTACAGTAATGAACGTATGGCCCTTCCAGGAAAACAGTATCTGCTTTTACCTCCCACTAAGGTGTCAGAGAGCTGCAGTGAAAGTAAATGTTTGCGTAATTTTTCCCTCATTAGCCTTCCACTGGGGTTGGAATTTGCTTAGCCAGACCACACCGTGATGGAATTTGTTGTACCCATGCTCTGCATTAGTTTCTACGTAGTTGAGAGCATTTCCTTCTGAGGCATTTGCAAATCAGAGAGTATCATCCTTTCGGAAGCAGGTCTCGAGCCACGGGAAAGCCTTGGCACTCCTCAGAGTCAGGTAATGGATGAGCTGGAAATCGATGCCTTCAGTCCACGTGCTGTGAGTAGAGCAAGGTTGTGTAACGTTGTGCTATGTCTCACTCTTTCATATCTGATTTGCTAAAGACAACTGGAAAACGCTGGAGCTGTCAGCACAAGTTCAGCTTCAACTTTAATATCTGTTTCTGAAGCGGTTTCTTCTTTTGCTTAATCATGGCTTTTGACAACATTTGTATTTAGGTGCTCTCTCTGGCTTGTGATTAATGTCAAAAGAAAGCTATATCAGACAGAGATGAAATCTCTGATTCCAAGACAGAAGATTAGTCAGTGATCTGAAAACAGCTAATGCTGCCATGGGATTGAGTTTTCTTCTAAACTAAAAATCCAAGTGAAGCAATTTGCAGGCTTCAATGCCTATCTAAATTCATTTTCCACATATTACTGCTTGGTTTGTACAGGTGAGTAAGAGGGATTTGTCAAGTCTGTTGCTGCTCTTACTTTGCAAGATATTTGATAGTCAAGGACCACTGAGTGTGTGTGAACACTAGTTCACACTAATGGAAATCTATCCATTTTAAATCCTATACCACCCGCACAAAGGTAGATTGAGTATTGCCATATTTATGCACTAGTGCATGATTTCCTCTTTCTAGAGACTATCGTCTAGTCTCTTCTTTCTTTGCTTTTGCCAGCAAGGACTGGCATAGTGCTGGGACAGCAAAAGAAGATGCTGAAAGTCAGATTTTATTTTGTATGTTCCCAGTCCTGTTAAAATCTATGCAAGACCCCTGAGAATTGTCTTATTTCCTTCTCATTTTTTTCCCTAGAGGTGAACTCCACTGTACTCACAGATTTTAATCCTTCAGTCTTTATGTTATTCAGTCATTTGCTGAAAAACTTCCTGTTGCTTCCTCAGTGTCTAAGGGATCTAGCCATCACATTCAGTGCAGTATGGCTAGTTCTCAGAAAATCTTATCTGGTCTTTAGAGATTTCTAGCCTGTTTCTCATTATAGTTTGTAATAGTGCTTCTTGCTCTAGTATTTTACACTTCAGCCATTTAGATTTGTGTTTCTGAATCAAGGCATCACTTGGTCCCCCGAGGCTGTGGGACCTGGATGTGTGAACTTGTTATTTCCCGATGACAACACTGGACTGTCAGGCACATTACCTAATACTTGCCCTGCATTATGCTATAGCCAATGTCCTCCAATATACTCCAGTCCCTTAGTGAAAAAGAAAATAAAGTATATGATAAAGAGTCTTGGTGGTCCTGCAGTAGGCAAAGAAAATATTATATATAAAAGGCTATAATTTAATAGGAAGCATCAGGAGAAACAGAGAAATAGAAACCATTTAAGACTACTTAAATTTCTGGTTCCATTGAGATCAGCTGCCTGAGTTACCAAATTCAGCTTTTTTATATTGCCCTTACTAGCTGGAGCTATCTGTACAACAGCTTCCATTGCTGTACAACGATGGAGATTTACCATCTTCCTGCAGTTTTCATAGGTACTTTTTTTCCTTCTTTTTTTTTCTGTTCTCTGTCACTTCCCCTTTAGGAACTGAGAAGGACCAGAAGCACTGCAATTGCTTCACATGATAACAAGTGATTTTTATTTATAGTGGATACTGCCTGCATAGAATTAGTAGTCTGTGAAATTCCCATGAGGAGAGAGACAGTTGAATAGTCATAAACCTTTTTGTTAAGCAAATAAACAGATATTAAACAAACTATGAAATTTCAAAACAGCTATTTGAAATTATAAGGAACTGCAGCGTTTTGGCCTAAATAGGTAAAGCTTCACATCAGTAATTATATTTTTCTTACCAGAGCAGTGAGGGGGGGGTTGGAGGTAGAAAACTATGATACTTGAAACCTGTTTTAGGGATACTGGGCTTGGCTGATTGCCATGGCTTTGAGAATATGCAAGTAATTGTCCACACTATTAATTAAATAGGAGTATACAAATTTAATTTTACTGGGAATTTTCTTTGTTAACAGTGTCCCAATTGGATACTATTTTCATGAATCATATTACCCATGAGAAAAGGAAATCCCATATAGTTCAAGGGATCATAAAAATGAAGAACCCTGTTTAGCACAAGAAACCTAGCAACAGAAGATTTGAATTTGTCCCAACAGTCCTAGAAGCATTCAGTAAACAGCTGTATCTGTTCATTCTTGTTTGTACTGAGTTATGTCTTTTTGTATTGGCTACCAGAGATGCCACCACCACAACGCCAGGGAATGATGTACAGTGGCAGATGAGTCTTGAAGAGCTCAGTAGAACAGCTTTCAGTTTAGTTAAGCCTTCCCTTGGGTTTGGATGTTTCTCTGGACTTTTCAGCTCACAAAACTGCAAGGCACCCCTCCAAGAGTAGGCTTAGTCCTCTGGTATTTCAGCACTTCCCGTTCTGCTCTCAGTCACAACCAGGAAATGCAAAGGCATGTGGAAATGAAAACCAATTAAAGTGAAATAGGAACATCTGGGTTTGCTTAGGAGTCAATTCTTACTTTATCTGACATTCCCAGTTGTCTTCCACTAATATAAGAACCTTTTGCTTTGTTGTGCCACATAAGCAACGTCAAAATAATGCTTGAAGTCAAAGTCATTGCTGGACTATCAAGAGCCATATTCAATAGCCAGCATTAGCTCAAGTGCCAAAGCTTGATATAGCCTCTACCTACTAAGCTAAGAGTCACACACTACTGGCAGAGGTACTGAAGACAGCATGCCCTCAGATTTGGGGTGACATGCAGTGGGACTTGGAGTTTCATTTTGCAGCTAACTGACTGTAGCATGATGCACGGTGACATCTAGCTCCTTGGGCTAGGGAACTTGGAGAGCTGAGGTTAGGCAACAGGAAATGCTAGAGGCAGAATTTTAGGCAGAACTTCGGCCCACAGTGGTGTACGGCAGGGATGGGGTGACTTAGAAAGTCTGTATAAACATTCTTAAGTTCAGCAGCACTGTATTCTGGGAACGTTCTGCTCTGGAGAAGAATTTTACAGCATCAGTCCGTTCCTAGTAATGACTCAGCTGTCATGGCCACATTACATATTCATTAAAAGAAGTAGGTGAATGAGAAATGAATCATGAGCTGCACAAATATTTGGAGCTACTTGCATTCATCCACTGTTATTTTTTCATAATAACAAGGACCCTGGGGAGACCGAACTCTGACTACAGGAAATCTTGACAGAAAGTTCACAGCTTGGAGTTTCTTTACCTCACTGCAGTGAAAACAATTGATCTCCAGGATAAATGGCAGGAACACGTCGAGAACTGTTGCTTACAACTCCTTTATAGCACATAGCAGCTTCAGCCCTGATCTTCATCTGTCCCTGCAGCAGGGGAGTCACTGCTTGGGTTTTCCCTTCTCCTCGGGGCATGCAAGCGAGCCAGCATTTGGGCCCCCTGGGTGAACAGATGAATCTGAGTGCATGGTTTGTTCCCTCCTTCTCTCGATGTGGAGAGCAGCATGCCAGGCTGGATTGCTGTGTCTGTGTGCTAAAACTCGCATGCATTAGAACAGTGGCAGGTGTTAAATAGTAACAGATGTTAATATTGACAAACTGAAGTGGCTAAATGTGGAAATACAGCACTACTGAGACGTGTGAAGTGAGGCAATGACCTTCACACATTACGCATCTAGTCAATAAAATGGAGCTCAACGTGAGTGAAACGATGCCTCTTTGATGTCAGGACGTGAGGCAGGCGTATGCAGTGATGGTGCAGCAGGAACGTGCTGTATCTGCATGGGCTGGCTGCTCGGAGGGCCTCGGGAGATGAGCTCTACAGAAGTAAGAGGTGACAGACTCCAAGCTATCACCGAAAAGCCCAGACTTCAGCAAGCCTGTTTTCCCCACCCAACATTAGAACACAAGCAAATGGCAATATGAACTTTGTGTAGGGCGTTGTTAGGCCTCCAGTGACATTCCAGTGACACAAAACAAGAGGAAGCTTTGTTAAACACCAGGTCCCTCTGCTGCTTTATCCCCTTTTATCCAGAGTTTCTCTTTTGTTTGTACAGATCAAGGATCCTGATGTACAGTCTGTTTGCACTGCTGTAGAAGCTTTTCCACTAACTTGTTTGAAATCAGACCCCAAGGTGTTTAGGGTCAAAGCCTGCTTTTCTTGACTATAGCCAGTGACTTCAATGCAACAAGGTTTTGATCTCTTTTGTTCCAGGGAATGATGGCAATTTCTGCTGCAGTAGATAGCATTATTCTTAAATCTGGGAAAGAAGAAGGAGGTATTTGCTGCATTCAAGGGAGCTAGGTTTTGTTTTGAAGCTCCCCTGAATCTAGTCCACATTCTGTCTCAGCCCTTGAATGCTCAGGCTGTGCCACGTGAGCTGACACCAGCTCATGCTCTGCACAGGCTAGCTTAGATCTGGGGAAGCAATGCACATTTATAAAAACACCTTTGTGAACCCTGCATCTACCTCACAGACCAAGAATGACAGTAGTCAAGAGGGAAGAATTTCCTGATTGAAGGGAAAAAGTACTTTGTATGCCAGGTCTTTCTTAGGAAATGTCTTTGAATGGGCTCCAGTTTTAAAAAATGGAAATGATGACTATAACATATAAACCAAACATTAAAGATCACATGCTGGTTTTGTTTCTCTATTATGGGGACAATGGGCTCAGCAAACTTTGCAGCAAGCCCAGACAGACCAGTGCTGTATCAGGGAATTAATACTCAGGGCATCTACTGGGGCCACCAGCCTGACATGCTTTTAAATGACATCAACTCCCACATGCAGCAGCATGCATATAGATCACAGCCAGGAGTGCAGTGATGTTCAGTGACAATATTAGTGGTGGAAATCAGCTTTAATTTTTCACTTTTCATTTCTCAGTAGATCAAAAGTGAATATGCACTGTCTTCATTATCAAGGCAAATACCTCAGCATTCAGGAGCTGGTGTGGATTCCTTTTGCTTTCTAAGTGCAGCAGGATAGATAAGAACGCATCAGAGGGGTAACTAGTGATTTTTATGTAAGGATCACAATCTTAATTGGAAGCCTCTACCACTGGACTCAGTCCCAGACCATGCAGTCAGTGAGCAGCAGTTCACATCCTGACAGGTTCAGCATGTCCCTTGCAGGAATCTGACATCTGTCAAATGAAAATGTAGAAATGACGAGCTCTGCTGATTTCAGCAGTATTTTTGTACTAGTATTGCTAAGAGGAATGGCCCCACAATGGACCCAACAATTGCGTTTTTGATTTGTAGATTAAATAAGAACTATAGTAACGGGAGCTCAGATCTAACTTGCTTAATTCCCCTCATAAGCAAATCAGGCATCTAGGCTCCCTGGCGAAGGCTTGGCATGTTCAGAGCATGACTCATCTGCTCCCAAAATATATGACTGACAGGACAAATCACTCATTGACTAGAGAGGGAGTCTGAACCGGTAACTCAGATGAGATGTGTATCGTGCAGCTGCCAGTGGTAGGGGACTTTGTGAATGCGCTTTGGGTTTTTGTTCATTAGTGAGAAGCCTTTTCATGTGATGGCTTCGGGTTTCCCCTTTCTCAATCAGTGCCAGATTATTTTAATACATGGAGCAGCAACTTGAAGAAGTTCGGAGCTGCCAGGGAGCCTTCGGGCAGTCTCTGCCCTCAAGGAAGGAATCTGCAAGAACAAGGCAGCCGTTGCACCCTGCTCGGGAGTCACAGACCTTAGCCCACTTCCAAGCAAAATAAAACCAGTCGGGCTCAGCCATCTTTGGGAAATGTGCTCCCTGTGGGACAGAGGCTTCAGCTGAGAGACAGGGGTGATAACTTCTCAAACCATTCCAGCTTTGAAAGTGTGTCTATCTCAGCTTTCTCTTTTTGCCATAGGCAAGGAATTTTGCATTTGTACTAATGGGAGCTGGAGCTGGTCAACTCTTTGTTTTCCTTCCCTGAGATCATCAACACATACTTAAAAAAATGCCTCAGTCTGTTTAAAACTATGTAAGCTAAAGCATGTTAATGTGTTTTCCAACATACCCTCATCTCTGAGGTTAGATATGGGCAAGTCATGGGGCACAGGGAGGTGGCTGACAGTTATTTTCCCACACATTGCCTTTTCTAAAAGAGGCTGCAGTGAGATGGAAAAGTTTGCACAAGGTCAGAGATACCAGCAGAACCCAGTCACTGGCTGCCAAGTTTCCAAGACAAGATGTCCCCCAAATTCGGTATGGCTCCGTTCAAGTTGAACCCTCAGAACTGCTGAGGTCACTTAAAATAAAAAGGGTACCAGAGGATGAAAGCCTCAGGACTTCAGGACAGACAGGAGTTCAAACAGGAGATATTTTTTTCCAAGATCTAGGCAGAATCTGAACTTCAGTTAGCTGGCTTTATATTTCAAGAGCAATAGAAGCAAGGTGATTTCTGGCTTGATATTTTTAAGCCTATTTGTTCTCATCAAAAGGTTTTACTATTAACCTATAAGCGTTGCAGTTTTTTAATGTGATGGCACAGACAGCTTAAAATTGGCAGAGGTCAGTTTTCAAGAATTTTAGCCTCTGGGAACCTACTGATGTTTAATGGGAGTCACATAGCTAAATCCTTGTGTATGGTTTTGAAATCCATTTCATAAAGCCAGAGTCCTTCCCAGCCTTTTTTTCAGCTAACATCATTATAAATACTTGAAAGACTTTGGGAGATCATGCAGGATATATCACCAGTCAAAATGAGTTAGAAATAAGTTGCCTTTTTCTAATATCTAGGAAAGTATTAGCTTCCCTTGGGTTTTGCTGTTGTTTTCTTTTATTTTTAATTAAATCTTTTGCTTTAAAACTTAGTTGGTATCAACACTTTATCTACTTAGAATACAATTTTTTCTTTGCTTTGTGAATCAGATTTCACAAATTTACCATTCTTATACTAAGCAATGATGAGATGGCAGACAGGCAAAAAGAACTACATGCTTAATGTCACAAGCCCAGACCTCTTAAAGAACACAGAGCTACACAGTCCACCCCTCCAGACATGCCACCAAAGCTGGAGTTTAGGAAAAGCTTGGCTTCTAAAGAAGAAACTAAATTAACTGTGTTAATAGGGAACTTCTCACACAAAGACCTCAGATGCCTTAAAGACACAAGAACGTAAAATGCCTCTCACTCTGGTAGATACAGAACATTTTCAAAGCTCTTAAGTGACTTAGGAGCCCAAGTGTTATTTGCTGAACATTTGAAAGCATTATCCAGCTTTGCTGCAAAAATGTAGGGCATTCATTTTCTTGTATCACTGAATTAAATGCTTATACTTAACTCAGACCTAGGGCAGAAGCACAGCCTCTTGACACCCAGTCTAACACTCTAGATTCCTCTCCTTCCTTAGAAAGACAAGAGCTGCAAGTAAATTCACCAAAGCCCTTGACATGAAGGGTGTGTGGGGGGAGAGAGAAGAGAGTGTTCACACTGCTAAATATTGCACATTTGATTCAATTAAGGAGTTAGTGCCTACATATAGTCAATTGAGAGGGAGTGGGAGGGGGGAGAGAGATAGATTCCCCTTGATCTTATTCTTGGAAAAGCCCTTTCCTGCCCTTCTGCAGAACTGAGGTATCTAAAACCTAGTTGATCTTCTCTGAGCACATCAATCAACCCAGAAAACCTGTACTAGTTTTGCTTCACTTATTTGTTTAGATTTGCCTCAGCTAAGTATTTCATTAACAGCTTTTGCCAAAGGGGCTGCTGATTACTTCCAGATGTAGATATTTCCTTCTAGTAAAACTATCAGCTAATTCTAACAAGGAAACCTGGTTGCTGTCCTTCACTACTAACATCTGTTAAAAAGGCAAACTTTTGAGAGTGACATCAAGTCCACATTGCTTAAGAAGCTCTCAGAAGTCTATTCTGCCTAGCCTTTTGCCTCTATAAGAGGTTATTATGCTCCACCTGGGAGGCAGGGTGGTGGATGGTAGGGAGGAGCCTGAAAAGGGCTTTAAATTTGTCTTGTTGGCTTACCTGGGGTTTGGGAGGGATTGGATGTCTCCAGAGAACTTGCCTGGTGAGTATGTTAAACTGCAACAGAGTTTTGTCTGGGTATTTCCTATTTAGAGGCTGATGGGAACTAAAGTATGTACTGACCCCCTGTTTTCTTTCTCTGAAAAGTAAGTGCATGTGTATTAATGTAAAATGGCCTCTTTTCTGGCAAGGCTTTGCTTGCTCTTGTGTTCATTGTCCTGCTTTTCTGTTTCTGTAAGTCCCTAGCTTAAATTTTTTGTATAGTTTATGCAGAAGATTTGGCCATTTGCCCAACTGATGGCCCTTGTGAGCAGGTTGTCCATTAGCACACTGCTTCTGCCCATGTACCCTGCCTTGCAGGAGCCTTGTAGAAACAGAGGAGACTCTTGCTGTTGGAGAGACACACTGCTCAGCTGTGTGCCCTATTTTCTTTGTTGCTTGAAGCCAATGTGATTCTAATTAACTTGACTTTTGAGAATGTGTGTGTTGGGTAGTATCTAAATGCTCTCTGTGCTGCTTCTGCAGGGTTTTATTGGTGGGGTTGGACAGGCAATGAGGAAACATAGTCAGCAGCAGTTGACCACTGACCACTCTGTGACTGTGCTATAAAGATGTATAGACCAGCCCTTTGAGGTTCTGCATCACCTGCACCCAGACCCTGTAATAACACTTCCAGGCAAGAGAGTTCTTTTTTTTGGGATGAAACATCTCTCTACTCCTTAAATTTTTCTAGAAATCAAAATTTTCTATGCAGAAGGAAAAGAGTTTTTAGCAGGTCTATTTTTCAGCTCTTGAATTTTCTTCTGTGTGTTTGTGTAACAACTGAAATGTTCCTTTGTATTGATACCTGCTTCATTGTGCCTGTTTCTCAGAGGTACTGAGCCTGTTCTATATTAAACTGTAATCCTTGTATTATTTTAGATTAGCTTTTTAGAAGGTGATTCCTTTCTAGTGGCAGGTGTAACAAATTTATGTGTCCATGCTGCATCTGTCCCATAGCTCCTGAGGATCCCTAGCTGAGCAGGATCAGGCTCTTCTTCCTTGTGGGCTATTATCCATTCCTTTCCTGTGAGAACTGAGCATTTCTTTTGCTTGTTTCAAAGTGACCCTTGTGAAGATCACCAGACAGCAGCCACTGTGGCAGCACTGCTCCCTGACATTGATGAACCACAACATATTGTTTAACATATTGTTCCCAGTCCAACATATTGTTCGCATTCATCATGAAGGCAATCAGTACAGACCATTTTATTGCAAACCTGTTTCCTGGTGCTCATCATTAGGTCATTAACCTTAACAATGTCAACATGTTCTCAGTATGCAGTTTAATTGGAGTGCAGTACAACAGTTGTGCAGACTATACCACATACAGGGGCACACAGCATAAGAATAATAGAAATGCTGTACCAATATGGCACCTTTTGCTATGTAAAGCTATGTCTAGACAGGGGACACATGTTAAAGAAGTGGCTGTACCTGGTGGGATCCAAATAATTCCTTAGTGGAAGCATAATTTCCTGTAAGCACCTGTATCAAGTGAAAGCTTTCATTTTACTGTATCAGACTCCAAATACCTCTTCAGTAGTTTCTCCTTTTGGGAGCTCTACCATATCCAAAGAAGAAATGAACAGTCCAATGTCTCTTGCCACTCTGTCTGCATACACTGGTGTTGGCAAAGCTTAGCAGCGCATTTGCCTTGCTCCATTGGGAGTTCTTATCACAGAAGCAAGGCTCAGGTTTCCTGGAACTAGCTGTTTCCAAATACAGTCAGACTATGTGATACCAAGATAGAAATCCAACAAAGAGCAGAGTTAAATAGGATGGTGGTAGGTGCAAGTAGTTTCCTGCAGGAAAATATCCTGGCTTGTTAAACTTTGGGGAAGAGAAGAAACTTAGCGCAAGAAAATTCAATGCTCTTCTACAGTAAGAGATGCTTGTGTGCATGGCAGCATAATAGTGTAGTACTAGAGCAGTGTTTTGTGGGTTTTCTGATACTTCACAGATTTTCTATTAACAAGAGCTTGAGAGACTAGTCAAACTGAGTGATCCTACTATTGTAACGTGTTCAACAATAAGCTCTTCTTTCTCTTCCTGTTTGTCTCCCTGAGAAGTAGCACTTGTATGCCCAAATGCTGATTTTTTTTTTTTTTTTTTTTTTTTTTTTTTTTTACAACTAACTTGGTTAATTTAATATAATGTATTGCCTCTCCATACATACCCTGCATGGTTTATATAGTTAGAATTTTTTCAGGATATGTCCACTTCTTAGTAGATCATTAAACTCTTCAAAGAAGGGCCTATCTCTTTCCATGTGCTTCTGAAGAACCTTGCACAGGTGGGGCAGGGTGTGTCAGTAACCTCTAGAACTCTCCATAATGCTATTACTAAATGCTGATAACCCATATTTTGCATGTTAAGATTGAATTTTTTTAAGGAGTCTGAGGGATGTCAACATCTATTTCCCAATGATTTTATTGGCAATTGGGTAGATGTGCACATCTTGGCCCTTGTTCTTGCTGGCTTTGGTCTCCCTGTGACAATGTGTAGCTGGAATCTGATTAACCAGGGTGCATGTGACTATGAAAAAAGTGTCACTCTCCTGATTGCACCAGGTGAAACCACAAACCACTCATCATGGCAAAGCTGAGCCACACTCTGTCCTATAGGAAAGGAAAAGGTGTAGCATGAAAAGCACAAATGAATGGCAGGTCTTAAGAGTGGATCTCGGGGTGAGCTGGGCAGCCTCTTTGTTTTGATTTCATTTTTCCTTGCTGTGTGCTCTTCTTGCAAGAGTCCCTTTTCCTAGCAAAAATGAGCCAGATTGATATTTATTTATTTAGCATAGAGCACTACTATTGCTTGACAGGGAAGCCTAAGAGTCTGTCACCCTGTTTTTTCCATTGCAAAATAAACTAATTTTCTTAATCTCACACAATATTCTTCTGAAAACATGTATTGATCTTCACAAGTCCCTGGACTGGGTAATCAATATCCATGAGTTTGGTGGGGAAGGGGGAGGAGGAGGTGGAAATATATATATTTTTTAAAAAAAAAAAAAGGGGGGGGGAATGATGGATGGGGATACTATTGAGTGCTTTCTGAACTGATGCAGTGTTCATCTCACTCAGCTGCTGAAAGGGTGGGCTGAGTTTGTTTTGTAGCAGCAAACTGATGTCAAAGCTTTCAGATTCCCAACTTCAAACTAACACACTATCATTAAGTATTACTGTGTGATTGCAAGCCAGTGGTGTTTTCTGGTCTAACTTCTGTATCCAAGTTGAAAAAGACAATAGCTCATGAAAAGGGAAAGGTTTTCTTTTCTCCCACAGTGGCATTTATAAAGTGTAATCAAGCTTAGTGGTTTGACATTTGTGTATGTCTCAGCCTGTCTCCATGAATCAGTCAGTAGAGCCAATGTGGAGCGTAAGATGAAAGACTTCATCAGCAATGAAGCACTGGAGTACTTCAGTCCTAGAAATCCAGATAAGTTGGTACTTCAATCTTTCTCTGCTAAATTCACTGTGTATCTTGTGCAGGGAGCTTGCACAAAGCATGTTCAGCCCCTAAAATAGATCACAAGTGGGATGCCAGTGGGATGCTTCTGCAGCTTTCCTGCAAGGTTTCTGCACTGGCAAGAGCTCCAGTGGTAGGGCTATGTGAACCTTACACACCACCACAGTTGGGTAACCATAGTGGTTACAGATCAGGAGTCTCCCTTCTGGCTTGTAAATGCAGCCAGTAGTCATTCTGGGATATTTGGTTGTCTCCTATTTGCCTGTTTTTCTGTAATTAAAGGCCAAAATTAGCAATACTCTAGAGGCCTGTTGTCCCTTGCCATCCTGTGTTCTTTGCTGGGTGGATCCAGTCCTAATATTTAGCTGCTGGCTACCTCACTCCAAGGGACTGGATCTGAAAGGAGACTGTCTGAAATAGTCTGGAGGAGGGAGAGAGCTGCTCCAACTCATGCTGTGCAAGACCTTTCTCTTCACACTCATCCCACTTTTCTGCACCTCTGAGATATTCTCTGCAGCCTTCTACGGCAGCAATGCCTTTTACTTGGAGAAGTATTTGATTGTTAATATGAAGTTAACAAAATATCGTTCATTAAACCAGTAGTCAGAAGGTCAGATAGCAGCTAACCATCCTATTAAAAATGAAAAGACCAATTAAGCATGGCCTAAACTTTCTCTGAAGCAGCAGGCAAGGAAGCAATAGTCTTTTGTGGTACATGCAGATCTTCCAGATGTTAAAGAAATAAGTACAGTTCAGATAGTATCAAGTAAATGAGAATGCACCAAGATAGGAGGTGTGGAAGGATAATTATGTGGATCAGATTTTTGACTGGTGATTGCCTGTTGAAGTAAGAAAAGTTTCTTCAGGGAAGTGATCTTATTTCTAAAGTTGGTCAAATACCAGAGCGGTTCAGCTATCTCAACATGGTGATGGAAATCGAGAGGAAATCAAGCTGTGTTCTCAAATATTTTTTTTCTCTTCTCCCTTGCCTCTCTTATTTATTGAAAGTAGTTTATTGACTAGACTGTAACTGTCATTTCCAGAACACTTGCTAAGGAGCTGTTTTAATATTTTGTGCTAATTAACAGGGATCAAACAAGATAGGTGTAGCTGGAGTATGACTGGAGGGAAGAGAAGCAGCTGCACAGTCCTCTATAGTCTTGAGCATGTGTTGCACACTGCAGAAGGGACAACAGCCCACTTACACTGCTCAGTCAAACCACATAGCTTTTAAACCAGTCCTGGCTAACACTGTTGAATGTTTAGGACTATCATAAAGAGATGTAGTTGTTCCTCTGAAATCAGAGGTCAAGAACATGTGAAGTGCCTGGGTGCTGCTATTAACTCACTTGTGGCAAAGACAACGGAGGATCCTCAGCCCTGGGAAGGTCCATGCGTAGGACATCCAGCTACAAAGTGGTTTTCTTAGAGATACTATTGTTTCTCTCAAAAACAAAGATCATCTAAAGGAAGGGTGCTTCTTTACGCAGGATTTTGTACTGTGTCAACTGTTTTCAGATGTTGGTCATCTTTGTTAAGACGCTGTGGAGAAACTTTGCAGATTTCCACTGTCTTTTTTTGTATTAATTCTTATTTGGATCCTTACCCAAGATGGATCTTTCAGGTTCCCAGAAATTCCTCGACTCTTTTGTTGTAATTAAACAACTCTCTGTGGCCAGGGTAGATCTGTTCTGTAAGCATGAGGAAGCCTGTCAAATCAATACAAATCATTGCAAGACATAAGCTTAATAAGCCTGACCAGGAAATACAAAGGAGCTTTTTGTCATTTACAGAAATAAATGAGAGGCAGAGAACTTAGCTCAATTGGCTGCTAAGTCTGGCCTGACAAGCAGGCTTCAGGGACACCTTCCTCAGGCTCCTTTTAGTTGAATTGGGATTTTTGTCTTCCCTCTCCTAGAAGTCTGGCTATTGGCATGTATCAGCAGAGGGATAGAGAGGATGGATATATTGCCATGCTAGAGCAACTGTGGCTTGAGGGCACAGTATAAAGACCAGCTGAGTACTTGTACCCTGCCTGGAAGAGAAGACTACTAGTTGATTATTTTTGTATTGAATCCTGGCTATGACCATGGGTATGCTTAAAATGACTTGTTACCTAGGTTTATTTGACATTTTTGAAAGAAAATAAAAGTATTAAAGATTTGGTCAATTGGCTGATGTCAGCTGGGGGAAAGAGAAAGGATCCAAAGAGATAAAGTTGAGAAGGTAAATTATCTGAAGACAGAAGAAACAGCAGCAAGGTGGAAGTCATGGATTCAAGTCTGTTTTGTGGCTTCATGAGTACCCTTGGCCAAGATGGTTAGTGCAGCTAAATAAATGTGTATACTAGTCTGGCAGACAAAGGTGCTGAACTCTAGCTATAGAAGTTTGAAAAAAGTCCTGCACCATCCAGATCTTCCAAGAAAAAGCACATTGCCATAATGTAATCACTAGTGCAGGTTTGTTTTTTTTTAATCATGGTATGGTGACAACACTTCCTGGTATCAAATTTCCACTGAGCCATGCCCAAAATACACCCACAGCATGGAGGTTTTAAAACATATAGTTCAAGTCAGTCATGGACCAATCATTTTAGCTATCTCTGCTTTCTGAAGAGACCATGGAGGAGTACCAATGAACTGTAAGTATCCTCCCTGTATACAGGTACCACAGAGACTCTAAGTTATTTACTGCTGCATGCCTCAGTTTACCTAGCTGCATGTTGAGACAGCTGCACAAAGTCTGTCTGAAATGAAGCATGCAGTTAAGAGTTTTAACTTTGGTTCTGTTCCAGACACTCAACCCAATCCCCTTTTCCCTTGGGGGAGGGAGGGGGAAACAATTGTGTAGCCCTAGAATTAGATAAATTACCTATACCCTGTAGATACTGGAAGAGCACAGCTGGCCATTATGATTTGTATATGTTTATGTAAATGCCTCATAAAATATCTCCTGCTGGGACAAGCTGAAGTCATGCATTATAAAGATCAGCTCCTGTAATGGCTTCTTTACAACTTCATTTGCCAAGGTAGTGAAAAATATGTGCCTATGTTTATAGGAAAGTAATTTTTGCCCCTTCAGTGATAAGCCCTGAGCAAGCAAAAGGCCTGAATTAACCAACTGCTTCAAACAAGCAGAAAACTGCTCTATGGAGCCTCCTCCAATGTAATTCAATAGGGATGTCTAACCAGGAGACCTTAAAGCAGCTAGGCCCTGATTCAGCAAGCACTCCATGCAGGCAGCAAGCAATCTGTGCTCAGCAAAGCACTATGTTGTGTCCTTATGTTTACACCAGAGCTGAGGCTCACAATAGCTGGTTGAGCTTGAGGAGATGGGTATTTGGTTTGTTGAAGAAGAATGGGCTTTTGACTTAAGGCTTAGTAAGTTAGCTATACGCACATAGAAATGCTGTAAGAGGTGGACTGGCAAGGTTATCTAAAACATAAAACATTATAGGATTTAACAAGGGAGGAGCAGTTAGATGCATTTCTATGTGCCAGTAGATGGTGCTCTGCGAGCTCCCATATTGGTGATATAAAGTCCCCCAAAGGCTCCTCTGCTCATCACCACACCCCTTGTGAAGAAAGTCCTCATGACTTTCTTGGGTATGAAGCTGGGGGAGATCTGAAAAGGGGAGAAAAAAAATGATTTAGTAGGTTCCTCTAGCTGAGTTTTGCTCTGCCCCATAAGAGTTTTATGGTGGAGTGTGGGGGGAGGGAAATGTAACTACTGAATTCTGTGGATGAACCAAACTTGGGCTATTATTTCTGTAGGACTTCTGAAAAGCTGGACACAGGTGAAATCTTTGTTCAAACCAATGTTATCTGGAGATCTGTCTTTGAATTCAGTAACACAGATTTTCTCCTGAAGTCAATGTAAAACAAGATTTTATTTTTTTTATTTTAACATAGTGCTATTGCAATAGACAGGTCTACCTTCAGGACAAATGCTCCAGCTAATAGAATTGTTCTCTGAACTTGCTGGTTCCTTTTGCCTTTGTGGTTTCAGCAGCATTTCTGCAGCCAGAGTACTCTGGCATGGGGCTGGTTTGCATGTTGTGAAGAAAACAAATCCTGTGCTGTTCCTGCCAATGAAAGAAAGGTTTGCATCTGTCCTCTTGTAGCCAAAGATAAATCCTGCAAGACATAGAGAGGAGTAGATATGGGCAGCTGTTCAAATCAAGTGTTTTGTCTATATGTATTTACGCCACTGGGTTTGTTAAATCTGATCTTGGACGTTGCTATTCATTTAGCTAAGTCAATGAGAGAGAAGTCCATCTGGTTTCTTGCACATCCCCCTTAAAATCTGAGGAGTTTCCCTGACACGGTGATGCATAGTTACAGGCTCAGTAAAAGTTAGAATGATTTATGGTTTACACACTGTAAATCAATAAAAAGAATCACAGACATTGACAGCGTGTTCACAGCCCATTTCTTTAAATGGAAGGCACTTTTCTATCCTTCCCACTTCAGACTGGTAGGCACATAGGAGGTTCCCACTACTAACAAATGCAAAGAGTCTTTATAAAGCTTGTAAAACCCACATCTTATGTAATACTTCTCCTTACATGCCCTTTCCTGTGATGTTGTTGTTATCCCACCCTTAAAAAGACCTCCACCCCAAGTCATGTGATTACCTTCTGCTGTGGGGCTTATGAACAGAACACATTAATAAATTGGCTGTTTTAAGCCACTACAGTCCAGTAACCACTGAGGACTTTACAGCTTAGGTTTAAATCCTAGTTAAACTGTGTTTTGCAGGTCTCATGCTTAGTGGCCCTTTATGAAAGGTGGGGTGTGAAATGAGGGTCTGGCGTTCCAGAGAACAGCAGGGAAGGTGCAGGGTGTCTCTCCCAGCTGACGAGGCAGTTTTAGGGGCTATGACTTTTGGGTGCTACAAGCAAGGTTTCAAAGGGGAAGGGGCTGCTGCAAGGTAAGCTGCATGCACAGCTTTAGGAGGACTCTGCTCTGCAGCCCTGAGCAGCACCGCAAAACATAGCGGGGCAATGGGGCAACGCAGCCAGCTTGCCTGCACAGGGTATGTTGGGACATGGAGACTGGGTGCTTGCCAAGTACAACTTCCTTTATTTACATATAGATACCAGGCATGGAACATGTTTAACTGCTTTGTTGAAATGAGTCATAAATGAGCCATAAAAGTTAGCCATTTAAGCCTGGAGAAGCATTAAGAGACTCTTCAGTGGTAGAGGGGATATAAATAGTCCACAGACAATCCTCACTTCAACAAATGCCTGGTTACTTGCTTCTCTGAAAGAACTGTCTCCAAATATCTGCCATCTGCTCTTTCAGAGGACAGCTATGTAACAACAGTACAAATATATAGGGTTTCTTCAACTAAAATGCTTGTAGTTATTAAGGCCCATAAAAGCTCTAAACTGGAGTAAACAGATGAGGTGTTAGAATTTTAGGCTAAGCTATAATCTCTTCAGAAATTCAGATTTTTCATTAAAGCTTCCATTTGCACTTAAAGGTGGTAGGCATTACGGGTGTGCCTATAATCCCTTGGGAATTTAGCACGTGCTTATGTTTTTTTTTTTTTTTTTTTTGAGTAGGCTGGAGACTTTCCTGAGTCAGGCCAGAACTGAGATCTTGGCACCTTAAAGCAATTTGATGTCTCCCTACTTTCTCCCTTAGATAGGAGAGTAGGATACATGCTTCCCGCTGTCACTGTACCTACAGGCTTCCAGCCATGTGTACTGCAGCTGGTTACCTCATCAGGGTGTACAAAAGTAAATGAAAAAGCAGCAGCAATTCTAATTACTGTATGCTAATTGGGCGGCATTCAGGCTTCATTGATGATGCTATTATGCTGCAAGAAAACAATGGCAGCATATGTACTTATCTTGCTCTACTTGGCCTATGATTATTTTCTGTTAGTAGAGAAACATACTGGAAGTAACATCCTGCACACAAATTAGTCTATGAAATGGACCACTAGGAGTTCAGCCCTTAAGCTCATCCGTTCTTAGTTCTGCATAAAATGCAACATCTTTGGTGCCACTCAAAGTTTTTATCTTGCGCTGGGCTTCGGTTGTAATAGCATTTGCTGTCTTCTGTTTCCTCTCAGAGAAAGCAGTTTTGCTTTCCCGCTGAATCTGTCCTTATGTGTTAATATTTCGCACCTGAAGTTTTGGGGCATCAGTCAGAGTTAGGGAGCCTTGGAAAGTCTGCATGGGATGCATCCAGCAGTGCTCCTGCGTCAGTGCTTGTCACTTAGCTCTGCAGATTAAATTTGCTAAGGTTGCAGGAGAAGGGTATATACTGTGGTATATTAGTCATTGACTTCAGCTTTGGTAACATGGTTGTAACTTGCTCTGTAAACTGGACTCAGCCTTCTGCATGTTGTTCTTTACGGCAGTATGAAATATGCTGAAAGCTACTGGAGTCATTACAGGATCATCAGCGTTTCCCCTTCCCAGGTGATATATTCTGTTTGTCTAGCTGGCTGTTCTGCCACCATATGTATTTATTGAAGCTGGCTGAGTATCATATCCAGTAATGTTTTGCTTATCTAGTCGAGAAAGATTTCATCGAAATTCAGCCAAGCTCTCTACCCTCAATGTACACAAATCTAATCGTGTGTTTTTGAACACACCCGTCACAACAGTGACCGAATGCAAAGCTGAATGCGGCTCAAAAGCTGAATGTAGCTTTTGATAGGAACATTGAAAAAGGTCTGCCTCCCCACAAGTTTGTCCCAAACTTTTGTTTTAAGGCATCAGCCTTGCCTAATGACTAGAACTAAGCTCAGATGCTGAATCCTTTGGGGTTTCTGCCAAGTGCCTGTCCTGTGGCCAATCAGTGTGCAAAAGGGTCATGAAGTCATGTACAGTGTTGTGGGCTCGTCGGGGAGGCTGATGTGTTGCATTAGGCAAGGCGGAGTTGCTAACCTCCATTGAGGTTTACATGGGAAAATTTAAAGCCTGCTCTAGTATATTAAATGAGGCTGAAAAGCTTCGATCAATGATTTCCCTTGTATGAAAAATAAGAGATGAAAATGATAGTAGATTGATTCAAAATACTTAATGCCAGATACCAACTGATGGAAATACCTTGTAAATAGTGTTTTGTGTGGTTGCCAGTGAATTAGTCTAAATTGTGAGGGTGATTGAAATGTATTTTATAATGTTCATCTCCACTTTAGTGGCCATTTACAAAATTTAGAAGAATATGAAATCCCTAAAGAATAAGTGAGCAGCCTGCAAACGAGTAACTAGCAGTGGTAGTTTGCAAATGAGATCTTGGAGTACTTTATAAGACAAAAAGCCCAAGTTCTTTACCAGCAAGAAGAATCAGTGTAGTAGTGTTTTAAATTTTAAAATGTGTTTTCTAAGTACCTCTTTTTTCATCAGCCTGTACTTTTACATGGAGATTATAATCTTTGAGGTGGAAAGTGAAATAGATTTTTTTTTTGAAGTTAATTTGGTAATAAAAGACCAGTGCCTTTCACAATTGACTGCAGGACTGTTCAACAGGGTGTTTTGTAGGACTGTGTATCTCATCATGCTTGTCTCTGCAGGGAGCTGCGGCCTGAGCATGTGTTGCTTAGCTGGCTGACTGGGGACAGTAACCTCTGGTAGTGGGATGATGAAGGCTCCTGGTGACACCTCAAGCTCACAGCTAAACGACAACTTAGCTTTGAGACCAGATACCAAGCTGCCACTTCTGTGCTTTGTCCTCCTGTGCCCTGCTAAAAAGTTTTCCTCTTTCAGTCCCATACTTCATTGCAGCTCTTCCTGGTTCCGTGTCCGGAAGAGCTCCCCAGTGCTGCTTTGGTTTCTCTGAAGGTTTCACATGCTCCTGGTTGCTCTGTGGGCTGTCTGAGGTGCAAGAGCTTTGTACTGTCTGTGCTCTTCCCACCAGTGCTTGGGGAAGTCTTTAGTATGGTTTCATCGTGGTCATGTTTCTCCCAGAACCTCAAAGGTAATCAATCCAGCCAGAGTTACCCCAAGATCCATTGGTGTTACAACAGTTTGGGAATCTGGCCTTTGTTCAGAAGCTTAAGTGGGAGTGAATTTTGTTTGCTTGTGTGCTTTTGTAGTGGGTGCTGAGCCTTTCAGAAAAAGGGCTCTGAACTCTTTGTGCATTTGGGCTCCTAGATGGTAACTACTTTGAGTTGAGCACTTTATTTTGGGATGACTTCTGCTTCTCAAATGAGTGTCTGTTTTCTGGCACTGCAGAGCTAATACTGGAGTTCAGTTCTCCGCTGGATCCCAGGCTTAAGCCAAGACTTTATCCAGATGGATCCCATTTGAGCCCTTCAAATAACAGGCTGCATGTTGTTGCCTGCACGGGGGATATTTTCACCTCTTGTTTCTAGGCTAAACACTGAGTTTTCCAATCTCAGTCGTGATGCTGGTGTTTGAACAGAAGTCTGCTTGGGGTGAAGGCTAGCTTTTTGGTTTATCTTTCTAATGTATTTAGAGGAGAAAGTCTCTGCTTGCAGGTTCCATTGGGTGGATCTGGGTTTTTTAGCAAAATATTTTAGGTGCGCTCCTCCTGTGTGATCTTACAAACTGTAGAGGAAAGATGGTATGCAGCTACTGGTGTTATAACAAGAATGGCTAATGATGATGACTTGTCCTTTGCCTTCCTGTGCTTTATTGGAATAGGAAGGAAATACAGCCAAAGAAGGGCTGTGCAGTGCCAAGAGGATTGTCTTGATTGGCACTGCCAAAGAAAACTTGCTAGAAAAGTAATATCTGCCTGCATCTTCTCCTGAGTAACAGGAAAACAGCTTTTTTTTTTTCCCCTGGTGATTCAGTCTACTAATTAGTCTCAAATACTCAGTCCACAGGATTTTACGGGAAATAGATCTTGCTATTTATAAGTTGTTGTTCTATCAAGCCACAGTTCTTAATTTATGGCCTTGAGGATGTATCATTTCCTCCTCCTCAGGTGAATTTTAACTAAGCTGAGTTCTATTAGCACCATGGTAGCTGTCACAGTATAGCTTGGTCTCTGTGTCTAAATCTAGGCATATGGTGGGGGAAGAGGCCTGGAGCAGGGCAGAATCCCTTAGAGGTGCTTTGCTTCTGAGAAGTGACCATGAGCGTGGTCCTTTTTGTTGACATTTCCTTTCTGCCTTTATAGCCTGTTGTACTGACCTCTATGACCAGACCACACTGCAACTGCTCTCTATCTGTTCTTGCTCAGCATGTGCACCTGAGGGACTGTGGTTCCCCTCTTCTGTCTTTCACATGCTAGAGAGGCTCTTTACTCTCTGACAATCAGCAAAATCCATATAAGCCCCTGAAGGACTCACTCTGCTGGTGGTCTGACCTATTAATATTGACAAAGGTGAGTAGGATGGACAGATTCAGCTTGAATCTCAGATCTTTTGTTAGAAAGCCACAGTTTCCTGCCTGCTACCCAAGTATTTAATTAAAATTTCCATGTGTCTCAGTACAAAGCTCTCCTATCTCATTCTTCTTTCGGGCCTGTTGTGTTACCAGCTTTGCACCTCTGTGTGGGTGAGGTGGAAGTAAAACAATGTTCCTAAAAAGTGATGCCAGAACAGCAGACTGAGACCTGACTTTTCAGTACCTCTCTCCCCCTGGACTTGCTGATGTCTGATAAAGCAGTAAGCTGATTGGCGCTTTCCTGCATCAGCTGTTTTTTCATGAAATTCATAAATATCTAAAATATGTACACACTTCTTTGGAGTAGTCATCTGAGTCAAGTGTCTCTGAACTTGCTATGACATTCAAAATGAACATGGGGGAAGAGGGAACTTGTGCACCCCAGGCAGCACAAGACTCTTTCCTTTAAAAGCAGAATCAAAGTGTAAAAGGACTCAAAGACTTAACAAGCCAAGCTCTCTCACTTTCCTTATTGCTACTCTTCAGGGTCCCCTTTCCTTGTGCTTCTGGTCAGATCCAGAAACACAAAAGCTAGTGTAGCAGAAAGGCCATTCTTCCAGCAACAACCCAGCTCTTAAAATACCGTTAAAGGGTGTGGGTCTGGGACTCTACTGTGCTGCGAACAAATGTTTTGTACACAGGGAGTGAGTCTGCGTAGCAGTAACAGATTAGGCTAATGCCATAGAGTGGCACGATGCTCCGAGTCTGGAAGCGTTTGTGCTAATGGATGCACTACAGGATTGATATGGCCAGTCCAGAGCCTGTCTTGCTGCTGGCTCAGGCACCTGTGCTCCTGGCTGTGCAGGTGAGCTGCAGCTTAATCAGCCTTGCTGTGGCATTACAGCCATAGAAAAGGGGGAGCTGGTGGATGGCTTAACCAGACTTACGTTGTTTGACAACCCTTGAGTCAGTGCCGTGTGTGTACTAATAAGGTAATTTTCATTCTCTTCCTTGACGGGGAAGTCTGACCTCGTGAAACTGAGGCTGAGTTTTGCTCTTTCTGCAGCTAGCAAATACCTTTGTCTTGCAGAGTAGTCAAGCACCACTTAGCAGAAGCAGACTCTGGCCAATGTGTCTGCAATATATATGCATTTAGTAAGCCTGCAACAAGGGTTGGGTCTTCCCAGAGACTATTTACTAGAGAGGAATACCTCTGTGAGGAAGGGGCTTTCAATTCACCAGC
Source organism: Rhea pennata (assembly GCF_028389875.1). Classification (NCBI taxonomy): domain Eukaryota; kingdom Metazoa; phylum Chordata; class Aves; order Rheiformes; family Rheidae; genus Rhea; species Rhea pennata. Next base: position 10,140,483 of record NC_084682.1, read on the forward strand.
AGAAAATAATCCAAGCTCAGCTTCTCTCTTGTTCCAATTCACACTCCCAGGGGGGTTTCATGCTAAAAAGACATTGCTTTTGCATTTTGCAAGAGCACTAGTAGACGTCAAAAGTAAGGAGGTGAAAAAAGCACACTAGGGTATCACTGCCAGCATATTTATTTGCTTCAGAAATCTTGAATAAGAACAATGTCACAAAAATAGATGCCAGACACCCTAGGGAAGAGGAAATGATACAGGGTTTTGAAGAAAGGTCTTCCCTTTGTGCAAACACTTGTTTTCCAGGCCTTCTGCATGTTGCATCAGAGCCCTGAGGAGATCAAGCCACTTTATTCATTGGCTTCTGCATGCAATGTTGCCCTCTGGAGTGAGGGGGAAGTTCAAATAGTCCTGCAAAATAGCTCAATTCCATTTATGGCCAAGGAAAAAGAAGCAGAGGAATGTGGAGTCTGCAGGTTGGCTCTGAGTGGAGTTGGCTCCTGCAGTAACCTTGTATGACTGGTTGTATTTGCATACACTAAAGAGAAGAGGGTGAAAACTTTTCTTGTGGCATCTGATAGAGAATCCTGGACTGGATCTAGGATGGCCATGTAGGCAGCCATATGCACTCCCTTCACTCAAGCAGGGAAGCATAGAGTTGACAAGTTTCCCCAGGTTTTGGGAGAAAGTCAGGGATGGAATTAAATGTCAAAATGGGGCTAGGAATATGGATCTAATCGTAAAACCTTTTCAGGTTTGGTCTGTTGTGGGGTTTTCATTTTAACCTGTTATAAATGAGTGCCAAGCTTTTTATGCAGTGTTGGTGGTGTAAATACAGTGATTCAAAGAGGGCATTTCTCCAAGGATCCTTCTTTGAGTTTAACTCAAAATTCTGCATAATTTCTGTGTGTTTTCTTGACCTAAGAAACTGATGATGAAAGCAAAAAGTGAAGAGGCTCAATTTCTCTCAGGTACTGCTTCCTGTATTTGAAAATCCTGGTTGGTATTTGTGACTGCAAACTTAAAATAGGTCCTTTGTGTTCGTTCATAAATTTTCTTGGAGGTTATTAAAGGTAATAAAATATTGTGGAATGCATTTCTAAAAGTTAGATCCACTGCAGAAGTTTCTGAAATATTTATTAGCATTTCTCCATGCTCCTTGTGGAAAAGCAGGTAAGGATTAATAAATATCACTTGGAGCACCTGGCCTGACCTAATATGTTGAGCCTCTCTGAATCCTGAGCTATATCTCTGACCTGTTCAGTACTTTCCACAGGACTTAGGATCCTGATTCAGAGTTTACTGAAGGTGCTTCTCTAGCAGCAGAGGTGTAGCTCTGATCCATCAAAGGAGCCTGGTTGGGGGCAGGTTACCCCTTTTTTCTCTTGCTGTAGGAGAGAAGCTCTGGCTGCCAGGAGCTGCTCTCCTCCTTGCAGGAGAGTCATGAGTCACTGACAGTGTTTTCATGCTGGCAGGTCACTTTTGGATACTCAGCTATATCCAGGAGCTGCTCTTTAATCCATTCTTGATGCAGGGCAAGCTCCTAATATAGCTTGCTGCAGCCCATGGCATGGAAAATCATGTTCCATCTGCAGGGCCTGGCTGTGCCAGGCTTGAGGCTGTGCCTAGCCCCATCTTCCATTTTCACGTGGGCATGGGTAGCAGCTTTGTGTAGGGCTGAAAGCAGATGAAGCATTTGGTCTTTTGAGACTGATTCTTTTGTGCCTGCTGTAGGGAGGAGATGGCCAAGTAGGTGCTTTGTTTGCACAGTGTTTACAGTCACTTGTGGTGCTCGTGCCTCTGGTTGAGCTTAGCACTGTCTTTGAAGATAACTGATGCTATTTTACAATCCATGTGGTAAGAGTTTAGTAAAAATTTGTAGAGGGCGTCATCACCAGTGAAGACCCTTTGAGAGGCAACGGATGTCTGGTGCCGCTTTTCAGCACTGAGGAAATACATGGATAATTCTGAATGTTACTGCCATAGAGAAAGGGGGGAGCAGAAACAGGAGGAGTGAGATATGCTTCATTGCTGTTGCTCTAAATGGCAAACAAATAAGCACTAATCAGTAAATCAGTCCGTAACATTTTCCCTGAGACGCTGTCCTCAGATAGCCTGTTCATGCTAATCCTCCTCAGCACTGAATCACATGAAGAGCAAAAAACCTCTGAGCAAGAGATTTTAAATTTACACTATCTAGGAGAAAACTTCTCACCAGGGCTGGGTTTATAGATTGTAACAAATAAAGCCAGGCCCCCGGCTGAATACTAAGGCTGTGGCTGCATTTCAGAATCTGCTGCTAATTCATAAACATCACAAGCAGTTGATTTCAGCAGAACCCCTTGATTTAATTATACTCTTGTATACAATGGGGACTTTGCATTTTCCTATATGTAATGAATATTAAGCTGATAGCCCTGTAATTTCCTGTGCTGAGCTTGCTCTCATTTTTTGCATATTGATACCACATTTGGTTTGTTATTTTCCAATTTTCCAGTCTTCTAGACTTGTGCTGAGCGAGTTCTCCATAGTAATTGCTGTTGGCACACACATTTCCTTCCTCAAATCTGCTCTAACACCCTGGAATGAATTTTGTCTCATCCTAGAGATTTGCTAGGTTTTGAATTTCTTATTTATTCGTTGCCTTTAACTCAGTGAACCTGGAACTGCACAGGACATTGGATATAATTTCATATTCCACAGTTTTAATTTCCTGCTTTATCCCAGGCAGCTCCTGGCCCCCTACACATGCGTGTATGTTTTCTATCTGACCCTGTGACTTTCTGCTGGGTTCATCCATCCGTGTAGCTGTTTTCCAGTCATACTTCCTAAAGGAACTGGTTCTAGTCAAGTCTGAACGTCAGTAGGGATTTAGACTCGGAATCATCAAAAATCAGGCTGCTATTTACTAAATCCTTCTGTATTGTATGAGGTTGATTTTTTTGATTTGAGTATTTTTGTAAGACTAGAGTGGAATTAAAACAGGGAAAGAATTGACAACATACTTGAGCTTATATCTGAACCGGAAAACAGATCTTCCTTATGTGTTAATAATATGAGATCTGTCAGCTCTTGTGTCTGCAAATGCTGTGCTCAATCTGCTGCATGGAGGGTGGCAGGGGAAGAGCAAGAGAAACCGTTGACTAGGATCTTAACTGGTCAGAATAGAGAATTGCCCCGGTAATGCCTATTTCTGTCTGAGATGCTCAAGTTATGCCCTAAAGAAGTGGGTGCACCCCAGCACCCGTTGTACTGTCGCTTCTCTCCATGGCTGTGGTGTGGGTAGAGGTGCTCTTTTGCCGAGAGTTCATGGGACTGTTTCCTATTCTGGGTATGATTTCCCTGACTATGAAAGGGAAGCCAAACACCACCTTTGATTTCTTTTCAGAAACACTTACAGAAAGGGTCTAGTCCTGTGGTAAATAATCGTCTTTGCCTGAACAAACACAGAAAGGTGTACCTTTGCCTTGACCATCACCCAACTCACTCTTGGACTTGACCTCGCTCTCGGCAATGGGGGAAGCTGGCTGTGTCTGTGCGCTTAATGCGGGTGAGGGTCCATGTTCGTCCCGACTTATTGCTGACTGACTTCCTCTAAATCTGGAAACACATGAAGGCTGGGTTCTTTCTCACATCTCGCTATAGTGTTGTGTTTTTATTTTGTGTTCTTCTTGCTGTCACCCATGATCCCTCAAAGAGGGATGACAGCCCTGCAGCTGCATGTGTTTTAACCAGTATCTTTTTGCTATATTTTGTTCATTAGCTTTCCAGTTTCTGAAACATGCCCTTGGAGTTTCCAGGGAGTGCATATGTAGTCTCATTAAAAATAGACTAATTTTTGAATTCTGAATTCCAATAAACTTTGGTTGTGAGAGGGGGACTGTCAGATACAGAGCAGTATCCAGTATGAGCCCTGGCCCTTCTTGACACCCTAAGGCAAATCCAATATCCTGATCTGCAGTCCAAGCAGGCTTTAATGTCATAACTCTGGCTTCTTTCTGGCTTTCATGACCTTGAGTTAGATCCCTACTGGTGTTATTTTTGCTGGCTATTGTCACCAGTTAAAGGTGAACATACAAAGACAAAAATTGGCGCTGCTAAGACATGTGAAACAATTTTCAGAAATTTGTCCGGGTTTCAGTGTTCCTCTAACGTACAAGAGGAGCAGCAGGAAGACCTGAGGCAGAGACCAGTGTGGATGAAGTAGTTGTCAGTGATGGTGTTGGCATAGGATAACGCAAACTTCTTTCAGGTTTTTTTCTGAGAAATGAGAGACTTGGTGAACTAGAGCTTAGATCAAAGATACCATAGTTTGAATTGCTCCCATTTTTGTCACCTCCTTCTACTGCAGAGTAACCTACTTCCTAGTATTACCTGATGTAATCAGAAGCAAGCTGTGCAATTAAGAGTCTGAGAGACACTTGGATGGTGAAGCTGTCAGGTTACTGTCTTTACAAGTTACACTTTTTTTTTTTTTTTTTTTTAGTGCTCTCAAGGTCTCTTAGTTCCTTTCAAGAGACAATTCATACCTATGCTCAGCAATTATTGATGTCTTCTTTTGTCAGATAAACAGTGTATGGGAGTGTGTATCACTCACCAGGTACATAATGCTGTCCTAAATGCATCAGTGAACATGTTAAAATTAGAAGCAAAAATTACTTTCCCTCACTCTTTCCCTGTGTTTCCAAAGCAGAGTTAATTGCACCAACTCCTCATCCGTATATAGAAAAAAAGGAAAATGACCCATTTTTCTATCCCTATGTGGATCAATTTTTCCTGCTGAGAGCAATGATCAGGAAGGACATGCATGCCGTGGAGTTTCTTGCTGTTGTATAATGGTCCAGCAGGTTTAACTGTGGGCTCAGAGGTAAGCATGTGCTGAAGTGCCTCTGAGATAGGATGAAGTGAAGCATGTGCTTGAGGGCTTTGCTAAATCTGATGTGAGTGGCTGTATTAACTAGTAAAGTAACAGCCAGAGCAGGATGTGCAAAGAGTGCCCCAAATCTGATATTTTCACCCAGTTGCTGGTGGCTGCCACCACCTGCTCAGACCTTCCAGTGCAGTGCCCAGTGTGATTGCCCCTGACTCAAAGCACTTGCTGTAAGCCAGTTTGACTTAAACACTTGCAGGTAGTTAGATTTTTGCTATGCTTGTCTTGTTGGCCAGCTCTGAACCAGTTATGCAGTCTTTGCCAGCAAAGAGCTCAGTAAGCTGGTGCATGCTAGCATTGCAGCCCAATTCTGAGCTCAACACCAAACCTGGCAGCACAGAAGTGATTGAAATCTTTATTAGCTGAGCTATCTTAGCACAGAGATGCTAATCATCTGGTTGGTTCTCTCCTGAAACTCCCAATGTGGATATCGTAGTCAGGTGTCCTAGGCACTAGCTAGCTGTAGAGGTAGCAGTGACAGACAGCTTTGATACAGGAATGGGAGACTTTTCTGAGATAAACTCTTGCAATGAGTAGGCCTTTTTTGCATGTATTCCTAAGTATATTTTGGATGATAGGGCCTGTTGGGTTGGTGTCATCATGGTTCAGATTTAATTTGATATCTTAGAGGTGAATTGATGGGGTTTTTTTTGTCTCACTAATACAGGCAAGACACACATCTAGCTATAGCTGATTAAAATGTTGGCCATTTCTGCAAAGATGCAGGGCAAAGTGTTTCTCCTGCACTCCTGTTCCTGAGAGGAGAAGGGAAAGTGGCTGAGCAAGCCAGTCACATACAGTTGCAATAGTCTCAAAGCAGGAGCATCAGAGTTATTCATAGCAGTTGAGCATGTAATTGTGCATAATGCAGCAGAAGCATCTCTCTCATGATTGAAAGGCATTTGCTGTTGATTAGTGTGCAGCTGTTTTACCTGGGAGTATCTGGGGCCTGTGAATCTGAAACATTTCAGGCCTGAGTGATCATCATTCACATCTGAAAACACTGAAGCAAAATGGTCTTGCCACAAATACTAGCAGGGCAAATCCCAGGGGCTGCTTATTTCATTTAATTCTCCCTTTGCATTGAATATGGACTGCAACCAGCAGCCTGGAGTACCTGCCCTTTCAGGACAGCAGGGCAAAAACACTGGAAGAGTTATGAAGTGCACTTGCAGCTCTGCCATGTTCCTGGGGGACAAAAGCCTGTAGATGCTGTGATCTATGATCTTGTACACCTTGTTTGTCCTCTCAGCATAAAATTCAAGATTTGTGTTGGTGCAGGAGGTAAATTGCCTTCAGCTGAGCTCAATTTCAGTCACAGAGGAAATCTCTGTTGCTCCTTTTTTCCAGCTTGTATTTAGGCAGAGGAATCTAGTCTGCAAAGCTGCTGGCTTGAGACTTTTACTTCTGAAATTTACTTTAGAAAAGTAATGTTGGTAAAAAGGGAAGCTAGTTCTCACAAATTAAGAAATTAGTCTCAGGTGCAACCCTTTCTGTGAAGAAGTTGGAAGTTTGTCCTCAAACAGAACTTGAAGTTGATTTAACAAGGTATTTTACAAAGTGTAGGTGGATAAATTTTTGAAGCATATGTGTATAAACCTGCAGTAAAGACAGCACAGAGGTTAAGCAGATAGATAACTTTATAGAAGTTAAATAATGACATTGTCTATTACTCTGTGATCTCTCTGGGAAGCATGCTTTTTTACAGAGCAATGATACAGAAGATATTTGTGTGTAGTGATTACAGCAGCAGAAATCAATTGCACACAGCAAATAATTTGTTGGCACAGAGATGCACATTATATCATCAATAAAAGGATTAGTTTGTTGAACTGTAATGAGGATGAAAGGAAAGCAAACTTCACACTGGTATAACAAGTCCAGTCATAATATTGGCAACAAATACATCTAGTGTATCTTTATCTGAAGATGATCTATGATGTCTAAGATGTCTTGCATCTTAGTACTTTCACATTAAAGGTTTCTGTAATACCTTCTAGCTTTGTAAATACCTTCTAGCTTTGTACAGTCTTTGCATTCTCAGTATATGCACTGAACATCTACTCATTAGCTCCTTTAAAATAACACCTATTCGGATTTTTAAAGAGCATACAGACAAACACACTGTTATGCCTACTGCTGAAATAGGTACAGTGACATTAGAGTGATCAGGTCTTTCTCAGTTTGTTATTAGCCTCATCTTTCTAGATTACATACTAAAGGCAGACACAGCTCCTTATTCTTAGCTTGGACAAGGTCCTGGAGGTGCTAATCTAGGCTGAGCTTCTCTTATACACATCCTACTCACATGTTTGCATGTGCACCATGCTATGACAGTCACAAATTACTTTGGAAGAGAAGCCTTCCCAAACACCTGTGAGGTGGGTTGCTCTAATTATTGTTATTGCAGAGTGGATTTTCAGAGTGTGGAGCTGATGAGACATGCTCAAGGTCACCTGAGGAGTTCATGGCTGCTTGGCTGAGAAATGGATGTTAGGCTCTAATTCTTTTTCCTCCCTGGCTCCTCATCAGCCATGCAGGTCCCCACATCTCTTCCTAGCTGCAACAAAACGTTTCTCTGCACCTCCCTGAGCACCGTCCCCCCGCCCTGAGGTCTCTTAAGTCTTGCTTTTGTGCCCACTTCCGGTGGCTTTTTCAGTGTAAAGTTGTGGTGTTCCTTGTATGTCTAGAAGGTGTTTTCTCCCTGGTCACTGGAGCAGCTTTGAGATGCCAGTCTGCAGCTCCCTCATGCAGATAGAGCAGGCTGGTACACTTCTGATTTGCAGAGGGACAGATAAGGATAAGGCCTCTGTTTGAGGCCCTTCTGTTATCAGCAAATTCTAATAACATCCCTGGTCAGGACTGACCCCAGTGTGAAACTTCAGAGATTGCTGGTGTTGAAAGCTGAGATTCGAAGAGGAGCCTAAAGCAGTTTATCTGACAAATCTTGCTACAAATCCTACATGCTGGGTAGGGACGAGTCTTTCCTTAGTCCACATTTGGAGATGCGTATAAACTTAAACAGACAAAGGCCAGCTTTTTACATCTCATCCACAGTTGTGGCCAACTTCTAGAACAGAACTTGGGAGGAAGGCCAAAAAAAAAAAAAAAAAAATGCAGCTGAAAAAGCAAGCTGTATTTCAACAGGAAAAAGATCCTACTGATTTCTGCAGATAACTAGCAGAAGTTCCAAAACATAGAACTGTTTATACTGTAGTTACATTACATCAATTCATTGGCAGTGGAATGCATAAATCCCTTGGATATCTTACATGTCAAACCTGCTATGGAAGGATTCAGTTATTTCTGTGGTCTCACTTTAGCCAGGGGTTAACTGATACCAGAGGTCAGAAAACCCATGATATTTAAATCTAGGTGCGTGTATATATGTGCTGGGCTTAGGTTTTGCTGCAAACAGTGTGCAGAAGATAAGGCCCTGAAATAACTAGCTTTTCAGGGTTACCACTGAGGTGACTCCATTTTGCAGACAGCCAGTAGCCCCTCTGGATTCTGCTGAAGTAGCTGGATGTTGTGGTTTCTTGGCTAAGAAAGGGGGATTACATATTACCAATTACATATCTGGAGAGCAGTAGTGAAGAATGTTTCTGCAAGCTAGTTAATATCCTGAGGATCAGCCAGTGTGTGGCCCCTTTCTGATGGGCAAAGCTAAGTCCGCTGTCCAAGCTATTCTGTGGGAACTGTTCAGCTTCAGATGGCTTGCACCATGCTTCCCACCAGCGCGCGCATCTAAACCTAAGCACTATTGCCCTAGTTGCCAAGTGCACAAGATGAGATAGGAGGGCAGGAGAGTAGTGATAGCCAAGTCTGACCTAAAGATAATGAAAGAAATAACTCACAGCTGAGTTATTACTGGAAGGACACACATGTAAATTCTACTTGAGCTATCCTAGCTGGGGTAGCTTCCAGGCATTTAATTGGTTAAGACAGATATATAGCATTGATGATACCTGTTGAGGACCCACATCAATTGTTGGCAGAGCTTTCTTTTACCACTTCATGTAGCCATGTCTGATGGCTTGTGTGCTATACGAAGGAAGCAAAATAAACTCATCCTGTCAAGAGCTGCTCTGTATTGTAATTGCAGTATCTATAAGGAGTGTCAGGGTTGGATTATTGGAGATGTCAGAAACAAAATAGGAGAGATTAAATGGACACAAAGAGCTGCAAAATGAGGAGGTAATTGCACTTCACAAGAGTGCGAAGATAACACTGGCAATGTAGATCTCAAACGGTGCTGCGTGGAGATGAAAGTGCATGCTTTGTGTCCTATAGTCCCTAATCGTGTTCCTGGAAGTGCAGTATAATGCCTGGTCTGGAGGAGCTGAGCTCCCAGGAAGTGCTGCCTTGGTGAACCTTACCAAGGAAGACACCGTGCACCTATTGCCAAGGAAAGCACAGAGGGAAGGTGAACTCTGCTGCATCGCAGATGGACTTTATCAGCAGTGTTACACAGCACTTTAAAGAAAACCATCTCCCTGCTGAATACAAAAGGCAAGGAAGACATGCATCTGTTTGAAAGGTTTTGCAAGGGTAGAATCTCTCCAAACATAATGGCAAGTGTCCTCGTCCTGCCTGCTGTACTATGCCGCTCCCCTCCAGCCTGCGGCCCGTTCTAGACTTACCAGTCACCTTCACTAACCTTTAAAATGCTGCCCAGTCAGCCTGTCTGAGCTAACCCAAGGTCACTGTGAGGCCATGGCTCCTCCTAGAGAGCAGAGTACTGGCTTGTTGCATTCCTGAAGGTGCTGCTGCCGGCTATTGTCCTGAAACAATATTTAAGCAGCAGGAGATCTCTTCTGGCTGTCATTTAGCTGCGGTTGCTTCTCATTATCGAAAGCCTTCATCTGCAGAAAGGCTCTTAAATGATGCTGTACACACTGGGCAGTATTCAGATGGATTTGTTTTATCTCAGGTCCTGTTTTCCCTGCATGTTTGTATGGCACTTTGGGGGCATCTCTGGGCCAGCTGCAGAGCTGCTTGTGCAAAGCTGTAGGCACAGCCAGAGGTGTCCCGTTCCAGATGTGCAGATACCTGTGCTTTGCAGAGAAATGTATCACCTACTTTGCCCAAATGACTCATCCTGAGTAAGGAGTCATCTAGTGTCCCTTCACAATTTACAGAGGGAAAACCAGCCCCCTCTAAGGTTCAATGTACCCTGCCGCTTCAGTGGTTTTAAGGTGGGATAGACTGCCCTGCAGTGCTTCCCTAGGCTTTACTGACTCTAAAGGGAGCCAAGGCTGCTCACTCGCTCTTCAGCAGCTAAGATTAAATTGACCCTGCCATATGCCAAGCCATAGGACAGAATTGTTGGGTGTGCTTGGGCTATCTCGGCGTTAGCAAACCAGGCAGTGCAGCTGCTTTCCCAGTGCCTGTGTGAATAGGCTAGCCCTGCAGGGAGCTGTTCTCAAGACCACTTTTTCTTGACTGAGAACTTGCTCTCTCTTTTTTTTTTTTTTTTCCTGTCTGAGAAATCATTCCTTTCTACTTATTCCCTTGCCCTGTTATTGTGGTGATTGAGCGCTTGAATATTTGAGTCTCCAGTGAAGCCATTTGTCTGATGCTGCATCCTAGCTAAGAAGTAGCATTATGCCTATTTTCCTGTGGGTAAATGAGAGTAACCTCCAGGTGAGGAATGGAAGTGTCAAGGAATGCATTTATGTGCTTGATATCTGCTGGAATCAAATCCCCTACAGAAAGGCAGGTATGACTGAGGTCAAAAAGGGTATTGGGGTGAAGTAAGGCGGTCTTCCTCCCAGGGAAGAGTTAGGAGCTAGCATGGCCTAACCCCTAAAGTGGCTTCTCACTTTCCAGCCCGTTTGTTTCTCTGTGGCAGTGTCTGATTGCTTGCTCTTCTGCTTGAGTTTTTCATAGCCTGAAATAGAGAAGTCCAGAGTAATTACAGGCAAATTCAAAGCAGGAGTTATGCTATTAGAATAGCGTTTACCTCAACATTCTTGTGCATCTCAGCTACTTATTCTATTTCTTACTATTTCTAAGTCATGAGCATTATAGATCTGAATAGATGATTGTTTTTGATCCTTGGATATGCAACACTGATGTAAAATGGAGGCTCAGCATTTCTGGGAGCAGGGTTAAATGTTGTTTTTATAATATTCAGTTTAATGGGGGTGTAGGTATGATATGGAGAAGCTTACGTCTGTACATGATAGACAAATGAGTAGCAGGTTGGGAGATTAAAACTAGCAAACGAGGGGACAAATGCCAAGTGTCTGTCATAACCAGAAGAAAAGTCCCTTTGAAAGTTTTTTTTCATAGTAAGTTTGGGGATTGCAAACATTGTTCATAATCCTTCTGATGAGGAAGCTAATTATTTCTATCGTGCTTTAGAGCTCTAATCACAAACAAGGGCCTCCAGTAACAGGTGCTATAGGCAAAGACTGAAACAATGGTCTAAAACTTCAGGAACAGGTTTTGAGAGAAGAAAGGTAGTGCTTTGGAGGCATGATGCTACGGTGAGTAGAGCATGATGTAGGGTCAGGTGTTGTGAGAGGTAAATGATTTTTACAGGCAAACCTAGAGATGTTGAAAGTGCAGATGAGCAGCCTGCTTGCTGCAATACAAAAGCAGGAGGCTCTGGAGGGGTGAGGTGGCCAAGCCTGGAAACATTGAAAAGAGCATTCATCAACCACTGCAGGAGAGGATGCTGCTATAAGCAAAGCATTTGATCATGAGCCACATCACCAGTTTTCAGCTGGAGTATCAACTGGTTGATGCCATCTGCTGCTGTTTCACAATGGGACAATAGCAGGGCTCTTTCCCATCTGCGTCTGGCAATAAGTGGGCTCCTGTCTTGTGTGCACTACTGTGATCCATGTCTTTACTCTCTCTGCTGTTGTGCTTTAAATCCAGTTGGGATCTACGCCGGTGTGCAGAAAGAGAGAGTCTGCAGTGCAAACATCCCTCGACTGATGTGTGGCAGCAGGGTTCCCCAAGCCCCTGCTCTCCAAGAGTGCTTGAAAGTGTTTGCTTTGGATCAGAATAGGAGGAGGGATGAGGAATTTGGGGAAAACCGACTTTCTTGGAAGAGAGATTTGTTATCTTTATGGTTTTTGAATCTGAATGCTTGGGATCTTATCCCACCAGAAATGAGACATGCTGAGATAAATTAGTATTTGCTGTGAACACTTAAAGTTTTCCTCAGAAACTTAATAACTTCATAACCTCAGAAAGGTTACGAAGTAAAAGCTTTAATTTTGACTTTCAGTTCTCTAAGTAGACCATGACCTTCTAAAACTATTTTCTCTCTTCATCCTTGCCTAAAATCAGCTGGGTACAATTCTGACAGAAGGGATTAGAGTGCACCACTCCTGTGGCGTCCTTACAGTAGTGGTCAGTGTAGCATCCTTGTCTGCCTGGCAATATATCATATATGTGTACTGCTAAGTCAAAGACAGACTTAGGTGTTGACTTCTCATAAAGCGCAGGTGTGAGGGTTGATACGAGGTAAATCAGTATTTCCAGCTGACTGCCATCTCCCTCCTCTGAAGGTTTAAGGAGTTTTTTTTTCATTCCCCTTAGCTGCATGGTGTGACTTCTCTGCATACAGAGGAGGATGTGCATTGTCTTCATGAAATGCCTATTTCTTTTCACAGAATCACAGAATGGTAAGGTTGGAAGGGACCTCTGGAGATCATCTAGTCAACCCTCAGCATAGCCCCTACGGGGACTGAACCCACAACCCTGGCATTAGCAGCACCATGCTCTAACCAACAGAGCTGAACCTGCTTTTGCATGAAGGATCATATTTACTGACTTAGTGTGTTACATTAAGTGAGATTGTTTATTAGCAGTTAGTTGGAATCTACTTAGGTACAACAACAACCTTTTCTGGGGTCTCAGATCACCTGGTAGCTAAAACTCAATCCCCCACCCCTGCCCTGATGTAAGTAGTGTAAGCTAACTGAGGATCTAGCCCAATTAGCCTAAATGGCACGGGAATGAGGTTCTCATTTGCATCATTGCTCAAATCCCATAGAGTTGAGCTTTGCAGGAGAGAGGGAATTTGGCTGCATGCCTTTTTTTTCATTGCCAATTTGGATGAATTGATGTTTGATGTATGTAGGTAGCACTACCAAGTCAACTGAAGTGGACAAAGGTTAAGTATGCACTGCAGGCAATTATCCATCAGTATAAAAGCTCTTTGGTATAATATTTAGATATTGAAATGCCAAAAAATTGGACATGATGATAGCTTTTGCAACACTGTATAATTCATACATTATAGCTCTGCTTTTAGTCTTTAATATTTCAGTAGTAGTACAACACGTTTCATCAGGAAATGCAACATGTGAAATGCAGTAGCTGTAAATAAAATAAGCACTCAGCTGAAACAGTTGTCTCCATTTCTTACTATGAATCTTTTCCTGACTTTTAAGCATCTTGAGTATTTGCTGTAAGAAAATCTTTGAAAGAGTAACCCTGAGAGATCAGCCGTTTGTAGGATTCTCTGCAGCTCACCTCACATGGAGAGGTGAAACGTCCCATTAGAGGCAAGAACATAGTTCCCCTGGGCTGGAGTGAGACTGGCGTTTTCCATGCAATTGCTTTAGTGTGAGGCTTCAGTGACTTCCCTGTCAGCAATGTCCATGGTACCTAGAAAACTCAATTTATGGTTGAAAGGATTAATATCTGGGTATTATCCCATAGTACATCAGCAAATAACTCTTGTGTATTAAGTAATTTCTGGGCAGCAGCATATTTGACACTAGTGAAGCTCTTCTTGAGGATTCTCTGGTCATTATTGTATTGCAGATTCTTCCAGCAGAGGCAGTAATTTGGGACATGCACACCAAGACAACTGTGTTCAGGTGTTGTATATCCTTAGGAGCTTCATATCTTTGAGACTTTGGCCTCCATCTAATTTGCTTGAAATTGAACAATTTTAAAATATTGGCATGAGATGAATCCATGGACAGCACAATGGAAGGGAGGAAAAGTAAAATACTACGTTTTAAATATACATTTTTTTTCAAATCCACCTTTAGCACTAAGGGCTTCACAGGTGGCTGAGGTATTTATTGCAACTGCAATGGAACTGCTCTGCAATGGCAAAGCATTTGAATGACTGTAATGTGTTTGCCAGTCCAGCTGTGTGAAGAAAAAAGCCAACGGGGCTACAGAGGCCAGCTTCACTGGGCCACCAGGAACCTGTTTGCCTAATCCTGTCCCAGTGCCATGATGGGACTCCTAGGAGCCACTGTCATCCCAGGTGGATTCATCTCCTCTAACCTAGCAGTCTATCTGAACAAATCCCTCCCACTCTGTCTACAATGTATAGAGCGAAACAGGCCCTTTTAGGGAGCTACTTGCATCAATGTCCACTGGTATTTCAATCAATGGCACCAGTGTCTGGTGTTTCTCATTAAAGCACTGTTCATGAAATTATCTGGGCATATTAGAACCTCAGCTCTTTCATTTTCCTATGAAAGTAGGAGTTCCAGTGAGAAGTTTAAGTCGTAAATCCTAAAGGGTCAAGAAACAACAGGAAAATGTAGTAATTTATGGAATGTTTACTTAAATCCAGCTTCTGCTTTTCATGCCAGTCTCAACTGTGGGATTTTGGGGGGTTGGCAACACTGCTGTTGAAACTGTAGCCACTAAGGCATAGTTCCACTGCTCTGGGAGTATAAAGAAAAGACATAGTGTAAGTGAGAATTAGCTTTTGCAGGCTCTAGTAGCTCTTAGTGTGTTTTCTAGTCTATCCATCTATGATCCTTCCATAATCTTTGCAGAGTTAAGGACTCTGATAAAATGTCCATTGAAATCAGTGAGTTGTTCTGTACTCCTCCCTGGGCATTGGATTTGATCCAGCCTAAATACCCAATCTACATTTTCATGAATTATTGCAGAAGCTGGGAACATACCAAGACAGGTATAATTTTTGGGTTGTGTGAGGTTTCACTCTCTACTCTGACTCTAACCAGGTCAATCTACACTTCCATTACGGACAAGGTTGATCTTATATCTCTATGGCACTTTAGTCAAATTATGTGCACATACAGTAGTTGCAAACCACTTTTCCAGTGACTCAGGCACTGATATTAAGGCATGTATGGTTCATGCATCTGTTCTGTTGTAAATCTGCTGGTGCTTCCATGCAGACTGCTCAAGAAGCAGGAAAGACACAGAAACATCTGTTAAGAGTTTTAAGCAGCTTGTTAGATGAATTCAGCACCTGGGTTTCCTGTGGTGAATCAGCTATGCTCTCTTCGGTATGTATGAGAAACTGTAAGAAATACAATACTCCTAGGGATCCACTTTCTCTTTAGTTCATGGTGGATTGCTCTGGGTAATTTCTGCTAGTGCCAGTGGGAACTGCATGAGTAAAAATGCCACATATAAATAGGGGAATAGCACTCCGAGAGGGAAAGGTCTACTGTGCTAAATGCCAATAAACCAGATTCTGTCTGTGGAATTATGCCAGCAAAGAACTTGGCCCTTTAATTTCAAATATTATGGCTTATATCCACAGCCCTGTGTGTGTGTGCAGTCTGCATGCTAGCAGTGTGCCACAGGGTCCAGCTTAGGCTGTGAAAATATGTGCAGCGCTCTCAGCGTTACCCCAGTGCTGCTGCCCTATGGCAGTGGAGAAGCTACTCCCTGAACACGCTCACGTGGCACCGCTAGGTCCTGTTTGCAGTGCTCTCCCTCTTATCTCCAGTTACCTCCATGATAGTAGCCACTGGTGTGTGGCAGTTATGAAGAAATGGTTATCTCTAAGATAGGAAAGTCCCAGTTCTGAAACTATTTTTTTCACAAGCTTCCTTCCTCATGCCTAGAAAGGACCTCTTTGTTATTTTTGATTGATACGCAACAAAACAGAAAACTCATTTTGCTGGGAGTTTCTGGCCATGCCATAAAACTAATTCAAGGGCCCAGTTCTGTTAAAGGAAACGCAGAACAATTGCACTGTGAAAAGTTGTTTCTGTTTTGACAATTCTGGATTTTCTACCCTGTGTATAATGTATTAGACATGAGTCAATGTCAAGGGCTAATATACCACAGCCGTATTTTCTGTGTAAGTAAATTCATTGTAAACTACGTAGAGTGCCCAGGAGCACGTCTGTTCTGCTCGCTGAAAGGACCTTGTGTGTGAGAAAGAGAAAACAAGGCTTCAGGAGGCAAATGGTTTTGCTGCAATAGTGTGTTCTGTTCCGTGTTACCTATAGGGTCGGGCTGCCTAAATGCAGGAGTGTTCAGTGCGCTCACGTGCTTGCTTAGTGACCCACATATAAAAATGCAGAACCTGAAGGAGAACTTTATCTTGGCTAACACACTGATTGGGCTGGGTCTGGGTTGCCACCTGATTTGTGCTGATGTAGATGCTGTGCTGCAGGCAGGCAGCAGGTCTCTGGCTGCCTATACCAAGATGTTGTTTTCTCTTGCTGAAGTGAAGGATGCAGGCACAGACCCTGCATCCCAGGCAGCAGATACCCAGACCAAAACTTTCCTACCCCTTGGGAATGGAGAAGGCCTCTAGTAACCTGGACATAATGTGTGTTTCACCTTCTGTGGTTGTAATGATCGCTGAGCTATTTCTCTCCCTTTCCTGAGTGATTTTGATTATTATGTATAACAGCACATGGTCTCCAGTGGATAAAAGCCTCTAATTCTATTTTATCCATCTCAGAGCAATCTCAGCAACTTGCTGTTGCCTGTATTATTCTGTTGTAACTATGGCATGTATTATTGCATATGATGTGAAGGACTTCATAATAAATATTTAGTATTTCTTTAATCTGTCTGTTCTTATATGTTCTCCAGATAATCCCCTACTCCACCATGTACTATTTAATAATTCTTTTTCTGCCAATCTGTTTTTCTTTCATACAGCCATGTGTGCCCATCTGCCCTGGGATGTGCTTTCTGTGGGCTCTTCTTCCTGAGCAATCTTCAAAGTCTTTGGGTTTTGTGACTGTGTTATTAAAGGAAAAAACTTTTGTTGCATGAATTTAAGTAACAGTAAGGTGATTTGCATTTAGATTCTAGCTATTTGGTGCGCCCTTGTTTTCTGAATGCAGGTCAAAGGCCTTCATGAGTTTCATGGGAAGGTGGTAGGGACCAAGACCCTGTGGGGACCACTCTAAACATGGCTAGATTGCAGTGGCAGTGAGGAACTGACCTTAATGACTCAGGCCCTGTTTCTAGTCTTGTGTTTCTGCATAACGGTCCTTTTCCAGTCCACCTTGTCAACTCCCTCTGAGCAGTGGTTTAGGGACCAGATGCACCAAAAGATGCACCTGGACCAGGATGGTTAACATCCCCCAGAAGACCTGTTTGTTAGTTTACCTTCTCCCTCTCTGGATCCAGGTGCAACCATTGGCTTACCAGTGCCTGTGGCAACGATTTCCACAAGTACAGGACTTCTTGTTTGCATTTTCCTTGGAACAAAGATCATATAAGCAGAGACCAGGATGTGCATTTTTCTGGAGAGCTTTTTTTCCCAGGCAGGCCTGATGGGCAAAGTCAGACCTCACTATCACATGCTTTCTCTGCTGCTGTAAACTGAGACTATTAACCCCCAAGGGACAGAGTGGGAGATAAGCTGTTCCTTTCATCACGACATCTCCTTCATAACAACCTAAGCAGAAAAGTGTATCTGCAATGGTCCAGTGCTTCACTACTTGAAAGTTAGTTATTTTTATTACGAGTCATGATTTATTATAATTAACTAGTTCTACAAAACCTAATAATGAAATCATGTCAGTGTTTCTTAAAGCAGACAATAACGCTGATCCAAAGGAGACATAAGGAGTTTTGATCATCTATTAATAGTCTAGCAGTCCTGTTTTGAAAAGATACCCAAATTCATGTGTGGTGGCATTAAACACTAACTCCTCTTTAAAGAACACTTAGTGCACCTTCGTAGTGTCTATTATAGTATATGGGATTTTAATTGCTTTATTATAAAAGAAAGCAATATTCACCCTTTTATGAATTTTGATTTAATGACTTTAGCACATTCATTATTAGTTCATTATGGTTCTGTGGAATTGAGGCCTCCTGAGTTAAAAGGCTGTCCCCACACTGAGCTGGCCTCAATTAAAATGTAATCATAGTGTGGTTAATCTCAAGGACTTGCTCTATGCATGTAAGGGTGTATGAAAGAGAGGCAGTGAGGGCATGAGGAAGCAACGTGAATGCAAAGAGGTGGGATTTGCAGTGGCCAGTGTGTGCTGCGATGTCCGATTATAGCACAGTGCTGAACTGCACTGATTTCATCCTTTGCTTGACATATGACACCCTTGAAGCAAAAAAAAAAAAAAAAAACAAAAAAACAAAAAAACAGCCTTTTGCAGCAGAGAACTGTCTTGTTTATGACTGTTTGGCCGGTTCCTCATCTAGGCCTGAAGCCAGTGAAGGACCATGCAGGCATCGACAGCGTGACTGGTATCAGTGAGCCCAGCCACAGGTTCTTGCACAAGCTCATGGATGGACTGAGGCTGCTCTGGGTATGTGAATGGGAAGTACAGGGAAACCCCTCCCTTGTGCTGTCAAATGCTGATGTTCAAAGTATTATAGATACATTAAAGTCAGTGGGGCTGTAGAATTCCTGGGGAAGAACAGTAGTTCTGCTCTGACTTACGTATTTCCAGGGTTGGATTCACAAGAAAACCCTCTTCTGTCTAAACTTCCATATTTGGTCAGGGGGGCACATTAAAAGCAGCAGTTGTAAGCTGAATTTCTCATCTTCCAGATCAACAAAAGTGATTTGATTTAAAATAGTCTCTTTCTAATGTTCTGCCATACGGAACGATGTAATAACCCTCCAAAAGAACACTCCAAGCAGTGCTATTTGGGGATTGCTTTTCTTTGTTAGCTTTTATCCTGTGGTTTTCCTGTAATCTTTTTTCATCTCCCAGATCTTATTGAAAATGTCTCAAGCTCTCACCAACCACTTCTAATGTTTCAAGGTCCCTTCAAGCTTAGCTCCCAGGTAAAAGCAAGAGATCTTGTTAGGAAA
Organism: Rhea pennata; assembly: GCF_028389875.1. Taxonomy (NCBI): domain Eukaryota; kingdom Metazoa; phylum Chordata; class Aves; order Rheiformes; family Rheidae; genus Rhea; species Rhea pennata. Next base: position 10,159,397 of record NC_084682.1, read on the forward strand.
GCTGAAGTGCTTTGTAATGATTGTTTGAAAGGCTTTAGGTTATATTATTTGAATCTGCTGTTGTGCCAAACCTGGAATCTGTGAAGCCCAGAGCCAAGTAAAATGGGGAGAGGCCAGATCCCTGTGCATTATATAACAATTAAGTGTAATGTGGGGGTCAGGGAGGATTTCCATGGTAGCTTTCCATTGAGAAAAGCAGATCCTTGCTTGAGTATAAAATGGAGAACATTCTTCAATGTCAGTTTGTAATTTGATATAATTTGAGCTAAACAGTTGAAGTAAATAAAATTAAAAAATAATAAAGAAAACCTCCAGCTAGAATCCTACTTGCTTGGTAATAAAAAGTCCACTGAACGTTTTGAAGAACGGCAGTTCTTCAAAGTAGAAAATGAGGTGTTTGTAAGAGGGGAAAAAATAAATTAAGCCTAAAAGGTCAGTTATCAGGAACAAGCCTTGCCAGATTTTGTGCCATATTGTTTAATTATCATGAAAGATAATTGCTGTGGGAACGTCAGTAACTCCAGTAACATCAATATTTCGTAAAGCTTTTATAGATTACAGGAATACATTGTAAAGTGCTGTATTTTATGAAGTAACAAAAGCTGTTTGGGAAAATGATATTTTAATGGCAACAACGTGCGCCTAGAATTTTACACCATCTTTCCAGGCTGTCGTTGTCTCTTCGTTAGTTTACAGCTGCACTCGGTCTTTCACTTTCTAAATTTCACAAGTCACTTTAAATCATTCTTATGTTGCTGATGATGAAAAGGCAGGTCAGAATCATCACCTTTGCCAGACAAAACTTCATGGATGAGCAGTGTTGAATCTCTGCTCGCAGAGCTCCCTAAACAGAGGCACGTGCTTTGATGTGAAAAGTTTTCCTTTTGTGCCATTTAAGGCCTTATATTGCAACTAACTAGTGACTAAGGGCTCCATCAATGATTTCTTGCGCAGAAAATACTTGGTGCTGGCCGGAGGAGTCCCAGAGAGGAAACAGCTTAAGACGTTTCTTCATTACTTTAGAAATATGTCCATATTTGAGTTGTACCTGTTTGGCACCTTTCTGAGCCCCCAGCTGCAAATGTGGTAACCTGTGGAGTGATTCAGTAGCTAGTGGTGTTTAGTATGGTCACAAAAATGTTGCTTCCAACAGAAGATAATGCCAAGAAACAACCGGCAAGTGCTGCATGGTGTAAAACCCATTCGGTTCGGAGAGCAGAAACCCATAAGCTCCTTGTTCCAAGTCGCAGGCTCCAGGGTATTTTTGGTCAATTCAACTTGTGTCACCCGAGGGCAAACCCGAAAGAAAGGCTACAGAGATGTAACTTGCTGTTGTTTTCATGTCAGTACAATGGTAATTCTTCATTCAGCTCAACACAGTCTATTTGCCTTTAATATGTTTGCTCTCTGAAATAATTTACAGAGAGGGATGGTATGTCAGAGCACAAGTCTGTTGGAAGTGACTTTGGTATTTCTCTTTCACTTCTCCAGCTCTTATATGCTGCTGCTTCTGCATCTGGTTTCTAATCTCCTGGCTTACAAAATGTCCATTCCAGGCACTCATGGTGTGAATACTAAAGTGACTGCTGCTGCTTGTTGAGATATTGTGTGAGTCAATCCATGACTCTTTCATTTTTTTTCTAAAAATATTCTTGCAAAGCAATTTTGGTTTGCATGAATTCTGGTGAAAAGCCACCAAGAGTCACAAACACGGTTAGTGCCTGGTTAACATATATATCTCTTTTCAGTATTAACACAATTTCACTATACGCTGTTTGATAAACATGGACATAAAGGTGATTTTAAGGACTTAATTCCTCAGCTGGATCAGAAGGGAGTGAAGGTGCCTGTGTGTCAGCCCTCTGCCTGCTGATGCCAGGGATTTGGGAATTGGCATGGTGATACACTTACCTGGAATTGTTCCCCATAGCACATTTATGGAGAAAAATCAGACCGACGTCCTTCCCCTCTCCCCCGCTATTCCCTCAGGCGAGGAGCTGCGAGGGGGGAGCTTTGGGCTGGCACAAGGAGCACCGTGGCACCAAGGCAGCTGTACTTCTGCCAGGGTTTTCTCTGAGACTGAGCTTTGTTCAGCTTTCCAGCCCGTATATGCCTGCAGGTGCAGTGTATGCAGCGACCGAATCGGAGGCCAGCCCCTGGCACGTGCCACCGAGCAGTCACTGAAGTTCTCCTAGGAGAAATCAGTATCTCGCGTTGTGCGTGTGCACGAGGAATAGAGCGAGACACCCTGTGTTTGACGGGCTCTGAGCGGTCGATAGAGGAGAAGACGCTGGTGAGAGATGAACGCTGTCAAGCACTATCTCTGCTTTTTATTAGTTTGCAAAGCCAAGTAATTGAATCCCAGCACACCTTCTTGCACTGTAGCCATCTTCATCTTTCATCTTTCCCCGGGCGTTCTTTACCACATATACAAATACCAGCACTTTAGGCAATAGCATTTAGGTAGTGAAGTCATTTCCAGAGAGAGATGGTAGTGCCTTTTCCCCTCAATAAGCTTGGAAAAAAAAAGTAAAAATTATCATTTTATGGGTGCTTTGGTCATGAAGAGAAAATGATGCCAGACACGAACAGAAGAAATTCCTCTTATCCTTGGAAATTTTTAAGCATTAAATTAATTCCCCTATCTCTTGGTGTGTTAATGGGAAGGCTTTCAGCTCTGTGTTAGGCAGAGGTCTGCATTTGCATTTAGATGGAGCTATTTTAAGGATTGTACTATACATAGAGGCCTATATCACATTTACAATAGAATCTATAAGATAAAATTAATATCTTGTAAGTGGTTGTTTTTCCAGTTTTGTTATTATCAGAACCAGTAACTGAAGTGGTATAAACATGAGAGTCATTCACTTGAGAGATTTCTTATCCACCAATGAGAAGTACACTCCTTAACCGGTGAAGTGGGTTTTATATATATAGTTTTTTTTTTTTTTTTTTTTCACAAGACAGCTGTGAAGTACTGCGTACAGGGCCATTCCTGCCAAAGATACTCAGAAGACTTTTTGCTCACATAAAAAGCCTGCTGCCTCACAGATGTGTGTTTTTTTTTTTTTTTTTTTTTTTTTTGGGGGGGGGGAGGGGGGTGAGGAAAAGAGAGAGATTTGAAGCACCCTTTTTGGTGCTTTTTTTTTTTTCCCCTCCTCCCCTTCTCCCACTACACAGGAAGCCACAGCAGAGTGGTTGTGGCTAGGTGAAGCAGCCCAGGGACATCAAGTCCTCCTGGTTCTCTTTGTGCCACAAACTGGTTCTCGTGAGCATTTCTTATTCCCACAGGGTGTCCTTGTTAAGTTGTCACTGCTGGGTTTTTTTGAAAGGGGAGAGACAACTCACCCTCTTGTTCCCCAGCCAAGAGAGGACAGACATGATGGTTTCATTTAGTGTTCATTAATTCCAGTGACAGGGTTAGCGTAAAGCAATGATGTCAAATCAATGGATTTTGGTTCAAATCCGGTTCACTTTCACTGGTGTAAATTAGTCATCAGTGTAAAGTCTGTGCATCCAATGACATAGGGTAACCCCAAAATAATTCCCTCCAGCAGTCATGGCCACATAAAACCTGGTCATTTGACAAGAAGGCATCTACAGATGAGCAGACCTGCTCAGCATCTGCTGAAGAGACTTTTCTAGGAGGCTTTTAAGAGACACTTATTAAAATTCTTCTGATGAAATAAAAGGAAAGGTTTTCTTATTCTGTTGCCTCTGTTTCTCTGAAAAATTCAGCCATTACACAAAATTTCACATTAAATGTGCTGTACTTCACACCTACTTGTCAAAAATGGATATGGTATTGGTCATTTAAGGTTACTTTTAAGGCTTGAGGTAAATGGATATTTTACTTTGTGGGGAATTCTGGAAAGTCCTTTTTTTGTAAATTTCAAAACATATGGACATCTTAATTTCCTGAAAAATGACAGTCTGAAATCACTTAAAATTTCAAGTGGGTTGAAACTCTTCTTACAAAGACAATGTTTTGTATTGCGTAACTCTACATTTGCTGTAAGTTATAATAGCTACACAATGAAAATATTTAAGGAGGTTCTTTGCATATCAGAAACCAATGTGTTTATGTCTTACTGAAACTTCTTTCTTTTGAATTTTCTCTAAAAATGAACTTCAGTCAAAATTGCTAAATTAATACAAGTTCCGCATATAACAAACAGGCATTGCCTCATGAAAAAATCTCCGTGATAAAAGGTGGAGTGTAGCAGGGACCTGTGCTCTGTCCTGCCAGAAATTACTCAGGTAATGAGCAGAATTATGAATTTGTCTTCCAAGAATCCATTACTGGCATTCCTGGGAACTGCACATAACAATATTTTGGCAAAAATGCCTTTACTTCTCGTGCTGATGAGCTATGAGGGAGCTTCTGTTTTAGTGGTAGAGCAAATTCATTAATTTTCCAGTCTTTCTGACTGCCCTGTGCATGCCTGGTATGGGACATGTAGCACACTGGAGCAATATGGCATAGAAAAGGTGTATAATGTTAAAATCCAGTTGAAGCAATACTTGTGCCAGACTGAATATCTGCAACCCCAGAGGCTGGGTGTGTGACTGAAACCTAGATCAACAGCCTGTTTTGGCTTTTTTTTTTTTTTTTTTAAGTGGACCTATATCTATTAAGAATCGGACTAGTGAGCAGTAATCCTGCAGTCTTATGTGAAAGATGAAATAAACATGTGGAAGAAGATAGATGACATGAAAAAAGCTTGTTTTGCACTAGGTTCCCCTGACAAGAATAGGAGAATACTAAGAGATGTCAAATTGACTTTTACAGATCAGGTTAATGCCAAATACTTGTTTATCTTTAGAGATTCCTCAAATCCAGTGGATTTCAGCATTGTCTAATGAAAGCTAAGGGAAGAGTGGGAAATGGAGCATGCATAGTTCAGAGTAGGGGAAGATGCAGATGAAAACAAATGAAAATCCTCTCCTTCGTGTTTCAAGTGCCAAATTATGCTTGACATTTCCATTTCCCCTAGGCACGCTTCCATAAAATCGTCTTGAACTCTTCTCAAAGCACTAAAGCTTCCATCAGCTTTCCAGTGGAATCAAATAGGTCTGATTCATTTCTATCTTGGGTGTGAAATGTAATCATTATTATAACATTGCACAACTAGAATTCAGAAAAGGCACCAAATATATTTAATATTTTCATGGATGGGGTTGGCAATGAGCTTTGCTCTAAGGCACAATGTAAAATGTCATTCCAAATACATTGTGATTCAGGTGGGAGATGATCAGGTGTGGTGACACATGTGTGGTTTGTTTTTTTTGGTTTGTTTTTTAACATTTGTGAGAAGTCAGGGTATGTAGCACTAACATATTACTCCTGAGGCTTGTTTCACATGAGGTTCCCTATATTACATCTAGGCAGAAGGTCTTGAGTTCTTCAGAGATCTGTGGAAGAAGGAAGTATACAGCCACTAAAGTTCTTGGTATTTCTCAATATGCCAGTGTTTTTAGGAAGTTTGAAAGCCTCACTTTTGGGGCTTGTTTTTGAAGTATTTTGACCATCTTCCCAGTGAAGAATATTAAGAGCAGGGAAATGACAGAAATACTTTCTTTCTACTAATCTGTTTTATTGCCATGTTCTTCTTTAGCTTGTTTTCTTTTTATTCTAAAGGTCAGGAAAATTTTGAGAGTTGCATAAATTTTCCTGACTTTACTCATTGCAGTCAGACTTTTGAGGGAGATGCTGAGGTTATATGCACTGTCGAGGCCAGCTGGTCAGAAGAAATTCTCTGTCTATGTTAGTAGGAATAATAGTGACCCAGCTTTTGAGACCTCAGTGAATTGGATTCTTTGAAAAATATACCCTTGGGCTGTGGTTGCTGAGCACTTGAGAAAGCCTATGATTGATGACATGGTCATTACAAACATGATTAAGAGCAGCCAAGATTTACATTTACCACCTTGGCCTTTTCCAGTGTCTGCTAAGCTGTGGTCTCTAGACCACCGCGGATGCACACAACGTGACTCTGTGTGGAGAGGGGAATTGGGGAGTTGTGATTAATTTGGCTGGCAACATGATGCTGGCTCTCTTCTTTGATTGCTGTTGATGAATAGTATTTTAAAAGCTAAGATTACATTAAACTCTTTGCTATAGCTCCTATACAGTCTGAGGGCCGGAACCACAGCTGTGCTGCTTTTACAATAGGTGCAGCTGAAGAAAGGAGAAGAGGAAGGAAAAGAGGCAGCTTTAAGCTTAACTGGATTATTCCGTCTTGGGAAGAGGCTGGGAGTGTGTTGGGAACTGGGTCATGGGGCTTCCAATGGGCCCCAGAGGACCAGGACAAGCACTCATCGGTTCTGGCCACTCAAGGTACAATGTCTCACATTAAAGTAAGTTGTTCCACGAGCAAGAGATTTGAGCAAGGACCAATACACCCAACGGCACCTCCTGGGACACCCATGGTGTGAACTTTCCCTCTGTGGCGCAGAAATGTGGGTCTCTTCCCCTTACCCAAATACCAGTTTTCATAAGAACTGCCAGAGTATCATATTAAAACCTCTCTGCCAAATTCAAGGGGAAATCAGCTGCCTAGCTCAAATTATTTGGGGAAAGAGGGCTAGACAGAGAGCTTTATCTCAGCAGCCTTGTTTCCCTAAGAAACCTGAATCATACTGGAGTGGCTAACTAGCAGCTCCTTGGATCCTAGTACAAGGAGTTAAGCAGGTGCCTCTGCTGCCCTTTCATGGCAGTTTTCCATGTGTTTTGTCCTGTATCATCAGTAAAAAGTCGCCTCGGCTGAGGGGTGAGCTGCAAGCATATCTCTTTGTGTAGCATGGCAGCTCTTCCCTAGCATGTATTTTTTCCATTTTTCATAGTACTGGCATTTAATAATGGAGCTAAACCTTTCATCTCAGAACTCTCAATTTGATGTTCATGCCAGGACATTCATTGCAGCTGCCCTGATTTGATGGCAACAGTTAAAAGAAATAAAAATGACAAGCTTTGGAGCACTGTTCTTCATGCAGCATGATGACTGTTGGCAGCAGGAGACCTAATCACTCTCCTGAAGATTGCATAGGGGCTTGCCACACAGGGTGCTCAATAACTCAGATTTCCCTCACAGTCATGGTGAGCAGGAGGGCTGCTGAGCCTGCGGGATGTGTGGCCATTTGTGAGAGGTGTTATGCTGTCACAGCAGGAGCTTTCCGCTGATGTGACTATTCAGTGGTTGCCAGCCGTGTCTCCCAAGTATTGCTCCACTTGCACACTTCCAAGACAAAATCAGAGGAAGATTTTGGTGTGTTCCCCAAATCCACGGGGCATTTGTTCCTTGCAGGGAAGCAAGGGACACTACTGCTCCTGCTTCCCACCTATCTACTTCCAAATTCATATCTGTAACTTTAATATCCTTTGCTCTCTCCAGTTGATCTTCCTGCACCCAAAAGGTTGATCTAGACAGGTTGGATTGGCATGAGGTAGTAAGCTCTGCCACAACAAATCTTTAAACTAGCATAATAAATTATGCTCCATTGGCCAGTCTTTCTGGAAGGAGATTTTAATGTGGATTAAAATAAGAGGTTTGATAGATGCTGGAAATGTCTTCCTTTGGCAGTTAAGAAAAATCTGAATGCCTGTAATATTTCTGCGGAGAATTACAATAATTGATATTTAAATAGCATTCTGAACGGGGCTGTGATTGCCTGGGAAAGCCAGCCCCAGGAGCAAGATCTCTGTCTTTAAGCGCTTAGCCAGGCTTGGGAACTTAGAAAGAAACTTGAATTATTGGGAATTTAAAATATGCCTCTGCTTTGGCTTGAGTGCAACATCAAAGCATGAGCCTGTGTGTTCCTGACACAACTACTTCTCTTCCCCTCCCAGTTGCTGATACTGCTTCATCACCAATTTTATTACCACCACTAACCAGGGTCACCTCTGTCCACAAATGCCTTTTCAGTCTGTTCAAAGCAAGGAGTGAATTTTGTCCTCTTGAATGGAGATTTGCCCACCACTCCCAAGCCAAGCAATTAGTGCCGAAGCTAAAGGTGGCTGATAATCTTACAGAGAGTGCTGTTGCTTTTTGTGATGCCCTGTACCAAACAAGGGGCTGGGTCTTGTGTCAGAGGACATGTTAAGTCTCTCACCTAACCGTAGTTTTACTAAATCCCATAGCCATGGCACTTTTCACCTTCGGAGCCACTGGCCAAATTGTCTCTCCCTTCTCTGATACCAGCAGTTTAAAGTGGACATTGCATACTTCTCTATCTCCTCCTATCTAGTTGGCAGCACTCAAAGCCAGTGCACATCTATGATTTCTACAACAGAAAGGCTGAATTATTGTACTTGGTAGAAAGTTGCAAAAAATACATTTTATAATGACAGGGTTTCTTTGGGGTTAGCCCTACTTTCTCTTCTATATGTAAGATGTTGCTGCTCTCTTTTCTTCTTCTTCCAAAATCCTACATCCCTTTTGGTTGCACGTTGTCCCACCTGTTTCCCACAGAGCTCTAGTATTTAAATCTTTGCAGAGCAAACCTCTTGGAATACATTTCTTCCCACATTTCACCTTTTCCCTACAGCCATTCAGCTCTTCTAGCATGTGTTTGTGACCCAACAGATGACTCCACTAATAGGATCTCATTGGTGCCAAGTTCTAATAAAAAAAAACTCTGCTTCAGATAAATTGGAAGCTCTGAGGGTGCATGTTGTTCATAAGTTTCAAACCAGCACGCAGTTCACTGACCTGACAATGAATGTCTTCTGTTTTTTTTTTCTCTTTTTTAGCAAAGCTTCTACTACACATACAAGATCTGTGACTGAATAGGTAGGTTTGTGAGTATTACACAGCACATGGCTGTGCAGACATAGTCAAACTGATGCTTAATGACCCAGAGTGGTCCTAGCAGTTGTGTAGTGGTGCAGACGTAGCTGAGAGCTGTGCAGAAACAGCATCGCTGTACAGCTTTTAGCGCAGAGCTAAGTTGGGGCGGGGGAGGTCTCTGCAGCACTATACGTGGGGTATGGACATATCTAACACTTCTAATGTCAGTAGTAACTACTATGAAATGTCTCCCTTTGCCTTGAAATCGTTACTGTTTTATGTAACAGCAGCAGTTCTAGTTCCCAGCTGAGATTAGAGGTCTATTAAGTGCTTGAAATTGTGCGAATGCATAGTATGAAGACATGTACTTGTGACCAGCTCTGCATTGCCGTTTGCCTAAGCAACCCAGTTAACCCTGTCCCACTCAGATACACATCTATCTATAGCTACCTACCTAGATAGACAGATAGCTCCAACAGCATGTCTGCTTGGGGGTAGTAAGCACTTGGGCTACTCTCATTTTCTGCCTCTATTTGCAGCCTCTGACATATAGAGTGTTTGAATGAACAAAAATGAGAGGAAAAGAGAAGTGCCTAAACTTCAGAGCTACTCGTAGCTGAAGTTACAGATGAAACCTAGGAACTGCAAGTTAAATTCATTGTTAGCTTAAGTTAGAAAATAATTTCATTGAAGACAGTGGAAATTAATTCAGGGAAGCAGTTAGTTATTTAACATTTCCTCTCTAAGGAAATAAAGTATACGTTGTTTCTCCTGTGACATCTATTGCTTTTTCCCCCAGTGTAATTCTAGTGATTTCTATGGAGATATTTCTGGGAGTGAAAAATGAGAAATGCACAAATGCTCTATTCATAGTCAAGTGGCTTGTATAAACTCAGACTAGAGTCAAGTGAACACACACAGGAAAAAGAAAAGAATTGTGTGTCTGATAAATAGTCTTGAAGAGGAAATGTCAATGAAGACGTTGTGAACGCAGGACTCGGGGATCCGTTGAACATCTGCAGGACTCATTGTAGGAGATACTTCTGTTTCTATCTGAAAGCTGAGTCAGCCCAGAGCCACTGGCTGCCGGTAGTGGATAAGTTAGTTACCACTTGCAGGTCAAACAACCCTCAGGCTCCCTCCTACTCATTACCAAGAAAGAAAAAACAACAGAACCATTCCTAGAACCATTCAGCAGCTGAAATGGAGACAGAATTGTCATGAGAAAATGGCAACCAGGCTGTGCTTGAAAATATTAATAGATTCCTTTTTAAATCTTAGCTTTCAAAAAGTCAGGGCATTAACTGATCTATGACTGATTTAGAGATCCCTATTTCATACTTGAGGAGGATTTATTTGCATGCCCATGGGATTCCAAATTCTTGTTCTTAACAACTAAAAAATACCATATTTTTATGGGGTAGACCTTGGGGAGCTGAGGTCCTGTGACTGCATTAACAGATTGGGAAACTGAATCCTAGAGCCTCACATGACTTGTCTCAGGTCATCACGTTTGCCAGAAAGATCAGGCTGTAGACTTGTGGCAAGCTGATTCCCAGACCCATATTTCACTCTCAGTAGGTCACAGAAAATCTTAATAATGACTTTAAAATGTCTGAAATGCTGATGTGACCTTTTGCACAGGATGGAGATGTCCCAAGCTCTAGCAATCATTGGCTCTTATTAACCTGAATCTCCTCCTCCATCATCAGAGAAGACCATCCTTGACACCAGGGTATCAAATAAAGAAAGGAAGAAAATGTGCTTTTATCAACCAAACTGCTTTTTTTCCTTAGTACAATGCCCTGCCTGAGAGCCAGAAGCCATGACCATAAGAGGCTTCCAGATCCTAGTGGAGAAGCAGGGATCATTACGACTGAATAGAGTCATACACAAAGGTGGAAAGATCCTCTTAGCACTCATTAATTGTAATTTTCAGGATTAATGCAAAGATTTGGCAGCTTGACAGAGGAGAGTTTTAACACAGATAATTCACTGTAGCTCGCTGAAGTTGAGGGAAGGGTCAGTTGCTCTTCCTCCTCCCCATCACACCAGATGCAATGGATAAGGAAAAGGACTTAAGTAACTTGACAGGGGACAAGGATATAAGACATCCAATATATCAAAAGTTGTATTTTACACAAAACAGGCCAAACATTCATGTGACTTATTAAAGTAGCAGACTTTTCACTGATGACTGTATTGAATTGGGATTCTTTAAAAGCTAACGGAATCAATATAGGAGTAGGGAGCCAAAGTCTCTGAAAACAACTAAAGCCAAACTATATTTTGCAGTGCCTGTCTTCTGTGTGAATTCACCTAACTGCCCCTTAAACTCTAGCTCAGAGCAAACTTCACCTTATATATTCTAGTGCTGGAGCAATGAGCATCCTTCCAAAGGCACAACAGAGGGCTCTTTGGTACGTGCAGTCAGCCCTGCATCTGACAAGCTGTTGAGCAGTTTAATTTCTGTTGTGCAGGGTAAGATCTAGTCCTGTGCAAAGTGCCTAGTCAAGCCCTGTACGTATCATGTCAGAGACTAATATATCTGAAAGTCTTGTGCTAGATCACAGTTTAAGGCTCAAATTCATACCCTTCACTTTCATCCTAAATAGCCAGGTTCCAGGCAAGTAGAGAGCAGAGATGGAGGATGAGGTGAGACCCACCTCAGACTTTGGCCAGCACTCTGAGGTTTCCAGGCCTGCTAAACCTGATCAGTATCATGGGGAATGTATGTGTCTTTCCCTGCCCATCAGGGTCTTTCACGGTCTCTGTTTGGGTTTGGATAATTTTCTTTCCTGCCTCCTCTCACCCCACGTGCCCTCATGACCCTCGAGGTGGGACGAGGAGACTTAGATCATGCGATGAATCTCCACAATGGGCCTAGCTAGCTGCAAATGTACACTCGCCGCATCCCTATCCTTAGTGGATCAGGCAGGACTGGGTCCCAGAGCAGATACAGGGACCGGAAAGGGGACACAGCACCTGGTATAGAATGGCCTGGATTTATGTAGCTGTTTCCTCACCAGGGTCCAACCACTGTTGATTTTCTGTGCATTTGTAAGTATGGGGTTTATTCCCTATCACTTTTTATTACATTCATTTCTTCAGAAGAAAAATAACTCAAGTGCCCCTAATCTTTTTAGCATGGAATTCTAGATTCTAATGGGCTTGTTTTAATTTGCACATATTTTTGTTAATAATGAAATCTGTTTAATGTGAGTTAAACCAAAAAGCCTGTAATGGTAATTCAAAACATAAAACTCCAGTGCATTTCTGTAAGAATTTCCTGTTAATATTCTTAAGGCTTTTTAAGGGATATTTTAAGTAGGCATTGGTATTAGCAGAAGCACCACACAAATTAAAATAGGCTCTTGAAGACGATTTTAAAATGAATATTCACAGACTTTTCAGCATGAAATTAAATCTAGTTATATTTGATGCTGCTAGTATATTTTAAGAAGTATGCTTTACTGCAAAAAGATAGTGTTGCCTGTGAAGTTAGTATTGATATTTAATTTAATATATTACAGCCTGTTGAATGTAATAATCAGATTTTATATAGCATAGCCCAGAAGCCTGTTTCAGGCTTTAAATATAATGGAGATGAAGCCTGAGCCAGTAGTTAAATGGTAGCGTTAATGAGGACATCCAGCTGCTGCCAGGACTCACTGTTTCAAGTTGGGTAGATTATAACCTTGCCGTGCTTACTCCACTCGTAACGCTCTGCAGTGAGAAAGCTGGCTTTGAGAATGGGGGGTTGTCCTACACTGGGCCCTCTAGAAATGCACTTGCTTCAGTGCAGCCCCAGCACTTTGTACTGTCGCCATCTCTGTCTCATGTTCACTTTTGGACCTCCAGCTTTCGTATTCTGTTGCAGCTCCCTCTTGGGACGCCGTCTCAGGCTCTGCTTTCACCTGCTGTTAAGGACTAGTGTATTATTTGGATGAAGTCTTCTCTAGCTCCTCTGTAGCTCCCCACCTCCTGTTTTGCTAATGTAAGCTGGAGTTAGCTCCTCTGATGTCAGAGGCACGTAACTAGTATCAGTGGGTGGACAGTTGTCCTTTCTTCACAAATCAATCCTTCCTCATTCTTTGCTGCTCTTTATTGATTTTTTTCCCCTATTCTCCCTTTCTTCTTTTGAGTGTACAGAGCTAACCTCAGTATTATAAAATCCAGATTGCCCTCCCTAAGTAGTGTGGTAACAAAGCATATGCTTAAAATTAAACATGTGCAAATCCACTGAAAGTCCACGGGATTGAAGCATATGGTAAAAATTAAGCAAGCTGAATTCTGTAGGGGTAACTTTAAGAACACACGTCGTGTTGAACCAATGAATTGATGAGGAAATATGATCCTTATCTACTATAAGGAGACGCTTCCACAACCCGCTGCCTGTTGCTATCATCCTGTGATAGTCAGATTCAAAATCTGCCCGAGTTTTTCTATTTTCTTTTGACAATAACACCTTGTGCTTGCCCTCAGGTTCCTGGAATGAGACAGTACTTTGCATGATATATCTTGGAGCCATTAAAGCACAAAAGCAGAATGTCATCTTCCTGCTGATGTACACCACAAGGACTTGTCATCCCCCTGATATAGTACAGCATGAGAATGGTCTCCCTTTAAAATACATCACTAGGGTAATGGCATTTTGAGTTATATGGTGCCAGGATGGCAATGTTTGAACCATTCACAAATGTAGACAAGACAGGGTCAGAGAACATCTTTAGTTTTTATGTGGGCAGCTGGACTAGCTGAAGAACAATAAAAATTGTTTTAAAGTGATAGTCATTTAGAAGGCAGGAGTGAAATGACGCTGGATTAAAGAACTTCGGTGGTTTAGGTTCCTAATTCTCGTTTGTGGATGTCATCATTAGATATAGGATCCTTGAAGTCATGGCTGGATATCTTCTGTCTCTATGTGGAGTGGTAGAGGACAACAACAGAAGCTCGCCACTGCTCCAGATCAGGACTGCCTGTCTCCTTGGCCGGGCACGGCCCTGTGCGTGCACCTCAGGACACTGTAGCACGAGTCAGCCAGAGGATTAAATGAATCCCAAGATGAAGGCAGATGAGTTTTCATGACAAACCTGTCACTGACTTTTGTTTGTTAAACTCTGGGATCTGTTGCTCACGCATTGCTCCTGCCTGTGTGATTGGGAATGGACTGCCTGGGCAGACTATGTCCAGATTGCATTCCCATATCCTTCTTTGTATCCCATGGCTCACTCAGCTGCTATGAGCACTCTCACTGATGCCAGTAACATTGCCTGTTACAGCAGTGATATCCAGTACTTAAGTGTTTGCAGATCACTCTGAATTGGCTTTCTTTGCCATAAGTTTCTGGGCTCCATGAAAAACTCTAAACTCATGGAATAAACATGTTAATCCAGGGCTAGCTCTTCAGCTAGCACAAGTCAGTGTGGTTCTGTTCTAGCCAAGCTGAAGATCCATTCTTCCTTGGTGTCTACATTAGATATGCAAGGAAAATGAACAATGCCAGCAAATGTATGTGCAGTTTAGTGATGAATTGATGCATCTTTTCACTTACTGTTTTGATTTTGCTGTTTTCCGCTGCTAGGAAATTATGCAAATTCTTCTTGCACAAGAAAAGAATGCTGATAATTAAGGAACGTGCAGTTTGGATTTAAGATAATCTCATAAATCTACACTAGTGGTCTTACACAGCAGCTCATTAATAGCTGTGGCAACTGTTATCTGATACCCAGGAACAGATTCTCAGTCCTCCAGAAGGTCACTTTGCACAGTTCTGGCTGAGAACTTTAGACAAAGATGGGGTTCTTGCAGCTGTTAACAACAGGCCAAAAGAAAAAAAGGGGCAGGGCTATAGCCCACGAGGCCCTGGTCGCCTTTCAGGCCAAGTTCTGCAGGTGTAGTTCAACAGCCATGTTTCTCTAGGAGAAGAGAACAAAGAGACTAAGTGACTGTAGCACTAGGCTGACTCAGAGCAGAGATACCACTTTGTTGTCTTCAGGGCGACAACAATAGTCTGGCAAGAATGGCAAACAAATATTTTTTGCAGGCAGCCTCCCTAAAGCTCAGAGAAGATCACAGCCTTTAAAGATGGGCTATTTCTAGCTACATTCAGAATTAGACCTACTGAGATAGATAAATTGCAATTTTTTCTGAAAGGTTTGCATTAGACACAGCCATAAAGATGTCAAAGTCTGGGGGGAATTCAGCAGTATTTTAGACTGTCCTCAACTCTAGTGCAAGTGATGCAAAAATCTGCTCTGAGGGGGGGAAATCTCACCCCAGATGAATGATGTTACTAAAAGAAAAATGCCTCTCTGTTATTAATGTGCCTTGGTAAGGGCTTGATTTAAACTGGCAGCTACCTTCATAACCGTGAACAGTTTTTGGACCTGTTCCTCAGTCTCCTTGACTTTAATACTAGTATCAAAAAAAAAAAAAAAAAATGCACTGGCATTTCTTCTTGACCTAACAGAGTGTTTGGCTTAAAATGCTCTAAGACAGAGCTTTAGCGGAGATGCATAAGAAACTGTACTTTCACAGAAAATTGTCCTTGAAGAAGGTTCATGCTCCTTTCAGAAGCCTGTCTGAAAGCCGGTTCAGCACTTGGAGTGGACAAAGAAAGTCCAGATGGCGTCTTAATTTGAGTTCTTACTGCAGTATCCCACACGGGTGCAGCTTCCTGATCTCCTATCTTTACCCATATTGGGTTTATAATAAGGTGCCAGGCTGAGTTTGTGGTCCCTATGGAGCCCTGAGCAGTAGGAAGCTCAACTTCACAATGAGTTGTTTGAGTCTAGACACAACTAGTTTGATTTCCAGATACTGCAATTTCTGTGTACAAAAATATCATAAGCAGGTTGCTTGTTATGTAAAAGAAAAGAGATTTACTGACCAGGCTTCGGGGCCACAATATCAGGGCCTAGTGATCTGTGTTGGGATGTCAGTGGAATTCCTTCTCCCTGTACTTTCCAGTCCAGCCATGGTGCTGTGTGGCTCTTTTTAAATCCAGCTGAAAATTTAGCACTAGTTATGGAAGTGAAATAGGTCAAAGCTTGACTCTAGATATCACTAGCACAAAGGTAGCAAAGGTAGGTTATGTTCAACTCCAGCAATTATTCCTATTTGCACAGTCTTCATATCATTTATTGAAAAATGCAAGAATCACAGTCAAGGAGTCACATTAGCAGAATGAATATTATCCTGGGAACCGCCACAAAAGTTTTACCTTGACTTTCTGCTATATATATTTTTCTCTTGTTACAGTAATATTGTTGAGTAGTTTAATTCTTTTCTGGGCACAATTGTCAACCTGGTTTCCAGAAGGGATACATGCCCCAGAATTTATTTTATTCCTGTAACTAACTATGAGCAGTTTTCATAAACTGAGGAGTTGAAATTGCCCATTCCCTAAGGCTGTCTGACAAATGAGATCAGAAGTCCAATGAATACATATCTTGCAAAGCTTTTTGCTTCAATTACATATATACATGTGCAACTGGTAATGCCACAATCACTTCAAATAGTATCTTTGTGAATGCGAAAGACTACAGATTAAAATCTATTGGACATCAGTATCCAACATGTTTCTGGAAAGATTAAAAGGGGAATTTTCCAGGGACAAACGATGAACAATTAATGAGGCCTGGAGTGACTCTGAAACAGGTAACAAAGAAATAAAACTGTAAAAGAAGAAACCTTCAGAAGTGAGCAGTCTGGTGCCAAGATTCAGCAGGAGGTTAGTGGAGAGTTTCACTAGATCCATTAATGTCTGTGAAGTATTCATGGAGTGGATCAATGAGCAACACAAACTCCCAGGAGGAAGTGAATTAAAAGCTTATTTTTATGGTGAGAAGCAAATAAAGCAGAGATCACACACTAACTGGTGAGACTAAAACAAAGCATCGGATGGGCATTTGGTCAGTGAGCACCGTCTTTCCCAAGCTCGCAACTAGTTTGAGGTCAGGTGGAAAAATATTTGGCCATGTTAAAACTTTGCGATGACGGCCAAGGGAGGCCAAAACAGTGTTTTGTAAGTGACCTTAAGTCAACCTGGTTTTAAATTTAAGTTATCGATATTTGGTGGGAGCGAAGGCTATTTTTTGTATGTGGGTAATAAACTCTGTGACTTAATTTTAGTGGAGGCAATATGAAGGTACTAAAATCCTAAGAACCACCTTAAAAATGCAGCACCAGATCTTCAAATGATTATGCCAGCACAGCACCACTGAAGCTTCTAGAGTGCTATTGATTTACACCAGTTGAACATCTGGCCCATATGCTTTGTATTATTAAATACTTCTGTGATTATTATGTGAACAATTAAGATTCATGGAAATGAAAAAGCAGGCTATGAATTGTGCCTTCACTGTAATTCAGGAAAAGGAATTGCTCAGCCTTTCATGGTATAGCTGTGCAGTTTATCTGTATGTTTTTGAAGAAACCAGGGAAGCAAGCACGAACAGGACCCCAGGAGGTTTTTCAGACCATCTTCTTATTCAGGGCAGGCTCAGATTCACCACTGCCACGTTTGCCCAGCTAGTTCTTAAAACTCTCTAATGTCTGAAATCCCGTAATTTACCTCAACAGTCACAGCTAGTGCTGAGATACTACGGACAGTTTTTCCTCCTGTCTGGCCTACCTCTCTCTCTGGCTTCTCTTGAAGTCCTTCACTTTTTGCCCTGTCCACCATGGCCATAGAGAAGAGCTTGCTCTGCCTAGCAGCTCTGCTTCGTGATGAAGCTTGTTATGTTTGTGTCTTCTGTTCAGACATCCAGTTTGGTCAATCATGTTGGAATTCAAGCCAGAGAATTTCCAGACAAGCCTAAGTAAATGTTAACACTGTAACTTCTTTATTCTTTTTTTTTTTTTTCTTTAAACCTGATTCCCTTTCATGGTTTGCTGCTGAAGTATAGAAGTACATTGAGCCATGAGAGAAATAGATCTATCTCTAAGCATCAGCAGATTAAGGGAATAGGGTGAGATAACGTTTCGCAAACCTGAAAGGATTTGAAAAATCCCTCTCCTGCTATTTCTGGAAAAAAGTCAATGACAAGGCAAGATTACCTTCATTAATAGTGTGACAATGGGTGTTGGCTGCAAGTTTCATTTAACCTGAGAAGCAGCAGTCAGCAGCTGGATTTTCACATCTAAACCAATATCCAGAGAATCAAAGATTCTTTGCCACACATAAAATCAGGTTCTGTTGTGTGTAACGGAGCTCAGCAATGTAATGTGCAGGAGAGAAGAATAACCTTTTAACATCTCCACAGTCCCCAGAGACTTGCGTATTGCTGATTAATGGATGCTTGGTGACTTGAAGTTTCTGAAGCTGAAGCTTTGCATATATTGCACAAGTCACCAGTTGTACTGAGGGCTTGGTAGAGACAGTTTTTTTGGCATTCCTTCTGCTTTTCAGACATGGCATGACATAACTGACTGCTCTGAAGTAAAGGCAACTGTTCTCTGGAGAGAGGTAGCTAAAGCAACACATAGGAACTGCTACGCAGGGCCTGGCCACCAATATCCCGGCTCTGATAGTGGCCACAAGCACCTTCGTCAGGCAGACAGAAATGCAAGATGGGTTTCTGAGGTCTTTCAGTGCAGACTAGAGCTTGGCTAAACCTCATCAGGGTGAAGTCTGAGCGGGCAAGCCATTGCCAAAACACCTCGATCCCCTTTCAGATATTCAGCATGTCTGAGGGAAGGGTTGTTACGGGGAATTTCTGTTTTTACTGATTCTATGTTTCAATTTCTGCATATATCTCAGGGTGGAGGAGCCTACATCACCCATACAACAAGGGCCATTCTTTAGTTAGCTGAACAGTTTAAAGCCTTGCCAGGCCATAAACTAAGTATGTAAATCACAGTTGCTTTGTCCTCATTGAGATTGAGCCAGTGCTCATGCAAAAAATATACTTTTTTATGCTAAAGACAAGGCTGCAGAGAACTCAAGTAACCAAAGGAACATAGTTCAGTGGCCCAGTTAGGAAAAGGACCCAGAAATGGCAGGCTAACTTCCAGAGACATCTCACAATTACTAACTAGCTCTTCTCTTGAGGATATGAAAGTTTTTTCCAGCTGACTTTTGTGCTTTTGGATTAGGCAGTTCTTTCTGGAGCATTTTCATTTATGTGTGTCTTGAAGACAGACTGCTGTTATCTGTTCATCTCATGCAAACATCCAACACTTTGTCGATCAGGATGTATCTCTGCCACAGAAATTACAGGGAGCCAGGACTGCGTGCAGGAAGAAGGTCTAATTAACAAAATCTACACTCCAAGAATTTGCTATTTTCAGGGCATTTTTTATCCACCTGCCAAGCTGTGCTAATGCTAGCAGTGCTCGGCAAAAGGAGTTTTAAAATGAGTATTGGGAAAAAAAAAACAATTCCTGTCCCTGAACAAAATGCAGCCAGCTCCCTGAAGACTTGTATGCAAGTCTGATTGATAGCCCTGTAGCTGTCAGTACTTTGGGGGTTTGCTTATTATTTTTGAATCCTTTTACATCTCTGTTGGTTTGTCTGGCAAACTATTGACTATACAAACAGAAAAATGAGGGGCTTACTGTGGCTGCCTTTAATTCTTGATAAAAATGGGGAAACTATGACTTCTATTATTGTTATAAAAGTAATAATAATACCCTACATTGACCTACATTTTGTAGCAAAGCAGATGAAAGTGGACTGCCTGGACTGTTGAATCCAGTTCCTTGAAATCTGAGGCCAGTGTGCAGGAAGGGTCTAGCCAAGAGGGGGCCTCCAGACACACATTTCACTTGAACAGTTTCTCAAAGCTCCTTTAATATATGTCTGCTATTTTGCCTGCTAGGAAAGTTTGGCCTGGTAGAGGCAGACACATTTCCCCACTAGATAAATCACCTTCCAGCTATGTGACGTGCGTGTGCACACAGCTATATCCTGAGTGTGCGCAATGGGGGCTGTAGCGATGGAAAAAGTCTGCTCTGCAGCATTGCGACTCGAGGAGTGTGTGGTTGAATGAAATTGGTGCAAGCTTCCCGACAAGGAGGTTCATCTTAGGAGAAAGTTGTGTCCTTGTTCTCGCTTTGAACGCTGGTAAGCTGAACAGAGAGCAGTTTGGTGATTTTTCCAATGCCCCATAATAAATCAGAGACAGGGCAAGGGCTGCAATGCAGCTCTTCCCTGTCCTGCCCTTCCCAAAAGTTTTGTTAGTTACACTCAAGTTCACTGACATTTCAGGTGCAAAGGGCAAATAAATATGTGAAAATTATTTGGAGATATTTGCAGATATTATCTGGAGAAGTTCAGAAAGGTGTGGAGAGAGAAGAATTTAGTGAGTGAAGGTTTTGTGAAAAGAATCACTGGATGTGATTGCTTGACAGAATTATACTTCATTACTGACACTTCACAGCCTTGATTTTCATATTTATTTGTGACTCCTCTTTTTTAAACCACAGCCTCTTTTGACATGAGAGTCATGCTGTGTAAAGCACTATTGATTAGAGTTTCTAATTTCATGCCATTACAGCATGGCCATTGAGGAATGAAATGTATTTTATTTTTTCCACCACGGGTATGCCAGCAGCGCTTGGTACACAGCCATCATGCAGTCTGTCAGCAGCCTGCATTTTCAGCTGAAGATCTCTGCTGTTTCAGCCAAAAGGAGAATTTGCCCAAGGTCTAAGCCTCCGCACAATGTGTTGCTCTTGAAATTAGAATAGATCAGTGGCAAAGTGTATTTCAAGGCCAGAGGTTTCCAGAAGGATAGGACTAGGTTCAGGGCTAGGTTACAAGGACTTGGGAAGCTTCCATTTTTTTCTCAGCCTTGCAATAGACTCCCTCCCCTTTTTCCCTTCTGGAGGAACGCTTGGCATTTGCAGTAATATCGGCCATCTTTCCAGTGTCTGTAGTTTGATGCACAAACAAGTGAAGAAAACTACTATCACTAAAGAGTTAGAAAAATCTCAGAGTCAGAGTCAGATAATCATGCGATGCGATGTATGTGATCTCTGTTATGTACAAGGGGGCAGGAAAGAGCTGGTAGCGCACCTGAGAAAGACCTGTCTTTGCTTTCCACACATTGGATTGGGGCCTTTTTGGCCCCAAGGAAGCCAAGCTTCCCAAGGAAGCTTCCCTCATGTCAGATGAGACAAGCAAGCTGGTGAAAAGGCAATCATTTCACATGGTTGGAGCTTCTTGCGGGAATCTTCCGTGCCCATCTTCCTTCAGGTGCCACCCTGATCCCTCGTTTTTTTGAGGCCAGCCAAAAGCAATCTCTAAGAGGATTCTTTTGACCTGTTGTGAAAAATCACCATTTTTTTCTCTCTCTGTATAACAAAGGCTTGTGCTATCCTGAGGTAAAGGCACCAGGAAGATAAAGTCAAGCTAATCTGCAGCTGAGCTTGACTCTAATGAGTTTCTCTCACAGTAAAACTAACGTGGCTTGTCCTACACTCTGTTTTTACCTCTGAACAGTAGATATGCACTAGCTATCCTGAACTAATGAAGCTTTCTAGCAGTGAAGACAAGCTCTAATGGAGTGGCTATAGTTATGTGAACCTCTTACAAATAGCCAGATGAGAGAACAGAGAACGCTTGAAATCTGTCAGTGGGGAACCAGCTGGGGGAAGTTCTCAACTTCTGCTTTATTCCAAGAGCTACTGACAAACAGTGGCGGACTTTACATGATGAATTATTACAGCACAGCCTTGGCTGCTGTAAGGCTGCAGAGGTGAATCTCAGAGCTGTTCTTGTGCGCACATGAGAACTGGAGGATGATCTCCAGTTTTGTGCTCCCCCTACAAAAAGACATCGGATATACTGGAGCAAGCCCAGTGGGGGCCACCAAGATAAATAGGGGGCTGCAACACACAACATACAGGGAGAGAAATGGCTTTTGGGGAAGGCAACAGGAATATCTTATCTCTGTCTGTAACTATTAATAGGAGGACATGGAGAAGAGAAAGTCATACTCTTCCTGGAGATGCACTCTAACGGGGCAAGGGACAACAGGCACAAACTGCAGCAAAGGAAACTCCAGTTAGACATGATGAAAAATCGCTCACCATGGAGGTAGTCAGATGCCAGATGCCCAAGGAGATTGTAGCATTTCCAATCTTGCACATGTTCAAAACTCAACTGAACAAGGCAACCCACACTAGTTGGCCCTGTTTGGACTAGGAGTCAGTTTTAATCGCAGCTGGAGTAAATCAGGTGTGACTCTGGAGCTAATACTGCTGAAACGATTTAAATCTATAGAGCTTTATTATATTCAAGATTTTCAAACAGGAGGCCAGTCCCGGCCTAATTAAATCTGCCAGACCAATCCACTTTAGATGGCCATCGTCCGATTCATTGGAGGCTGCATCTTGCTAGTACCATCTTTGCTTTCACTGGAGGTTACAAGCCCAGCACTTTGAAACAGGAAGCAGGATGGGATGCTAACTTTTTCTCTACCAAAAAGATGTTCCCAAAGCCTGAGGGAGAGTAGAAACCTCTGATGTTACCCTGTAAAGAGTTTGCTTTCCAACCAGCAGTGCCTCATGAATCTCAGGGGATGGGCTCTCCCAGGTTGGAAAAGTCTCTTGCTGCCATGATTTGCAAACAGATGGGATGAGCTTAGGATCTACAGTATGCCTTGCCTGCACAAGCATTGTTGGACAGGACCCCTCTGAGCTCTGAGCACAGCTCCCTAGGGGAAAGGGTGACGGGCAGCCAGGCAGGTCAGCAGGACACAAGGCTAAGCTTTAGTAGCATGCCAGTTTTTTTTCTTGATTCTGGAAGCTGCCCCAGTTGGCAGCTGTATTTTAAAATTCACAAAGCTATGTGTGTTCATAGAGTGAGCAAAAGGCTTTCTGTCCTCTGCTGGCATGCAGCCCAGTCTGCAACATCTCAGCGCTTCTGTGGAAAGGGATCCTGCCCATGCCATTGCTGTCACTTCACACATATGTTCCTTCTCCAGTCTCCACTTTGACCTAGGGGATTTAAATGAGGGTCTCCTGAACAAACTTGGCTTCCTCCGTCACCTCCACTCATCAGATTGGTCCTGCTGGAGATAACTGAGGGATGCTGTAGCTCATTCTGTCCAGCGTCTGCCATTGCACGGTGTCAGGCTCCCCAAGGAGTCTCCACGAGAAGCCCTGAGAAACCCTGGAAGGGCCACGCTCAGCCCTCCCTTCCCCAGTGCTTGGGTTTCAGTGTAATGCAATCCTCGTACACGCCATACCTACCCGCTGTCTGAAGAGTCCTGTGGGCTTTTGCAGGCTTGCTGACATTTATATACATTTCTAAATATCACCGAAGTATTGCTGGGTGAGGGAAATGTGGAATGAGTGACACAGACTTGCAAACAGCAAAGGGAAAAAGGTAGTTCAAAGTTGGATTCTAGTAACCTTGCCAATAGCCTCCTCCCCCCGAGGAACGAAGCCTCCTAGCAGGCACTGCGCCTTTCGCAAGCGATGGAATGAACTTCTTTAGGTTTAGCCCTAAGTAAATGATGGTCCAGCTCATAAAACATCCTGAAGTGCAGAACTGTTTGCAGACTTTATTTGTCTTGAGCTTTGTGCTTTGTGAGATCAGAGGCGATTTTATTACCCAGCTATATCCAACTTTGTGCAATGTCATTCCAGCAAGTAGATCACAAATGCCATGTGAATGTTTACTGTAATGAGGAAATACATTACAGCCGGGAAGGATGGCAGCATTTTGCTGCAGTCTAATAGAAATATACTTTTAGAGCAGCTGAAAGCCAATCCCAAAGATGGGCTCCTTCTTACTTCCTTTTACAGTGATTTCTAGCTTCCTATTATCTACAGGTGAAGAAGGGAACATATCCTGATGCTCCCTGACACCCTGACTCCCTATCTCTACAGCTGGATGCTCCCCACAGCTGGAGCCAGGGAGAAGCAGGAGGGGCAATACTGAGCCTTCCCCTGTTCCTAGTAAGTGGCATCAGTTTGGGGGAGCAGTTCCCCAAAATCAATTAGAGCCATGCTGAGACTGCTGTAATATAGACAGGGATCAGGGGAGCATCAGTGGTGATGTGCAGCCAGCCAGCTTGAATTTCACGTAAAATAGAGCTTAGTCAGCTTCCAATATTGGAATGTAGCCTTTTATTTTCTAAGGAAGATGCAAGCAATTTGTCTTTAGGATGCTATAAAGGCGCCTTCAAGAAATATCATATAGTCTGCTAATGCTACAGAAGAACCTCTTAAAAACTTAATTGCCTGTGTCACCAAATGAGAAGAGAGTGGTCCCTTGAAAGATCCTGTATTTTGAAAACACGCAGTCAGTTCTAAATACTTTCAAATGGTACATGCTTCTTTACTCCTGCTGACAATAAGAGTAATTGCTGAGCACAGGATAAAGGAGATTGTCTAAAATGTTTCCACAGTATTTTGTTGTTCCATATTTTTTTCACAATGTAAAAAGACAGAGGCACTCTCGATCTGTGACCGAACAAAAGGAGAGGTTTTCTTCTGGTGCCAAGAAGCAAGGAAGACACATAGATCTCCATAATAAAGTGGCTCTTTTAGTCTGAGAACATTTCAGCTCCCACCCCTGGTTCCTTTTGCCCCTTTCCCCTATTCAACACCTTTGTTGTTTTAGGGATGATTAAAAGGCAGAGAAACAAAATCAGCTGATCGCATACCACGTTTATGGCTACATTAGTGTGCTGGGGCGGTGTGGCAGCAAATGAAAGCCTTGGTGGCTCTAGGGCTGCGTGGTGCTTGCACTGCACCTGGGCAATGCCTTGTCGCAGCCTCCGCTTGCCCCATTTAATGGACAAGACATCCAATGCTGGGGTGAAGGGATTTGACAGAAGTCACAGAGCAGTGACACTCCACAGTCTTTTTGAAAGAGAAAAGAAAATGTTTAAAAACCAAAGTCTGCTACTCATGCTTCCAAAGAACCGCTCCATCAAGCACAGCTTCCATATCGGACAGGTCCTCAAGCACAGAAACTCTCACTGGAGCCAATGTGTTTTCGCTGAGCCGTTTTGGCCCTTTGCACGTGTGACCAAGTCAGCCTCGGTGTTTCTCCTGGAAGTCTGCTGCGTACAAGCATGATGGATAGGGATGCTTCCTCCTGCCACTTACTCATTGCACTGAGTCACCGGCATCTCTATTAATCCTGCAGTACAAGAGACCTTGAACATGTCAGCTTTCACCTCTCACTCTTATTTTATTTTGGCCATAGCGTTTAGCATACGGGACTCCTTCATCTGAGCCTGGTCAGCGCTAATGTTGGTGTCTGCTATCATTGTGTTTGCCCCTTATAGATTTGTTTAGCTCTCTGCATTTTCCTGTGTGGCCCATGATGCAGCGCAGTACAACAGAAAGCAATATCCACTGTAACATGATGTGACAACTGAAACCTCAAAGGAGATACAGGCTTATGCTGACTGTACTGTTGATATGCTTCCTTTGCACCTGCTCTGAAAGCAGGAAAAAAAAAGGGGGGGGGGTGTGATCTATAGCTTTAGCTTTTTTATTATTATTATTATTTTAAAGCATTAACTGTTTTTTGTGGGCAAACAGATATGCAAAGCACAGCAGATGTCTCAGACTTCAAGAGACAAGGGAACATTTCTTCTTGGTCCTTAGATGAAATGGACTGGGCTTTGCTCCAGAAAACAGAGGCGATTAATCCATCACTGAACATGAACTTAAATGAGCTAATATTGGGTATTTTAGTTCTGATGTATGTGCTAAATGAAGTAATCATTCAGAGAGTAAAAGTAATGGCTTTGGGAAAATGTTCTAAAATACAGCAGCTGAACCACGTGGGGCTAACGTTGCATCTAGCTGGAGCAGGACACTAGCACATTTGTCATTCATATATTGTCTCTGTGCTGGAGCACTAGGAAGGTGAGTGCACCAGGTCTGAGCTTTATGAGGCTACACCGAATATTACTGACCACAGGGTAAGTAAATGCTGCTTATCCCAGACAGTTTGCATGACATCTCAGTGTCTTGACACATGCTACCTGCTCTGGCCTCCGGTCCCAGCTTAGCCTGCCCCCTTGGCATCTCTACGCAGAAGATGCCCTGGTGTGGTTTGTGTTGAACTCTACCTGCCGGGGTGAATTCGTCCTCACGTTATCCACCAACCATCCTGCTCTGCAAGTGTCATTAATCACAATTACACCCTTAAGCAAGATACAGCAATTGATATTTTTATTGTTGGGAATTTTTTTACTGTGACTTTTGTACCCACCTGGAGTGAACAAACTATTATAAGTTTCATCCAATTACGTTAAGTGTAGTTGGACATACTGTGCCTAACACAATCTCTTTTCAGTGGGAGAGAGGGGCAGTCCGTTATCAGCTCGAGGCGCCATCATTCATTAAGACATCATTTGCTTCTCACCACAGAGCCGAAGCAGCAAATCTCTAGGATGGCATAATAAGGTGTGATAACGACAGATAGGCAGAACAGGATTAACAAAGGGGTCTTCTCCACATTAAACCTTCCTCTTACTACTTTGCTCTGTCCCCGTCTTTTATGATCTCCTGAGGGAACGTTTCAAAGGGGTGCGTGGAAGTTAGGCGCACAAATCCAATTAATTGCTGATGTGGTTTGTGCCTAGAATCACCATGCACCAGTTTAAAAAACCTGTCTGCCTGAGTGCAGCAGACTATAAAAAAGAAAATATTGGGCATATAGTGCTGTAAATAAGCCTCTCATCCCTGTCTGTTGTTCTTGCCCTGGGCTAGAAAAGTCTTTGTTAACTAGTTCAGCACCTTTGTTCTCATGGTCCAGTTCCTCATAGAAGACCCAGATCTGCCAGCTTTAACACTTCGGTAGGATTCTTTTTTTTTTTATATATATATATACTAGCAATGACTTGGATGATGCACAAGAGTCGAAGTGGGAGAAGAAGTCTACAGAATATCTCCTTGGCTGCAGGCTAGCAGGTCCTGGTGGCTACTTACACAGGTAATTTCTTTCAGGAGCAAGCGTCAGGGGAGTATTGATGTATGTCCTCGTTCCTCAAGCCCTGTGTCAGCCGCCTGAATGTGTCCATGGAGGAAAGGCCAGTGTGAAGGGTTGCAATTAGCTCCTTGGCCTAGTCAAGATGCCACTGGGATTCAGAGAACTGTCTTCATGGCATGATGCTTCTTCAACAAGTTGTCTAGGACTGTGTCATACATTTTGTCCATCCATAGAGCAATCCTTTCATGACCTTTGCCATTAGATTGAGTGTGGGCAGCTCAGTGTAAAGGTTTTCCAAGCATGAAGAGAAGATGCTTCAGCTTTCATCAACTTACAAGGTATATACAGACTATGAAAATACGAATTTGGGGGATGGAGAAAGATGGACATATTTTAACCAGTACACTTCTACTTAGATATATATACACATATATGTAATTCTAAATAGCAAAGTTGCCAGAAACCCATCCCATTGCTCATGGAGGAGACAGTTTAAACAGGTGCTGTTTATTTTTTTGTTTCTGCCACCACTTTCTATAAAAATTCTGTCTACAGTAAAGCTCTTGCTGGTATAGAAATATCACAAAGATTCACATCCTACGTGACATGACTGTGACTTGGCCATAGCCTATCCTGGTGGTTACTAGTATGGGATGTTGGCCAAGATTCATAGTAATAAAGGAACGTGTGTGGTGCTGGAATAGGGCTGAGCCAGTTATCTCCTTACATGTTCAAATCCAGGCCTAAATCTGACAGCAGAGAAACTCTAGGAGGAAGACTCTCCTTTCTGTTTCTGCACTGCTGTCAATCTGGGTATAATTGAACCACTCGGATATGAACAAAGTAGGGCAGGCAGGCTGCCCTCTTCAACCTGCTGGTGTCTCACAAGGTAGGCAGAAGCCGAGACAAGTGTGAAGCACTGCATATTTTGTGTGCTAATAGGTAAAAGCCTGTGTAGTAATTTGTTTGAACATATGCAGTAATAACATTAATTTATGACTTTTGCAAATTATTACTATTGCAGGTTTCTTCCCTGCCTTTGTGTGTGTGTAATACATAAATACATACATTAAGTTTTACACATTGCTTGCAACACACTCCTGCTGCTCGATTTCTTCTTTAGGGCAAGCAGCTGCTACCTGTGGCACTGGGGATGCCAGAATGCAATGAGAGTCAGGTAGACCAATAAATCACTGATGCAATCCTGCCCAATCCACCCCTGGTGAGAATGAATCTGATGCCTGAATGCATGGGGGAATCTTACTTCTACCTGTCTTCTGTACTGTTCTGGCTTTTATCCAACTTGACTTTTTACCCCCCCCCCCCCCCAATGCATTTTCCCTGCCAGTATGCCTAGGGACAGAGGACCAGCAAAACACCTAGTTGACGGAACGGGACCAAGTACCTTGACAAAGGTCACAGAAGGCTAGTGTCAGAGATGGAAATTGAGCCTGGGCCTCTTGCAGCAGAGACTGAGCAAGACCTCGTGGGCTCTGAGTGCTATTCAATGAGAAGGATTTCACTGTTTAAAGAGAACCTACTTCAGGGCCTGCCATACCTCAGAAGCCAATGAGAACAGCAGCTCTGCAGAAGACACTTTTTAATATTTTTCCTTCCCAGGGCCTCTTTGCAGCTGACTCAGGAAAAGCATAGCATCATTAGATATAGACAGATGAGCTGATAATTCTTTTCATTTGCCTTTGGATTCTCAGTGTCATGTTGTTACAGTATCAGTCCGGACCCTGCAAAGTGGAGGTTTCTTGCCAGGGTTCCCAAAAATACCATTTTGCACTATTTTTTTCTTTTTTCTGAGCAGGTCAGACTGTGATGGTCAGTGGCGCAGTTGTGCTCTATAAATGAATTAGAGGGAGCTGACAGAGGCCAGCTCCCTGCCCCTCAATACAACGGCAGAGTGGCATGACGGGAGCACATACCAGCAGAACAACAACTCAGAAACTTTAAAGTCATGACCCTGGAGAGTACTTCAGGCTGCTGAGATTCAAAAGATTTAAACAAGATCCATGTACCAAGGCCAATGCTTAAATACACATTTTGATAAGGAAATTCTTCTAGAAAAAAAAGAAAAAGGAACTTCAACCAGAAGCACTGAAGATAATTTTGCTTCAAACGTTGTTAGAAGAAAGTACCTTTGGCCAAAATTTCTTTCACTGTTTTTCTCCATTCCAATAAACCTGGTTGCTGTCTCCATCTGGGAGATGACTTCATTTCACCGATTTTCTAAGACTCAGCTCTCTGTGCCTCAAAAGCAATTGTTTATACTGCAGTCAAAAAATGTTTATCATCAGAGTTGCCTTTTTTCCACTGCAGAGTAATTAATCAATATTTCTCACGTAGAGTAGTCAATTCTCATTACCAGGATCTCACAAAGTTCTCTTTTCATTGTAGAAGAGATGTGGAGTTTCCAAGAGATACTTTAGGCTCTGGCTGGGGCTTGTGCATCACATTCTCTCCTGTGGTGCGGTCGCCTGGAGCTGTGAAGTGCAAAGGAAGCACAGCAAATCTCTCACTGAAGGAGGCAGCTGGAGTTGCCGAACTCTTTGCTGGTATAAAAGCGACAAAGATTCTCCTGCGAATTATTTTTGTGCAACTCTGTGCCTCCAGCACACAGTGCCAAGGAGTGGGGAAGGAAGGAGGCAGAGGGGAGGTCAGAAGTAGCCCATCTTTTGCTGATGCAAGAGCAGGACCTTCCATCCGTTGCAGGAATTAGAGTGGCTCCTGTGTCCCAGCACAAGGTGGCTGAGGGCCACTGGTCACATGCACCTACATGGGTTGTAGACTCTGCCCCTATAAATACATGGTCAGTCTTAATCTGATTGCGTGAGGGGAGAAAGTGCATTCTGCTCCCTGTGTGTATGCAGCGGATGAGAACCAAATGCCAAATAGCACTAACAAAATTGTATATTTGAGTCTTTCATTAGGCTTTTGAGTTCTTTCCTGACTCCATGCATTTTACTGCACAATATAGCACTGGAAGTCATTGTTATTACAAAGAATCACTAATTCAATAAACCCACTATCCTACATGAATAACATCCATACAATATTAATGCATTTCCCCCATCATATTCATTGCAAAACACAAAAGCTATTAATAGAATGCAAGAAGTCTTACGGCAAGGATGCCATTAATGCAATAGTCACTATTACCCATGCATTGCTAGGGCTGAATTGAAGTGCTGGAAATTATGACTGCAAAGCAAATTTTTTTGGATGCCATTCATAAAAAAATATGGGTAAAAGTTAAAACTTCAAATAGAAGTAGGAAAGCTGCCTGGGATTACATGATAACATGGCACTTTTTATTATTCCTCTTCAATTGTTTGACGTTTATGCCTCTGTTTAGCAAGTCTGTTCGTTATCATTCTCCAATTAACAGAGACTTTTTCAGATTATTTTTATGAAATTTTCATTTAATTAGCAATACAGCTGAGTCTCAAATGGCAGTTTTAAAAATATCCTTCCACTGATCAAGCAGCCAAATGGTCTTTCTGAGATATTTGCAGAACTGTAAACCTTCATTTGCCTCATAATTATCCCACCATTTAGATGACGAGAATGCGTACACCTGACAATCAGGGGTTATTCACTGGACGCTTTCATTGCACATAGCATGGAAAAATAAAAATTTCACTTATTAAAACCTTCTCATGGTCTCATCTTTGAATAAAGGATGTGATTTATCAGAGTTTTTTCAGATTCTGCACAATAGATAGGGAATTAAAATAATGAATGATAAGTAATAGAAAACAGGTGTGACTAGGAGACATAAACCAAGCAATTCACAGGCACAGAGCAAAATGGGAGGAAATACATTTGTAATATGATAATGAAGGCAAAAAGTAAAATAAAATGAGATAAAATAAACAGTAAAAATTCATGGAATGGGTCCTCCTGCTACCCAGCTGGAGACCATTATGGTATTTAGCAACTACTGCATAAATGGGTTTAAAACGCATTTTTGCCATATATTGATGGGTGTGTATAGTCTAGGTAGAAGGCTTCTTTAATCTACCACTGAAGTGCTGCCACGTTTGCAAGGGAATTTGGCCGCTTCCCAGAAGGTTTCTGCCATTCAGATCTCATACTGCACTGCGCTCTGCAGCGCACTGCTTCTCTCCAGCTCCTTGTGATAGATTAGCATATGTAACTCAGGACAGCCTCCTGTTTCCAACTCTCTCAGAAAAGGACTGGTTATTATTTTGATAATGGGAAAATTCAGTTTTGTAGTGTAGGGTTTCGGGGTAAAAGATCAAATCTGAGTGGAAAGGAAATTCTATATTACATAGCTTCTATCTTTTAGCAGGGGATGAAACTTGGCTTCTGGGCAAGATGGTTTGCCCACATCAGAGGCCGTTGTCAGATGTTGTTGGTGTTACGCATGACCCAACGGGACAGCTGGCTTCGCCGCGACGGCTTTCTGGTGCTCCTGGCCTCAGTTGCATTCAGACAGTCCTCAAGTCTAGATAGGCAGGAAGAAGAAAAGTGAGACCAGGCCACGGCCCTTTCAACTGACTGAAATACACTTCAGACCTGCAAGACTCCACAAACTACCTTCACCAAATATAACAAGCCCCAAGAAGTGAGTCCACATGGCGGGCACGGAGAATACGTATTAACACCTCCACCTAGACGTTGAAGGAGAATAATGAAATAGTCTGTTACTGCTAGGTAAGTAGAGAGTGTACCTCAGAGAGTCACTTTGGATCTCCAGCTACAGTAATATATTGTTACGAATCTATATCAGTGCACTTGTAGTGCAGCTGGAGAGTATGTCTGACATTGCCTCCAGTGACCTTTTCAATATAGTCCAAGTGCTGGTGTTTCAAGAGGAATTCAAATCGAATTTACTGAGGCAGAAAGGCTTGGCCTGAGGATAGCCCTACCATTCTCCTCACATTTCTCCTTGTCATTCTCATGTAAATTGCAATTCTTTATGCATGGTGGTTTTCCCTACGCCGCAGAAAATGTGGCCATTTGAACAGCCACCTCACCTAAGGAGGAAGTCATCGGTCCCTGGAAATTACTGCGTTGCAAGTAGCATCGCACGTTGGGGTGGTGGGAAGCGCCAGTGGCAGCAGCAGAGGTCAGAAGATGAAGGCATTAACTTTACCACAACCTGTCAGAAGGTCTTGATCTGGTCCCAAAAGTAGCTGATGCGTGTCAAGCCCCCACCATCGGGTTAAAGGATGCAGCTCATTGCTATGGGATGTTGCAAATACCAGAGATTTGTATAAGC
This sequence comes from Rhea pennata, assembly GCF_028389875.1. Taxonomy (NCBI): domain Eukaryota; kingdom Metazoa; phylum Chordata; class Aves; order Rheiformes; family Rheidae; genus Rhea; species Rhea pennata. Next base: position 10,191,357 of record NC_084682.1, read on the forward strand.
TCAAAAAAACACGTAGAGAAATGCATGAGAGAGAAATTCATTTAAGGCTATGGAAGACAAGGGGACAGTGAGGCAAGAGCAACCAAGGAGGGAAGTCTCACTAATGCTAATGGCACCGGTGGGAGATCTCTGCCCTTCCAAGGGGTAAAGTGCATGGGTACATGGCAGGGTAAATGCTGGTTTTCTTCATGTTTTTTTCCTGGCACAGAATGATTATGTCATACATATTTGTATGAGAAGTGCTTTAAAAAGTAATTTATTTGATTAATTTGGTGTCTGTATTTTCACTGTTTTGTTCACTCCAATTTATGACAAAATTGAACAAAGTGGGTAACAAAATATAGCCCTGTCAGGCTCCTGTCTTCACGGATATAAAGAAAAATGTGAAACTGTCAGGCACACAAATGTGCCAAACCCCAAGGAAAATTATTACATTCTGCTTGACATTTACTTTAATTTTACAAAATTCTGTAATACCATTATAAATAATAATAATAAAAAGCAGCATGGAAATATTGTTTAGTGTATTTATTTTCATTTGCTAGCTTTGTGATTTATGGGTTTGTTTCATTTTATGTTTTTCCTCTCTCTGCATCAGAAGAGAGACAGAGCACCTTGGTACACAAGAGCTGCCGCTGCCTGTGTATCTGCCGGGAGGGGTGGGGGGGAAGGGATGGCTGAAGTTAGGTCATCCAAGGAAACATGCCCTGCTCACATAAACACGGAGAAAGTAACAGGGAACATTTTTACATCCAAAATATCTGCAAGTCTTAGTCTCTTGCTGAACTCCTCTAAAGCACCCTATAAGGGACAGGTTACTGGGTCAGATCCTAAGTAGAAATCTTTGCCAATCCGGTAAAGCCAATTTACACCAGCTAAGGGTCCAACTGTGCATGATCCATTGGTAGTGAGAGGGAATTGGAAACAGCCATCCAAAACAAGCCCAAGAAGTCAGGAATCTAAGTCTAAGACTAATCATGAAAACAGAAGAAGAGTTGAGCCTGGAAAAAAAGGAGACACAGAGGGTGGAAGCTGGCAACACTTAGCTTCCACAAATGAAATGAGCTAAGAAAAATTTGTTTGAAAAAAAAAATAGATAGGGTGATCACAGAATCACAGAATGGTTGAGGTTGGAAGGAACTTCTGAAGAGCAGCTAGTCCTAAACTCCCTGCTCAAGCAGGGTCACCTAGAGCACCTAGAGTGATGTTGAGAGCCTAATTCTGCACATCCCGTTCATGTGAGCTTTGTCATTCTACTCTTTCCATTACATCAGGCTTGACTGCTTGTGCCATCCCATCTTTGACGTGCCTATGACAAAGCCCTGTAACAAATGAAGTTTTTAATCATGAGGCTGGTTTGCAGTCTGTTTGTTCTAAGTTTGGCTCCTTAAGGTGGGTCTCCAAAGTCTAACAGGACTTGTTCTCCCAAGTCACTCAACTGTTTCTGAAAATCCCATGAGCTCTTCCCTACAAAGCCTCGAAGCAGAGTCACACACCTAAGGAAATGGGAGAAGAAAACCACTTCGAGGCATCAAGGTGACTTTTCTTCTGACAGATGAAGACAAAGAAAAGTGTATGAAAATAATTGATGGGACGTAGCGAACAGAGCTGGCATCATTTACATATTGAACTGACAGCATGTGACATTCACAGGCCCTTTCCACTATAAATAATGCTTTATAGTGACATAAAAAAAGCCCTATTTATCTTGAAAGTTAAAAAGGCACCATCTCAGTGGACAGTCTGCTTCTGGACTCCCCAAGAAAATGTTTATATAGGAGGAGATACTGTGCTTTAGGTAAAGATATATAACCTGGCTGATGCAGCTGTGGCTCTTTAGCCAATCAACTGCAGAGCTCCAGAAAGCATTTCCAGCTAGTATTTGTGCTCTCAGCACTAGCCCAAAGGTTTCATATGTTGCCTGAGACGCAGTATTTAATCCATGGCCCTAGAAACCTCAGGAGGCTTTGGGCAGTTGACCTTTGCTGTTACAGAAGGAATATTTGTTCTTTTCCCCAACACCCATATTGTCTCTGCTTTCTAAGGTCTCATTTACAGTCTCCTTCTGCCCCAACTGTGCTGTATTTAGAGATGACTGATCTCAGCTGCTCACCACTACCTGCCTTGGGTCACTGCCATCTCTGCCACTCGTAAGAACCCACCCTCACCTGTTTCACATGAAATGAGCCTAGTATAAGTAACTTTGTTGTTGTTATTATTATTATTACTATTACTGTTATTACTGTTATTACTGTTATTATTGTTATTGTTATTTTAAAAAGAGTGAGTTGTGGGGAAGCTCTGCAGGTTGGAGAGCTGTAGCATTCAGCAGGTGCCTATAAACAGATGGGGCTGGTGAGCTGCTGGGAGGACATGTATGAACAAGTCCTTGTGGAGTTGTCAGCCATGGTTAACTGATGTGGATGAAAGTGATGGCTGTTGCATTGTGAGGGCAGTTTGTGATGGAGTGGATCTTCTAAGACCCAGGTAAGCCCTGATGTCTTTGGATCATCCTTTTGGAAGGAACAGGTATTGCTCCTGTTGAGCAGTGGGATGCTTCGAGAAAGGAAAGGGTTTTTTATTTGGCCTTGAGGTTTTAGTGAGCTTGAATCTTTCTTCTGGCTTGCAAGGCTTGTTTCTAATCTCCAGGGATGGCTGCTTTGGGGAACTAAACCTTGCTAAAGCAAGGAGGCTCTATTGATCCAAAGTAAGAGAGGGGATGCTTTCTTGAGGTTGCTTATTGTAAGAAAATGTGGATTCAAGCAAAACATCAATGCTGAAAGGAAATCAACTGTTCAAGCAGGCTCTGTGTGAAACAACTCTGAGAGAAAAGCTAGTTGGGTAGGTGTGCTTTCCTTCAGGCTCTTTGCAAGCTGTTCTGTGGCTGGCTTTAATCAAGAACTGTGATTAGAAGCAATAATAATCACAAGTGCTCCAGTGTGGGAAGACTGAGGGAACAGCTGAGAAATTAACCCCTGTGTACAGCCTTGGCACCCAGCTGCTGTGTTCCCTTTCGTCCTGCTCTCAAGATGGCAGGGTCCAGTTTTCTGTCTTCTGTTCAGTCCTACTGTTCCTGCTAAGGTGGGCATTAAATGCATAGTCCTCAAGTCAGTGCCAGGGTATACTGTCCTGTTGTGAGCAGAGTAAGAAGCTGTGTTTTCAGAGTGAAAGCGTCGCCAGAGATGACCCCATTATGTTTTTTTTCCCTTGTGCTATATTTGTGTTGCCCACTTTCAGTGGGAATAAGGAGAGTGTTCCCAGAGTAAAGAGCTACCTGGACACCATGCAGCACAAAACGAGCGCTCAGCCTTCACAGTGCCTGGCACGATATGGCCTTCTCTCTCCAGTTCCCAAACCACAGGCCCTTGCTGTTTGACCAGTAGGGTCAACCCTGACAGCTTTTATCATTATTGGTGCATAGAGTGCAATCCATTAGCTCTGAAATGGCACTTCCATTGCCTTGCTGTGGATAGCACGCAGTGGGAAACCACGCAAGAGAAACATGCATCAAAATTGTAAGCCACAATATTTTAAGTAAACCATGTAATGCTTCCTATCTAACAGAATAGAGCATGGTGTTTTGTTTTTGTTATGGGAATTATTTGCTGATAAAAGATGTTGGAAAGGTTGCCCTCCTTTCAGCACTCACAGGGAGCGAGAACTTGTGCTGAGCCCTGGGCCACACCTAGACCACTAACAGTGGGAGATGAAGGCTTTATCCATCCTGAATGCAGGGTGGTTTCTTGTGTAAATAAGAGGAATCTCAAGGTTTTCCCTAGTCTAGCTCAGCTTCCTGGGTTGTCTGTGGAGACACATCACAGTCTCAATTTCCCAGATGCATCCTTGTGTGTCTGAGGCAATCTGGAAAGCTGGGAAATGCAGTGCTGTTTTGTTTTGTTTTTTTCTCTAGAACTGCTTTGGTATTACTGTTTCAGTCTGTGCTAGGCCCCAAAGCCAAGAACAGCAGGAGGTGTTTGGAAAGGAATTGCTCCCTTCGTGGAGGACATCGCTCCACTAGGAGCATACGTGTGTTACCAAAGGCCATTATGGTTTGATGTCAAATCAACTTAGGCCTAGTCCTGCATGCCTCAGAGCAACTAATCAAATGAGTAGTGCAATCCCTTCATAAAACAACTTATTGTATCTCCTGTCCTTCCATCACAATCTCTGCCTCTGGAGTTCCTGCTCAAGACTCTCCTGGATAAGGCCCTTCTGGGAAGTGAAACCTGCTGACTGTTCAGGAAGAGGCGTTATAATGGGCAGCTACCTATAGAGGAAGATGGATTACTGAGTCAGAAATCAATCGAGAGCTTGTGATGGCATCATAAATCAAGGGATGCTGAGCATTAAAAGAAACCCAACATGTGATTTATAACTTGGCACAAGCCATTTATCGCCAGCCAAGACTTTTAGAAAGAGAAACATTTTTGTAAGCTTAATTTAACTTTTTTTTTTTTTTTTTTTCCAACATACTGAATGTTCCTGGTAAGGTTTATTTTTCTCCCCCCGGCAAATAAAAACATAATTTGCAGATAAAAGCAGCTGAATGACATGCTAAGGTTTTGTTTCACTTTGAAATGCTTGACAGGCTTGCACTTTCTTTTATGTAATCCAGGGCTATTCTTTTCTGAGCGCTGACTTCTTCCTGGTGTCTTTTACTATCTTCAAGTCTCAATGGGAGCTGGAATCTTTTTCCGGTAGATTACTGGTTCAAATCCAACTCCTGCTGCCTTAAAGTATTATCAGTGAATCACTGTTATGTTGCTTACGTGAAGCTCATTTTGGTGTCAACAGTAGGTAAGCTGCAGCCTCACCTAAACCTGCCTCTGCCCTTCATGTTTAGAGGTAGTTACGTGAGAAGCCAAGCGCTTAGCAGCAGTAGAAAGTGAGATATGGTTTTTACAGAGAGAGATGGTGGCTCTGGGAGTGGCTAAATCTGTCTGCTGCTGCCCAGTGCTGTGACTGAGCAACTCCAATCCCTACAGTCATCAGACTGAATTATCTGTCCCCTCATTTCCAGCTGCTTTTAGAGGGGACATCCTCTGTAAAGCTACCAAGCAGTGTGCAAACAACAGCTTGGGTGCATTTTGGAAATGGGAGTTGAAAGTATTAGGCTAGTGTATTTTTTTTTCTTTAAAATCTTTAAATTCTTTTTCTTTAAAATTAAACATCTGGCTGCTTCCAGAGTGCTCTGGGAAACAGAGAGGCTCAGGGAAATGTGGACAGTGTTGTTCCCAAAGTGTTTACCTATTTTATTAATTAGTTGGCTGATAGAGTGGGTTATTTTCCTTTGCTATTTTAAACCAAGGAGAACTAAGAAGGGCTGGGGGTTGTTTTGCAGTTTTCTGTCCATATTGTGGCATTGCAATTTTGTTTGCAGCTGTAGGCTGTGTAATAGGGACAATCTCAACTTCTAAGAAATTAAACAGGATATAGGTGCATGAGCTGGGCTTTGCTTCCTGGGCTTGCATACTTAAGCTGAGCTGGAGCTAGGAATGTTGCAGAGTTACTATGCTGCTTCAGCTCACAAAACACTAAAAAAAAGCTGCTGTGTGCTTATTGCTGGTTATACTGAGGCTATGTATCCCTAGCTGTGGTGACTGGATGCATTTTCTAAAGCCAGCTGTCTGCTCATATTTTTTGGAGGCCATGGAAGGCTCAGGACTTACCACTTTAGCCCCATGGTGATAGGAATTAAGAAAAGCATGCTCACTGTTAGCAAAACTGCTCAGGAGAAAGGTTACGAAGAGTGAGAACAAACCCAGCTCTGCCAAAGCACTAGGACAAGCCCAAGTATATGACCCGGGCGTTCTCATCATCGTTTGTACATGCACATTAATGCTATTGAAAGATGTTTGCAGAATGCCAGTTCTTCTTGTCTGATTAGCAAAAATGCATGGTTTCTAGCTTTTCAGGAGGGGGGAAATAAAAATTTGAGCTGCAGAGGCCATGATGGGGGTGGGGGCGGAGTTTGGATTCAAAGTTGGAGAAAGTTCTTGGTTTAGGCCTCCCTCTGAGGCAGAGTATTTCCCCCTTCATTCTGAGGTTTTTCTAACTCAGTCCAGACTTGCTGAGAAATTTGCAAACCTCAGGGAAGCTCTTTGGCAAAGCCAATGTGCATTTTGCCTGGTTTCAGATTTCATGTGAAAAACCCAGCCCCCTCATCTACTCGGTTCCCATTTCAGCTAAGTTAAAATAATGGCTAATTTGTACATGCCAGAACCACAGGATCACTCAATAACACTTTTAGCCTTATTTGTCTGTTAGACAAGCATATAACTTGTGCCTTTTAATTGAGAATATTTGTCAGTGCAAAGTATCATGTGATAGACCATCGTGGGAGCTGACATAGCCGTGCAACTTGTTTCAGCTCAGCTGTGACAGATCCACATTGGGCCCACATGCATGATCTGTGCATGAGGAAAGGACAGAAAGTGCCCATTGGGTCCCCTTCGTGGGAGGGCCTTTCCAAAAGGACAATAAAACTTTAGAGTGAAGTTGAGGCCAAGCAGGTCTTAAGCCCTTCAGTATGCTCTGCAAGAGATCTGTAATGCTCCTGGTAAAGGCAGATTTAGTTGAGGCTCATGCTGAAGTTTGGGGTGAGTTATTCTGGTGGCTGAGGCTAGAAGCAAAATCTGGTTGCAATTTCTTTCTAATCTAGATATGACCAGAGCATCCAATACAGGCTTGGAAAGAGTTACGGACAGTGTGGTGTGTGTTTTTAAGAGAAGGGCAACTACACTGAGAAAACCTGTGGCAAATTCCTGGCCTGTGGTTTGTATAGAGCAAGATGCCCTCTTGTTCCAGCAGCTCCAAATTAACTATTACTGTGCAGGATGTACAGGGCTGCCCTGGAAAGAAGTTGAGAATGAGCCAAGGGCATCAAGGGCATGTGGAGCTCCCTGGGGAGCCATCAAGAGCCAAGGGGCACTGCTCTGCTGCCCGCCTTCTCCCTCCCCTGCCTGTGCGTGCCCCTTTCCTGGAGCAGCACCAGCTTTCCCACCTCTGCCTGGCACAGGGCTTTCTCGCCTGCTGATGTAGATGAAGGATCAAAGGGCTTATCAGTGTCCCAGCCCGAGTCTTTCCCCCCCACTTCTAGTAAGTCTTGCGTCCTTTCAAGAAAAAGGTAATTTTCCTGTGTGCTGCAGGGTGGCTCTGAGCCTGACCACGAAGCCTGGGGACGTGGTGAGCACCTTCCCAAGGCTGAGAAGCTGTTCATCTTCAGAGCAGTTTTTTCTTCCTTCCCACTTTGTGAAATTATTGACGTTACCTCCCTAGGTCAGCAGTAAAGAGATATTTACAATGGCAGACTGACTTGCTATGATCGCATTTGGCAGCTTCAGACTTGGTGGGCTCAGATTTCATTTTAAAGACCCCTTCTGCCTCTCCGTATAATTGAAAGGCGAGCTTGTAGTACAGCGAGGATCCTAAATGGGTCAGATCAGCAGGCGGGCTCCAAAACAAACATCGTTAACGCCAAACCACTGAACCATATAGTGCAAGTTGACAGTGCCTCTTTTGCCTGCTGACTTTGACCACACAGATGCTGTCGTCTTAAAGAAACAGCCAGAGCCGACCAGTGCAGGGACTGCTGGCGGTGACAGGGGGAGAGGAGGGTGCAATGCCAGCACGTGGGGCAAAGCTAGGCTCCCTGTACTGCGTGGCAAAGGATGGAGGAGTAACAAGTCCCAGCAGAGTTGCATCGTGGAGCTAAGCAGAGAAAACATTGGCTGCTCTCTTCCTTGCCACTTTGGATCTCAAAGTTGACCCCACTTCAGTTTTTGCTCTCTTCTAGGCAAAAATGAGGAAACTGTAAGACCATGTGAGCTTCCCCCTTCCCCCCCCCCCCCCTTTTTTTTTTTTTTTTTTTTTTTTTTTTTTTTTTGTTGCATCTGCTCAACTTTTGGGTGAATTGTTCTCAGTTGGCATCTCCTGGAGGGATGTGCATGTGCATCGTTCCGCTGCTCTGCAGCCTGAGCTGCAGTTACAGCGACGTGCGAGGGAGTACGGCCCCCAGCAAGAAGAAATAAAAAATATGAAACTCAAATATCCTCCACTTACAAATGGTGCCTATGGTCCATTTAGTTTCATATACACAAAGTAATATCGTTCATAGGCAAAATCCCGGGAGCCTCCCAGAATACAGAGGAACTGTGTTGCCTAGTTACCAGCAGTACACTGGCACGCTGAGATAAATCAAATCAATACAGCTCCAAATATTAAAGCCTTTAAAATAAAATCAAAGCCATGTCCATAATCCCCAATGCTTCCTCTTTACCTCCTAACAAATATGGCGATGTGTTTGTGAACCTTGCAGGAGGAGAAAGCAAAGGAGCCAGCTATTACACAAGCTATTATCCTTTCTTTTTTCTTTTTCTACTCAATTATAAATGGAGAATAACTTGTGTCATCCCTAAAGAGAGAACATGGCAGAGGGAAGGAGATGTACAAGAGCATCTTAATGGACATGGAAGCGAGTGACTTCTTGCCCCCCCAGTTACATACCTGTGGTTATTGTTACGAGCTGTTATGCTGTTGCAAAGTCTTTCAAGCTCTTTTCCTTCCTGCATGAGCAAATGTACAGCCTAAGAAAGGCGTGTGGTGGTAAGAATAGTTATTGTTGTAAATGGCCTTCCTGAATGTGTCTGCCTTTGTCCTCACTTCTGAGGCAGAGAGATTTCTCCCTGGGTAAGGCGCTCCAAGACAGACCTGAAAGAAAGCGTTGCTGTGAATGGCATTTAAATTATTTCTATTCCAGGACTGGTACATTGTCATTAAAGCACTAAGTTGCACTTAGAACAGCCAGGCCTTGCACTACTGGCATCATTTGCCCTGGAAAACAGATCTAGCAGAACGCTGGACTTGTGCTGCTGTTCCTCTGAGAGGCAACATTAGCAGCTATGCTTGCACAGCTTTTTGAGATCGGTTTGTGCTTTCAGACACTGTGAATGTGCATCTGCACTGCAAATCCTGCTAAGTTTGCCCGCATGGCAGGAGGCTTCCTAGTGCTAACAAATCTGTGCCAGTTGTCTTGAGCACGGTTATGGGAGTTTTGTCTCTGCTGAGAAATGGAGGGGGGGAGGAGAAAGATCTACTCCATTATCTTTCCTAAAAATGACAAGCAATTAGCTAGAAAGACTTCTTAACTAAATTTATGTATCATGTTTCCTTCTCTTCTATTCCTTGTTTCATGTACTTGATTTGTTTTGTGGGTTGTGCCTTCAGGACTCACCAGGGACATAGACATCAGAGAGCAGCCAATTCCTCCGGAGCCTTTCTAGGAAGATTATCCATCATAAGGATCCTAGGGCCTTACTTACCCTCAGGACTTGGCATGCCAGTGTTGTGAGGATGACTGACACACTACTAGCTGTCCAGAGATATGATGGTTTCATACTTGAAGAAAAGGTTATGGAACTGGATAACTTTAGTGTTGAGTTCTGCTCTTAAGTAGGGAAGGAAAAGAAACATGTCCCACAGGCTGAAAAAGAACCATCAAAGCATAAGAAAGGAATCGGACAGGGTGTTTGGCTTACTAGAGTGAATAAAACAGTGATTGACCAAACTTGTTCTTATAAATGCATTTTCTGAGACTGACTTTTGTCATGGGCCCAGAATGACTGGGGAAGTCCTTACTCTGGAGTTGGATGCTGGCTACTTTATGCCCACAAGTGCATAAAGAAAGGTGGCCTGCCAAGACTCTGGTCTCAAGATCAAATAATCCTGGAGAACCAAAACCCAGGTTCTGAAACATTTAAAGCAGGCTGCAGGCCTTGGTACATGGGCGCAGCATGGAGCTAAGTCACTTACTGGAGTCTGAGAGTGGGTTAAACTGTCTATATAGACACAGGCACTCAGAATTTGTATGACAGTAATACCTAGAGAAGTCTGCCAGGATTAGATCACTGTTGTATTAGATTTGGTAGATATGCATGTACAGCTTCCTCTCCCAAAAGATTGTAATGTAAGTAGACAAGTCAAAATAATGGTGAGAAAAAAGGCTGTAACCTTACTCCACCTTGTAGAAGGCCAACTAAAGCACAACAAGGTTGAGTGGCTTGCCCACAGGGGCACAAGTGTAGCTGAGCTGGGAACCAAACCCAGATTTTCCAAACTCCAGCCCTGGAGAGTGCTCAAAGTGTCAGGACTGCTCCGAAGATGTATAAGCAGGAGTTTGAGCTGATAATTTGCTGGCACCAATTCTGCACTCAGACCAGCAAAGTCAGTCCTGGAGGCTGCCTGGCTGAGACGACTTAGGACAAAATGTGAACCTGTGTAGGCAGCACAGCATGCAAATACCTAAAACTAGAAGCCATGTAGAATTTGTCAGAACCACTGCTTTTCCTCAGCTGTGCTTCTCTGGCTAACTTTGCAACAGCAAGAACATGATTACGCTTGCTTGGCTTGGAGGAGGGACTATGTAATTCTGAACTTCTCCATGTGCTGGCTGCCTGCAGTAGGTCACACAGGAGATGGCCATGAAGGCTAACAGCAGCATGATAGGGGCAAAGCTTGCTGATGAGGAGAGAAAAGTATGTCTGAAGGGTGACTTTGAGAGGCTTGGTATGGCTTATGCTCTGATTTGCCCTCCAGGGGAGCTGAGGCCTCTCTCCACTGCTGAGAGAGGAGAGCTGGTGCATTTGACCTTCTGAGGCTGGCGTATGCTGTTGCAGATAAACCTCCACCTGCAGTCACTCATCTGTAAAAGGGGGTAACAGCACTGCTCAGCCTCATGGGATGCTCCTGAGCTAACCATGCTCTTGATTGACAGCTTGAGCTGCTGAAAGTCAAGCTCTGGCAGATTTCTAGGCTCACAGGGAAAAGCTCATACTTTCAGTGATGTTCTTCTCTTCTTAAGGCTCTTGGAGATTATAAACAATCAGGAGAGTCTTAGCAGGAGGTGAATGAGAATCCCCCCCACCTCCTGCCCGGTGAGCCCCAGCATCTCCTTGTACTTTACTTGCAGTAAACACCCTGGCAGTACCTTCAGCCTGGAGGAATCTCTTCCTGAGAGGGATGCTGTGAACTCTCATGACCAGCCTAGAGGGTTTTTATAATAGGACCATGAAGAGGGAAGGGATGTGTCTCTAAGAAGCCTTGGCTCAGAAAGGTGCTCCCCTTCCGTGTGATGTACCTGTCCTTTGTCTGTCTCTTCCCTATGAAACAGGATATTCAGAACTGCAAAATTGTTCTTAACCAGCCCTACAGCTGCTTGAAAAGCAAGAATTTCTAAGAGATTCTCAAAAACATTCTCCTGGTTTTCCTTCTAATCAAGAATATCAGAAAGTGGGAAAATCAGTGGCCTCTTGCTGTAACTCACACCAGGTGACTTTTGCAGACAAAATTAGTTTGCCCTTCCACCTTTTCCTGGTGCTATACAGAGCAGCACAAGCATTTCAGAGGGAAAATAGGTAATTTTAATATGCAGCTTCTGTTGCACTAAAAAGAAAGGAAAAGCCATAAAGTGCATGGGCATGTGTAGACAGACACATTATGATCCCTGTTCCAAGAGAATGGTAGCATGTACATTTTAATTGATTTGGTAGTGTTATCATTAAATCTCAAGAGGCCTTTTCTTTTTCCTTTTCAACTTCTCCATGAAAAGCCACTCAGACTGAGGCCTATGCAAAGAGAATTACTAGTCAGAAGAATTCAAATGATCGCTGTCCAAACTGAGGTGAGAAAACACATTTGCACTGAAAGTAGCCAGCTTAAATTAGCAGGCGGCAGCGTGGGATGTGAGCAGAGAAATGATTACAGACTGATAAAGACAGATGTAAGACATAAACAGCTGAAATTTTACTTAAATATTTATAAGAACCCAGGGTTCTCTTACAAATGTTATGTTTGGGAAAGAGATAGGGTGATTTATAATCCCTGTTTGCTGCTCTCTGCTTTCATTGCTATTCACTCCACAGTCTGAGCTAACCTGGTTGTCCCACAAATTAGGTGCAAGTTTAAGGTCACGTAAACAGTGCAAAGCTGCTGAGTGCTTTCCTGGACATGCAGTCCATTGCGCTGTAATGTGGCCTGCCCAGCTTGGGCAGTCATGTTATCACAAAGCCAGTCAGCTCTTCTGGTGAAAGACAGTCCTTCTGCTGAGTGTCCTGGATCACGGGACTGTCTCCACACTGGGACTACGAAGGGTTTGCACTGGCAATCTTGAGTTTGTTTGCTAAGAGCACTTGCATTATTTGTTCTGTGGTAACAGCTTATAGTACAGAAACCTCTCATAATGAGGGCTGTCAGTGGAGAAGGGGAAGGTGCCTCCATTGCACCTAAACTGCATTTCTCACGTGTCATCCTGCTAAAACCTAGGGCTGCTGTGACATGAGGGTTACAATTTAACTTGTAACTCCTTTCATCCATGAAGACTAGCTAGATCACGTGTACTAAAGGAGGGTTTTCACCTCTAGTTGCTGCAAACAGTGATAGGGCACATGTGGAGGTGGAGCTGGCAGGGCATGGGACTGAACAGTGTAGTGGGAATAGACAATTTTTGCAGAAATGAGCAAAGGTTGGTAGCAGAGGCAGGCTGAAGAAAGTGGGAGAGGAGACCAGAAGTGGTCTCTAGGGAAGCTCAGTATGAAGAGCTGAGGAGCAAACATGAGGCAGGAGACCAGACTGGCAGAGATGGGAGCAGTTAGACCTGGTGAATGGGACTGGGCTGGCTGGCAAGGAGAGCCTCTGCATGCTGGTGTGTGCCCCAGCTCTCCCAGGAGCCTCAAATACTCAGTTCTGCTTCAGCATGCTCCTAGATGGGAATTAATTGCTGCTCCAAAAAGTCCCAGAGGGTATGTGGCTAACCTCAGTGCTCCAGCACTGCTCATAGCCCACTGTGGGAAGACAGGAGCAGGAGGGGAAAAGTTAAAAGCTGATATGGAGTGAGTGTGAGGACTTTCAGCACTGAGAGGAGGGAGGCTGGAGTATCAGAGAGGAGAGAGATTTTCTGAGACTTGAGCTGAATCACAACTGTGATACACAAACCAGTCCCCAGGTGCTCCCTCGTTCCTGCAGCCTGGTGCCCAGCACAGCACTCCCACTGCAGTGGAAAACACTGCTCTGCACAAGGTGCAAACGATGAAGCCAGGCTGACAGGAGCTCAGAGAGTGAGACTTTATCCCTGCACGCACCTGAGCAGAGCCAAAGGCCCCGGACGTCTGCCGGGCTCTGCCGAGCCTTTGGCAAGTGAGGGCCTTACGCCCATGGCGCGTGTCAGGGTGCGACCTCCAAAGGCAAAAGCTCCCGCTTGCTAAACAGAGGAGAAAGAGCTGCTGCTATTAATTATTAATGAAATCTCACACACAGCATTAAAGACTTGGGCGATTCTTTTTGGCAAGTGTAATGAAAAAATTAATTGAATAATCATTCCATGTAAATAGATTTAGATAAGCTGCTTTTTTTTTTTTTTTTTTTCTTTTTTTTTTTTTTCCCTTCCCTCCCCCCTCCCCATACCTTCTCCTTTCCGGTAGAAGAAAATACTGTGATTTATTGCTTGGAATATTGTTATAATTTAGAGCTTCCTGTGGTGAGATGTGGATGTACTGGCTGAGGCTGTGAATTTTCTTGGCTTCAGACAGTCTTATTTAGGTGATGCAAAGTGGCATGAGGGAAAAAAAAGGCTGTTAGCATTTACTGCTATTAGAAACGCTTTAAAAGAAACCTGGATGCTTGATTTATAGCATGCTGGTTTATTAATGGTTTGGGGGGGGGGGTCCTGATCCAGAACCTGTTAATGTTGGGGAGTCCTTCTGGTGTTCCAGGGGCTTTGACTGTTAGAGGTCACCTGCAGCGTGGGAACAGGCTGGGCTTGGTGCCGTATTGATGTATGGTTACTGTAGAGAGGAGGAGGGAGGACAAAAAAAAATAAAACTTTGCAGGTAGGACTGATCCAACATTTGCTACATGCACTTCTTGCAATTACTTTTGTCTAATTTTCTCAGGCACTTATCTGCTTCGTGCCCTAAATGCTAATGTGAGGGGAAAAACATGGCAAGCCTTCCAAGTTTTCTTTTCCCTTCTCTATATGGAGATCTTTAATTTTTCCAGGGAATTAGCCTGCCTGGCCTGTCAGACAGGGCTGAACTCCATGCAAGTTACTCAGGCAGGAGCTGCACTGCCAAGAGCCTCCGGGAGGGACACCAGGCATTGAGCAATGGGGTGCTGCTGCTGGTCTGGGCGATGCTGGGCCTAGCTTAGCTCCCCCCCGGGGAGGAACGAGTCCAGACCCCAAACTGATGTAGCACAGCTCCCTCTCCTAGAGAAGAAACCTCCTTTCCATGCTCCCACCCTTGTCCCAGGTCCCTGCTACCCCACTAGGCTGCACGCTAGCTGCCCTTGCAAAGAGAATGCGACTTCCTTCTTCAGTGTTTTGGTGAAAAATATCTTCTATTAAATTACATCTTGGAGTGTCTTTTCTTTGCAATCGCAAGCACAGTATTCAGTTCTCCAGGCCTAACCTGGCTTATTTATAAGAGTAGAAAATACTTTAGCCTGAATCCAAGAGACTGTTCAGTTTTCAGAACTGCAAAGTGGTATAGCTTTAAGAACCAGGAGACAATATCTTAAAGGAATTTTATTACGGCGTTTAGAATGAACAATCCTGTAGGTTGTGTTTTTTTTTTTTTTTTTTTTTTTTTTAAAAAGAAAGGGGGGGTGGGGACAAACAAAATTCTCTCCTGTTAGACCCTGAGTTCATACAGACTGCAGCAGAACTGAGAGGAAGAAAGGGATTTGGGATCAACCTGTGCTGAGCCCTGCTCAGCATCCTCATGGGTTCAGCAGGACACAGTCACTTGCCAAACTTTGATGCTTAAAATGGCCAGATCCTTCCAGCTGTGCTCTGCCCAGTACTTTAGAGGATGTAGACCAATTTTCACTGACTGTAACGGCAGGCTTCCCTGGAGTTGTGTCCTGATATGTGTTCCCTGGTGTCATATCAGTTTGACTCTGTGTCTTTTTCGGTTCCTTGTCTTGCTTGACAGTGAATTTCCAGCTTTCTTGTTGTTCCCCGCAGTTACAATTAACTTCAAACAGTGTCTTATCATTAAATCAGCCTACATGGAACCAGGCAGTTGCCTTAAAGAGAGATTGCTCATACTTTTTTCTACACTGAAAGTTAGCCATTGCCCCTCCTGGGAGAAAAAAAAAAAAAAAAAAAAAAAAAAAGATCTCTTTGAAATAAAGCAAGTTCCATGTTGCTGCATGCCACACCTGTGTCACAGCACTAGGATTTTCTATCAAGGCTTCTTTAAATGACATGTCAAATATAATTTGTGCTGGTAACCTGAACCGTGCGCCTGTCCTCTGAAGTGATACAGCAGCTCGGCTCATCGTTACCGTGGTATCTAGCTGAGCCAAACGTCGCCGGCTCTTGGACCAGCGGCAGCTCTGCCACGTATCTGCAGTCGGAAGGGGAAGCTCGCTCTTTCTTGGGCTCACAAATGCCTATGACTGTTTTCTAGAGTATTTATTTCAATAGCTGGTATGCATAAAATCATAACGTTAAACCAAGATAACAAAGATGGCATCTTACTTGTGTTAAAGCACAAACCTACCTACCGAAGAACTCACCTAAAGCAATCTACCAAGTTGTAAAGAAGTTGCTTTGAGAATTATGGTAGCCCCCAACAGCACAACTGGAGTTAACGAGCAGTTGCCATTTGCCTCATAAAGTCTGTTTTTTTCAGAAGTTTTATAAGCTGGGTCTTCTAATTTGCAGAGGGCTAAATCTCTACATACAACTCACTGTTCTAGTGATCCAATCTAAAATCAGCAAAAATCAATTGCTGGAGGTCTTTTATTTTTCTTTCTTTCTCTAAGTATACCTGGTGTTCATCCTTAACTAGGCAACCTCAGGCTCATTAGAGTGTTACCTGCTACAATTTGGCTTTTCAGGCAAGTTCCTGCAGAAGGACAAGGTCTGTGGCCACTGACAAAATCCCTCGACCTGATTGGGAAAGCGCGCGGCGCTGCCCAAGCACAATCCCCTCTGATGTGCTTGGGCTTTGCCTGGTGGCTGACATTTGAAGACTTTCCTGCTTTGACCTCTGTGTTGTGGGAATGTCCATGGAGCAAGAAATAACTTTAAGCAATTCTGGTCTGCTTGTTTTCAGGCACTGGGGGCTTCCTGCTAATAATCTTCATGGGGCGCCACACAGGGACTTCTGCAGGGCGGTGCATTGAGCCCTTGTTTAAGCCTTTGCCTGATGAGGTCTGTGCTTGTTGGAAGGGCTCCCTAAATACAGGGAGTACAGTACATAGTTGTCTGGATAGCAAGAAAGGGATCCGTCCCAGGAATTTCACAGCACTCCCTGTTTTCTTAATCCTACCACCTCTTCCCCAAGGCCAATGGGCTTTTCAGCTTCAAGCCAAATGAGCACCCCTAGCAGGACCAGATAGGTTCCCTTCTGCTTCCTACAAAGTCCCAGGTTTTATTTCCCATTATACCATTAATTTCAGATGAAAAACAGTACAAATGCAGCATAAAACAAGATCAAAAGCAAGATGACAATGACCCCTGACAGATACTGTGTGTATGTGGGGGGGGGGTCCAATAAAGTTTCATTGCCCTCCCGTATGTCTTTCAGGTTTTTGAGAGTTTGGTTCTATGCGAACACCCTCTTAAAATGTCCCTCATGGAGTTTCAGAGCTCTCCTAATTTAAAAAAAAAAAAAAAAAAAAAAAAAAAAAAAAAGGTTAAAAGAAGTTAGAAATCAACACGCAATGTAACTTTGTCATCTTTCACCCTTACCCCACCAAAAGCACCAATTCAGCCAGATCCCTGTCTTCTACAAGGCACAGAAGCAGTTCAAGATTTCTTTTTATTGTGCGTGAAGCTTGGCCATCTCCTGCTTCAGTTCTCCCAAGTGTGCCTGGATGTGCAGTGCAGCGGAAGGGAGGGCTGAGCTGGGAATACATATGCAAAGCTGATGTATCTCGAAAGCAGGAGATTGATGCCTTTGAGACACAAGTCTTCTGTTACTCCATGAAAGAAACACAAGAAAGGAATGTTACACAGGGAAAGGTAAAGCTTTAGAGATTGTGTTGGACAAAGCCTTTTTTCTTATAACAGCAATGATTCTCTTCCTATCTGTCTCTCTCTGACTGCTCCTTATGCACAATACCAAGAATTTAGGCCATCTTTTCAAAAGTGCTCGCTCCCATCTGGGCTGCTAAAGGGAACTTTTTCCTTTAGCAGGAGTTGAACACAGTCATCGCTGCTCTGACACCACTGCCTGGGGGGTTGTGGGTTGTTCCAACTTCACATTTCTAAGGATCAGCGTCCCCTGAAACTAGCTCATGATCTGGCTTTTAAAAAAGCATTTTTTTTAGAGAATCTAGGCTAGGTGAACTTTTGCTTTTTCTCACTACTGCTGTTCCTCAGGCTCTGGATCCAAAAGGTACATCATGGCTCTAAATGCATGTTAAATAGTTTACTGGAATTTCTCTGCTTCTGTTTTCTCCATCATAAAATATGTGTTAGACCATCTCACAGGATTCTGGTGTGCATGATTGATTAAAATCTCTACATAAAAAGGTTGGAGTTGTACAAAGTGTTATTGCAAAGGCAATTAAGAACCAGGTCCTAACTAGCCAAATTCTCTTTTGCTTTGTTGGTGTCAGCGGATTTGTCATTTAGTAAAATAAAAGCTGAGAATAAAAGCATGGGAAACCACTAAGCGTGAGAGGAAGAAAGCTAGTCAGCGGGTCCTGCTTTCCTTCTGGGCTCCTCCTCAAGCCTCCAAAGGCCACCACAGCACTCAGAAGTCATTTGAAGTTTGCTAAAAGAGGGATAGGAATGTAAACCTCCTCTTTGAATGAAGAAACCTCAGGAGGTAGCTATGGCGTTTCTTGGCAGCAGCAGCTGAACCAAAGGGGGAAATGAAACAGCATTTGGGAAAAGACTATGTTCGTTCCCTGGGGAAGTCTGTTTTACTTCTGCTGGGTGCTATTGGAGGCAGTGGCCAAGCAGAAGGGAATGTTGTTGTTCCACCATCCAAACACTTCACAAAAACTCACTGTCTAGATCCATGAAAAGACCCATGACTGGACTTGAGAGAGCCATATCTAGCCATGCTTTAGCTTTGAGGAGCCTGCAAGGTGAAGCAAAGGACACAGCATTTCAAGTGCCACATAATTTTTCTGATGTTGTTTATCATATGTCTACCCCCAACAATATAATTAACGTCACCCTCTGCAAGTGGTTCTGCGGAGGAAATGCCTTAGTTGTGTGCTGGCGTAGACTTGGGAAATGATGAGAAAATCTTAGCACATGGGAGTGAAAAAAGAAACATGTGGGTGGTTCTTCCTCTCTACAGCAGGCCTGCAGGAGGTACTCAGCTATGCAGGTGGTGTTGTCCCCCATGCACAACTGCTGTCATCATTTTCTTGCAGGAATCATCTCCAGAAGATGAATGAAACTTCAGGATAGGGAATGAAACAGGCATTACTTCAAGGAAAAAGCTGAAAAAGTGCATTTCAATCACGGTGCAGAGGGCTTGATTCATCTTGCATTTGTGCTGCTCTAACTTCACTCACTTCCAGCCTCTCTCTAGCTCTAAAGCCCTCAACTTCATACAAAAGAAACCAGGAAGAGATCAAGTGCACAAATATGAAATTGTAGGTACTAGAGATATATGAGTACTTGTGCAGCTATTGTAGGCTCTTTCCTGCCAAAATCACATTCCGGTAAGCAAATCTTGGCCAAATAAAGTATTATGTCATGGTGAGCAGGCAGGAGGTGCTGCAAGGTTTACATCCCTCCTGCCTGTTCCCAACATGCCCTGTGGGTGGCAAGACACAAAAGATTTTTGGGGAAAATGCTGTATTATTGACATACAAGTGGAACTTGATATCATAAAGTCTCAGCTCCAAAGATGCCTGCAAAGTTTAAGTAAGTCACTTCTATGGATCAAGACACAGACGAGAAGTAAAAATGTCATGGCTCTGACTGCAATTCTAGGCCTGATGCAGCTCTGTCTCCTCTCTAGCACACTGTTGTCTCTAGCACCTCTGCACTAAATTTGGCAGAATTTTCCTCATACGTCCCTGCGGTTTCAGACTGACAGTTTGACAATACTTTTCTGTTCTGCTTTGGGATTTCTGTTTTGTCTCGGGGCTTTTCGCTTCCCCCACGTCTGCAATTCCGCATAGGAAAGGCTGGCAGTGGGCACCTCTGCCAGTGTGGCAGGGGGAACTGCACGTCCCCAGTGGGAGACAGGGGCCTTGGAGGTTTCTGTTCACAGGAGGGACCCAGTATTTCATCTCTGATTCCTAGACAGCCATCTCCCTGATGCTGATAGAAGAGCTTTAGCTTCAAATTAATCCAGAACTCAGTTCAATGAGGTAAGATCAATGCTTTCAGGATAAGCTCCCCTGAAAAATACTACGAGTTTGTTCACCTTAATGCAGTACTAGCTTTTTTGAGCTGCCAGAGGAAGTGCTGTGGCTTTTGGCCCCTCTGTCATATTAGCAGTAATGGATATGGTGAGCTCTCTTGGGATCTGTCATGACATTCCTGTTATGCCCTCATGGGCTCCATTTAAAAAGTGCAAGCTTTGATCATCAGTCCCTATGCTTAGAGTTCATATTAAATATTTCCTATATTTACCCTTGGCTTTTATGACCCAAAGACACATTCTTGCATCAATTATGACTTGAAATAGGAGCCATAGTTCACTGAAGTTAATGAAAGCTTCTATATTGGACTTTAAATGAGGTCTAAGACTTTACATCTTTTCCTCTGATCCCTGTATCATGAACATTCAAGCCCCCCTGCACCAGCCCTTTCTCATGGTTAGAGCAAAAATTCCTCATTGATGAAGGCTGCTTTGTGTCTGACCAGGGTCTAGCATGAAAGCTTTGCAGCAAAGCATCAGACATCCAAGAACAGATTAGCCATGCCAGTGTCCTTCCTGGAGATATATATGTGGAAGTAAGAGAAGGAAAGATCCATATTGTTATGGGGGATTATTGCTGTTAATGCAGGTTGCCATGGTGAGTAATTAAAATCTTCCCACACTTCCCATTCCTGTACCATGGCAGGTGCCCTATATAGCAGATGTTTTACATACTGTGTGCACAGGAGCAGCTTTTGTGCACAGAAGAAACCAGCTACATGGCTTCGTCTCTAGCTCTCTTGGGCAATTAAAATGGTCCCTGACTTGAGTTTAAATAATATTTTTAATGCTATTTTACACGATGCAGAGTTGCTGCAGGGCACAGGTTATAATCTGTGGACATTTACAGTCTTTGAGAACACTATATATTGTTTGCAATCATTGTAAAATTACATCATATAATTGCATTAAAGACCTCAGAGGAGAAGAGGAATGATGTGTGCCTTGTCTGGTATCAAGCAGAGGTCAGACAGCTGCTCATCATGCAGGTGCAGTAACGAGTACCTGCAGGAGGGATGTTTAATAGATGACAGTTCCCAGTTCTTCCAGCCTTTTACTCTCAGCACTAAAGCCTGTAGGTCTTTCCTTTAACAGTGGAGCACAAATGGCATTAAGTTTTCCTTCCTCTCCTTCAGGATATCTCTGTGAAATGATGTGATCTGGGGAGTTGAGGTCAAAGCTCTTGGTGCTGGAGCAAAGATCTATTGCGCTCTGGTAGTATAAAATGGGAAAATAATCAAGCCTTTCATGGCAGCTGGTGGATGATTTCTTTTTCTCCATCCAACCTCTTCACACTTTTATCTCATCTGTGAGAAGTGAGACTGCCCAGGGAGCCTCTCTACGCGTTCTGGTTAAGATCGTGGACTCTGTATGGGTTGGGCACCATGATTATTTCAGCTCTAAAGCTGGTTGTTGCCTACTTTCCAGGACAGATCTAGATATAGGCAAAAGAGACCATTGTCTCTTTGTGACAGTAAAACATCCATACCTCAATCAGTCCCCCTCATTAATGCTCTTTGAGTAGCAGCAAGAGCAATGTGTCCATCTGTCCAGGGCTCCTTCTGGCCTTCCAGGCTGTCTTGACAGCATTTATTGTCCCTCATCTTCTATGGAGAATACCTGAGTCACCTTTTGTTTACCACTATCTTGAACTAAAATTTCAAGGGTTATTGAAGTAGGCCTGAGTGGTATGCTGCAAATACCCAACAAATCATCTACTGGGGGAAGATGGTGTCCAGAGGAGGCAGACAACAGCTCTTCTGATAGAAATTTGCATTTTTCTCATCTGCTGAGCAGGTTTTGCAGCATTGTCTTTCATTCTGAGTGCCTTTAAATGTTTCATAGAGTATTAGAGAGGTTTGTTACTTATGTGTCGGGTAGCTCTTCTGTGGACCATTCTGGTTCAGACATCTCCTGTGTAGTCCCCTTGCACTGTGTGAGACGATTCACATGGATAATTCTAGCCTTAATGGCCTAAGATCACAGCTGCACTGTGCCCTGGGACCCAGCACTGCTGTCAAATGAGTGTCCAGGCAGGACCCATCTATCTCAGTCCTGACAAGAAAATAGCACTTCCTTATTCTCAGTAGTACAATCAAAATTAACCAGTTAAGACTAGATTCTCCTAACAAATGCTCCCCAGAAGAGGTAGAGAAACATCACCTATAGATGAAACGTCTTACTAATATGTATTGCAGCACACTCTGGAGGTCCTAACTTATTAGACCAGATGCTGAACAAGCATATGGTTAGAGGTATACGTTGCTCCAATGACCACTCAGTCCAAATAGAAAAACTCTAATAAGGGTGAAGGAAGCAGGAGGTTAAACAATCCTTGAGTTAATCAGCAGACAGCGGTCTAGCAGTGTCCTCATCTGACACTTTTTCTAATAGGAATTGAATATCCTAATGAATGAGGAACTGAAAGATGATCAGTTCATCATCAAATAGAGAATATAAGATCCATCATGTCCTAGTTCTTGCTTTACTGTGACTTGTCAGACTGTTGCTTGCTGGGATTTCCCATTTCAAGCATGAAAAAAATGATAGACCATTAGTACCCTTGTCTTTAATTGCTTTGCAGATTTTTTTTTCAAGTTCCTCTATTTTAATTGTCTAAAGGAGCTAAGAGAAAACACAAACAACTGCTCATGTATTTATCAAGAGACTCTTGCTCATCTCCTCTTTGAATCTTTATTAGCAATGGTACTCCTTCCTAGCATGGGATACACAATAGTAAGAGAAGCTATCAGCCACAGCTGGCATCCCAAAGTACAGAAACTTGAGGTCCTGTTTGGTAACCTGCTGGCAGTGCCCTGCATAAGGGCACTTTAGGAAGTGTGCATCTGCTTTGGACAAGATTTTCAGAATGTGAAAATGAGGGGATGAAATGGAAGCTGTTTGAGGGCTGTCTTAACCACGTCTGTCTTAACCTGTGCTGTATAAAAGAACAGTAGTGATGTGGTTGCCTCCTGAGACTTTCTGCATCTTCCTCTCCTAACCCTTCTGAGGAAATCTCCAGTGCAATAGCTGAGTAATTTTATTGTATTATTGGACTCCTTTGACCTAAAACTCATGTGGCTACTGTTCCTTCTTTGTCCCTCTCTGAAGAGCAGGGACGCGCACTGAGATTCGGCCAGAAACCTGGTGATCCAGAGGTCAAGAGCTGTGCATCTAGGGCTGGTTACTCTGACAGCAACGAGAGCTCAGGATACTTCAGAGATGAAGGACCTGGTGGGACATGTGGCAGCAAATCTGCCATGCGCTCCTCTCCGTTATCCCCAATATACGCTGGACACAGGGCTGCAGCACGGGCGAGTCGTCGTACGGTATCGATTGCAAAAGGAACGAAGGCAAAGCACAAGTAAAGTGCAATAATCATGTGAGAAGAGAGAAACTACAGAAGTACACCACAGGTTCACTTAACTCCTACTTGGTCGATAAGCTGCTTATTGAAACGCATTATTCTTCTGTTCCTGATTCCCAGAAGTGTCTGAGCTGCCTGGAAGACCATAACAAAACAGGCTGCCTAGTACGTCTGCCATTGATTTTAATGGAGAAAGACAGAGCACTGTGTAATAAAGTGTAAAAAGATGATTCCTCCAAAATGAATAGCACAGTAGTATAACAAAGATGGTGATTATCACGGAGTTGTTTCATACTCTTGTCTTTTCACACTGAGCCTCTGGCTTCTCAACATCACTGTGCTTTTTTTACGGCTGCAATGAGTGCTTGCTAATTTGGGGCCGTAAGTGAGGTAACTGTACTGGAAGGCAGTCCAGTCCCCCTACAGAATGAAAAATAAGATCACTTAATATGTGTTTCAGTGCTCTGATATTTTGATTCTTAGACTATTCATAATTTAAGAACAGATATTTCCTCTTCTCTTCTGTTTGAAGATAGAGCACCAGGTAAAACTGCATGAAATAGAATTCTTTCAGATTTCTTCCCTGAACAGAACATAATGTTTTGGATAAACACCCCCTGCCCCCAGATAAATGAAAAAAGTAGTTTCAGGTTTACTGAAAGTGTCTTATTAATGAAAAATGGAATGTTTTGGGTTTTAGTAATGAAGGGGAATAAGAATGAGCAAAACTATGCTTTTAAATTAAATTTAGGTAAATAAAAAAAGAAGCACAAATAGGAACATTTTGCTTAGAAAATGTCTGAAAATTGAACGAGATTTTAAGAGTAATCATCCTCCTCTTATTTTTTTTTAGTGATCATGGAGCAAATATTAAAACTTGATTTAAAATTCAGTTTTAAAAAGTAAGATCTCAGAAGTGTATACACAGACCATATAGCTTCTGTTTCAAAGTCTTTTTTTTTTGCCATGTTATTTCAAAATATAAACTTGAATAGGAAGCAAATGCTTAATTCATTCTAAAAGAAGAGTAGGTGAAGAAAAAAGTTTATAGTTTCAGGAGTCATGCAAGCCTGGTCCCAGATGCTGTTGTTTACTATAGGACCACGATGTTGGCTATAGAAAGAGGAAAACACCCTCCAACCTGCAGGACCTCAGCTGTGGCTGGAGTAATTTGGGGAGTGAGCATGCACAAGGCATTGGTCCCAGGTAGCTGGGGAGGGACGGCGAAGCGGAAAGCATCATGCCACGCAGCCAGGGTTAGAAAGCCCCTTCAGTGTAACGTGGTTGTGTTGGCTGTTAGAGCTGCGCGTGTTTTTATGAAAACCAAGTGTTGCTATTTGCTAAGGCCCCATTCCAAAGCGTGGCAAAGTCATGGGAAAGGTGCCCCCTTGCCTGGCATGGACTATCTTGCACTCGCTTTGCTGTCTGAACAATGCCAGCTCTACTACAAGGAGTCAACATCTCTGCGTGGGCTGCTGGGGTGCTTTTGAAGCCAGAAGTCGATGCCAGTAACCCTGTCATTAAAATCCCTATGCCTGTTTGCACAGTTTTTTGCTTCCCTAGCCATTTAAAATCAGATATGCTCTGTCCACACAGGCCTGTACAGCTGTTACTTAAAGATCTTCCCAAGGACAATTCCTAAAAATCATTTCACAGCACTGGCTGTTTGCCAGTGTTGATGGATGCAATGTCCCAGCTTACTGGAAATTTGGTTAGTCAAAACGCAGAGAGTGAGCAGAGAAATACAGAGCAAGCAGTGTTTAAAACCAGTTACTGCCCCACGTGCACAGCTGAACCATGCCAACTACGTTTCAGGATCTGCATCCTGGACGTTGGGTCCCCTCAGACTCTAGGTGGCTTAAATCTGAGCTCACTTAGAAGACATGGTGAGAGTCTCATTTTTCCAGTGTTGCACCACTCCAAGGTGCAACAGGAGTGAGCACTGGAGACTGCACTCCTGTCCTCCTTCTCAGGCCCACAGACTTTTCCAAAAGCCATCAGCTGCCCCAAGGTTTTGGTGCTTGGTGCTGTTGAACATCTCACTCTCTGTAGCACCTTGGACAATTTAATGTTGTTTATAGCAAGTCCGAGAAGAGACGCTCAGATCTCCCCAGGCCCTAATCCAAAGTCAGACCAAAGCTGGGGAAAGTGCCTTGCATTACCTCAGGGACAAAGACCTTTGCTCAGCGCAGCAGCTTTCATTTTAAAAAGGGTCAGCATGCATTTTCTAGGCTTTTTATGGAGTCCTTCATCCTGAGAAACCCCAAGGCAGTGGGGTGCCTGCAGACCTCATTTGTAGAATCACTAAACCTTGACCATCCCTTCTCACCACTTCTAGGACCCTTGGCTGAAGCTGCTGCCTGAATGTGAGGCAGCTTCTTATTTAGTCTTGATTTCTAATCCCCCAGAAATCCTTCAGCTTTCCTTTGATGTTTCCTTTTCTAATAACTGACCAGCAATGCCGACCAGTCTAATTTCATTTATTCATCCCAAGATCTCACAAAGTCGGCCTACTCATGGCGAAACACGAGGTGACAGTTAAAGAAAACATGGTGTGTGCAAGCGTGGGTAGAGAGGAAGGCCGAGCAAAAATTCATGATGAATTGAATTTTTCGTCTCTCTCTCTCCATAGGTTTGTGTCCCATCATCCCCAGCTCACAGGAGGCTGGTGTCACCCACAATAGCTTAGTTTTGAAAAGAAGGTGGATAGGTAAAGGAGAGAAGGTATAATTATGGGTGGAATCTGGGATTTTTTTATCAGATTGTGACACTGTAGAATGCTTTCCGCGCAAAGTATACTGTTGAAAAGGCAGTGATTGTGCCTTTCCCACCACCATTATCAAAGCTCCAGTCAGTCAAATCCTCCCTGTTATTAAATGCTGTTCTGCAAGTCTGCATTGTGAAGCTGAAGGATATAATCACAGGTGCCAGACATGGGGAGAGAGCTGATCCAAAGGTGTGAAAAAAAGAAAACACAAAGATGAGCTGAATAAAAACACATAAATGAGGTGTAAAAAATCAGATTACAGGGGGCAGAGGAGGTGGGAGTAAAATGAAGCAGAAAAAAATCCATTACTTAGGTTTCTCTCTTTTTTTTTTCTTTCCCCTCTTTTGTTAATACAGTAGAAACAGGAGAGAATGTAAGGCAGTGCTTTGTCGGATTTGACTGCCCTGCTTGAAGCGCACAGTATTTAACGTTAATTCATGCACTTCTTGACGGCTGCCTCATCATCAGCAATGTGCAGTGTCTCAACGATGTGGCAGGCCTGCAGACACAAGCCACCATGGAGGCCCTGGGAATGGGCAGAGGTGCTCAGCTCCTTGCGGCTGCTGCCACCAGGTCTGCTTTTCCCTGCACGCTTCAGCAAAGCACTTCACCAGTGGCATCCTTCCTTGATGTTTGGGTGATGCTACTCAGTGGACTGAGATTGAAAGAGAAACAGAGGAAGGGTTGAAGATATCATAGAATCATAGAAGGGCAAGGTTGGAAAGGACCTCTGGAGATCATCTAGTGCAACCCTCAGCGTAGCCCATATGAGGATTGAGCCCACGACCCTGGCATTAGCAGCACCACACTCTAACCAATTGAGCTAAACCTGCTCCCTAAAAAATACTTCAACTCCCTTTTACTATCCACATAGAATATAGTAGTAGGCTATCATAAATGGTAAGGTTGGAAGGGACCTCTGGAGATCATCTAGTTCAACCCCCACTCAAGCAGGGTCCCCTAGAGTATGTTAGACGGGAAGGGAGGTTTCCTCCCGGGGCACAGCCATTTCCACCACTGTGAGTGGATGGCAGTCTGGAGAAAAGGCATGTGGAGATGCTGGGGCTTGAACCCAGGGCTTCTTACAAGGAAAGCAAGTGCTCTCCCACTGAGCTACATCCCCCTAAAAAGATTGCACAGAGCCATCAAAGACCTTGAGTCTAAGCCATTGAAAAATATTAATACAGGCTTGGGACCTAGGTAGGATATTTCCAATTTTTTTTCTATCAAAGGGAATTAGGAAGTGGATTGTGTCATCAGAACTTGTGTTTCGAGAGGAGTGAACTGCTGTGCACTGTCTTCAATGATAAAAAAAGTTGTCTTGAATTATTTTAATTGTGAAGCCAAAAAATAATTTGAAAACTAGTTCAAACTGCTCTTTTCCAGCAATGTCAAGCCAGAATGGCTTGCTGCCACTGAGCACTTCATTTCAGTGTTTTCAGAATCAAAGGTTGTTGAAGTGGACACATTCCTGTAGCAAATTTCCATTTTGATGAACTTGCATTTTTAGAAAACTTTCAAGCAGCATTAGCTCTGTCTTTTGAAGATAGCTAACACAAAAATCCAGTTTCCCTTATTTCTTTTAAAAGTGTATATATCTAGCCGATTATTCACAGTTGCTTTTCTATTCCTCAGTGCTGGCTTTGTGTATTTTGCAAAATCTCTTGTCTTTTAACTAGGGACTTGACCACAATAAAATTGGAACCAGTTTAGTTAGTTACACACAGTCAGGCATGTGCAGAGACTCCACCGGTGAAGAGTGCTTATTTCAGCTTAGGCTAAGCCTGTTTGTAGTCGATCTCAATTAGGACAAAACTGATATAAGTATATTACGCAGCTGTTCTGCAATAGGTTTTGCAAAATCCTTTGAAAATAACACTCTGAGGTCAACTGGTGCAACTTTGAATGGAGGAAGCTCGCTAACGTTTTTAGCTGGCTTTTAGAAACATTCCCGGGTAGAAGATCTATTAACAGGCAATGCAATAGGTCACCTTCACTGTGCATAAAATGCCAATAGCATATTAATGGAGCTCACACAACCGACCGGCCACTGCTCCCCGGGTAGGCATGCAGTCTTGCTTATGTAACACGGAAGAAGATAGATTTTTCATTCTGCCCAAGGCACCTTGAACATTTAGGTCAACTGGAGTTTTTTCCAGTTATTTCAGTGGGGCAAGGATTTTGTCCTGACTCCTCCCAGAGTTCAGCTTAGCTCAAACAAGTATGTATGATCTAGCTGGGGGAATTTCAGAGTGATGTTCTCTGGCCTTTTTTATGCAAGAGGATAAAGGAAACGAACGTATTGCTTCCTTTTGCCCTTTGAATCTTCCAGTCCAAACCCTTTTGTCTGGCATTACTCTTCCATCCCAGCAGTCCACGAGCAGTTCATAGTTAGCAGCTCATTGCTGTCCATGTCCCTTGTTGCTAAAAGTGATACTCCCCTCCTTGAAAACATTGTCTTTTCCTTTTTTTTTTTTTTTTCAGTTACTCTGACTTTGTGGTTCAGAGCAATACTTGCAAACCCAGCAGCACGTGCATTTGGGTAGAGTTAATCTTGAGCAGAACAGGTCATCTCTCAAGCTAGTATGACCTTGGTTCAAACCCTACTATATTTCAATTGTTATGGATTTTCAGTGCCTCTTTTCTGAATGGGCATCTCTGAAATGAAATAATATGAGGTGCTATAGATCTGCTTGCCAGCAAGGTTATCACAAAGGCAGAAAGGACAGCAGGCCTGTGAGAGGGTGCGCTGTAAAGACTCCAAGGTCTTCTCATAAAGTCTGTGAAATACTACCACTGCAGACATGTGTCATTGATGTTTAGGGTCAAGTTTGCAACCCCATCTTTAGACTAGCAAAAATATGCAGCGGTGTTTTCACGCAATCACTGTATTCAGTGATCAGGTGAACGATGCATGAAAGCCCAAGCAACCCATACACATTGAAGGAGCATTCAGGAAGGAGCATGGCTGCCCAAGGCAGCATTTCAAGGACACTCCAAAGACATACTTGACTGACTACAATTTGCCACTGATTTTCTGCTCTTAGCTACAGAGAAGCAGCTATGGACTCAGTGTAAGAGAGGGTATAGGCATTCTGGCACAGAAATCCCATACTACTGATGGGGAAAAGTGTGTGTGAGGAAGAATATAGCAGAGCGCATGTTTTTTGAACAGCACTGGAAATTGTGTGAAATAAGGCACCACAGGAAAACCTGGAGAACCTGTAAAGCTACTAAGCTCAATGCGCTACGTACTCCCCTTGCTATGCAGCTGTCTTCAGCTACAAGAGACTCACTACAAGGACAATAACATAATATTCATAGCTGGGCTGTCTCTGTATTTTCCGACTGCCAAGTGGGATTATATCCAAGTTTGGTATGGAATGATATAAACCATACATTCATCATTGGCTGAGTGAGATAATTGACTTTTGTCCTATTCCAAAACATGTTGCATTTGCTTGGGGCATTTTCTTGACATTATTTGCAGATCCAGCAGGTTGGCTGATGAGATTAAAAGAATTGTCCAGCTAGAGCTTGCTTGGCAGGATTTGCCTCATCTTCTGTGATAAATAGCTGGGGGAATTAGTAGTACTGTCATTCATTGGTAGCCATCTAAAGTCACATGCTTATGCATGGCACAGCTTTTGGTATAACTGTGGAGAAAAAGGTAGAGTTTTTTGTTTCAGATGCAGAGATTTCTGCTACTTAGACAAAACTAAAATCCTATTTACCGACTAGCAGTATAGAGTCTCTTAACACAAATCTTTAGGTCTGACTATGTCTAGTGGACATTAGTAGCACACATGCCAGGAACTTTTATCTTTGGACATTCATGCTTACATGAAGAACACAAGAGTAGCCAAGACCTGTGCATTTCCTTTTAGATGTTTATAGTGACAGATTTCAATGAGAAAGCTCTTCAACAGCTTTAAAAAGAACAATGAAATGATGTAGTGAGGAGGGCCTGATTGCTGCTCCGTGGGGAACTCCTGCCCACATTATAGACTATCTGCCTTACACTATAATGACAGACAAGTAGATGACCTTTCTATGCTAATGATTTGGCTCCTCTATGAATTCATCCTATGTGATGCCGGCAACTTGTCTTTACCCAGTGATGGATCATGTCACAGGATCCCAAAGCTTTCGTATGTTAGTTAATGTTCTGTCATCATGAGCCCCTGAGAGATTGTCCCATATGTCTTGTACGACAGTTAAGCTCTCTTCTTCAATAAAAGAGATGGTAACTAGTGAATCTTCAGAACATAGCGTGCTTCCTGAAACAGAACTGTCACATTTGAACAGAAATATTTTCTATGTCCACTAGCCTGCACTCCACACAGTGCATGCATCTTAGATGCAATAGTGAAGTCAAAAATCTGCAGTAAAATGAACCGGAAAATATTCATCCAGTTTAGAACGGAATTACAAATCCCCAAGTGATCACATCTTAGCAATAACTGATTTTTAATACCTGCTGGTTTTACCTGCTCTGCTGCACTTCATAATGATAAGTAAATATGTTGTTAGTACATTTAGCTACTCAAAGGACTTAATTACTCTTTGTGCCTTCACATTTAATGATGATTTTTCTGCTTGTGATGGGACTAAGTGAAGTTTTCCTCTTCCCACTCTACAGCTTTGCAGGGTGCCCCAAAACTGCCTTTCAGCTGAGATGTGGGCTCAGCCTTCTAGACAATTTGTTCCTTGGCCCCTCAATCAAACCTGCCCACAGGTGAGCTAAGTGGTGCTAGCCTACTCATTTGTTTTCTAATTTGAATGTGCCCTCTGTGTCACTTCAGATAGTTCATCAGCTGGGTGGAGGACAAAATGTGCCATGTGGGTAGTGGTGTACAGCCTGAATGCCATCATAGTTTTACTTTGGGGCTAGTCCCACAGCCAACACACATCATGGTGGCACCACACACTTCCCTGGAGGGAGGCTGCATTAAAGCAAGTTGAAACCCAGCCCAGATACTACAGCTCACACTTTTGTTTCCATATTAAGTGAAGATCAAAATCAGTAAGAGTGTCGTAGAAGACATGATAAGAACTGTTTGATGTATAAAGACTTTTAATCTGGCACACAGCTCCTTCACAAATGCTGAGGGGAAACCTTGTGCTTATAATTCACAGGAGAGGCTCCATAATCACCTTGTTCGTAACAGAAACTGATGTCACCACTTTTATCTCTGCACATGGCCAGAAGTAATCTGAGACACTTAATACAACCTCAGAACCACTGAGTGGGTTGAACCTGTAAAATAACAGATGCATTGTCCCGTTTCAAATGAAGACAGTAGTGCAAACTGCTTTCTCTTAGCCCAGTTCTGCACTTTCTTATATGCCTTTTTTTCTAAGTGGCTCATTAGCCTTAGTAGCTGTTGAAACCCACCTTAATTTGGTGATTGCTAATAAGCTGGTGTTGTTCAAACCACGTTTCAGTTTTCCATTGCAAGAACCTCTAATCTACACGGGATTTCTAACAAACGATTGTAGATATCAGAGAGGTTAGATCATTTATCAACATGTAGCATCAGACCACATCATGATTTCTTAAAGAACTGGGGGCACTCCATGGCTCTTCTAGCCTTCACTTCACACATTGAGCCCTGCCGTCTTGCCCTTTCCTGGCCTCCCCAGGTTGTCTTCTGCTTTTCCTCATTTCAGCCCCTCTGTTCATCTTCCTGCCCTGCTGCACCTTCCGTAGTGTCACATTGGGAGATTGGTGTCATGAAGGCAGTGGAGAAAATGGACTCACGTTGCATGGCTCAACAAGGAGGATTTCAGAATGGTTTAGTTGATATCTGCTTTGTAATATGCTCTTCTGATATTATCATTTCACGGAAATAAAAAGCCACGGAATTATTGTCTCCTGTTTTATCACCCTCACACTGCATTTTGAAGAGGTTGTAAGATGCATCCCCATAATGAGATTAGCTGTCCTCATTGCTTTGCAGTATACATTTTTATCTGGGTGTATATATAGAACAGGATTTTTGACTGCATAAAGGGGTTACAACGAGGTTCAGACCCTAATGTATGACATTATCTCCTCTGATGATTGCAGCCAGTATCAGGCTATGCATAGAAAAGGCTGTTAACTGGTATTCAGTAGCTGCCTGCCAAAATGACATGCACTCACCAAATAAATGCAGGCAGCACTCTACTCCCTAAGGTCAGATCCTTAGGTGATGCAAATCAGTGTAGCTCTGCTAAAGCCAATGGAGCAGTGCCAACGTACACCAGCTGGAGACCTAGCCCATGCGTATACTACAGGTGTTGCTGAACTGATGGGATTCCTGCTATAGTCAAGGCTGCAGAAGCTGATGGCTCCTTTTTACATCCACTCAGCACATTCAAATGACACACTAGTGAAAACTGTGGAAGCAGCTGCAATTTGCTCTGGATGATTTCTGGCTTCAGAGTTTCTGGTTTCCGCATAGTAATGCATGATACAGCTGCAAACTTTTTTTCTGGATTCTGTGATGTATACAGGGAGAAGAACTCCCGACCTGTTCTCAGGACACTGGTGAGTTCAGGCTTGCAGGCAGATCTGGGCCATGCAGCTGCCCTGGGAGCTGAAAGGGGCTGACCACCCTTGATCAAGGCCCGAACAGCAGGGGAACAGTCCTGCAAAAGCTCTTGGCGTTGAACAAAACCTGTTCCTGCTGAAGCAAATGGTGCAGCTGCCATTGGCCTCAAGCAGGCCACACTTAGGCAATTGTGTGAACTCTCTACTGCGCTTCAAAAAAGAAATAATTCCAAAGGCTGATTAATACCGTGTACTTAAAATCAAAACCAAATCCTGGCAATTGCTTGTGGGATGACATGCTATTTGGTGTATCAAGTTTCAGGCAGAGGTAAATTAGTATGGGTTTTATGTAACAGAAACATATGAGACGCGGAAAGGTAGCAGATTGCTGGGCACACCTCTAAAATACGGGCAGGGAGAGACCTGGCCAGGCTTAGCATAGAGCGTCTCAAAGAAAACCTCTCTGCTGCCATCCATGAGATGCTGGAGATATTATGCTGGTCTTTTCATAGATGAGAAAAATCCAGAAGATTGGTTTTTTTCTAGCTTCCAAATAAAGTAATATCTATGAAACTGTAGTTTCCCCAGTAGGCAAATAACAAACCCTTACTCTATTCCTGGGGGCTCTACGCAGTTTAGAGAGAAGGAAGCATTATGTGGCAAAAGCAGCACTTCAAAGAGCTCTGCGTGAGCATGAGGGAGCAGCAACACTGTGCTTATGAAACAAATACTCAGTCATTCCAGCTCTTTCGTAGTGATGTGCAAGTACTAATGGTACCGAAGTATCACCTATCAGGACTGTGCAGTCACACCTTTCAGCAGCTAAAAAGCTACCTGTCACCAAGTCCGAGATATAAATGGATCAAGAGCAGAGTTCGATACGGTCAAAAATGAGGGCTTTCTTTTTCAGTTTTTATTTAGAGTTCATCCAAAACTGCAGTGGAACAGGTGGCTAATCACGTCTCAAAATTCAGTGTCTTCATCACAAAGCCGAAAGTCTTCGTCATTAAAAAACAGTTTCATTAAAAGTGGAAATTTCAAAGATTAGGCTTTCTGAGAGAAAAGAGTCAGCTGTTCTGCAAGAACCAAAATTACTAAAAATGCCAACAATATTTCTGTTTTTTTCCAGCAGTCTGGGGGAGAAGACTGCAGAAGGAAGTGTTTTAAAAATTAAGGAATTCATGCATATTATGTCAGTAATTTCATTTGTTCGAAAAACATTTCTGTCCAAATGAAACTGTATCCACACACTAGAGGGATGTGGCATGCAAAATATTTATTATTCCCATAATTTTTGCGTTAGTGTTGTCAGCACAGGCCTAGGAATAAATGAATAAGGGAACTGCTTCTATTTCAGATTTCAGCACAAAAGAAGAGCTTTCGTGCCCAAAAGCTTGTCTACTTTTTCCAGCTCTACTAGCTGCTCTAAAAACAGCACTTGCCTTTCTGATGGAGATTGTGGCATTTTATAAACGAAGCTGCACCTGTTCAACTAATGGTGTGATATTTAAACCAATTAGTTCAATTTACGTAGGAAACCATGCCCTTAGCCCTGTTTGAAACAGCTTGATTTGATTCAATTAAGACTAAATCCTTATTAATAAATTTTTTTAAAGGCCGGTTCCGACCGCCCCTGTAACACCAGCCAAGCCGCTTCGTGGAGCTGCCCCGGCACAGAGCCCGACGGGGCACTCCAAGCCCAGTGCCGGCAGCACGGCCCCGCTGGGCCGGGCAACTGGATCCTGGCACTAATCCACCTCCTGCTAAAGGTGTCTGGTATTTTCTGTGTAGCTTTAACTCTCAGTTACTTGTTCCCTCTGTTTTGCTCCTTCTTTGATAAAACAGTTAACCTCGAAATGAAGTTTCCCAGCTTAAGCAGCAAGAGCAATGCATGGGGGCCTTTGCATTGCCGTGGCTGATTTGCCATCATGCCGTCATGCAGCACAGCTCCATGTGGAGACAGACCTATTAAATAAGAGTTGAAGGCAGCTGGCTTGATAACATGAGGGGCTCAGTACCACCAAAGACTGTGGATACTGTTGCAGTGAGAGTTGGAGCTGTGTCTAGAGCTGCCAAGCTGGAACCCTGCAGCAGTCCATAATTTTGCTCTTCAAATAAAGCCAAATAGCAAAGGTCATGCCTGGGGTGTCTGGGTGGGTCTGTATCCCTGCAGACTTGCCAAAGCTTACTCTTCATTGGTGTAACACACCTGGGGAAGGCAGCCTTCCCTTTCCACTTGCCCTGTGATAGGCTTTTGTGAAAGCATTTCCAAATCATTGGTTGCCTCTGGAAATGTCCTCTCCGTTCTCTGAAAAACATATCATGTTCCTGCAGGGAAGCAATGCCCTGTTCAGGCTGCGAAGAGCAGCTGGGACTCCTTATCTATACTTTGAACAGCAGATCCTTTCCCTGATGAATAAATTGGCTCTGATGGTTATGGTCTGTCTCTGACTTTAATGGGTGAAAAATTACTACAAGTGAAGTAATTATTACAAATATTCTTTGTTTGCATTTTAATGAACTATTGCATTTCATGGCCCAGAAAACTGAGGCATAGAAAGCATTACAAAACTAATAGCGCTCTGTTTTCTAGGCTTGTTATTAGTTAACTGAACTAATGCCTCTTGGAGCTCTGTAAGTACTCTCAGAAATGAAAGAGTTAGCAAAAAAAAATTCATTCGTCTAAGGATTGTTATTGAAAGGTAGAGTACACTTCGAGCCTCGTAACCATAAGTGCTGAAGCACAGTCAAGACAGAATGCCAAGCTTCTAGGAGGATAAAACAATCCAAACCTATAATCCATGTTATGAGGTCATCTAAAGGACCAGTCATACCTAATATGATCAAAAATTAGATTTCTCTGCTGGAAAAAATTTGATCTGGCATTTTTCACAGTCTTGGTGTCTTTCCTTTGAAAGACTCCTTTGTTCTGCAGGTCTCAGAATGAAATTAAATCACAGCTCATGTAAATAATGATTTTGAATGGCTGGAAGCCAGTCCTGTGTCCTGTAGCTGCTTTTACCCTTCCTCCTCCCTCCCCCCCCAAAAATGTGTGTGCACACATGCACACCTGTGTTGAACTTTTCCCCATCCTTCAAAGGTGGGAAAGATGAGGGTATTTGCTGGTTCCCCAGAAACCTTATGGGAGAAATCTGAACCTGCAAAGGGCACGCTTATGATTCTGTCGAGGGGAGACCATTAACTTTATAAGCAGAGCAGCAATTTATGGACCTCAGTGGTTTGGATGTTGCTGCAGCTGGTGAAGCGAACTTACTCTAGTTTTTTGCCTTTTCATTTGTGAATTGTTCGGGAATTGGTTCTGACTCAGTTCTTTTAGTTAAAATGATGCTTCAGACACTTTGGTTGGAAAGCTGCTATCAATGGGTGGTTCATGATGTATCTTCTGTGAGTATGTTCATTTTTGCATGCTATGTGACTGGTCACCTCAGCCATGCTGTATCGTTTTTATTTCCAGGTTGGTTTAAATTAGGAAGCAATGAATAACAGGCTATGAAATTTGGGGTGAATGCTAATTCATACTGACTTGTATGAAGCTTTTGGGAATTGCAGGCGTTTCCCAAATGCCCTGTGGTTTTCCAAATGCTAGGGAGTCACAGCCAACCACTTTCATTCACAAAAAAATGTGTTTTTTTTTTTAACTATTTAATCAATTCTGCTGGAGTTGGAGTTTTGTTTCCTGACTGAAGTTGATGGAAATAGTCACACTAATGTCACTGGGACATGGGTCTGGCTTAAGTTACCATAACAGCATTTAATTATATACGAATACAAAAAATGTAAAGTGCATTAACTTAGTACCTTCCAAAATCAAAAGCAAATGCTCAATTAACGTGAAAAAGGGCCTGGGCTGAATTTTGCCTCTGGGACCCTCAAGCCAATGTAATTCTGGCTGTAGACATAGCTTTTTCTGGACAAGAGGGACACTTTCAGCATATTGGTTTGGGTTCCTCCCCCCCCCCCCCCACACACTGCCCATAGCATTAGCTGTGAATTGTTCAAAGCTCCAGGGTGTTGGAATAAGTGCCAGGGGAGAAGGATTAGCAGGCAGTGGGTTGGTGAGAAGGTCAAAAAGACAGTGTATTGCACTGTTAAACGCGTGCTGCAGTTATCTCAGCCGTGCATCTGTATGCGTATCTATTATACAGCAGTACATAATATATATGCATTTTTGCTTTAGGAAAATGCTTATCTTGTGTGGTATACACATCTCTTATCAGTCTCCGTAAATGAGCCATTGTAACTACCAGCAATCAGTCAGCACTGACAATGAGTTTTACTGAAATCTCCAAAATCTTTTAGCTTGACTGATACTGATTTTTTTTTCTCCCAAGACAGCATGCTTAAAACTTGAGTATCCAGGTTTGAATGCAATAGCAGAGTGCTAATGAAACATGTAGAAAGAGCAGAGGTGACTCAATTGGCTGTATCTAAGGCTCTGCGTTGATGCTAGCCTCTACTGCAGATGGGCAGCGCTGCTGTAAGTCGTGGAGGAGCAATGCAGCGTATCGCTTTGGGGCAGGGGAATGACTGAACAGCCGGCCTAAAGGAAGGGTTTGTGCTGGCACCGACGGCTTAAATCCCCCGTGTAATCAAGGCCTGACATACAACTGCAGAGAGCTTAGAGAAAGTGCCTTGCTTGTCACTACAAGGCAGTTCATTGTCGCCCTGTCAGGCAATGCTGGGGCTGCTGTCCTCTGGCCAAATCCCAACCTGGTGTTGCAGCAGGCAAAAAAATCATCCCGGTCAGGCAAACAGCAAGCTCACAAGCTTTGTTTTATTGAAACCATCAAACTTGGCTAAAATTTCCAGTCTCAGAGAAAAAAGCCAATGACTTCATCCTTGGAGCTGCCTTCACATAACCTTTGCTTTCACAGATCTATTAGGAAGCTCCCCGGGAGGGAAAGCCCAGCTGCCAAATAAATCGCACCTTCCTGGCAGAGAGGTGTGAGATGCTCAACAGGAACCCAAGCTGCCTGGAATGAGAGAGACAAGGGATCTTCTGCGGAGATTTTCAAACTTGTCTGGATGCCAGCAGGGCCAGATCCTCAGCCAGAGCCAGTCAACGTAACTGCAGCAGTTCCTGGGGAGTTTTGTTGCTCTGCTCTCAGTGAAGATTTGGCCAGAGCTTGTGTGTGTGGTAGGTAGGAAGGAGGCTGTAGTCAACTGTGGGACTCTTTATTTTTCTTTCTAATTAAAAGCAGATATATTTTTTTAAAACATTTGCAGTGGGAAACTATAATTCAGTTTTAGAATTTCCCATTTAATATTCCCCTAATGCCTGTGAAAAGCCTTGAGTTGTGTTTCATGATTTGAATCTTTATGGGCAATTAGAAGAATGACTTGGAGAAAAGCAGATACATAGTTTCAGAACTCGGGGCAGGATGACGGGGGGAGAAGAAAGCCTACAGACTAGGAACTGAGGAAACTTTGCTGTAAGGGGGTGGAGGAGACCCTCATTACGGCATTTCTTTAAAGGTTCTTGAGCATCGTGTCACACGATAGAGGGGTCATATCAGCAAACCATAATTCAAATTTCTTTGGATCAGAAGCCAGATTTCCACTTTCATATGTCTCTGAAATGGACATCTCCTTGTGTACTCTGCATTTGATCTGCTGGATCTAACAGAGCCTATGCTGAGAAGAAGGACTCGGGAACCTGAGACTCGTGTCCCAGTCCCGCCCCTAAAGCTGGCCCTGCAGAAGGCAGGGCCAGTAGCAGGGTGATGCCATCTGCCTCCAAGAGGCTGTATGAAGGCTTCTGTTCCAGGGAATAGAGCAGGGTTTGGACCTGTTGCCATGCTTGCAAAAGAGCAAAAGCTCAGCTAGAACTGCAGGCTTGTTTGACATGCTTCATGTCTTGTGAGAAGAAAAGACTGGTGGTGGGAGGAGAAAAAGAAGGGACAGGATGCAGGTTCATCTTACTCATGCACCGATTTCAGTGGGGTTTGGAGAGCAGGATGAGAGAAGATTTGAGTATTTGGGTCTCTTTGCAGTAGGCTAGCCTTTTTGCATAAGAATGTAGGTGCTGCTGGATCAGGTTTCTGGTCCAGCATTTTTCCTTGAAGACTTGCAAACTCCAGCTACTTCAGAAGACACAATAATCTGATTTCATAAATTGCTTTCTATCTTTCCTCTCTAGCTTAAATGAAAGGCTTATTGCTCCTGTATTAAGCAAGAAGAACAATTTCTGGTTGCCACAATTTTCTTTGGCTCAGATGCTCCATCTTTGTGTACTGTCTGCCCTAAAAACTTTCTCAACCTTTGACATTTCTTCCCACACCATTTTGGATACTCTTCTGTGAGCCCCTTCTACTTCCACAATATCTTTCTTGGAACAAGGTAACCAGCCCTGCCTAAGTATTTCCCCTTGAAGACATGCTGTCTGTTGTAAGTGCAACAAGTCTTACAAGTTCGTTTATAGCATTACCTATTTATAGCACTTGGTGTCTCCTGCATTTAGCAAAGGAAATATCCCATGCCAAACTGTAACGTTGTTTACTTCCAAACTTCCACTGGCAAATTTTGTTCAATGTCTCTCCAAAAGATCAGAGAAGAGACTGGGAAGCAGGTTCTGTCCTTCCAGGGAAGAAACAAATCAATTGAAGTTTCAGCTCTGGCGTGTTAATTCTCGGAGAAGTGACCTAAATTGGTGGCTGGTGTTTAATTCTCCAAGAGAACGTATCTCAGCCTACCTCACTGTGATCTTACAGTACTTCCACTAGTGTTCAAGGAAGGCAAATGAGAGACGAACAGAGAAGAAAAAGGCAGGGTTATCTCCACTGTTGAACATGTATAAAGACTAGTAGGTAGTTAGATAGTAGATGTTAGTCTTGGCATTAGTGGTTTGAATGACAACAATCTCCAATGACTTTGTGTGTAACTCATGTTGGGGGCAGGAGGGAGGGGGATGGCTCCTGTGACTGCAGCAGATGTGTACTGATTAATGGCACCCAGGTGAAATTAAGGCTACCCGAGATGGACCATATGCTCTTCATCAGCTTGCAGCTGTGTTGCAATGAACGTCTCTCAGCAACAATAGACGCAACACCAATGTATTCTCACAGCTGAAGTGGTGACTTCTCCTGCTGTTAACAGGTCTTCCTTGCTAGTCTGCTGTATAAAGCTTCCCATTTGTGTGCTGTGGCCATGCTGTCAAGGTATAAGTAATCACTTTCATACTTACTGAACTGCATGGTCACCAAGGTATAATATCTGATGGGCAACAGATGCCTTTTTTTCTTCCAAGGTTTACAGCATTGTATTATTACTGCTATTTGCTCTGGCTCCATGCTGCCAGGGAGCGGAGGAGGGGAAAATATCAGCAGCCTGCTGAATGAATGGCACCTACTATCTTCCTTTTGCTTTGGGGTCTATTCTAAAGTGCTTGAATAATACCCAGCATTCTCAGATCTTGTGATTTCACTTCAGAAAAGTGCATCTCCCACAGTGGAAATTCCCGGTTTAGTCAGATAGCCTTTATCCAAACAAAGCACCATTCAGCTATGGGAGACATGTTGCATTTGTTAAATACTGCTGTGCCCTGCGTAGTGTAACAGAAGACAACAACAACAAGAAGAGACTCAGCCATGTCTTTGAAGAAATGTGATGCACTACCTTTGTGTTTATTTGTTTGCATTCAAGGACCCAGCAAGCAAATGAGCAGCGATTCATGCAAAGTCTGGCATCTGAGCTTGCTTGATTGAGAGAGTGTGATGGTGTCTCAGACTCTGGTCTGGTGCTGCTGCATTCCCTTTGCTTTTGAAAAAGTGCTGTGCAGCCTTAAACTTCCAGCTCGATACCCTCCAGGAAGCCTGGTTTAACGCCTCATCTGAAGGACATGACACAAGTCATTAAAAACATTTTTTAAAAGTCTGGAGGTGACCTATGGAGCTCCAGGAGACTGATTTCCCCTGTAGCAGTAAGCAGCCAATTCTCAAGGGCTGCCTCTTGGCTGACAAGTCTTTTGAAGCAATGGTTCTGCCCTCTGGAGAAAGGACTTGGCTAATGCTGAGTCCATCCTTCCCCTCCTCAGAAGCTGTTGCTCTGAGCTGCTGGGGGATCACTCAGAGGTGAGCTGTGGGGAGAAGCTGTGCCAAGGCCCCTGTTCAGACCACCTGAATTCAATTCAGCCCTGAGCCAAGTGCTGACTGCTTTTAAGCAGCCCCTGCTCAGTACTGTTAAGTTCTTTGACCTACTCTTCAGAAGTGTAAAATTATCCATTACCTAAATAGGTATGGCCCTTCATGCACAAAGTATTTGAGAGTAGTCTACAGAAAGATGTAAAGACCTGACCCTTGCCCCTGCTCTCCCCAGGAAGGTTGCAGATTGGATTTGGTGGCAGAGATGCCACCTGAGTGCTGCCTAAGTTGTTTTGGCCAAAGCACACGTGCAAGCTGATGTGGAGGTGGCTCGTTCCCTTTCCGTAGAGTTGCTGCTGCTCATAAAACATCTCCAGTAAGCACTGTCCTTTTTTCAGTTGCTACCATGCTTGGGAGCTGGTTGCTCATTGCTGGCTCAGCTGGTGGCTCTTCTCCTCGCAGTGCTCAGACCCACACTTGAAAGTCCCTATTCCCTCTCCCAGCTTGGCCACCCACAGAGTTATCAGCACAGCCCTGATGCAAAGTAAGAGTCACCCTCTCCTGCACCCAGCAAAGTAAAGCGACTTTGATTATAGAGTGAACCATAGAGTTTATTTCAGCAGGAAATGGGGCTTTTAAACCTCCAGGAGACTGAGGCTATCGTAAAAATTGTATTCCTCTCCATGCATGCCTGATTCAGTCATTAGAGCTAAGGGATGGAGAAAGAAATGCCAGCTCAGGGATATAATTTGGCTCCATGGAAATACCTAAG
This sequence comes from Rhea pennata, assembly GCF_028389875.1. Classification (NCBI taxonomy): domain Eukaryota; kingdom Metazoa; phylum Chordata; class Aves; order Rheiformes; family Rheidae; genus Rhea; species Rhea pennata. Next base: position 10,232,300 of record NC_084682.1, read on the forward strand.
CCTTGTTTGCACTAATGCTTGCAGTAATAGGTATTAAATTGGCTCATGTAGACACAGCCCCGAAGGGCAAGAAAACAACTTCACATCTCCTTTTTAACCTCTCTCTCTTTTCAAGTCAACCTTTCTTCAGACTTCAGGCACAGTGTGTCTTTATTGCTGTTTACATTCTGATATTGCCTAGGGGCCCTCGCTCAGATGGCAAGCCTGTTGTGCCAAGAGCGGTGCGCACGTTCAGGGAGAGAGAGACCCACAGGGAAGAGTTTAAAACCTACGTAGACATGACAGGGAAAGGAAACATTTCTCACTCCATATCACAAAGCGAGAAGGCAAGGGCTGACTGGGGAATGCAGGTGGATTAAATTCAGGGGATGTGCTCTCTGGAAAAGCTCTGCTTGGCGGTGAGGTGCACCACAGCACACGTGAGGCAGCCCCCAAAACCACTCTTGCAAATATATGACCAAAGCATGAATCTAACTCACTGCCGATGTCAAGCTACTTCAATGTCCCTGGCTATAACTTAACCTGCCTGCATGTCTGGTGGAACATCCCGGGCAAAAAGAAAAGGCTTGCCTCTCTAACAGGCTCTCCTGAAGCAAAATCTGGTGCTTTGCCACAAAATCTCAGGAAGCAGCTTGTCCAATCTAGTGCAATCATCTTTGCTGCAATCTGTTCATGGAGAGGCAGCCACAGTTCCTGCATGGCAGGTGGGTCTCATCCTGTTACAGAGCAGCACTATGTGGATTTCATTATTTTTCAAGATCAGGAGTAGTTTTCATCCAATCTTCCTGAATAACAAGCCAGCAGGTCACAAACTTTTGTCATTGTGGCAGTCAGCTTTTAAAAAGCCAGATGTTTTGACTATTGTTTCTGAAACTAAATCAAGAAGAAATGGCATCTTTTCACAACCTTTTGAGAAAACCTCCAAGAGGTGCTAAACTGTTGCTCAAGGGTGTCTCAAATGAGAACGTTCTTGCAAGACTGGCTCCCTAGCAATTCAAGGGTCATGCATCTGACCAGGCTCTCTGCAGTGGCAAACAAATACTGTCAAGTATAGTGAAAGGAGAACACCAATCACTGAGTCAATGAGGATCACGGAGTCAAATTCAGGAGAGGTGTGTGTCTGTCTCGCAATTATGTTTTTACCTTTTATATGTATATTTTAAAATGTATTGTTCAAATCCTGTTTCCTCCGCTGTCTTCTCTCAGCAGAAGAAATGGGCCCCAGCTCCTCTGGTCAGGTCCTGGGCTGAATATGCATCCCTGTTACAAAGGCATTTGCATTTGGAGTCCCGTTGTGCCCAGATTAGAAGGTTTCCAAAGCACGAAGAGCGCTCAGTCTCTCTCTTCTAAGTTGGGCCTGTCTCCAAGGTAAATACAAGTATATGCAGACAAACTGTGGAAATGAATGTTTTACCCACTCAGGGGAAGGGGAGAGAGGTCTGGAAAAATACTATTACAAATTCCTGGCTTAGATGATTATTCTTGTCTTTTCTAGGGGCTGCATCTCCCAGCAGGAACACACTGAGTGTTTTCAGTAGTGCATTAATATTGAGACCAGTATGTCAGATACTCTTCTCACCAGGGCTTTATTCTGAAGGATCTTTTCTTTGCTTTTAATTGTTGTCTTCTCATTTTTGGTGACAGCTTTTCGAGTGAACAATGGACTGATGAAAACTCTGGGCCATCCTGTCTCCAGCATGCATCCTCTGAAAGGAAAATTTGCATACCTTGTTTGCCCCTGCATCCATTTAATAACATGACCCTAAGAAGAAACCTGTTAAGACAGTAGAGCTCTTCTGACTGCTTTCAGAAGGAAAGATGAAGTATCCCACAAAAGGTACAGTCATGATCCGTCCTCCATTAGCACAACCGAAGTATTCAAGTCCTATTAATCACGCTTATCTAAGCTAATGGACATTATTTTCAACAAAGGAGGGAAAGAGTCTCCCATGCTCTCTCCAAATGCCCTAGAGCTCACATATGAGGAATGTGAAGAAATGGCTACATATTCTTAGTTTCTCTCTTGGGAGCTTAGAGGCAGTATAGAAAGTCATTTAGAAATACCAGGGGCAGAGGGAGAAAGATAGATGTTGATTTTGTACAGGTCAAGGCTCAGATCAAATCTTGTGCAGGTCAAATCACGGAGTATACTCTGAATCCTCAAAAGCATCCCCAGGACCAGCACTTTGAGTGTGCTGAAGGTTTTAAGGAATTGTGTCTGCAAACCTGGGGCAATGAGGATCACCCTGCAAATGCAGTGAGCCGGCTCTTCTGCATGTGTAAATGGCCTTGCTTTCACAGAAGCCATGTGATCTACTGGGGTTTAGGTAAGGTCTGAAGTGTGTTAGTAAGCTTTGGTAGTACGTCTGGTCATGACATGCCTTCCAGCTGAGGGACCTGGACATGTTCTTAGCAGATACACACGGAAGCGCAGAGAGCAGAGCAACTCTGATAACTGAGCAGATGTGTATGTATATCTGCTGAGTGCTTGCACTGAGACCAAGAGTCGGACCAGCAGAGAGACAGTATGGGACTAGCAGAGCATAGAAGTCTTCACAGTTTTCTTCTTAATGTCACTGGTATCCAGATTATCTACCAGCGCTCACAGGCAATACAGATCACAGGATGCGCTGGTAATTTTTCTCAGATCTTTCTGTGGGACAGCAAAACATTCCCACAGTTTCCCTCAAAGTCCTTGGGTTGCATTCAGCTGTGGGAGGAGCGTGCTTCTGGCTCACTGCTGTTGAGTGTTATCTTCCTGCTTTGTGTATAAACTCTCCTTCACACTCCCTGTGTTACATGGCCTGCTGTGTTTGGTCTACTGCGGGCATGAAATAGCTGCAGGTGCCATCTCAGGGGGGTTGTGTAGAAGTTGTTCTCAAAAACAGAACACAGAGCCCTAAATCACTTAGGAATTGGGGAGAGGATGGGAAGGGGGAGATCTTTTGCTCCCTAATTCTACAAGAAAAACTTTTAAGAGCAATGAATGGTCCTATAAATTTCCTTACTTACCTCTTAGCTCCCCATGTCTTACAGACTGCTACGTAATCTTAGACAAGTCTTGGTTCAAAAGCTCTTCCTACGCTGTACTGGGAGCCCTCAAAAATTGTTCGCCTGGATTTTTTTGGCAACTCTGCTTAACACTTTTAAGTTACCGTGAGAGATCCTGGAAGTCACTCCAACAACAACAGGTTTGATCCCTTCTCTTGAAAAAAAGTCTGAATAAGTAGTCTCTTACATTAGTGCATATGACGTATCAAAGCAATTTTGCACAATCTGTGAAATATGTTCTGTATCCATCTCTTCCCTACCTGTAAACTATGTAGAAAAGCATACACACACACACAAACTATTTGGCGTTTTTTCTACAAATCAAAAAACTGTCTCTGTGGTCCTATTATCTCCTTTTATTAAGTATGTTTTCATGCTGTGCTTTTTTTCATGCCCACAGTCAATAACAATTTAAATGATACTCTTTGATGCCCTTTGTTCACATCATTTATTTCCATCTCTTTATCTGATTTTGCCAACAGGACCTAATTTGAAAGAGGCTGCAGTTCAGCGGCAGGAGGGATTTAAACACTGTTAAGACTGACATTTTCCCTCATCTCACATCCCGTGAGGTACCTGATTGCAAATTTATAATACACTAGAGGTCTTGCCATCCAAAGATACAGACTTACAGTAACAGCAACTAATTTAAAAAAGATCTCCAGCGCATCAGTGTCTGGGGCTGGTTTACACAGACTAATTAATCCTTATTTGACCTGAATTAACTCTTAATCTGTGTGAAATGAAAGAGCTTTACTGGGATACAGCAAATTTTCGAAGACGGAAAATCCTTCCAGAACAGGAGGTTTCTGCAGCTGGGTGACACGTGGATTAAAATACTTGTGGGCTACTGCTGTGGAAATTAGCTCTTTCATTTTCTTTCTATTCCCGCCCTGCTTTTGCTAACCAGAAAATACAGGAGAGAAGCAGATGATTTTCAGCCACCAGCAATTGCTGTCCCTTGGTAACTGATGCAGAAGGAGAGAAGATCAATTGTCTCTTCTGTTTCTTACTGATACCTTGGGCTTATCAAAGAAGTCTACAGAATGGCACAAGAATGACCATTTTGTGACTGATCTTCCCCTCTGCTACCCCTTCCTGAATTACACAGTGTCTAGGTAATAGACTGGCCTCTGTGCTTCTGGAGAGCCATTCCATTAGTAAGGATTGCAGAAGAGAGCACTAGGTAAATACTTAAGGATCACAGTGGCTACCCCCTATGTAACCTGCTCAAAAGCCGGGAGACATCTCCGTCCCATATCTTTGTGATATGGAGGTCATGGATGCTGAGGGTGCAAAATGTTTTACAAGACTAATTCGTACAGATGGAAAAAAAAATTCAGGCTCAAAATTCCTTCATCAGGTCTGGTAAGTGATGGTCTGTAGGAGTACAGGTTCAATCAGGTTAGATGTTGTTACGCTCACTTTTCAGAGCATTTGGCCAGAGTACAGGATGAGCAAAAAGGCTCATCCAAGATCACATCAGGAGCATGAAGGGACAGATGTGTCCCTGGCCACAGCACACCCTGACTCAGGGGCTAAGAGGGACATGCCAAGTCAGAAGAGAGAATTGGAAACCAGAGTTGGAGCCAAGGCAAGTCAAGGCCACACTGTGAGCTGGTGAGCATGAGGCAGGCTTTCACTGCTGAGGCCTGAGAGGACCTTGTTCTGCATTTGTGGGAGCTTCAAAGGGCTAACTAGGCCTCAGAAAAGCTGTGGAAAAAATCAATGGCTGGACAAGGTCTGACCTGCACACATAACTTGGTGTTTTGGTTAGCTTTGCCACACTGCTTATTGCGTGGTGTCCTGTGCCGAACCCCACTGCCTGGGGAGATGGAAGCTCCCTGAGGGCTCATCCCTCTTTTACTCTTGTCTTTCTTTCACCATACAAAGAAAAGCAACAGATGTTTGGGAAAATGGGAAGGTTGTCTGTTAGGTGATGGTATGCCAGCTGGGCTGCATCAGACATCTCTCCCAGCCCCAGGCACGTAGAAATGTACTTTTCTCCTTTATGTTCTTGGTGTGCCTTTTTTGTGCCTTTTTTTTTTTTTTTTTTTTTTTTACCCTGCTTACCTATGATTTAATCTCTTTGAAATTCCAGTCAATATTAGGACTGTCACACCTTATCTAAATACTTAAATCAAAGGGCAGGATCCTTACCTCCACTTCATGAGATGTGGTCCTGTCCACAATTACCCAGGATATCTGAGGCAGAAGGGTAGTGCAAGCACCAGCCTCCCGAGCCCCTGTGATGCAGTAGGACCTTCCCTGCTATCCCATGTAATTTCAGTGCAAATGGCTTTATTATTCCATTAAACGGCCACTGCCCCAGCTAGGAGAGAGAGGCATTTAAAAAGATGCTACCACATTACGCAGAATAAATGTCACCCTCTCAAATCAGTAAGCTGTCGATGGCTTGAGGTAACCATTTAAAGGTTATCCAGTGCTGTTTGTATCTCTATTTTCAATTACCCCCACTTGTTGGCTTTGAAGTCTTTAGTATGGAAAATAAATCATAGCTCAATGCACTGTTTCCATCACTCAGTAATGCTTGTGACAGTCTCAGAAGATCACAGATTATAGTGATAAGGGTTTAGTTTTAAAATGTTTACCATTTCCCAGTTGTATCTTTGACCTCAGACTGCACTAATGTTGTGCCATTTTCAGGTCTAATGCCAATCTCTGTCTTGCAACATATCATCATTTTAATGCCTGATTTACACTCTGAATTATGGTAATTTATTGTAATAGTGTGGTTTGACCTTTTCAGTATATCCCATTTTTATTGGCTAGATGTTTCATCCCTTTCCCCAGAGGTTAGCAACACTTCGGGGGGAACAGGATGAGGTGAGCAAGCCTATCAAAGCACACAATACTGAAAAGGGCAAAATGCGAGAGCATCCTGTTAATTCAGGGACTAGGGAATGCATGGAAATTCAGAGGTGATATTTGTGACAAACAGCATGACAAGAGCAGAGATGACACGTTGTCAGCATTATAGATTAAAGGGCATCTTCAAGAATGGCTTGATGTCCATGAACCTCCATGTGTGCAGCGAGGCGATGGAAACGCTTGTCGTGTCTGAACGTTGCCAGCCTGGGCATTGCCAGCATGTATGTTGGCATCATGGTTTGAATTTGATATTTATGGTTTGCGCACACTGGAATGTCCTTGAGAGTGGATGTGTCTGCTTTTAGAGGAAATCAGATTTGGGAACTGGAGTGTACTCTGATGAGCAAGTAGACATGTCAAAGGCCAAGACAGGAAGTAAAAGAGTAATCCTAAAGGCTTTTCTTTTTATTGTCATCTACCCTGAAACACTACCTATCTAGGGTAGGATCTGCAGACACACAATGAGAAAAGAAAATGATAACACATGTAGGTGTATTACGTAAAAAACAAAAACATTAAAATAACCCCCTACAACAAAAATCTTTGATAACAGCAAAGCTGAGCCCAAGGGCGGTGCCACTTCTTCACTCTGTTGTTGGGTATCAAGTTTGCTTTAGAGGACCCAGCCTTTCTTTCTTGTTCTAGGGGTTTTTGTTTGTGGTGGTTTGGGGTTTTTTAAGAACTGCCCTTTGACAGTCCTGAGAAAATAGGTGTTTGTGTGTGGCTCTGGAAAGGGAAGGCGAGCAGTCAGCTCTCATAATGGCCCTGTTGCCTTTCTTGGGAACAGCATCTTCAATCTTTGCTGTCAAGGAGTGAGAAATCACTGCAGTCAGGCTGGGACTGTACCTCTCCAAGAGGCAATTTGAAACATTTGCTAATACGACTCAGACAAATACGGATCTTCTCCTACCTCAGAGGGGTGGCGATTGCTATTATGAAGCCTTGGTGGGGAACAAGCGCAGAGAAATAAAGAGGTAAAGCTGGTGCTGAGAATTTCTTGCTTTAAGAGGGAAGGAAAGGTGCTACTGAAGCTGCTTTCAGTAGAATAGGCTGTAAACACAGTGGGGCTGGACCCATCTCTTTGGATTTGCACAGCTCCAAGCACAATTCATACCCGGTACTTCCTTTGGGCAATATTGCTGCACCGATAATGAGGAAGAGAAACATGAAGTTTATCCAAAATAAGAGGAAAAGCTGATAGACATGCCTGAAGAAGGCAGGTAATCATTCCTCCTCCCAGCCTGGGAACGTGCCGACTGAGGGGCTGCACAACCAGGACTGCAGGATGCAGCATGAGGCTTGCCGCTACTGCCGCTTTTTACACGGCATTACTGACCCCCAGGCAGCAGGCGTAGGCCAATGTGACATGTTAACAGGGAGATTGAGGGAGACCATAAAAGTGTATTGCATGTATATAAAATCATATTCTCAGGTGCCTTTGTTTTCAATTGAGCCATCCAACTCATGTCTGCCTAAGAGTTAATTTATGGTGTTTACTCAAAGTGAACGGTCGAGGGCAGGCGATGGGATGTAGTTACCTAGTAAAACATCTTCCTCCTGCTTCAGCTGGTGGACATGCAATTCTTCTTCCTCTGTGTGTGCACCGGGTGTTTTATAATCTCGCAGGCAAACATTGGTCCTCTCCCCTTCACTCCAAAGGCCATTTCCATTATCCCTTGGTTGGGATGACTAGAAACAACAAGGCTTCCTAGTGTTAAGATTCAAATAAAAAAACCTTTGACTATCTCAAATTATATGACCTGTTCCTAATACCAGTGAGCACTTAGTAGCTCAGAAAGGATGTTTTCTTCCATTGTCTCTAATGGGATTGTACTCCCACAGTCTAAATTTGTCCAGTGGCCTTTGCCAGAAAGCTTGCATATGGCTATGGCCAGAGAGTGGCCTCATTTTTTAGCCACCTCTTTATTCAAGAAGTAGCTATTGAAGGGGCTGCAACATTAACTGCAACCCAGGGGTCCAGAGATTTCACTTCTTTTATGTAGCACCTGGGTTTACTTGACACTTTTCGATAAGTCATGCCCTGACTTATTTTGCAAAATTGATAGGAATTTCCTGCCTTTGAGACTTCTGCCCCTCAGTCAATTCTGGCTGAAACTGCCAACAGTTTGTCACTCCTAATGAGCACTGGTACCTATAGGCTGCTCTCTTAAACACAGCTAGATACATTTGTCCTTTTCCCTTAGATAATAAAAATAAAAAGGGTCTCAATCCTGACTGCACAGAAGTCCTCGAAGAAACTCAGTTTTATCCAATTGCATAGAGAAAGATTGCTTTTGCCCTGAAAAGAGTATTTTAGACTTGCCATGTATAACAGTATATGTCAAAGACGTCTGAGCAGGGGCTAGTGGAGCTCAGGACCTGAGTTATTCTTACCAATTTCTGGATGATCTGTAGCAAATTTTCTCTGTTTTGATGTTTGTTTGCCCTTACTGTAAGCAGAACAACAGCCACCTGGTGTGTCACTGGGATTTGCTTAGGTCACTCTGCTTGCACAGATCCCGTAGAGTCCTCATTTGGGACTTCATGAGAATTTGCTGATTAAAAAAAAAAAAAAAAAAAAAAAAAAAGTGGGACTTTTAGATAAAGACACTTCTGTTTTAGATAAAGACACTTCTGTGTGTGTCTTTATCACTGTCCCGCTGGTTGTTCAATCTAAATCTAAAGGCTGAATAATTAAAATATGGTAGGTGTATATTATAATGAGCTGACAAGATCATCATCTGCTGGAAGGGAAACAAAGACAGGACTGGGTAGTTCCAGAATCACCAGCTTAATAAGCAGGCTCAAAAAACTACATGGAGTGTGATTTCTTCCAGATTTTTAATCCATTCAGTTGCTCCTACAGGGATACAGACAGAAGTACACACAAGAAAAAGATGGCTACTTTGTACATACTATCATCTTCATTAGTTTGATGTGCAAATGGTTATTTAGAAATACTAATATCTGCAGTAAGCGGTTTCAGATGACTGCACACACAACGAGGCATATAGCTCTATGAACATATTGTGGACACTGGTGCCTTTGAAAACTACTCCTTTTAAGCTTCCACTCGCCTCCTGCCACTGAACTGGGATTTTGCACAAGCGTTTTGAAGTAATTGTTTTAGCGTTTTCATGCTCGCTTTTAAAGTAGATCATCCTCTGTGATCACAGACAATAGACATGATTGTTCAGTGGTCTCTTATTCTAATCTAGCCAGCCAATTTGCTTTACTGGGATTTCCCTCTCCCCTGCATTCACATCTCAGAATGGTAGGACCAAACAAAGTGAAGCGGATCTAATTAACTTCTCTCAAGGGTATTGACTGCCTGCAAAGGAAGAGGAAAGCAATGAGGAACACATTATGAGAACCTATTCATTGCCAGCTCACACACAGTAGCAAACCTTCCTCTTGCAAAACCATGGTTTACATAAATTTCCTTATTTGATTGTGTTTCCTATTTCATAGAGGCACCAGGGGTTATGTGAACTCTTATGATTTCCGAAGACAGAAAGTCAACAGGAAATAAAGCAGAAATGCTTTGTATAAACAGTGGAAATTAGAAATTCGTAATTAGGCTTCATTCATTAGGAGGATGAAAAGAGAAATTTAAAGTAGGTTGATATATCATCTTTTCTGTTTTAAAGCATATCCATGTGCAGACATAAAAAATAAGATTAATACAAGATCAGCTGTTACTTTATCTCCCTTTAACACCTATGACAACAACTAATACTTCACACCTATGCATAAGGTAAGCCCAAAGACTGGAAAGTCAAGTAAACACAACAAGCTGGTGGAATAACAGCCCCTGCAGGCAAGCTTTAGCAGCTAGCTCTTCCTTCAGCTCTGCCACCAAAGGGAATGGGTGCAAAGAAGATGCGTTGGCCACCCAAAGCACCTTACAGTTCGTCTAGAGAGGGTAACATGTTGATGCCTCAGCAGCATCACAGCTGAACAGCAGCAGAGCAACTGAGCATGGGCTACTTCAAGGGGTGAATAGTACTTCAGGGCATATACATTTAGGTGTCAGTGTCATAAGATACCAAAGTGGTACCATCCATCACTGTTTGACGCAGATAGCACAGCCCTGGATATCAAACTGAGCTTGTCACTGTAGTCTACGTGGAGCCACCAGCTCAGGACTTTGACTGTGTCCCTGTCCTTGGCACCAGTTTTGTAGACGACCCTGGGCTTCTCATCACCCTGTTTCTTCACTTCCCCTTCATGACTGTGCAGATTATAAAATCAACACTTTTATAAATAGTGTTGAGATCCATGGATGAAATCCCCGAGAGATGGGCTTTCCCCTCAAGATTTATTATACGGAGCTTACAGCACTGTTGGAAAATGTAGCACTAAGAGTTGGACTTCTATGATTTCCACCTGCCTGAGTTGGAGAGTTACCTAAAGGCCAGAAGTTCAGATTAGTGCCATTTAAAACTGACAGCCAAACTATTGCTTGCCTCTATTTCCCCAAATGGAAACCACAGAGTTAATAACATCATACAGACACTCCAAGGTTTAATCCACAACTGTCGACCTACAGTCATTCTCCCATAATGAAGTGCTCTCCAGAAACTGATGTCAGCTAAGTACAATAGAGATAAAAAAGGGAGTTCACATGCCGCAGTGATAAGAATGTCACTGGATAGATGGATTGTATCTATGGTGAGATATGTTACACGCTTGTGAGAAGGCAATAGCTGTCATCTGTAGGAGTGCATCTGCAGAAGAGTTCCATGTGAAAGAAGGCCACAAAGGTACCACAGGCATTGTCACTTTTGACTAATGAGAATCTGTGTTTGTCTGTGTAATGGAAAAGTCATTGTCACCTGTTGACACAAACTTTAAAGGACTTTTCATGTATCCTTGAAATTCTGGTGGAAATATCTGTTCACATGATATGCAGTTTTCTCCAGCTGAACAATCACATTGCCTCAGGGTCACCTCTGCTATCAGAGACACAGACCTCCCAAGGCAGAGAGGAACGGAGTGAAGCTGAGATACAGTTACTTTCTCCTCCACAAAATACAAATGAACCTTTGCACCTCTCTCCTCTGAAGCATTAAATAGTTAGTAAGTCTTTCTGACCATAGTACTATGATGACATAGATGAAGATGGTGTGTCAGGCTTGCCAAGGTAGCTTGCAAGCATCTGGGAGCTATTTTCAGATGTCAGAAGTTAACAAGGTGCCGGCTTTACTGCTAGATTGAAATCCATTCTGAACATCCATGTTTCTGACACAATCTGTTGATTGTCATCCTTATTAAAATATGTGCAAATAAATGCATAACAGCATCTTGCCAGAAATTATTGTCATTCTTATTGTACCCATAATGTGCGTGTCCAACACAATCTCAGCATTTTCTAATGAATATATTTCCCTATCAGTTTCTGCAGTATGAAAGCCCTGGTCTTACAGTGCCGTCACAATATTTTCAGCACTGGGGCTCAAGACATGTGCCTTGGATGGCATGGATGCCTTAGACGTGTGGAAGAGGGAGAGGATTAAGGATAGGGAAAGAAGAGGGAAGGAACAATGTATCAGCTGCATCAGCACTATATCGAAACAGAAAAGATTGCAAGAGACATTAAAAGCTGTAACCTGAGCAGAATAACTCTCTTCTGGGTACAGCTGCAAGCAGTCAGTGCTCCCAGAATATTTTTGCTGGTGCAGCATCACCTGGTTTACAACAGAACTTTTTTATAAGCTTTTAAACTCCCCTGTGTCTTTGCAATTCCTATAGGAAGGCCAGCCTGGGTACTACTGAGCTTCAGTTCTTGCCTTCCTATGGACCTCTTGCCTTACATCAACCTTGTGTGGGCTCTCAATGCCTCTAGTTCTCTTTGTTCCAGCAGGGAATGTCCTGCTCTGCAGTCTCATCAGGTTATTGTGAAGGTAAGTAACTGCTGTTTGCTCAGGGAGTAGAAAGTAGGGGTCATTCACACTGGGATATAGAGAGGAGCAATGAATTGAGGCAGCAGCCTGGAGTTAGGGCCACTAAGTATTTTGCTGGGGGGAGGTTCAGGCAGGTGACCGAAGAAAGCCTTCCTTGCCCTTTGCTAACTGTCTTTGCTGACCAAGAGCCCAGAGCTGAAAGCCCTCTGCACTAACTGCTTTGCTAAGCTGACAGCCTTGTGCAGCTGTGCCACCGAAACCAATGCACAGGAAAGGCAGTGCTGAACCAGGCACTGAGAACCTGGTTTTCCCAAAGGGCTGTAGTATTGGTAAATGGTGGCAGAGCCTACCCTACTACCTTCCCTAAAGAAATGCAAAGCCTCATATTTGCCAGCAGTGAAGTGTTTGGCGGTTCCCAGCTCACTCTCACTTATTTGATGGCTTTTGCAGCTCAATGTGAAAAGCCCTCTGCAGTGGGAGCGCCCTGTTAATGGGTGACCATAAAGGCTGAGTTGTGACACTGAGATGTTTTAGGGACAACAGTGACTGGCACCTGGAAGAAGCATTAAGAGAAGATTGACATAATGATGGAGAAGCATGTAACAGCTGCTGTCCTCCCTTCTCTTTCTAAGGTAAAGAGAGTCACATGCATTAAGGTGAGCAGGCACTCACACGTGCGTATATTTAAACCATCCTCTGGATCCCTTAATGTGAATTAGTCTAAGATATCCATAGCAGAAATAGTTATTAAGTGCAGTAATTACCTGTACTCTAAAGAACGCCCAATTTGCATTCAAATGTATTCAGTTCCATATATTGTGCTACTGCACTTAATAAACAGAATGATAGGTGGTTTATAGGCCCAGGCTGTGCTTTTATCAGCTTTCCACTGTGGTCATCAATTAAATCATTAAATAATGAATGGATTGGTTCAGCTCTATTAAATGATAATCTTCTGTTCCATACATTCTGCAATTTTCACCACATGCACTGGGAAAATGTGTGCTCCTCTCTTTAAAGACATCAGAGCTGGATGCCTGTTCACACCAGGTGCTGAGTTAATCTGTACTGCTGCTGCACAGTGTAGCAGGGATTTGGTGCATCCATAAAGCCCAGGTTTCTTGGTGCTCAGCACCTGGGCAATGTGCAAAACTTCTCAGGCTGCAGCCCCGATTGTCACTCTTAATAAGGATCTTGTCCACAGCAGCTCCTCACTGGTCTTTTTCACCTATAGAAACTTGAATCCTAGCAGCAGAAAAAGCACATTGGAGAATCATATTTCTTCCTTTGCTGCCACTAAATACAATGAGGTTTGGGGAACCCAGAACAACCCCGGGACTTGTTGTGAATGCTTGCTAAGACCCTGGGGCCATCACTTGGCCTTTCTGTGTCTCAGTTGTCCTAGTGGGTAAAGCAGAGAGAGCAGGACTTCACAGCAGGGTCATAAGGACAAATTAATGTTTCAGAGATACTTCTGTAGAGTACTGCTGTATTCGGCCAGAGGCAGGTACGTTACATGGAGGCTAACAGATTAAACATGTCCAGGATGGCTCCATGGCACATGCAACAGCAGAGAGCATGCTAGCTGCCTCAGAGAGGGCAACGGGTGCAAGGTGCCTGGTGGCAATGAGCCCTGCAGCCCGCCAGCTCTCACGCTGGCTCCAGGCGCTGCAAGGGAGCGCACAGGGGGCCCAGCCTCACCAGCTACCACTCAAACAGATTACCTGCAGAGATATGAACCATGAGCTATGGTCTTGTCAGTACTACTGCCGGCTGTGGGGTTGAGCTGTACAAGTTAGTGGCCAGGATTTTGAAAGTGGCCCAGGTTCAGGGACTTACTGAAATGCGGGTGCTTAACTCGCCGAAGTCCCTTAGGATCACCCAGCTTGATGGCTAAAAACAGGCAGGCAGCATCCTTCGGGCATAGCCCGTGACCGATACAAGGCTAATTCAGTAAAGCTTCTCGCATAAGACAGTGGACTATATTTTGTGCCTGAGAGGAGACCGATGCAGCAAAGATGCAGAGCAGTGCATTTTAGAGAGCAAAACATTAATTTTTAGGACAGCAATCCTCCTCCTCGGGAATCCGTCCTCTCCTGCTGGGTGAGTGAGAGCAATATCTGATGCTTGCTGGGTTGGCTTGCGCAGACGTTGCACTGCTGTTATCTTCCTTCAGTGCTTTGTATAGCACTTGGGGAGGACTTGGCAGGGGGAAAGGTGTTTCTTAAACTGAAAGTCTCCTGATACTATGCCATAGAAAAGCTTCGTTAATTAAATCACAGTCGCCAACAGGGAGGGCATTTTCCTGGCAGTTAAATGGTTGTAGGATCTGAGGGCCCCAGGCAAAGCCAAAGGTATGCAGTCCAGCAAGACGTTAACTGCCAGGAAATATCCCAACAAGACAGCATTATTGCAGTAATTCACTTAATAAAACACTCCGGTTTTCCTCTGGCACCATAGGCACCAGGAAAGCATTGAGAAAACATCCAGCTGTTTCTATATATCATTCTGCTCTGCTGGTAAAAATAGCAGAAGTTGCAGGGCACTGACACCTCTTAGCCTGAACTGAGCCAGGGCTTAAGGAACCAGGATATGACCACATAGCCAGTCAGTAGTAAAACTCCTGAATTGTCCCAGGCTTGCTAAGAAACTCTCTACTGCTCTGTGGGAAAAGAGGACCAAGGCATTCACCTGGATTCGGGTTTGTCCCAGACTAACCCCAGTGATCCTGAGTCCTCCCCGGGGTCAGTTCCCTGAGTGTAAAGCAGGAAAATAAAAAGATTTGCCAACCTTTGCTCAACTTCTCTCTGCAGAGTGCAAAGCCTGTCAAAAGTGGAGTCTAGCTCTTACTTTGTGCAGCACCGAGCACAGTAAAATCTGCCCCCAACACATTTTGCAAACTTGAGCCAAACCTGCAGTTCACTGAGACTTTTTAAGAGATTAGTATTACTTTTGTGGTAGGAGGTCTTTATCCACCCAAGTCTCTCCAGAAGTAATTGCTCCCTTAAAAAAAGCAAATGAGATCATCACTCTCAGCTTAATTTTTCCTTGTTATTGCCTTTTACATATACAAGTAACGATCAGCTGCTTGAACACCTCCAAAGCCAACACTTAGGGACATGCTGAAATCTCTTTCTCTCTAATGAATGACCGTGTCATATCAGGGGCAGTTCATGGACCAAAAGAAGAGACTGTATTTAGGACTGGCTCCGTTGTTGCCTCCAGGCCTTCAAGACCTCTGAGGCATGTGAAACCCCTGGTGCCATAGTTGAGTGCCCAGTGCAGGGTCGGGTTACACACCACATGCCAGTTTGAAGAAAACTGCGCGCATTTCCATGCCTGTCTACCTCACCCATATCAAAATATGACTTTCACAAAGTTCCACATGGTTAAGGGATTCCTGGGATTTCCAAACAACCTTGCAGGAGAGGTTACCAAGTTACAAATGGAATGCTTTGCTTCAGCTTCTTCCACAGAAAGATTTCTAAAGAAACAGTGGGCTCTCAATTTGCTGAATAAATCCCATAAGGAAAGTCAGAGTCATTTTCAGATGTTATTTAGATATTACTTAGATATCGAAGCACCTAAAACGCAGTGAGGGTCCATGTGGTTTTAATTCCCAAAAGCCTCTATCACTTCCCAAATTGGGATTTGAGCTCTGAGTCACCTCCTAAAACCATCTTTCTACCTCAACTCTTGCTCGGTTGCATTAAAAAAAAAAAAGAGAGAGAGAGAGAGTCCTAAGCTCCCGGGGCTCAGTTGTGATTCTACTGAAATCAGCAGCACAACTATGATTGGAGGGGAGAGATAAGATTTACCCCCTCTTTTTGCCCTCCTATTTTGCAAAAAGTACGTGCTGTGCACACGATGTGTGGACTCTGCACCAGCTGCCCTGAAATGACTTGCAGCTTGCAGCTCTTTCACAGCGCTCAGCTAGCGAGATGAGAGCTGCTACAGAAAACCCTAAGATAGCTAGTGAGACAGGCTTCCACTGTCAGAGAGCTGAGAAGTGCTGAAAGGTTTGAGGTATTATTGTCACTGCATTGACTTCTTCCTCCTGCTGTATGAAAAATTGATTTACTGTAGCTGTAAAGAATTTGCAATGTACTTACATAGGTGTAATTGGTTAGAGTACTAGCTGAGAGATACAATAGAGCATTTGGCAGTCCTCTGCCATATTCCTGCGTTCAGAATAACAGATGCAGTGGAGGGGAGCTGCACAGCGGAGGAGATTGCTGTAGTAGGACTGAGATGGAGGAGTCTGCCCATTGCTGTGTGGCACCACACATGCAAAAATTAATAGTTTTTCTTTTTCCACCTACCATTAATCTACAGCTTGCAAGAATTGCAATTAAGCTCATTTAGAGTAGGATATTGTATGCAAAACACTAATATGAGGAATATAGTCATCTATATTAGCTCCATTTGTCAAAATAATAGTATAGCAAAAAAGGCTTGTCTCACGTAGCTCTAAGCCTGAATGAGCAGTGTGGAGTTCAAATGCTCTTTTCAAAAGGAAGGTCACTAAATAGCACTTTTCCAGCCCTCTGATCTGATTCTGATCTTCCTTTTAGTGGTTACACTGAAGTGCATCGTCCTGGGAGTCTCTCACCTAGATTAATGAAATCATTGCCTGGTGTAATGTTTGCATTGGGTGAGGATCTTCTGGAAATGCTTAGGGATGCAAGCAGAGACCAGGCTACCCAGTGGCTAGAACTTCAGGAGACAGAGCCAAAGCCTATCACACAGGCAATGCTTGTGCCTGCTGCACTGTCACACATCCAAAGCCACCACAGCTAGCACAAGCTCCCTGCAACCAGGCCACATAATGAGACACAGCAGTCCTACATGTGCTGAGTTTTGCAGCTCTTTTTCCTGGGGGAAGGAGGGAGGATAGCTACACTGACTCACTGCGAAACCTCTGTTATTCAGGTAATGATGCCTTTAAAAGAAATCAAGGAAAGGCTTCAAACCAGAGAGGTCCAACTAGCTGTTGATTGCCTGTGCTCAGCAGGCAGGGCTGAGTCTTGTTGAAGGGCCTTACCAGGAGAAGGTTGAGAACAGGAGCTCTGAGTTGGGAAGTGATCGAGTTCACTGTTTTAGTAGGCAAAGGGAGAAAGGGGATGGGTTCTTTTAGAGAATATCTAACAGGAAATTACTTACAACAGTGAGTACCTTGGTCTATTTGTTTACTATTCAGGAGGGTAAATAGGGGGCTGAAAACTCTCCTTCCTTTCTCTCAAATCACTGCAAGTCACACAGCTTCTGCATTGCAGGGCGCTGCTCGCAAAGCAGCTCGGAGGGACCTTCGAGTTGCACTGAAGCTCTCTGCCCTGCCGAAGTTCAGCGAGCTGCTGTGCTGCAGGTAGGGATCTCATCCCTGAGCTTCAGTGACTTGCCGTAAGGGAAGCAGCGGGAGGCTGACAACTCCTGGGGCGGCCTGCGCATGTGCTGCAAGGCTGATGCATCCCAGATGGGTCCCTGTGCAATGTGAAACCGTTCTGTGCACGAAGCGGCTGTGAGTTTGGGATTTGGGGACATCTGGCAGCCCAGGCTGTGTGACATCTGGAAAACCAAGAGTTTGCCACCCAAAGTGGGACTCAGCAGGTCTGGGATTTGAACGCTCATCTGCAGCCTTGCAGGGCGAGGTCTGGGAGGGAGTAATCTTTCCCTCCCTGCTTTTGTAATTGTGTCGGTGTATTTGCTGGGGCTGTGCAAGCTGAAGCGCTGACAAATTGGGAAGGCAACATTCTTCTAGGAGGAAAAATTGGGAAAGCAGCTACAACTGTGAAGTGTCCAGCCCATATTAGCTGCCAAAGCTGTTAAGTAACAAAATTGCAATGCACTCTGGTTTCAGATGTTGTCTGTTCTACCATCTTAGAAACAGGCCTCTTCCCACCACGGTTTGTGCAGCAGTGACTGGAAGTACTTGAGAAATGCTATTGTCTGAGGCGGCTTGCACTTTGCATTTATTCTTCCTGTGTTTGAAAGGTGAAGTATGATGAAGGCTGAGTCTGGTGTGTCTAAACTTTCTGTTGATGTGGAGATGGGAGACAAGCCACAGGGAGCACCTGAGGTTTTGAGCTCTCAGTTTCCAGCAGAGATCTGGATATTGTATGTATTTGGCCTCTGATCCATTGATAATCCCCACGCTCTCCCTCCTTTTAGCTAGTGGATGCTCTGACCTTGTTATTGAATGGGAAACCTCTTGGGCTATTTATTATTTAACACTGCGGATCTTGACTTTCTATTTACCTTTCTGCCGCTTAGTGCTACGTGCTGAAGAAGTCCTTGATGCGTTGTCAAGTCCTTCCATGAGATATTTGGCTTAAAATGATTGGAGCACTCTGCGTATCACCTTTCTGTGTAAAGCTGGCTGACAAGGAAAGATTTTCTAGCTTGGTCTGAGAGGAAATGCAACAGATGCCTTTTTCACTCTCTCTGTCTCCTTCAGCAGAACTCAGATGAATTGCTTAATTTCAAGTAGATTTGATAATAAGGTGGAGATGTCAAAAGCTATTACATCTCTGTGCGTTGGCTTTTTTTTTTTTTTTTTTTTTTTTTTTTTGAACTTCTCTGGCAGCTAGTAGAGATAATTTGCTTGGGCCTCTTTTGTTTGGCTTCTGTAGGTTTGTTTTGTCTTATTTTGTTTTTCCTCTCCTTTCAAAGGAAGGACAAAAGTAGTTGCTCCCTACTAGCTGCCAGGGCGTCCAGGCTCGGAACCAGCTTGTATTGACTTTGCTCTCCCAGGGATCCTTGGGGAACCGCTGTCCCCTGTGTCCTCGGTGAGGCAGGTCTGGGTTCGGGATGAGCCTCCCCAAAGAGCAGGGTGTTTAGCACTGCACAGGCTTGAGTTTTGCCCAGAGTGGAAGGATTGAGGTGCTATTCTGTGAATGACCTTTGCAACCCGCCTGCGTGCCGTTAAGTCGCTTTCCCCACGTGCGAAGCAGCGGTATTAATAACACTCCTATTCACACCAGAGTCTCCTGGGCAGCTGAATGACAGTATGAATGTGGATTAATATTCCTTAGCCACAAGGGACTAGGAAGGAGCTGATGGAAGCATAGCTTGTGAAATTAATAATCACCACCCACTCGGAGGAAAAGGAATTGGATTATAGGGGCTCCAAAATTAATAGTATCCTGGGCAGGCAGAGGCTATTGAAATATTCATTGGGTTCAGATAACCTAAGACAGTAAAGAAGCAAGAGCGGTATGATGCATTATGTAGCCATGGGCCATGCTGAACCGCCGTTCCCAGCTCGGGGTCGGTGCTCGGGAGCTGTCTATTTTCTGCGTGTTCGCAGTGTGGCACTAATTGGACAGAGGTACACTGTTATTGACGGGAGCATGGATATACACTGATGAGTGCTGCCAGGTATTTTTATGCATAGCATAAATAAAGCAGCAAGTGACACTCTCGGGCTGAAGTGCAGGGAAAGCGTAGGAGAGAAAGACCTGGATTTGGCATGCTAGGACCTTGTTGGCAGTCCTCCCCTGCCCCAGTCCCAGGGTGCCTGTCAGCCTGGTCCCTGTGTCCCTGGTTTGAGCAGCTCTGAAGAGCTCACAGCACTGTACGAGGCCCGGGCTGGGGCATCGCCATGGGACAGGGCAGGGGCCGAGCACGGGAAGATACATTTGCTCTCAAGGGACACATCAGCCCATGCCAGTGGGAGAAAATCACCAGCTTTCCACCCAAACACATGTGACTGGTGAGAAAGACAGTGAAACGGCTGTCTCCCAGAGGCTGTCCCCAGAAAAGGACTGTGGCCTCCCAGAACCTGCTATTTTTGAGTATTTAAATTCCATGGCGCTGGGACAACTGCAGGAGGCAAACATCCAAAACCACCTTTGGGACAGGGGTACATGCTAACCTGCCAGGAAAAGGGCCAGGTTCAGTTTAAGTAGATAAGTGGCCTTTGCATATCGAAAAAGCTCCTCCTGGGAGCTCTGCTGGAAGCCAGGCCCTCCAAAGACCCCTCCAGGTGTCAGAAATGCATGTCCATGGCATGCCCTGCAGGCTAGGGAAGGAGCCCAGGGGTCAGCGTCCCTGGGTGTGAATACATAAAATTCACCTTAGAAATCAAGCTTAGCTTGGCATGGTTATCAATCAGGGTTTGGAAAAACTGCTTGCACTAGTTACAGAAATGATGATTCTTCAGTCCACCTGATGCTTTGCTGGGAGGACCAGCAGCAGGCATGGGAAATCCCCAAGGGCTGAGAGGGCAGATGGGCACTCCTTTCCCTTACACCATCTCCAAGAGCTGTGCCACCAAGAGAGCTTGGTCTCTGGAGCAAGCTGTAGACCAGGAGCCCAAGTACTGGGGTGTTTTTGCTTACTTTAATGCCTGAGCTGCCTCCTATTGCCTTGGTTGCCCCATGCAGCAAGCAGCAGCGAAGGAAGAGGGACGCTGTGAAAGCCAGATCTGGCCCATGCTCCCCTCCCGTTTGGAGGTTCTGTGGAGCTGTGGCTGTTGCCTCTGTCACTGGTGAAGTGGTCTCCTCCCACCCCCAGCCAACAGCAGTGGGCATGGAAAGAGTTTCCATTTTAAACAAACAGCCCCTGCTCTGAAAACCTATTTCTGACGCTATTTAATCTGTGTCCAACCAGCAAGCTCTGGGGAGAGTGCTCTGACCTCCCTCTAAAAATTGAATCTATGGCAAATCTGCATCTGGTGTGATGATGCCATTTGTAGCTCAGAAGAGGCTTGGCAGGTTGTGTTGATTAGGGAGGTAGCCATCTGTAAAATAACATGTACGCACGCGCAAAATGGTGTTGGGCTGCCAGCCAGGTGCTGCATGATATTCTCCCTCTGTCTGTCTGTCCCTCCCTTCCACCACACAGGTGCGCAGTGGCACCTGACACTTGGACAGGGAGACACATCGCCCTGGCCCAGGGTCACCTCCAGGAATGCACTGTATACTCTTGTCCCCTGGCTGCTCTCTGGAGTGTTATCTCCTCCCAGCTGCTTCTTTCTAATCTACTTATGCTCCATGCATTTTAAGGGAATGGAATTGATAACATGTAATTATTTAAACATAGCCTTTGTTTTTCTTTCTGTTCCTGTCTGAGGCAAGTTGTCTCGAGAATGGCTCTAATAAGCAGGTTAGGTTGTTGCTGGTGGTTGGCCTCATGGCTGTCTGAACCCTATGGAAAGCAGTTGAGATCCAGGCCTCGCAACATGCTGTGGAAGCAGTGTGCCTGAGAAGAAGAAGTGCATGTGGGAAGGCAAAGCCACCACTAAATTAAACTGGTTGCACTATTAAAGAGGCAGGCATTTCCACTATACTGATAATGTCAAAGTCCACCAAGCTAATGCAAGATATGTCGTGACACTGTTGTGTTGCCAGTGTGCTGATTTACCTCCTTTAGTGTGTATTTTAAAGGGCAGATCACTACAGGAGCTCGTTATTTTATGAATTTAAATTAAAGATTTGCCAGAAATACAACAGTATATGTTTAACAAATTAGTAATATGTCATAACCGAGTGTTTTCTACAGCTCAACTCTCCTTCGGGAGCACCAGTAGCATTTGATCTAACTCTGCATAGGGGTAACTAGAGCAACTCAATTAAAAAGCTGCCCCTGTGATGTTCAGGGGCCAGTCAACTCTCCTTTACTGATGGAGGGAGGATCTAGTGCCAGTGCAGTATATCCAGAAAAAAAAGATTGCCATTGTGCATGTAAGAGCTGATCTAAACTTTAACGATTTTGCAAAACACATCTCCCTTTCATCCACTCAGGCTGCATAAACTGGAGTTAAGCCTAGGCAAGTTTACTTAAGTAGAGCTCTCACTGACTATAAGCTGGATAATGGGTTTGTTTTGCTGTGTTTACAATGAGCAAGGAAACACTGGATGTGACCCAATGCATGTTTAAAATCAGCAGGAGCCTTTCTGGTGAAGCAAAGTCTCCATATGAGTTCTGCAGTAGATATCTTGATAGGTTTCGGGCAAAGACCTCCTCTTAACAGCTGGGGTGAGAAGAGTCCTAGAGGGACATGGAGTCATGTCCAGTGGGGGTGTGTTTCCCTACTCCTGCACTGATGGCTCAAAAAAAATCCTAATGAGATTTATGAGGCTGGTTTAAAACAGAGAAGTTGCCTTGCCAACAAGACACATGTCTGCTACATAAAAAATATGATGATGAAGGGGTGAGATGACAGCTTTGTATCCATAATGCTTTCATCCCAAGGTGCCTTTATGCAACTGCTAAATATTTAATTTCCTTTAACTTCCAGCCTCAGATATTTTTAGTAGAAGTTGAACCTTCTGCCCCTATGAGTAGGGTGGGGACAAGGCTGCATGGATTCTTCCCCATTAACAAAATGCTGAGGGCTAAGGTAATCAGGGGAGATGTTTTTGGAGTGGGGTTCTTCTGCAAGAGCTGTCCTTGCACGCCCTATAATCCCTAGGTAGAAACAGTTATGGAAATGTAGCATGTGATTCATCTTGTCCAGCAATACGTGTCCATGCTAGCTGAGGTGGTTCACGTCCTGGAAATGCCTGCTTTCTGCTAGACACTTAAGAGTAATCGACAGCCAGCTCAGACATAACTCCAAACATCCACAGCATATTTAGCTAAGCGAACTAAACACCACTGCTGGTGCATCCAGTGTTGTGAATACTTCGTGCCTCTCTGAAAGGAGCTCAGATGCTCCCTTTCCTTGGGTACACTGCTGCAAGGCAAAGCTTTCTTGGGTGCCCTTGGCTGGAGCCCCAGAAGCTATGAAGTCCTGAATCTCTTGTCACTTAAACACTTCTAGCCCTTGGGCTTTAATGCAATTCTAGATACCAAAAAGTGTCTCCAGATGTCTGTTCTGTTTGAAGAAGTGTGAATAGCTCCCTCGTGCCGTTCAGTTGCCGGGTTGCAGGTGACTGGTGTCCAGCCTGCAGTGTTCAGAGCTGTCCATGCAGAAGTTCCTTAAAACATATGCACACAGTATCCCCAAAGCAGCTGCAGTGTTGCATTCAGCAGGGAACGCGTATGACTGAGAGACAGACAGGCTGCTTCTCCAACAGCTCTCACTATCTCCTTGTGCTTTTTCAGAGCCATCTTGAACAGAAATGAGAATAATAATGTAATCTAAGTGGGTATTATGCTTTATGAAGCTTTAAGTGAAGCTGGAGGTGTGAATTGTAGCACTCTTTCTGTGCTGCTGCAAAAGGGAAATATGAGGACAGGATTGTGAATTTGGGTTTCCAAGGCCACTAGCATGCAGCGTAATTAAAAAATACTGAACCATATGTGCCCCAGAGAAGGCTGCTGCACTTCCCCGTGGCATAGCTGTGGAGCTGAATGCTTAAGCTAGCTAGAAGCTGTATCTCCTAGGAGGATGAGCTTTCATGTTGCATTCTTTCTTCATTCCCCTTCAATCCCC
Organism: Rhea pennata; assembly: GCF_028389875.1. Taxonomy (NCBI): domain Eukaryota; kingdom Metazoa; phylum Chordata; class Aves; order Rheiformes; family Rheidae; genus Rhea; species Rhea pennata. The sequence continues at coordinate 10,255,529 of NC_084682.1, forward strand.
CAAAATCAGTGATTGATTTTTAAAGCCGCAGGTAAGAAGAATGAAGAGGCAAATTTCTGATTCTCCTTCTCACCCAAATCCAAAGCTTAGTATTTAGTGATTTTTGACTTCTCTTTAACAGAGAGAAACTGCTCCTGATGAGGAAGCCCAGCCTGAAGCTGTTGGAGATGATGAAAAGGCTCCCGCTGACCCCACTAGCATTGCATCAGGAGTCATTCACAGTCACTTTGTAGGTCTGGGCCCATCTCAGGGCTCTCCTAACCCCAAATGTGAAAGGTGTCAGTGTGAGTTGGAAATTGAGTTTTGACCCTTTATGCAAACCTGAGGAGCGGTGATGTGAGGGAAGAGGGGCAACCCAGAATATGTGACTTCTCAAGGAAAAGCCTGCTTAACATTTTTGGTTGCTCACTCTGAGCTGGAATGAGGTCAGCATTGCTGATATTATGGACCAACTATTGTCCGGCTAGGGCTTTGTGCCATCCTAACATTGACCTTGTCCATCTGCCTTGGTGCAGTTCAGAGGGTCAGTCCAGGTGTCTGGCTTTCTGCTAGCCTCTGTCTCCCCAGAAACAGTGTAAGAGTGGCTCAGTGCTGTGACTGTCTTCTACTCTGTGCAATCAGGGCCTTCATCTTTGGGCTTGTTGGTGGTATTCACAGGTGTGATACGAGTAAGTTGGGTCTTTTGGTGTGTTCAAGCTGATTAGGGATTTTCTTGGCTGCTGAGACATTGACAGTGTAGTGGAAATTTCTTCCCTCTGTTTGAAAAGGCCTGAACACAAAGCACCTTCTCTTCCGTTGCTCGTTCGTCCATCCCGCAGAGGGCACAAGCGGTGCCAGGCCGCATGAATACTGTTTTACACCGGTGCAAATAACACCTCGCACAAGACCGCTTGCTCAAATGAACCAGGTGCCTCTTTCCTTTGCAGCCACCCCCGGGCAGGAGCGTTCCTGGGCTGCGGCTCCCCGAGCCCCTGCCGCAGGCGGCAGTGCGGCTGTGCCCCGCTGGCGTGCCGAGGGCTTAGCGCGGTGAGAGCGGAGTGGGAGGAACAGGGTGCCCCAGCTCAGCACAGGGACAGCAAGGCAAAACTCAGCGTACGCAGTGTCAGAAATGGCTCCGAAGCAATCCCTGTAACAGCCCCGCTGGAGCGCTCTGTGAAAACCTGGATGGGCTCTTGCTCCCGCTGCCTCCGTCCCCTCCGCTCACGGTGCTGGCAGGTGGCACTGGATGCCAGCCTGGGGAGGAGGATCCTTCCCTCTGCGAGAGCTCAGTGCTCTGATCCGGGTCCTTGGATTAATAAAGCTACAATAGCATGTGTGAGCCTGTCTGTTAGTGTAGCCAGCAAAGATAACTGTCCTGAGCTCCTGCACCCAGGAATCCCCTCCTGCCCACTCCGGAGGGGGAAAGGCTGCCTTTCAAATGATGCCCAGATGCTTGGTGATGGGTCCGGAGAGGGATTTGACAGGGGAGTCTTTTCTTCTCCAGTAGCTGCAGTAGCTGTGCCAGCTTGTATGAACCAAGTCTCACACTGATTTTTTTTTTTTAACCCTTGTGATCCCCTGAAGGAAAGTCTCCAGATAAAACTCTCAATAACCAGCCAGAAAATAGTATTGATTCTTCAGTGTCCTCTCGTCTGAGCTTGCAAACCTTTAATTCACCACCTAGGTTAAAATGTGTAGTAAAAGGAAAATGTCAGGAAAATGCACTCCTGTCCGAACCGCAGCACGCCAGGGCACATCACCCTCCCGCATCCCACCTCCTCCTGCGGCAGAGCGGGTACCTCTCTGGTCCGCCATGCGTGCTCCGGTAGCCCCAGAATTGCTGGAATCTGGCTCCCGGCAAAAGGCTGTAAAATCAATTAAAACTGTAAAACAAGCAGAGAGACAAAAGTCAGGAAGGCAAAAGCTGCACAAATAATTAACACCAAATAAATCCTTGTTCTGTGCCAGGGACTCTTTGGATTAAGGGCTGTCTGGCTGACAGTCCTCCCTGTGCTCCAGCCTGTACCTGCACTGACAGGACTTGGATTTTACGGCTTGCTGTAGCAATAGCTAATCTTAAGTTCAGAGGTGGAGAACTTGGTTCATTTTGCAGTAGCACTTTAGAAAGCAGACCTGATATCAGGATGCTCCCATTTCCTGGTGTCTATACAGGAGATGAAAGGGAACGGTCATGGAGCACTTCAGAAGGGTATGGTAAGGCCACCTAGTTGGTTAGGGAAAGCAAAAATGAGAGGTCCTACAACTTGAAAAGAGACCATAAATATTATGTGAAATCCAATGCTTAAGTTCAAGCTTGATGGTGGCCACGTATTGCAGGATGTCAGGCTGCTGCTTAAAAAAAAAAATTCTGGACCAGGACTTTCCTATAGTTGTTTCTGAGTTTCATTTGGTTGCATCTTGTGTGGCTGCCTCCATGAGTCTCTGTCACAAATGGGCTGCCACCCCTGCTCTCGCACTCTTGCAGCGGCACAAACAGCAGGGAAAGTGCCTGCTGGCGATGAACCAGGCTATACCTTCAGCTGATGCAAGCTGGAGTTGCCCCACTTGCTTTGAAGTCCCCGGGCTGGTTTCTACCACCTGAGGCTCTCCCGACTAGCATGCGAATGGTTAAGCAGTTCAAACTGCCTGCTCAGGAAAGCACTTTGTTTGCCCTGAAGGGGGTGGGGGGTGAGAAAAAAAATCTGGAAAAAAAGACCTCTGGGAGACCTTGTAAGATTAAGCCAACATACCAAGCTGCTGAACAATGGTTGACATAGCAGGACTCCACTCCCCCTTCCCTCCCCCTGTTCTCCTATAGATCATAAACATATGCTCCATGCATGCAGACTTGCCGTCTTTTATTTCATTATGTTTCAGTTCTCTTCTATCGTCTCTTCTTATTCTGAGTGTGACACAAAAGTTAATTTGAAAAAAGGGATAAAGTGTCACATTCTCTTGAGAAATGAACATGTAAATGGCCTGGAAGCAACATCATTTTTCTCTTACTTTTTTTTTTTTTTTCCTCCCAGCATTAAATCTGCTCTCCTGATTCACCATTTCAATAGCAGCTTTGAGGAGGATGGATGCTTTGATAAGCGAAACTAAGATTGGAGCAGCAGACTTGGAAGTTGGGGTTCTCCTACCTCCCCCTCCTAATGCAGTTAAACCTCTTCTGAGACACTTGAGTTAATGCATCAACCTGGTTCTGTGCTAAGTTGTGAAGATGCTTGTATCCCTAGCAAGGTCCAGACAGGCTGGTACCTCAGGCACATTGTCCAGCCTGACCTGGTCTGCAAGTCAAACTAAAGAGAAGTTGAAGAGTTGAAGATCTTGTTTGTTGGCAGCTCCCACAGCCGACCCACTGGCAGCGGGAGGCATAGACACGCCTGTGCCGCACCTCTCCTGGCAGGACTGTAGGAGCACCCAAACGAGCAAGCAAAGGGGGTCTGGCATTCAGCTCTTGGGCCTATTTCAGACAAGAGAATGTGACAATGCACATGCTGCAGTGGGTTAAACGTGGGTGTCCTCTAACCGTGCGCCCTACTAGGGAGAACGATAGCTAAGACAAAACAAGTGATTTCTTTGTTCTGTTTTGTTTTGGTTTTTTAATTGATTACTTTGGAAGGAAGATTCAAATTTTTAAGAGACTTTTGAAAACAGAGGATATATGCATACATCAGAGGCTCCAATTATCCAGAGAAAAATACATAGCTCAAAAAAATAACCCTCTCTTAGACTTCAGCACTATAACAAAATATTAATGTTTAAAGATATTCCTTCTTAATATTTCAGGAAGCAATTGGAAGTCCCACAGTGTAGTTCATTCTACTTTTTAAATGGAAATATTTAACTTGGAGCAACAGAATTCACATTGGCTCAAAGATAAACTTTCCTTGGCAGTTGCAGCTCATGTATAATGCTAAAAGCAGTTCCATCTTTGCAGTGGCATTTTTTTTTTAAGATAGTCTTGGAAAGCCAAGCTCTGAATTAGAGGAGGGCTTGAGCAGCTGGTATTTTGTCGATGAATCCAGAAGCTTGTCTGTAATCAGGAGTAGGGGGAGAAGGGCTGTCTGGAGGGGGAGGGAGGATTATCGCAGAAGGTCAGGCTAATTAAATCTGGAGAAGTCACCAGAGAGCCCAGTGTTTCTACATATTATGTCTTCAAAGCTTCCACTCGTGTGGGACATGATAAGCAAGAGGGTCATCCTGACACTTTCATCTTCTCATGAAAGGGCAAGAGTTGAGCCAAAAAAAAAAAAAAAGATGTTGATTACATAGGGAGGGAGGGACAGAAATATCTGCCGGTTCTAACAGCTAATGTGTCTCCTAGGGCTCCATACGCTGCTTCTGCTTATTAATAGTGTGATTTTTTTTTTTAAAAAAAAAATGCAGATCAAGTGCTGTATTGCATGAACTTGTGTTTAGCATGCATTCCCACTGGCCGCTGAGATGAGCCAGCCAGCCTTCCCCTCCACCCCCACAAGCGCTTCACTGGCACACATCTCCCCTGACTTCTGCACAAATATGAAAGTGGAAAAGCAAACGTGTGGGGTGCATGTCGTGTTGTTAGAGCTTTCTCCGAGGAGAGGCGGGCTGGAGCACGTTGTCTCAGCATGTAGGCTTCTCCGTTTCGGTGCCACAGCTTATAGAGCAAAGTGTCTCTTCTCTGCTCTGGGAGATGCTGAGCACCAGCCAGTTTCTTTAACTGGGAACACTTGGCATGTATGAAAAATCAAACCTGTAGCATGTGGAACTAGAGACTTAGAGATTTATAGTAGAGAAATCTACCAGACTGTCGGGGTACCTTCCAGTACCAGCTCATCAATGTGCTGGTGCCCAGCCTCTGGTCCTGAAGCTGGTGCCCAGCCTCTGATAACTACCCTGAGCAGAGGCCTCCAGGAACATGAAGCTGGTGGACAGGAGGTGGGTGAAGGGGCAACTAGCTATTTGATGGAAAAAATGAACTGCAGAACATGCCTACACCAAAAAAAAAAAAAAAAAAAAATTAAAAAAAAAAAAACTTTTGCAACTGCCAGCACTCACGATTTTTGTCATGAGGCAGCACGATTTGGTATCCATTGAAAACCCCACCTCCAAGGGGCCTGGGGCTGTGTGTGTACACCTTTGCTTCCGCACAGATCCTTCCTGAGGGCACCTTTTTGCCCCAAGAGGACTAAAAAAACCTGAGAGTCCCTAAAACATCAGAAAATGGTGTGGGACTTTGAAGTGATGTGTGTGTGTGTGTGTGTGTTTTTTTTTTCTTTGTTTTTTTTTTCCCTTAGATAACCTCTAGTGACTTCTTTTTCCCAACGGTTGTAATTGATAATGCAGATCTTGAAGCTGAGCTTTAAGCAGAGAGATTGTCTTTGGAGATGCAACATCCTGGCATGATGGGTAGAGCAGTGACTCTGGAGGGGTTGATTTTGCATTTGTGCATCTTGGAATTAAGTCCTGCTGAAGCCTATAGATTAGCATTTGTTCTGTAACAGCCTGAGAAACAAAACTGAGTTTTGTTAACTCCTGTTATTAACATAGTAAAAAAGTGAAACAGTGGTCTATGGAATACAATATGGTATGAGCGGACCCTTCCTAGTAGTTTGCTGGACCCCAAAGGCTTCTTAAAGAAATAAGCTTGCCATTTGCAGGGCTAACATAGTAGCTCCAGCGTGAGCCTTCTGCCTCAGATGGTTACACCAACCAGTCCCTCTCTGACATGTCATGACTGCACAGCAAAGCGCAGAGTCACAGCAAAGCAGAGGACGCTTTCAGCAGCTCTTTGACTTCCACCTTTGACTTGTGCAAGAGCAGGCACAGGACCGCATGGGGGCTACAACCCTCCTTTGAGGACTGCCCAGACAGCTTGCGCCTGTGGCTAACACAGCACCCTGTGAATAGACCCATCACTGCCCGCGGTCGGGCTGTATCTGTGCAAAGGCTGCTTGTCAACTAATTGCAGGCTGCCTGGCATCCAGAAATCCCAGAAAAATGACTGAATTCCTCTTTCTGAGCTCAAAAATATAAACTTTAAAGTGGAAAATGAGGACACGTCTGGAGAAACCCAGACATGCAGAAGTCTCAGTCGTCTTTCTGTGTTGCTCCAGTTACTGCAGCAGTAGCTGGCTCCTGGCTTCGTACCCCTCCGGTGCGGGTAGTTACAGGCCACTGCAGCCGCAGAGGATACAGCAGTAGCAGTGATATGGGCTTGCCAGCTTCTTGGCCTTGTCTCAAGGTGCCTACAACTGCCCACTCTAGGACAGGGTATCAGGATAGATAATAATTACAGGGCAAAATATCAGGCTCGTTCACAAGAGCATCATTACCCATTAGATAATCAGGCATTAGCCATTCCAGTACTGCTGTTAGTTGCTTTTTAAAAAGCCGCTAGATATTAAGAAACACTTTAAAATTGCACTTATGATAGTGGGTTTTAAAGAGTAGGGATTCCTCTGATGTTTTCAGCATGGTAGAAAGCAGTAACTGATTCACAGATGCCTTTTTTGAAAATGTTCTAGGGAAAAGGACAAATTTTCATATCGGCAAGAGTATAAACTCACAGTGATGATCTAGTCAATATCCATAGCAGGACCAGGAAAAAGTTGGGCAGGGAAACTATGTTTGACATCTGAATTTTAAATTCAATTTAAATATTTGGGTGTGGGAAAGCCTCCCTTGTGGTGGTTCCATAGTGTAGTGGTTATCACATCTGCTTTACACGCAGAAGGTCCTGGGTTCAAGCCCCAGTGGAACCAGCACCAGGAAACTTCTGGGAGGTTGGACTAGATGATCTCCAGAGATCCCTTGCAACCTTACTGATTTTGTGATGTCTCTGATTCTTTGTCTTCTGCTTTCAAAACTTGAACCTGTGAAAACCAAAAGGCTTTTGGTGGTTGCTCAAAACCTTCTGTCTGGAAAGGGCATCATGGTGTCTCAAAGGAGCCATGGCTTGCCATGTGCTCCCCACTTTTCTATTGGACTATGACTGGTGCAGAACACCATGCTGCTGGGGCTCCTGACGTATCATGGCAGCTCAGCAAGAGACAAACCTTGCGATGGGTGAGGTTTTTTCTTTTGGCAATTTCCCAATATCTCTCATTATATTTTTACTTTTGCATGGTCCTGACACAGAAGTTCAAAGGAGACTTGATCGTTTCCTGCTTATCTTGTACAGAAAGGAAGGCTGGGTGTACTTGCGCTACCACTCCAGAAAAGGCAACCTAACAAGGATGGACAGAAGTTGCATGGTCTTGAGAAGGCACGCTTGGGCTGGCTTTCACTCCCAGGCTGGAGATTAGCTAACCTATTCCCTTGAATACTCACATCCCTCTCTGAGTGAGAGCTACCTGTGACTGTTCTCACTGCTTTCGTGGCTCAAACATTAGCTGGCCAAGCTCATTGCCTTGAAAACACACCACCATGTCATCATTATCTCTCTATATAGTAAGAACATGCCTGTTTGAGGTCCTTCCCCAATAATCAAATGAATTAATAGGCCAGCGGTATCTCCAATGTAAGTTTGAGGCTGTCTTCAGTAGATCTTCAGTAGTTGTGGCTAGGCAGAGTAAAATAATCCAAGACCAAAATGGTTAATAGGTAGAAAGAGGCTGACTCTTTTCGCCAGTGTGAGATGAAGATGTTCCTTCAAACAGCTAGTACAAAGGATAGGTGGAGGAAGAAGACAGCTCCTCTTGCAATAGAATAGGAAAAAGGAGTAGATCCATATTTATATAGATCTGTCATATATATGTAAACCGGGGGAATAAAGAGTAATTTTATGTACGTTAGATAAGGGAGCCATGTTCTCCTTTTAAATGAAGCAAAGATTAAATTGGTCCCAACAGGATGACTCTTAATTCCTTCCATTTATATGTTCTTGTTTTATTATGCTTGTGTGATAGCAGTACTTTGTAAGGAAGAACGAACAGATAATGTAATCAAAAAGGTCCATAGGAGTGATTTGCCTGGGTTATCGATATTTCTGACACTACTTTCTGCATTATTTTCTTTCTCTCTCACTGCTGCTTGGCTTTTCAGCTGTGAGTCTAACAGCAGCCTAGAAGAAATCTCTGCTCTTCTGCCCGCAACCATGCACTTTCTACCACCCTAAAGGCTAAAGTACACTTTGCTGAATGTATCTTGACAACCCAATTCAGTCCAATCTGAGAGCATTATGTTTCCATTCAGTGTCTTTGTACCTTTCAGCCTGCAATTAAGAAGGAAATATGGCCCAAGTACCCTCTACACGTTACAGCAGGAAGAAGGCTCTTTTATGGTAGGCAATAAAAGCATCACACCAAGCTGGTTTACTAGTGATGCTGAGCAGTAACGAACTCCTTGAGCGTCTCTGAGTTCACTGGCCCTGCATAGCATCTTGCACACACAACGCCATCTGCCTAATGACAGTCCTGGCCCCAAGACGCTGGCAAACTCCAGCTGCCCTTAGGCTGCAATTTAGCAGATATTTATGCACACATGGGTCAGTGGAAAGTTTAAAAATGGAAAGACATGTACAAAAATCACTTGCTGAAATCAAGATTATAGTCTGGAAATGAAGGGAGATGCTAAGCACACACGAGAGAGATGTGTGCTGGCTTGTTGTTCTTGGGATGTATGCCTTGCTCTTTCAGCGTGCAACACTCAAGACTCTGGAGGGAGAAATGACAGATGTGAGTCGCTATTACTTGCTTGTTGGCTGTGATTGCTTTGTTTTGGGAATGGTGTGAATATTTAAAACTAAATGTTTAAGGTATTCGAAACTACTGTGAGACAGAATTCATACTAACCAAGGGAGACCATGTCCAGAGAAAGGTTTGAGGTAGGCATTACAAGAGTGTTGTATGCCTGCACTGTGTGAAAGTACTCCAGGAGAAAAACCATGCTTCCTCAGATATCGGGGATTTTGGAGAGAAACAGCAGTAAAGAGGAACAGAGGTGTCTGTGGGCCTCTTCAGGAAGGCAGGGCTGGGTAATGGTGTGAAGCAGTCTGCTCCTGAGCCACACAAATTCCCAGGGCTGACAGATGCTACAGAAAACCGAAATGAATAAAATATATATATATGTGATAAAATGAAAAGAAGGATTTGGTCATGGGAGAGGAGATGAATTTAAGCCCCCAACCCCTAGCAATGGCACCAGCACTTAACTACATATAAAACTGGATTTAATTAGTCAATCTCCAGTTTACTGAGCATATGTGATGGCCAGAGAGGTTTGGCAGTGACGCCTCCTGAGGTGAGGAGCTGAGGGAGATGGTGTCTGAGCTAGGCTGGAGCCAGCAGGCAGAAGTGCCTGCTGGTTTCGGTGCACAGCCTGCACCCGCACCATCCGTGGCACGCAGATGTGCTGGGCTTTACCGCCCCATGTGTGAACGTCTCCTTCAGCTTTGGCTTGTTTCAAGTGTAAGGGGAGGTCAAAAGTGAAATTAAGCTGGTGGCGTGTCAGCTCCAGAACACATCAGAAAGCCATGCCACGGTGTCGGCGGCGCCAGCCGGTGCGCCTGGCACGGTCGCTGCTCTGAGAAGAGCCCAGGGTGAGCAAGCATAAAGATTGAATTAGTCCTTCTTCACAGAGTGGCCAGTGGCCATCTGCCTCGGGGCACAGGCTCACCTTCCCGGACTGTGCACTCTACCAAAGCAATATTGAACAGTTCTGCGTGATTTCTTTACCTGGCCACTGACTAGAAACTTGCAACTTTCAGAGCACTTTTGAGAGCAGAAGCACTTGGTCAAACTGGGAGGCTGTTGGATTGGGAGGTTGAAACAAAAACACCCCACCCTACCCCGCTGCCCCCTTTCCTGAATCCCTGGGCCATTTCTTGGTAGGTCAAAATCTCTGTAGGCTCTTCAGCTTCATATGGACTTTGCTTATCCAAATCAACTGAAGATATGTCCTGGAAGAGGGGAAAAGCCTAGCATTTCATGTGAGTTTGTCCAGAGATGCTGTAGGTACATGCAGCACATAGGCCCCACAGGGAATGGCACTGATGTAGGTTCACGCAACAAGTTACAATGTCAAGTAAGGCAGGTGGTGCCTCAACCTTGTCCCATAGCTTCCAGACATGAAATACTGAGTCAGGAAAATCCCCCCCCCCCCTTTCTTTTTAAGGAAAACCATAATAAAACATAAGGGTCAAACCTTTTTTTTTTTTTTTCTTTTTTTTCTTAGATTGACTCTGGCAATGTTCCTGATACTGTCTTAGGACAGGTCTTTGACCCTGAGTGTTTCTATTGCTAAATTAAGCAAAGTTTGGGTGTTTGATGGGTTGCCACAGTTAAATACACAGCGTGGAGTGACTGTTTCAACCCTATGCAAGGGGTGTTTATGCTTGCTTTCTGTGGTGACAAAATTCCAGGAAACTCTCTTGGCATCTTCTCCATGCTGAGGCATTTAGCCTCTCCATAAAAGGGCAAATGTCACTGTGTCTATATAGAGGTGTGTGTATGTTAAATGCATTCCTTGACAAATGTGTGCGTGGGGGTGTATACGAACTGTGCAGCAGTTATCACTCTTTACTTAATAGGATTACAGAGATCCACAGACAAATGAACATACTGCTATGTAGCCTTATCTACTGATAAGCAAAAGCCTGAAGATTGTTGAGACAATTATGTTTTGATATTCATCTTAATACTTGTTCAGAAGAGAAAATGAATAAATCAGATTTTTGTAGTACAGCCTCAGTTTAAAGGCAGGCACAAGCGAGAATCCTCTGGCGTCTGGAGCGCTGAAGTCCTTTTCTGGCCGTCCATCTCCTGTGGTGCCCTTGTTCGTGCTGCGGAGGCGGGCTGGAGCCTTTGTTCACCTCCCCGGCCTTTGCAAGAACACACAACCAGAACACAACCCTGCCGAGCTCTTCACAGCAGCAGCTCTTAAAGGTCTTCACAAAACAGATTTCCTCCCCGATTCGCCCGAGGAAACTGAGGCACAGAACACTGTTGCAACTCGCTGGCTTGATCTGGCAAAGCAGGCATCAAAATCGATCCCTCTCCCATCTCATATCTGTTAATGCGCTGTGGCCTGGCATAACTTGCTCCCGTAATGCTCCCACGCTTTGACCTGTTCCCCAAGACTCAGCTCACCATCTTGCTCCTCCGCTCTCCCCTCCAACCGCTGCACTGGCCAGTACTGATGCAATATAGCAATGTGAACATCCAACTAGAAGCCAAAACCTTATTCTGCTGCTTGGCTCCATCCTAGAGGTGTGTGTCTGCCCCAGCAATGGTGGGGCTGGTGCCCTTCACTCAGGACCCTGCTGGGGAGGGAGGCGCTGGCTGCATTTGGGGCAGTTTAGGGTACCTGTAAGCTGCTAAGCTGCAACGGGACGCTCTGCGGAGAGGCTTTTTGCTAAGTAATCTGCAGCTCCAACTCTGGCCCATCTTGCCACACTTCTTGAAGGGTTGTCAGTGCCAGGAGGGGTTATTCACTGCACGCGCTCCGAAATTCCCTGGCTATAGAAATCATACTAGAGGTAGGACTTGCAGCCGCTGCCATTCTGCACAATGAGGCCGTTCTTAGTTTCCTGACATTCGACATCTGGCTCCAGTGAACCGGCTTTGTTGTTCCCTTCCGATGGTAACGTCTCCTGAGGGATGGCCAGAGAGTGCCACGACCAGGAAAACGCAGCGCGCCCATCTCTCTGGGACACTGTGCAGCTGATGGCTTACGGGAACCAAGGCGGTGCGAGCAATGACAAACTGCAGTAAAAAGCCATAGACTGGAAGGAATTGAAGATGTGGATTTTTTCCCACTCTCACCATGCTTCCCTCAGAGAAGAACTGGGAGAGAGTGCAGGAAGGCTGCAGATTACTGATTTCAAAGCTACGTTTAGGTCTTCAGCTGAAACAATATCTGTGCTGAAAGCATGGTGGCATCTAAGCGAGTATTTTGCTACGTACGGATCTCAGTGATGTAGCTCCTGTCTAATAACTCTGTACTGATCTGTGCATTTTGGATACTTGCACTTTTATCTGTTTCTGATGTGCTGCAGCTTTGGGGGGCATGGGGAGGTCTGTCATGTGGAAACATTAGTCTGCATCCCCTTTAGAAATTCCTCCGAAGGACATCATTGTCCTCTGGATGCTTCTAGATGTGTTCAGGGCCCACTCAGCTTTCACTAGCATCTTCTTTGGTGTCAGCTCACCTTCCCCACCCCCCCGAGCCGCATCCCTTCTCCCACTACTGATGCCAGCTGTCAGCTTGCTCCAGTCACATTTTCCAAGGACTCCTCTGCTTTCCACTTGCCTCCCCTGCACACCTGGAAGGAAATCTGTTACAGGCTGTCAAATCATCTCCGTTGTCATCCTGTGAAGTCCTACTTAAATGTCACTTCTGCCTCAATGCTTGCACTGTGTCAGCAAGGTCTTGGGCTCTGGGTAGCTGCGGTTGCCACTTAGGCTGGTCCCAAGGCTCAAGGCGTTTTGATTCAAGAAGTTACTACTCCCAGCTGTCAGACATACCCATCTGCCAGAGGAAAACAAAGAAAAAAGAGGAATTATCCCTGCCCCAGCTGAAATGGCCTAAGCCAGCCCTTACGAGGAGTCCCCATAGTCTGGGACTATTTCAGTGCTTCACAACACAAAGGCTGCAAATCTCATTTTCCCTTCACTAAATCTGTTTTTACATTTCCTTTTCCCTTTCGATTACCACCCAAGGAGCTCCCCAGGTACAAGCAGTAATACAGATACGGACTGGCAGCAGTGAGTATCCCTATGCACCTTTTCTGAGGGCTCTCACCAGTTAAGCATTGGTTATCAACCTCCACTATTGCCTCTCCAGGGTCTCTCTGCCGGCAGTGGCAACCACAAAAAAAGGACTTTCGTAGATCCTCTGTAAGCATGGAGCAGGGGGAATGGGAAATGGGAGCAGGTACAAGAGCCTCGCTGGGAGAGAATATTCCCACCCTCTGGTGTCCTGTATTTTGGCCATATTCTTGTACTAATTGGGGAAAGCTTTTTGGAGATATTGAAAACAGCTGCCCTTCTAGTCAGGGTTGGGAATGTTTATATTACTGAAAGTGTCAAATTGCTTCATTACAACAAAAATAGGAGACCCTTTGATCCAGAAATTAGATGACTTCAACTTTTTATGAAGCTGGGACTTTCCTTAATATTTTAGAAACAAAGCAAAGGCAAATAGAGTGGTAGATGCTCTCAGCTATTATGTGTGGGCATCCGTTCAAGAGTAAGTTATACAGCATTAGTCAGCATGTTGCCCTAGACCGTGAGCTAAGGTCTCAGGTTATGCCAAGCAATATGGTTAAAGTGGAAAATTTACAACCAAGTAAATTGCAAAGCAATAGTGTGTATTGGAAACAATATCGTTTTTCAAAAATAATTCATTTTCTCCTAAGTCCTTTTTTATATACATAAAACTGCATTAAAATGTCTCCAGTTTTTTTTGAACAATTTCAGTTTAATCGGAAAGTGTATTTTCTAGCAGGAACTGTTTCAGAAAGGACTCCTCGACGGCTTAAAGCAGGCCTTCTCTGACCAGGGCCTGCAGCCCAAACCGTGGCAGCCTCCAATGGACCTTCTGTGTTCGTGAGGAGCAGAAACTGTCCATCTCATGTTGTTATGGAGCTTGTACTAGGCTTTTCAGTTAGGGCTTTGTCCATGGAGTTGTATGGAGCCTTTCTCAAAGAGGAGCTTCCCCAGACACTAGGACTCCACACCAGGAGCAGGTCTGGAGCACCACCTGCACAAGGCTACCTGTGTGGAGTAGAGCCAGTCTCTGCCAGGCTGCTCCCCAGGCTTGCTGGGCAGGGATGTGAGCAAGCAGGCTTGAACCTGAACAGCTAGTCCCTATTACCTGCACATCCTTATTCTAGATGGGCTTTTCCTCCTAAGGGGGTGAAAAGGAGGCAGAGGGAATCTGCCATTACCTGCACTGAAATAACACTGGAGGGTTGTCATCTTTAAATCCCGCCGGGCGAATGCTTTTAAAACATCTTAAACCTAACCAATGAACCTAGAATCAACCTCCCTAATAGAAAAGGGAGATAAAAGATTCATCCTTCCACATACTTTAACAGTAGAAAAGCGCTGATATTTCAAAGGCAAGACAGGCATCCCAGAGGTGAAGGCAAAGTACACGTGGGAAGCACAGAAAGGAAGCAGACTTTAAAGGTGAACAGAAGGGCATCAGTGCTCAGCACTATGAACGCTTCGGTCTTGAGATGAGACCTCTCAATTCCACACTGAAGTGGAATTGCACGTTTTTGCCTCTTATTTACTCTGCAAACAGAAAGTAAAATCCCATCCTTGCTCGCTTTTAGGGAGAACATTTGCCGTTGCCATGATTCTCTGCTGTGGAAAGGGGAGTTGAATGTAGTGGCAGGCTGGCCGCTCACACATGCTGTTCTTATCCACCTTATCCTTAGGAAACTCTTTCAAGTGGAGCAGATAACTATGCATTTGCAGATGTTTTCATAAAATAAGTCAACACTGATTTGCCAGGAGCTGAGGTGGTTTAAGCCTCCACGGCTCCAGATGCCTCTGTGGCTGTATAGCCTGGCACCGTACGAATTAGGGCTGGCCAGCTAAAACAAGCCCCAGCATTTCAGCCAGGATGCAATGTTTAGAAAGCCTGGAATTATTGTGTAAATATAGCAATTGTCACATCTTCCATCCCTGAGAACTCCGTCACTCCTGCCGTAACGTGTATGTATACCTGTGTGTGTGTGCGGAAATTACACATAAATCAGCAAAACTGCCTAGGAGCAGCTAGACTGATTGTGAAAAGTGTTATTTTTCTCTTAGCTAATTTGCTTGGTTTCCTTCCATTTCTTTTTTGGTCTCCATCAAATCATGAAGTGTCTTATCTAGCTCTACGCAGGCACTTTCCAGAGAAATGGAGAGACAGTTCGGGCTCAGCTCCCACTGAAGCAGATAGAGTGTTGCCACGGGCTTCAGCAGAAGTGAGAGTGGCTCTAAATTCCCTTTCAAAGTCCAACAGACAGTATAAAAAGGGGAAAAAAGCCTGGGAAGATGGAAGCTGAGTGGTAGTGTTGAATTCCTTTCTACAGAGCACTTGAGAAAGTATTTGCTAGGTGGAGAAGACTTTTTTGGAGGGTGTTGAGGAAGAGTGGGCAGGGAAGCGAGCACCAATCTGAATCTGGTAAGTGCCAGCATTAGAAACTATGCAGAAAAGGCTTAGTTTGCAGAGATGAGGAAGGTATAAGGTGACATTCTGGGACGTGAGCACAGGGTATTGCTTTGGGACCTGAGATGTGCCGTACAAAAGTCTAAAAAAAAAAAATAAAATCCAACGCGTGGAGACTCGGAACCACTTGCCAAGGCAGCCAGAGGGAGGGTCAAAATATGCCAAAGGAAATATTACTTTGCCATGTGCATTGCTAAGCTGCAATTGCTGTCACAGAATGCTGTTAGTGCAAAATATTGACACAACTTTATCCAATTACTTTTTGAACCCATGGAAGAAAAAAACTGTTGAGGCTGGTTAAATATGACAGTATTATCTGTGTCTCTGGAGGGGCAGGTGCTGTGGATCGCCAGATGCAGAGATCCTACGCCAGGAATCTGTCAAAATGGGCTCGCCCTGTATTTATATTTGCTCTTAGACACTGGCTGTCAACTAGCAGCAGAAACTGGATATTATATGGACTTTTGGTCCTCCCTGTCCTGCTTACCCTCGCGGGGCTGCCCCAACCTGTCGCTCCACCCCGACATCCCCTTTGGCTCAGCAGGACACACAAAACAGCCACCTCCGCAGCCCAGCCTCAAAGACAACCCAGGGAAGGATGGAGGAAACCCATCAGAGTGAGGCAGGAGGTAACGCGTACGGGCTGGGAAGGCAGTAACTGGGAGCTTAGGTGAGCAGTAGAGCTCCTGCTCCACGGGAACGTGGCTGAGAGTTAAACAGTGAAGTTAATACCTCTGCTTCTGCAATAAGTGTGGGGGAACTTTTTGTCCAAATTTTAATTTTAATGACAAAAAAGGCTGGGTCTTCTATGCCCTCTGAAAGAGGTGTTTCACTTAAGGCTGGGCCACGTCTCTTCTTTCACAGCCTCTGTAGAAATTCAAGGGCAGAGGCAGCTCATGCAGCAGTATTGATTTCCCTCCTCTGCTCACACTCCCGACCTTCCCCCAGTGTTGGCTGTGCCCACACTGAGCTCTGCAGGAGCAGTTTGGGCTCTACCTGTTGCAGTGTGTCCAGGGAGGACAGTAAGCAAGTGTCTCCCTGCCTGGGACAAGCTCTCAGGGTGTTGCTGAGCTGGTCCTGCTCTTTCAGAAGAGGGAAAGGAGAGGACAAAAAGGACAGCATTGCAATTAGGAAATTTTCCATCATGTTTCTCATGGGCGAGAACATTTCTACTTGGGTCCCGGCACAGAGAGAGCTGATGAGTTAGGGCTAGCCCAGTCTTTCACTTTGCATTATTGGTCCCACTTGGGCAAAATACACCTTAGATCTCAAAGAAACAACTCTCTACTCTTCTGTAAAACCCTGCAAACTCTCATTTCAGAGAGGGAAATGCTGGGCACAAATTCACAGAGGGGATACATGCATTAATAAGGAAACAAATTGATGTGCAGGGTGGCTGGTTTGTTTGTTTGTTTGTTTATCTATTAAGTAATACAGCTAGCTCTGTATGAGAGGCAATTTTAAAAAGTAGCTATAGAAGATTTTTAATTCAATATGAATGTGCGTTCAGCTTGGGCAACCGATTTCCTCTTCCCTAAGGGAATAAGCTGTCTCAGTATAAAGCACCATTCACCAGTATAATAGCCTCCTCCCTTTGGGGCAAAGCAGTCCATTTTAACTAGAAGAGTTTGTATACAAACAAGACTTAATGTATCCCAACCAAATTTGCCTGTCCCAAGGCCCCTTCTCTCTGCCACATCAGCGCTTGTTTCCCAGGCCCTGACCCGGGAGCCCGACGGTGAATATAAGCGCATCCCCTGGCATGCTGCGTGCAGGTGCAAAATCCGGACGCGGGGAGGCTCGCGGGGATAGGAGCGACGCAAGCCGGACAAAGGCAGGGAAATACCAGCAAGAGCACACCACCACGTTAAAAAGGGGGTGACCGAAACCAAACGGCATTGATTCCCCTCCCTCTTTCCAGCGGCGGGGCTGAGGGCTGCTACCTTGGCACCGAGAGGAAGAGTAACAGACAATTAATTAGCAGCAGAACCGGTTGCATGGAAAAGACACAATGTGCCACCGTTCGACCTATTTACATGCAAATATACTGGGGGTAGGGGAGATTCAAGGGGGCTGGGAGTAAATTATGACTGGGAGGGTTTAACCTTGAATATCCCGAAAGACACTGCTTATGCTTATTCTGACACACGTGTGGGTCAGCTCGACCACGGAGGAGAATAATTAGGGAGGGAGTGGAACACAAACTCTTATTATTGAAGATACCTGGGGGCTAACGGCATGAATACATTTGTTATAATTGACCCATGGACCGGCAATGATAATTCCTCTGTAGAGAGGGCCACTTAATCTATTCTGTGTGCCAACATGGATGTGTGAAATAATTGCAACCTTGGCTCAATCTAGTTTCCACTCTTCTGGAGAATAGCTAATTTATGACAGAAAATAGTGACTAATGTTAGAATAAACAATATTATGACTCAAGTGACTTATGAGTGCTGCAGATATGATGCACATTTAATAGGACATGACTTATCCAGACATGTAATTCTTTCTCTGAGCAGAGTAAAGTAAGTGTGGCAGAAATGCCAGAAACAGCTTTGCAATTGGAATATGCAATTTAAAATAAGTAAAGATTACTCCCAGGTAGTTTATTGCTTTAACTACATCAAGGCAGATCCCTGTAGCAGACTGCATAATGACTCTCATTTCATTTTTGGTTTGTGTCAAATATCTTCAGTTAGTTTTGCTTTATTGGCTTCATGCAATTTATTGCGGCACTAGAATGTGATTGTAATGCAACTAGTATTTTAGTTTTATCTTCCACTGGTAATTTTTCTTCTTTATGGAGACTATCCTGTCTGCATTAATAAAAGCCATAGAAATTATACAGCGTGGAACCATGTTTTAGTAAGTGCCAGTTCACTGTAGAAAAACAGAACTGGAATTGTTCTCCAGCCCTGCGCCTCCCCCTCCGCCCCCAAAGGAAGAAAGACCAACACCGGCTCACACCGTGCATTAGGATGCTCCGTGGCACCTTCTGCATACGCCGCTGTTTCTGAAGATTACCCAGACACCAGTGTTCGTCGGGGAGAAGCACGGAGTGAATTCGTCTCACTCACTAGCAGCTGTTCCTCCAACGTGTCAATAAGCACCAAGGCTACGGGCTCAAAACCCTCGGACTGAACCAGCTGCAGGCAGTAGTGGTTTGAAGGGCCCCGGAGCCCGAGCAGGGACAGAGGCAGACCGACATCCTTAGAGGCAGACCCTTACTTCAGAAGGAGGATTCTGGTTTCATTGCTTGGCGTAGTTGCTGTGGAAAGGAGAGAGGTTTGTGGTGCAAGGAGCAACAGGGGGTTCAGATACAGGGGTTTTATGCCACATACCTCATCCCAGATATTCAAGCACTTGATGCTCATTGCTGGAGCATCGCTGCTTAAATGCTCAACAGATAGCTTGTGTTGCAGTATTTAAAACCAGATGTCTTGACTGCTTTAGCCTCTCTAGTCCTTCTGTAAAACTCCTGCTTCACCAAGGAGTCATAAGACCAAATGAATGCCTTAATGCATAAAAAAATGTGATATACTCAGATACCTCCTGGACTGAGACAGTGCTCTGAGCACGCTGGGGTTTGGCGGCCAGCACTATCGGTCTGGTTTCATGCATGCATGCAACACTCACCTGGAAAACTCAAAGCACCATAGTAAATTTTCAGGTTTTGTTAATTATTTCACCCACACAACCTGGCTACGCAATTTTGAGAATGTGACACTCAACAAATGTTTTCCATAGACAACTGCTCCTTCCCTTTTGGCGTTTCTTATCCCTCATAGAATAACTTTCTTCTTCCTTTTGCACACAGCCCATCATCTTCGCTCTTCAGCTACACCCCCAGATAATAAACCACCTTCTGTTAACCCGAGCGGTGCTCTCGCTTCTCCCCAGAACACTTCCCTGTCCTTTCAGGATTTGTTCCTGCTGCAGCATCAGCCGATGGCGAGGGTGCCGCGGGGAGCCTGGCCTCGCTGCAGGCAGGTGGTCAGCATTCATGTGGCCTTGCTGGGATGGCATCTGCTGGATTCCCACCTCATCGTTTGGGGGCACTTTAGAGATCTCAGTTGCTCCGTGATTTCTCTTGTGACAGGGTGGAGGAGAGCATGCCCATGCTTACAGAAAACGCTGATGCTCAGACGTGCCAGGTGCTGCTTGAAGCCAGACGGACATTTGGCTGGAGTGAGATTTTTCCATAGGCTTCAGCTGATATCCACAGCCAAAGCAGCCCAGCAATGAAGAGCGATAGGGTTTTGCGTGCAGCAGAGGGAGACCACCTATGTAAAAGCCCCAGCTACCTCTTCCAGGGGGCAGGTCGGTGGTACAATCCATGCGAACGGAGCTGTTTCTGACTTCTGAAGGTTGCAGTCTTTAGAGGCACCTGTAGGAATCACTGGCTTTTAAAGGGAGTTGGGTACTTAATTCTCTTAGGCTGTTTTAAACTTCCAGGCAAAAATGTGTATAACCTACATAAGGTGGAGTGGGGGGTTTAAAAGACTGATTGTGCTTGCAGTGAATTGAATTTCTTTTAAAGCTGCATTTATTGCACTCCATGGCCCCTATTAATCAAACAGTTATATCTGGTCTTCACATTATGGTGAAAGAAGTATGTGAAATATTCCTAAGCTGCAAAATTACTCAGGACTGACTTTTTTCTTCTTTTTTTTTTTTCCTTTGGTATTTGATTGCAGCTTGGAAAATAGGCCACATTTTGTTAATGTTTGTCTAAAGTTCAGCCTTGCAATCGGCTTTGTGTCGGGGGCTCCCCGCACACCGCCAGGCTAGCACAGCCTTTGCCATGTCCCCTGACGGTGCCGTTAGAGCAAAGAGGCGATGATATGCCATCCCTTCCTGGGAGGAAGGCCCAACGTGTGGTTTGGGGGAGCAGGGGAGAGTCAAGGTGCGTCCATTCCTAAGCCAGCTTGACTTGAGTTGGAGTGTCCCAGATGCTCTTTTGCAAGAAATTTTGATTTGGTTTGTTTCTGAACAACCTGATTGCCGTGCAAACTCAAAGCTTAAAAACACTGAAGATGTGAATCTGGATCCCCCAAAAAAGGAGAAAGCACTTTTTTTCATATATATCAGTAACTATACTTTGTAGGAATAGGAAAACGCTTGCTTTTAAAACATATAGCCTTGGGTCGATGGAAGGCTTTTGGGGTAGGGCTAATTTCTTCAGTGAATATTTGTTCACAGCAAGGTCCGATCTCAGCAGGGTCTGCAACAGCGATGACAAATCAGATTATAAATAACATATTCTGCTAAAAACATGTGGTTACTCCATGTTGTTCCTCAAGCTGGCCCGTCTGTTCGGAAGTTGTTACGTCCCATATACATAGGGGGTTAACGTCACATTACCTCTGTTTCATGGGAAGGGCTGAAAATTTGTGGAAGCACTCTGTTGAACAGCTTTAACTGTGTGAATATATGCATATACCTAAGGAAGCAATTCTTGCAGCATTTAACATTCTGCCAAAACTGCAGACTTTTAGCTCGAGATGCCATTCTACCAGTCCACATGCAACAGCGTTGGTAGCGATCAGTTATTTCACCAGCCAGTTTAGGTGCACGTAAGGGAAACAGCGGTTGGCTCGCAGCAGGAAAGAGGACTTGTGTTTCCAGAGGCCAGCATTTCCAGGCAGGGAAGTCCAGCCCTCAGTCCCCGCTCACGTAGCCCATCCAGCGCAAGTCCTGGCACAGCTGAAGCTCTGTCACATTATATAAATCTCCACTGGTGCATTCATGTTTTCTAGCTGATCTCCAAGAACAGCAGAGACGAGGAAGGCAGACAGAAGAGGCAGGGTGAAGGAAATGGTGAATACAAGTAGTTTATTTGGGAATACTTGGTATGGAAAGAAAGCAAAAACCCTCCTTTTTCACTATCATCTGATCTATAAATGCTGTCAGGGAGGGTAAAATCACATTGAAGATAGGTTATAATCCTTATCGATACAGTAAATGGAGCTATCAAACTGGAGAAGATCACATGGTGGTTACGATAAAGCTTTGACTTGTCCCGGCACCGGGCTTATCAGGGTTTAGCAGTGAGTGAGTTTTGTTGCTTAGACTGCATTTTGAAAAGTTCATTGATTTGCTGCTAATACCAAGTTGTCATAGTTTCATGAGTAACAGCTTGTGGTTTGCAAAATCAAAGCCTTTTCCTAAATCAATAGGAACAGATTCAGGGAGATTGCTTGTGCCTACTGAGGTATACAGAATGGGGAGAGACAAGCAGCAAATTCCTGGAGGCCGCGATGCGAGAGCATGAACATCCCGGGTTTCCAAACACCCCAAATGTCTGACCCAGAGGTTTTGCATGAACGAGCAAAATGCTACGCCTGGAAGCAGACCGGCTTTCCAAAGGGTAGTGCAACGCAAGTGGCTGTACGGCTGGCCACCGTCAAGCTCGTACAAAGTAATTAGCCGATTGATTGGGTCGCTGGTGTACAGAGACATTGTGTTTCCTGCACAGCTGCAGTCGATACCATTGGATTTTCCCTCCGCAGCTGGCGGGGCGGACACGGCACTGCACGTGCAGGGCTCGGTGCGGGGGGACGGCGAGCTCTGCCGGGTTCCCGCAGCGGAAGGTTCAAGCACGAAAGAAATGAGCCTCTCTGCTGGCATTTCTCCTACCCAGAGAGTCCTCGCTTTCCATGCCCCTCGCAGCGTCATCGATGGCACAGGCAAGCCATGGGCCACTTCACAGCACGCCGGGGCGATAGCTCCAGGTCTGCCCCCGGGTCCCTGGTCCTGTTCTTTGCAATGCTAAAGGAAAATCGTGGCTCACAAAGGCAGCCCGGGGCAGCTGGCGCATGCAGCCAGGTCTCACACTGGATGTACTTGCAAAATAACAGCTGATATCTTTATGATACTGTCTAAATATGTCTGAAGGTGCATTTTATGTCTGTGGTAAAAGTTATTACAAGGACAAGGCTATTAGAAGTTATCATGTATTAATTACCCGAGACGTTAGGCAGCTTATAGGCAGGAAAGTGCTAAGCAAACCAGGCCTGAGCTTCAGCCAGCCTAAAGCAGCTTCTAGCACCGTTCTAGTCAGAAGAGGCTCTTCCGAGAGGGATTAAATACGTTTGATAAATGAGCTTCCCACAGAGCCTTCGTATTGAGCGTCCTCTTCATGGAGCAGGAGTCACTCCTGAGTAACAGGTACCTGACCCACTCATGTCAAGACTCCTCCTGGCTGGGGCTACTTTCCTGCTAAGTAATAGAAGATGTTGTTTGAGATCCTGGGCCTCTTACTGCCCTATAATAACAAAATAAGGCCTTGATTTCAACAAGTACCTGGAGCACATGCTTAATTTGAAGCACGTGGTTAATTCTATTTCCTGCCCTGCCAAGCCTGTTGACATAAGCTCACAACCAACTGCATAAATCCCTTTCAAATCTTACCAGCTATCAGTGCACGTGCTAATCTCCATTAAGGCAAGGGAACAGAAGCGTGTGCTTGATGTGGTCGTCCTGATGCTAAGCATATGCTTAAGTGCTTTGCTGAATTGGAAGCCTTGAACATTAGGGTTGCTACGAGGCTGTAAATAGCATCACGTTCATCCCCAGCATAAAGTAAAGTAAGGATTATAAATCTAGGAGGGAACCCAACTGGACTAAGCTCCGTGGCACAGAGTGTCCCCAGGCTTGAAACTAAATAACAAATGGATCACAACCCTTTCGAGACCAAGACAGTCCCAAGATTTGTGCAGTTACGGTAGTGTTTGGAAACGTTATGATATATGGGTGGAAGTCTACAGGACTGGAGTGTATGAAAGGATCCGAGTGCTTTCGAGATCCAAGCCACAAAGCGAGCAAGGCTAAGCATACGGCGTTATCAGCTGTGTCCCAATCTGATTCCTAGAAGATGACTAAATTCTTCCAATTCTTGTTTTAAACACTGACACAAACCAGAATGGTGGGTTTTGTAGGGTAACTGCCTTTTTTTTTCTTTTTTTCTTTTTTTTTTTTTTTTTTTGCAAGAGACTTCATTCTCGGATTTCTGCATTATAAACATCCTTATGCTCCCTTTTCTCCCCGCTTTTTCTGCTTGTCTCTCTGAGCTACCCCCTCCTCCTCCTTGTGCCCCCCCCCCCCGAGCGAGGCTGCCACGCTATCGTCAATGAAGTATTTTAAGAATGCCTCACCGCACGGTTTTCTATTTTGAGTGCCTGTACGACAAGTTGTGTTTGAATCCCATTAGCCCCATATAACTGCAAACTTCATTTCGCTTACAGACAGATTATCCTTTCCTCGATGAGCGTTTGCCGGCTCCTCTCCCGCCCTCCGCCTGGCAGCGCGGTGACAAAGCAGCCTGGCACTCGCACCCGCTGTGAGTGCCAGCTCCACCGCGCTCTCTCTTGTGGAGAGAGCTCGGGCTGCCGATCCTCCTCCTCATCTATCCGTATGCGTATTATTTTCGGCAGCTCTAGGGCGACATGGCCAGCTCTCAAGCTCCTGCCCGCGGCCAGCCCAAGGTGCATCTGGCAGCTAGTCTTTGTGCTCGGTGGTGAGTTTCTTTGGCAAGAGGTGTCATCATTTCTGGGCTTCTTCTGTGCCCTCTCCCGTGGTAGGCTTTACCTGCCAAAGCTGTTAGGGGAGATATAGCTCACAACCTGCCTGCAAGTCCAACGGGTTAGTCTGGAGCCTGCCTCTTGACCATGACATCAATCATACACCAGGGGACCAGCATCTGGACCAGCACGCTGCTGCGACTGGCCCACTCCTGGGAGAAGGAAATTCCTGGAATGTCGCTTATCACCGCTCTCTCCTCATCTTTCCTGACGGTTCATTTGCACTGTGATAGACTCTGATGTATTTTCTTACAGCTTCAGTGCCTGTAGCTATGTTTTTTCTTGACTGACCAAATATTATATAAGAAAGTCCACTTCCAGCTCTTGTGATTGCAGAGCTGCACCCTAATGGTTTACAGAAAAGCATCAAATCTTACCCAAGCTGGAGGTGGCTGGGGAAGGAAAAAGGTTGAGGGAGATGAGGAAGATGACCTGAGCCACATTTTTCCAAAGCTGAGTCTGGCAAAAGGAAGGGAAGACAGCTTCATGGATCTCTCCTAATTAGGCAATAAATTCCCACTTCACCACAAGCCTCTACGTGCTACACACAGCCCATTTCCTCCCATCAAGGCTCAGCTCCCGGTCCAAGGAACAGGAATGGCTCATGGCCTGATCTCCAAAGGGTGCTGCAGACACACTCATGTGACCAAGGGCTGCGCGAAGGCCTGGGAGGAGGAGTGGGCTCCCCATCCCCACTTTTCTGTGTCTAGGTGCTATTGCACCCACTTAGCTCTTCCAAGGCTGACACGTCTGCAAAACTCATGTCTTCACCAGGCAGCATTTCCAGATTGGGACCATTCTTGACTGCACATCAGGCAGCCCTCAGCACAGTAAAGGTCACATCTGACCAGGAGTTTTGAGAGCAACAGAAGCGTGGCCCGTTATCATTAATAACTGCCAAAGATGGCAAAGCCGCAATGATGTTTGGAAAAGCTGATGGGCAACGTGTTGGTTTCTACCTTCTTCTGATTTAAAGCAGCCAAAAACAAGAAGTCACACCAGCAGACCAGGGCTGCGAAGCAGCACCGTGCAAGACGGACACCCGGCATCCAGCCAAGGGCAGGTTACACGCGTGGCTTTGCCGCTGGCTGACCTGTCCAGCCCATGATGGCAAGCTGACTAAAACGCTCCCTGGCTAAGGGATCCGTTTCCCGTTGCGAGACAAGTGTATTCCCAGGGAAAGAAGCTGGTCTGCAAAGTGCTTAGAACCTTTTCATGTCAGGGAGAGGAAGCAAAATCAATTAGGAAGCTAGCCCGAAGGCTTTTTGCCTGCACCGATGTCTCCCAACCTCTTTTAAGGATAATATCCCCTATCAGCTCTCGCTCTAGTCTTCCTGGTTTTCATAAAAGAGCATTTTCCTCGTGGCAGTGAGAAGAATGCAGCCTGCGGATTTACAGCCGTGAGACAAGGAGATGCATCTTCTGCTACGGACGCACCAGCCTGCGAACCCGGGACCTTGGCAGCAGCCGCGTGCTGCTGCCCAGCGCCTGTGCCTGCAGCGGCGGGAGGCACGCTGGCGGCGCCCCATTGCCCCTCCGGCGGGGACGGGGACGGGGCAGGAGGGCACCTCCAGCGGGCCCCGTTGCCCTCTCGTTCTCTCAGGCTTGCTCACAAACCTGGCGTCAGCCACACAGGGGGTTTGCTAGCACTGAAGGTAAAACTTGGCAAAATCTGAGGAGTTTATTTTTCAAAAAACTTCTTGGTTGGCCTGATGAATTAATTGCAAGAGAGAAAACGGGATGAATATCATCGCATCATAGCCCTTCACTCCGAAAGCAGAACAGGCAATACATATTTGGTTCACATGCACATCTGTTGTTTCTTATTTATATGCAGGGTGCTCCAAGCGTTGCGTGGCCCCACAGAAGAGCCGGTTTCTCCCGTGTTTTGGGTTTAAAGGTGTCTGACCCAGGGTGCGCGCAGGGCGGTGGAAGCGCGTTTGCCCGGCGAAGCTCATCCGCGGAAGGGGGCCGGGCGGGCGGTTCAGGGGACGCTCCTGGCACCGGGGGCACCGGAGCCCAGGTCCCAAGAAGGCACGAGCCCAGCGGTAATTCCTGAGAGGGGGAATCCGCTGTGCCGTGGTTTTGGGGCAAGCCATCAAACAGTGGCACGATTTTTCATTTTAAATTCCCAGACTGCAAGCAGGAGAGATGGGGGGAAGCCTTGGCGATCGCTGCCCCGCGGCAGAAGGGGGTTGTACAGGCACAGCACAAACAGCTTTAGTGGACGTAAATGCAGGGGTGCTTGCGTATCCAAAGCTGCACGTCACATCTCCCCTAAACTCCTCAGAGCTAAGCTGATTTGCAAGTTAGGTTGTTTGCAGGGAGTGATTTTCACCCAGGCTGGCAAACAGAGCATTAGTCCCAGATGGTAACAACCAATAACGATTTTCTCCTAACTAAATTTTAGAGCATGTCAAAGGATGCTGGAGCTGATTGCGTTTGACGGCGGCACCTTGCGTGGCAGAGGTGCTTGGTGACGACGTTACACTAAGGGATCTCTGCCCCCCCACCAGCCCGTGCCGAGGATTTTTCTCCGCGTGCAAACATAAATGCCGCCGTACGGGGATAAGCTAGTCGCTCATTCATAAAGAGAAACTTTGCTGGGGGGAGAAAAAGATTTACAGACAAATAATTGTCATTTGCTAACCTTGTTGTGGCAATCTTTATTTTTTCTTTTTTCCGGAGGCACTCTGAATGTTGAATGCCAGCATCTGTTACAGACCAGAAAACAAGTAAACACTGATATTCCTGGTGGCTTTGAAAGACCATTTAACGCTTAGTTTTCTACACTTGCCTTTACTAGGAAAATTACTTCGAGATGTGCTTCGAATGCCTATGACGATGAGTGTCTAGGAAAAAGTAAAATACAGAAAGCAGCCCCTTGCCACAGCCAGCCTGAAAGAAATACATGAGCTCTCCTGCCAGATGTTGACATTTTGATTTGCATAAAGGTAAACTTTTGAGTCGACAGTACGTTTAATTTTCTAAAACATCCCTGCGAAATAGGGTATGCTCGCACACAATGACTTTGCATCGTAAGCAGTTCTCATCAGACCTGGAGCCTGGCAAACTGGTTCAGCACATCTTCACTTCCGTTATGTCTCTGCGCCCCTCCTCTTGCTGGTGCCAGGAGGGAAGAGCTCCCTGGGAAGCTACGGGGGCTGCCAGGAGGTGCGAGGGTGAGCTGGAAGGCGGGGAAAGCGTTGAAACCTTTCTCTGTGGCTTATGTAGGAGCTCACAGCTGGAGAGAGGGGCCATCCTTGGACACCAGAGGACTTGCTACCTCCAGCAGGGTGGAAATAGAGACAGGCCTCTGCCCTTATGGGGACAACGCTAGGGTTGTCCACACAGCTCAAAAGCCTCCAGGCATCCCGAGGCACAGATCTGCCTCCCTTCTGCAGCTGGCAATGCTCATTCCTTGGTCTCATTTCTGAGCTAAAATAAGATGTAGCAAGCTGCCAAAAAATGAGGGAGAGAATTAGGTCCTAAGACAGGAGAATAACTCTTTGCAAGTCACCTGTAAATCTGCTTAGGGGAAATGCTGTTGGTGACTGAATCTTTGGGGTCTCTCCATACTGCCTTGCTCAGCTTGTTCTAGCATATAAAGCACGGCCAGACACAGAATTTCCTGTTGTATTTCACCAGCCCCTCTGGTTTTCTAGCTCTGGAGAGGCAGAGAGAGCTTGCGTGCTTTTGCAAAGGGCCTTGAGAGTTCCCGTAGATACAGTGAGGCTCCTGTACATTGAGGTGTCCTGGTGCTAAGGGCTCAAAACGAGACACTACACCAGGGACAGCATCACAAGTGCCAAATTAAGGGGAATAATTGCTTCCCTTGACCTGCCGGCTCTCCTCTGGCTAATGCAGCCCCGTGCGCAGTTGGCCTTCGTGGCCCAAGGGATGAACTGCTGCTCTTCAGCCTGTGCCCCCTTGCATATTCATTAGTGTTAGGAGCAAAGCACCTGCTTGCAGGAGCAAATGAGCACGATATTCATAAATATACTTTGCATTTGTATCGGGCTAATATTTAAAAAACAACTGAGTCAGGACAAACATGCAGTATACGACAGGCCCTACCGTATCTAATGGGCAGGGAAATAGCTGAGCTCCCTGGACCAGCATTTCTGGGCAGCAGGACTAGCTCTTTGACATGTTCTTCAGTGACGACTATAATGCTCCATCACGGGGCTAGCGAGGAGCGAGACGTGCTGGTACCTTGCATGCCGGCAGATGCTCGCAGTCACAGCACTCCAGGAACTGGGAATCCGGCAGGGCACCGGCGAGCACCCCTGCGGGAAGGCCAGCTCTCGGCGGCACGTCCCAGTGCCACGCGCCTCCTCGGCCCTGCGCTTCTGAAGTTCTCCGAGAGCCACGCAGGGAAGACGCGACTGAAATGCAAAGTGCTATCAGCGCCGTATTAGCCTCAGCTGAAATGCGCTACATAAGTGCAAATTGCCGTTATAAATCATAAACATCAAAAGGCCATAAGTGCCTAATAATGGCCTAAGTGGCTAATTTGTTTTATGTGCTACTGGAAGAAGCACTGTAAAGATGTGGAACAAAAAAAAAAAAAAAAAAAGAAAAAAAAATTCCCCCGCTGCGGTTTGGCCTCTGCTACCAAGAAAGGCTGCAAAGGGGGTGGGAGCGAGATGCTGCTTTGCTAAATACGCAGGAGCATTTCCTTGCAGAGCCTGCAATTAAAACCGCAGCTCAAGACCCGGCAAGAGCCCACTCCCCGTGGAAGGCGGAGGAGGCCAGCGCTGCGGAGACAGGACGTCCGGGTCGGGAGATGCCGACTGGGGCAGACATCTAGGGCCAGGGCTTGAGTGGGGAGCAGGTTATTAGTGGAAAAAGCTGAGGCATCGGAATGGCACCGGAGCTGGTGGGATCCAACGCCGCCCCCGGGGACGTGCGCACGCGCCTGCGGAAACCACTGCCCCAGCTGACGGCTCCCACCACGTCCTCTGCAAGCCGGGCACCGCCGGCAGGCGCTGCCTCTCTGGGGGCTGGCGTGAGCACCCAGGAGGCAAACATCAAAAATACCAGCCCCAGCAGGGCCACCAGGATGCCTCCAGACTGACTTGGCTTTCCCGACCCACCGGTTTAAAGCAGCATCTCCGTTTCCCACCCGGACTGCAGCTCTGTGCCCTCGCTCCAGCTTTTAATTGCTTTGGGCCCTCTGGGGTTACACAGTGCTTTAAAGGCTCTTTCTGGCTGGCTGGCTGGCAGTGCCTGTGAAATCAGCCTCGGAGAACCATAAATACCATAATCCAGCCCTTCTGTGCCCTGCAGATATGTTCTTAGCTTGCAATTATCATGCTCGCAGGGTCAGGGCTGCCTTCCCGCGCTGCTCGCGCTGGGGAAGGCTCAGCGCCTTGCAGCTCGCGGCGCAGGGGCCGCGGCATGCTGAGCCCCACAGGGCTACGGCGTTCCTCCCCGGACATCAGCGCTCAGCATCCGCGCAGCCCCGCACAACGAAGCGGCTTTGGAGAGCCCGCCGGGTTTGAAAGCGCCCTGCCCCCGGGTACAGCCCGAGGGGCATCTGGTAGCTGCCTGCCACCACGGTGTACACAGATAATTATTAGGGCTGAACAAGACCATGCATTGCTGTTAACCTGCTGAGGAAGGTCCAGTGCAACCAAAGCTGTCCAAGTTTTCAGTCTGCAAACACATGGATGTTTGCAAGTTTGGTGCAGCATCAGTGCCCCAGCAACGTGGAGCACGCTAAAAATAAACACTAAATAGATCCAGTCGGTGGATGGGGAGGATCTCAGGCAATGGGCATGTAATTTTGTAGATCACCATGGGCGGTTTTTAATTCTGGCCCCGCTCCTGGTCCAGTTTCTTCCTGATGCAGGTGTCCCTTTGCAGCAGTCATTGCTTGTGACTGTCCACCGATATGGCTCCAGCTTCCCCTTTTGCCTGTTACATGAGCTCAGTGACATTGAAATCCAAAGCAAGGCTCTGCTCCAGGACAGACCTACATCTCCTGATGTCCAGCACTAAAGGAGATTGATGGTTCACTTCAGCCCGTTAAAAACTGCTCGTGCCAGTCAGAGCTTCAGACGCACGTAGGACACAGGATACAGCAGTAAAGGCCAGATGCTCAGCGTCCCTCCACATACGTTCCTATCACAGCTGGATCATGTGGGCACTGTTCCTAGCACAGTATAGAGGAAAAAAAATGAATTAATTCAGTAATATTTCAACACAAGTGCAAATGACTTAGAGAACAAATGGTGCTACTTTTATGTAATGCATTGCCCTGTACAGTTCCCTGGAGGGAATAGTCCTAATTAGTCTGGTCCTCTTTTGAAAGTTGTCATGGGGTTTTGGGGGGGGGGGGGTCTGCCTTTTTCCTAAAATTGCATGCCAATAATAACCATCTTCTAAAGAATTTCTTTGATGCTTATCACTCCCATAAAACATGGTCAATATGCTTTACAAATGTGAACCAAAGAGCGTGGCTGACCCCCACATCCCAGAAGTAGGGTAGAATCCACAAAGCGGCCTTTTATTTCTGAGTTTGCTGAGAGCGCAGGGAAAACAAGTCCAGTGCTTGCAAAAATACCTCTCCGAGCTTTGGAAGTGGCTGAAGCCTTGTTCACCAGCTCTTGCTGCGGTGACACAAACTGAGCACGTACACCAGGCTTTCTGAGCACCGCACCAGGTGAGGAGCATGGCTGCAGTTCTACAGCTGTACCTTGGAACAGAACTCTGCAAACAGAAATGGAAAATAGTTTTTTCTCTGCTACCCCATGCATTAGAGGGGAAAAACAGGAGATGGGTCATGTGGCCATTCGGCATGGTTTCAGCTGGCTGGACCAGGTCTATGATGTTCTCTCATGCCAGCTCTGGTGCTCCTTAGAGCCATCTGTGAGATGACTTAATGCACTAACTAGTAAAAAAGCTACCCAGCCTTTTTTTGCTGGTCTGATTTTCTGCCATCGTGACAAAATAAATAAGGTGTTGGGAAGGGTCTAGTGAGCCACCAAACTAGCCTAAAGTGCACAGGAGAAGGTGGAGACAGAGGGGAAAGAAGATTGGACCTCTCTTGCAGTGGCAGTACTGTATGGACAAAGAAAATCTCTCCTTTCTGTGTACAGAAAACATAGATATTTTTCTGACTCTTGCACATAATTCAGTGGTCAGAGGAACCTGAGCAAGGTCAAGACTATTGGGAAAGACGGTGAAAGACCTTCCTTTGCTCCAGGAGAATGCCAGGCAGTTCACTTGGGTGTGTTGGAGGGAGTGGGTGGCAGAAGGGAGCCAGCCCTCCTCCTGCTCTGCTCAGAGCTGCGGGCACCGAGAGCAGCAAAGACCCTACAAGAAACCTCTTCCTTCCTGTAAAGATAACCTAAAACGCCCTGCTATTGTCAGCTCATCGCTTTCCTCTCTTCATACTCTTTTTTTCGCAGCTCCTGGTGATAGTTGCCCATTCCTCTTTCTCATCTTGGGCTTTTTTGTTTGTGTGTCAAGCTGTTGGTGTTTGCTACCCTCACCTCCATGTGTTCTCGCTGCTACTGCTGCTCTTTCCCTGCGCCTCATTTCCCTTACCCTTGTGTCATTTGCTTCTTTAGTTATTTACTTTTTGCTTAATAAGCACCATGGAAATGCCATTGAACCTGTCCAGTCCTTTGAGCAGTCAAAGGAACAAGCTGTCACTAATAACATTTCATATGAAATAAGATCATTGCCCTTCTCCTCTGTGAGGCACACTTTTCCTCCATGGATAGTGGCAGTGCAGGGACATGTAGGAATGGTTTGAACCAAAACCTATGTTAGGAATGGCTTTTTAAAGATGATAGTTAACTTCCAGGCTGCAGCTGATACCTGACTTGTGCTTTGAATTTGAACTGTTGAACGGCATGACTTGGCTTGGGGCTCTGTTGGATTGATGACACCTGTCTGCCTGTTTCACATGCAATTGCCTACAAACAGTTACACCTCCTGGCTGTCACAGGCTGATGTTATTTATGAGTACCTTCCCTGGCAGGTGTGACAGCCCCTTGTTGTTCCAGCGACCTCTGAGGAATCATGACGGACACGTCTAAATGGGTCTATGCTGCTGAATATTTCAGCTCCCTGATCTGCTTATCAGTGCCAGTCCTTCGATCACGCATGCGCTGTGTGCCTTGGCACTCCCTTGGAGTCACTGCTCTTCTTCACTCTGAGACAAACGTGTGTGCAAGTTGGAGAGTAATTTGCTCCAGGGATTGGCCCTGGTTAGCAGTGCAGACTATGCAGGGGAATTGTTCTAGGACCATGGAGACAACACACAGCCCAGGTGGATCCAACACAAGGGCTAGGCAGCATGGCTTCATAACTCTCAAAACAGCTGGTCTTTCACAGAGCACATAGGAGCCATTCTGCATCTTCTGACCAGCCAGCTGGGCATTGCTCCTTGGTAGGCAGATGTGGCCCCCAGATGCTGGTTATGTTTGCTGGCAAAAGGCTTTGAGGATCTAATATGAAGTGCCTCAGTTTGTCAGACACAGTTTGTCAGCACTGAAAAAGGAAAGAGGCATTTTTCACATGTATGTTGTTAAGCTGAGACTCTGCCCCAGGGTGTTACAGAGGATTTCCAAACCAGGTAAGATAATTCAGTAGTCTATTGGCTGCTACAATGCAACGCAGTATCTGGCCAAGGAGCGCTCTACGCTGCAAGCTGCTGATACCTAGAGGGCTACAATGAGAAAGGCTCACACTACACCTTCACCTTATTACTTCTGCTCTTACCACGTGCCATTAGACACACTCACAGGTGGGATCCTGAACATGGTGGCCATTTACTATAACCCTGCGTGGCAATCCTTGCACTGACCCATTCTTTTGGGTAGCAGAGTGATGGATTTAGAGTTCAGACTCTCGTATGTCCTACATGAACAATCCAGACAAAAATTGCCAGTAGTATTCAGTATGTATATGGTATCCAAGGTCTCCATGGGCTCATGTGCCCATGCTTTCCAGTTAGGCAGGATGTAGATCAGTTTCTCCTTCTTCAACTAATGGCTAACATCAGAATTTTCATTATCTGTGAATTGTAAGAGAAAATATATATATATAATGATTGTGGCTCGGAGCCATGCCCCTCCAGATTGTAGTCTCAGCCAGCTTCATCAGCCATACTGAGCTATTATAACCTTGTCGCAGCTTGGTCGACTGACCTCCAATTAAAAGCTTGCTGTCCAGGAAGAGCTATTCAAGAGATGGCATCTTCCCCTATGCATCATTTTTCTAACTAATGACTCAGCGTTGAGCCAGAGAGTCACTTTCTGCAAGTGATATTTAAACTGACCACACCTCACTCTTGAGGCTCTCCTTAGTTGCTAGGTGTGGCACATACCCCAGATTTGTCAGGCTTCTGGCCAAGCTCCAGCTGAGTACATTATCCTGCTTCCCTAATAATAATAATAATAATCCCATGGATTTGCACTTGCCTTCAGGATTCATCCTTCCCGGTGGTGAGTGGACGTTAGGCTGTGCACTGGCTGCGGGGTTTCCATTGCACTTGGAGATCAAGGGGTACGTATATTTTAATGACAGACTGACAGCTTCTGCCTCCTGATGCAAGCTGATTTGTGAAGGATGCTGCCAGAGCAGCTCTCACTGGAGAAGTGCAGTGGCCTTTGCTGTGGGTCAAGGCCTGAAGGCCTCACACAGCCAGGACTTTGCTCCTCAGCCAGTCCCAGGCATGCATGTAGGTACCATGCATGGACGGAGTCCTCAGAACCAGCGTGGTACAAATTAGCCCTGTACTGAGCAATGGGGATGTTGCATCTTCACAGGATGTGAGAGATTTGGAAGAAGCAGCAGTGCCTTGCTACAGTGGGAAAGAAGGGTTAAAAATTTAGGAGCAGGGAAGGCAGAGGTCAAATATGCAAAGCCACTTTCATGTACTTAGGAGAAAAGTGGTAAAACGAGAGCTGTTTAAAAATTTTATAGCTGGCATCTAATAACACTGGTGTTAAGAATCATGAAATCTTTTAATAGCAAGTGGAGGTGTACATTAGTTAATTAGAGGCATGCTAACAGGGAAGCCAATTGAGAGATATTATTTTAGTATTTTTTTCCAGAGGGCATATCAAGTCTATTCACGAATTAACAAACAGATTGTAAAGTCTAAGCAAGCATATTACAGAAGTATGTGTGTATATACTGGGTTTATATACTGTATATACTATATATAGGTGTATGCCTGCTTGTTTGTTTGTTACCATTACATTCAAAATATGTTACTTGTTCTCCATATAGACCTCAGTGGAAGAATTATAGCATATTGGGTGTTTCCAAGGACTCTAATTAAGATCGTTGGAGTTGATCTGTGTTTACTGAAAAAATACAGTGTAAATGAGACCTAAAAGGCCGGCATGCAAAAATTAACCCATGAATGCAAAGGCATCTCCAACAGAACTGCAGGCCTCCCAGAGTCTGCCTTAGAGCGCGGCTGTGGTTGTAGATCAGGAAACATGAAATCACAGTATTCACTCATTTTATTTGATCTCCCGATTTAAGCTCTCATTGAGCAGGCATTTTGAGAATGATTAAACACTGTCGATAGTTAAACATGCACCTTTGGCCTCTTTCTCAGATTTCTTAGCTGTTGTCAACAGTAGTTATATTGCTCATACAAAATCCTAACGTTGTCACTAGCAGAAGAGACAGCAGATCTGGCAATAACAGATGTCCTTACTGTGGCATTATGGCCAGATCAAGAAGGAAGGAAGTTAGGCTAGACAGGGACCATCCCTTCTGTAAAATGAAACTTCTCTGTAATTAGACCATGTGATAAGTAAGTAGATTTGCCTGACAGCATGAGAAGGGCAGTAGCCATTTAAGCCTGAATAAGGCTTCACATCATTAAGCATTTTGCTAACCTAATTTTTTTTTTGCCTTTACCATTGGTTTGATTCCTTTTTTAAGCCTATTCATGCACTTGCCTTAGTTTGCAGTTCCCACTCCCTTTTCTTGAGGAAGACAAGCTGTCCAACTTAATCCATTAGTGAGTTCTGCATTACAGAAACCGCATGGTGTTTCATGCCTCATTAGCAGGCAGGGAGCTTCCAGGCTGGAGTCACTGCATGGCTCCAGCTCTCCTGACTTCCTTCCTAGGCTCCTCTTTTCTATTTTACATTTTAATAACATCAACAGCCAGCTACTGCAAAAAGTCTGTCCTTAGCGAGCATCCAACAGGACATGGCTTCCGCCAGCAAACCCAGGCTTGCACCCGTGCCCAGCGACCAGCTGCCCTACTGCTGATCACCTCCTCCCCAGTACATACCCATCCCCTCCCCACCCCCCTGTCTCATCCAGCCTGGGACAATAGAGCGAACAGCTTGCAACAGCAGAAGAGATGGAGATGGAGAGCAATGGGTGTCCCTCTTGATTGGCTCGGGGCAGCATCACAAATGAGACAAGTAATGGAGATAATGATGAATGAAGGATGCAAAACTGAAAATACTTCTTCCTGTGCTTCTATTGATCAGCCAGAGAAGGCCTTGCTCTTGACATTTAAAACAGAGCGATTGTTCCAATGTAGTGGCCCTCGCTGTGCTGGAATTAAGTAATTTAGCACACAGAGATCCGCAAAGACCAGGTTGGTAAACGCTGTTGGAGAAATATGACCTGCTCAGAGACAGTGTGAAACTGTGGGCACCAGCGAGTGGGGCACGGCTTGCTTTTCCTCCTTGGAGGAAAGCTGTCTGGAGAAGCGTGGTGAGGAGGTAACACCAGGAGTGATTTTCCTGTGGGTACTTGAGGAAGGTGATCACCGCCCTAGTTAGGGCTTCCCAGGACGTGCCCCTCCGGGAAGACGGGGACATAACTTCTAATCACACATGCAAACACATTTTCTCTGCCTTCGCAGCCTTTTGGACGTGCTCCAAAGGGACAAGTCCCCAGAGCTTTGCCCAGGCACCAGGTGAAAACATGGGCTTGCAGCAGCAGCACCAGGTCAGCGCCGGTGCTGCTGAGAAGCCATAAGCCATCCCTGGCAAGACACTTCAACAGACGCAGCTCCTGGCTTTCAGGTTCGTGAGAGAAGCAGAGAAGTCAGGGGGCTGGTTACAACATGTTGGGATTACTTTAATAATAGCAATTTTTTGGGAACAGAAGTCTCATATTACTCTTAACCTAGAACCTGGAACTAATTATACATGTGTGGTCTGATTAACCATTAATTTAGCTCTATTAACAGCTGATAATTACTTGTGTGTTTACATTGCATCACTCACACACTTGTTTTTCTCAGATCTAGGCCTAAGAAGTTTGTCAAGAGACTATGAATTAAAGCAATATAAAATATGTTAATAGTTACCTAGCTTAGCAACATTCTCAGGGAGACCTGGAGAAGAACGCTTCATAAAATGAAAATCATCCTTCTGCACAGTAACTGGACTCTGTTTTATTACAAAAACACCATTTAATTCAACAAGTCCTGAACTTCCCACCATTTCCCACTGGAGGATTGATCAGGGTAAGACAGCCTTTGATTTTTAAAGGCAGCAGAACTGGCTGGCTGCAGTACACCCACTCCCACAACATTTCTTCACTGTACAGATTTCTTTCTAGCCCATGTATATATATATGTGTGTGCATGTGCATGTATATAGGTACATACATGGACATATATATGCACAGCACCACTTCCCTAAGGCCTTTTTTAAGGAGCTGTCAGGGGAATAACTTTTCAGCACCATGTCCAAGTCGATTAAGCCTCTGTCTTGGCATGCTAACTGAGCAGGTCTTAGCCCAGCCCCGAGTGTTCAGTGACAAGAGACTGGCTCCAGGTCTCTCCCTGCATCTGGTTCAGCCCTATGGACATCAGGAGAAAGGCCCATAGCAGACACTAGGGGAGAAGTGATTCAGTTCCTTGGTCTGGAAGTGGAAACGGTACCTGCCTGCCTTTATAAAGGATACTGAACCTCTTGCATAAAATTTGTTTTGCAAATGCACCCTGCTATTCCCCAACCCGGTGTGCTCCCCACAGCTGCTGAGCTACCTTCGCTTCGCAGGCACGGCTCCGCCAAGCATAGACCTGAATCTCATGTTTCTCTAAAATGCCATAGATGCATGCAGAGCTGTATAAATATCTGTAGCGATAAAACCATACAAGAGAAATCTATTGTGTAACAGTGACGAGGGAAAGCAGGGGAGATAGCTGTTTAGCCAAAAAAAAAAAAAAAAAAAAAAAAAAAAAAAAGGCAGTGCTACAGCCAATCTGGCAGACTGAAATAGAAATGAGAGCACGAGGGCAAAAGCACCCAATGTTGGACATTCTGGGATCTGCGCTCTGCCAAAGGTCAGACAAGATCATCGTAACACTCCCTGCTGGCCAAAACTCAAGTGGAGTATGCCCCGTTCACAAATCCATGCCTTAAAACCACATACACCTCAGCAGCTTATTTATGAGTCTGGTATCCATCTGCCTGTAAGTTTTGTCTGGCAGCTGGTTTAGCAATATATGGTGTAACATTAAAATATGCGTCTCCATTTGGTGCACCTCGGTGTCACTTGGTTGGCTTGCTGATGTTGCTTTAGTATACAGTGGAGGGTGTGGAAAAGAAACTGGTCCGTGATGCTAACGACAAAGCTGGTGACACTGTATCAGTTAACGCGGCGGGACGGTCTGCCCTGCTGAGATGGGTTGCTGTCGCTGTCATACCAGGTTTATGCTAGTGCAGCTCAGCTAAATTTAACAGAATTGCTCCACTGGATTTTCATTGACTTGAATCAATCATACCAGCATGAAAGAGGTGTAAAGGAGTGAAAATCAAGTCCACTTAAAGAAAAAGAAATGCACTAGATATTTCTTTAGGACATGAACTGTTCATAATCCAATGGATATCTTTTTTCCTGCGTATTGATCTTTTGCTGGTGCAAATTAACTTGGAGTTAATTTCTGAATTGCCTGACCTCAGGCAGTTTTGCTATTGCAATAGAAGAGGTCATAATTCAATTAATAAAGCCATAGTGGTTAAACCATTTCATCTATATATTAGCCCCCACCTCAGACTTCTCTTACGCAAATGTCAATGCGGGCAGCACCCAGTGTGAAAAGACAGAGGACTTGCCGGAGGAAAGGGGTGCAACGGCCCCGTGGGGTGACCAAGCACACCTTTTTTGGCAGCGTAAGCGGTTGGTGGGAAACCGGCACCGTGGTTCTCCCTGCCTCCTGATTTTTGAGAACGAAGGGAGGCAGGTCGGGACTCTAGGTGCCAGCGCTCAACCTCGGAGCGGCAGGAACTGCGAGAGATTGGCAGGGAAGCAAAGGGCACCGGGAGGGCTCAGAAGACGGAGCCGAAACGGCACTGTGCAGCGAGCGAGGCCTCGCGGAGCCGGGCCCTGTGATTCTATGCAGAGCACAATCACAGCCTACCAGATCTGCAGGCTGCGCCGTGAAAATAAAGATGTCTCAGGAGGCACCTTCATCTTGTAATGAGTTTCCAAACCAGCCCAATTTCCCCAGGAATTTGGGGCAGACAAAGAAGACGTCCACCCCACAAGAAAAATCAATAAAGATGAGGTTTTTGCTAGAAATGTGAAGAGAGAAGCATGACTCTTCTTCCAGCTGTCAGGACTGATATTATTTTGTGTAGCAGCAGCTTGTACACAGCAGCTCTTTACAATGGTAGTGGGGAAGCTGGAATGTTGTTATATCAGACTATCAAGTTGTTCTGTTGGATTACATATAATGCTATCACAAATGACAGGATGCTTGCTTCCCATCAAAAATTTAAAGAGCAATAGACCTCTTTTCAGCTGTCATTGCTGATAACATTTTATGCACAAGTTTATTCAAGCTCAAATAGAGATGCAACCTGTCAATAAAGAAGCCCTAGCAGATTAGGCATCGAGTATATTAAAGCTAACGTTACTAATGTGAATACACAGCCTAATCTGACATTTTAAAACTGTGACAAAACCCTCTAAGTTCTTGCTGAGCATCTCACCAAGGCGCATTCTCTGCTGGGTTTTATGGAGTGGAAACCAGACTCTATGTATGAGAAATGAAAAAAGCTGAAAACTACAGAGAGGTCGACACAGCCTTGCTCCCCGGGAAACAGAGTGGATGCCTTCCTTTCTTCCTGCTCTTATCTTCTTTGCTCTGCTCTGCTCTCCTCTCCTCCTCCAGGAAAGTGGGTATGGCAACAAATAATGGCCCTAAACTACAGTAGAGGTGACACAGATTGCACATTAGGAAAAGTGCTCCGAGGGCAGGAAGAGTTCAGCACTGGCAGAGATTGCTGGGGAGGGCGTAACACCTCGGTCATTATAGCTCTTTAAGAACAGGTTAGGAAAACATCTGCCAGGAGCAACTAGGGGTAGTTGATTTTGCTTTGGGGACCCAGCCCTGTTTCCTGCCATGCACTTTCTTGCTTCCAGCAACAGGTATTGCTTTCTACTTCCAGCAGAAAGGGTAGATGAGTGGTTGTATATTGGTATTTGGTTGACCAAAAATAGTTTATTAAAAACAATGACTTGTGGTAAAGTCAATGGTAAATTCTCCTTTTCCCCCTTCCTACTCTCATAAGAGGCAGTGGTGGCTCTGAGGGACCTTTGCCTGAGGGATGCAAAGTCAGGAGAGACGTCCTGGGAAAGCAGAATACCCCAAAGTTTGGATCTAGCCTCTGCATTTGGCAAATACTCTCACAGCTAACCTGATTGTCAAGACAGGCAGGCTACTACCAGGCACCTGGACACTGCTGACCTTAATAGGGACTCGGTTTGGATAGCGGCTTCTCAGTGCCACTCTGGGCAATAAAAAACAGCTCTCAGCAGTTTTGACAGTTTCATCTAGTTAATTTGCTTGAAACCCACTTCCAACTCCACCTGCGATGCCTTCCCAAGGGAGGGAAGATGAGCAGCTCTCGAGGAGTTTGAGCCTTGCTGGTGAATGGTGAGGAGGTCCCTCGACTCATGGGGAAATGCGCAGTGCAAGTATCTGAGAACGATAGTCAGTCGGCAGGGTGGATGCCTCAAATCAAACACTGGCATGAAAGCAAAGTCTGCATCTTGCATGCGAGAGCTGCGCAGAATATTAATGGAGAGGAAGGTCAGTTAGAGACTGACGGGCTTCAAGTGGGGCTCCCACAAGCAGCACCATTCCTTTAATTGCAGCTAAGAGACACTCAGGAAGACAAGTGCTTGCTTCCTTGCATGGCAAATAGAAGGGCGATTACTTCCAAGCCAATGTACGCAAGTGAACGTTGCTGCAACGGGATACATGTAGCATCGTCGAAAGGAACAGGCTTTCAGAGGCAAACACCCGATCCGCACG
The DNA here is from genome assembly GCF_028389875.1 of Rhea pennata. Lineage (NCBI taxonomy): Eukaryota > Metazoa > Chordata > Aves > Rheiformes > Rheidae > Rhea > Rhea pennata. Next base: position 10,295,528 of record NC_084682.1, read on the forward strand.
AGCGGACGATCACTGCAAGCAGGGCTTGCCAAAGCTGTGTCCCCCTGCATCAAACCGAGGGGAAAAAATGCTTGACAATATTAACCAGACAACATAATCCTCACAAAGATTAAAGGTGGCTCAATGACAGTAACTGGAAAAAAGAAGAATATATCAGCCTGGGGATGTCGAGCTTGAGCAAAAAAATAAGGACAAGAGACAGGCTAAGTCTTCTCTTTAAGGCTACCTGAGAGATCTAGGCACACAGAGGCTTTACTCCACCTTTAGAAATGAGTAAAAGTGTTTGCTATATCGTTGTCTCCCACGAAGCCAGCAGTGCCTTGCCTGAAAGCCCGCGAAGGGGCGCACGTCTTGTACCTGTTGCTTGTGCTGCCTCTAGACGACGCTTCCTAGTCACTTGGGCTGTTTCGGAGCTTGGGAATCGTGTCTGAAGAATAAGTCCGTAACGTGCTTAGTCTTTGTGTTTTCAATAATAACTATCAATATGAAGGAACGAGGTGTTTGGTTTCTGAAATGATTCTCTCCGTGTATTTCTCTGGTTATTCTGAGCCTGTATTCTAGGGAAAAAAAATACTTTGAAAAATAATGACAATGTCTCGCAGAAAATAATGAGTTCCTTCCAGTTAGCTGTTGAATTGTTTACTGCCATAGCTGAATAATAACAGCACATCAAAGACATTTGCTGTAATTAAAAGATTTGTGAACATAGGTTAACAAATTAGTGCATCATAATGTGTAATTGTCTAATTAGGACAAAAATGCTAGTTCCACCTAAAAGACTGACAAGAAAAGATTATAAGGGAGAAAAATAAGATAGACAACAGCATTGATACTACTGAACACTGGCAATGATGTTATCTGTAATTTTATATTGTATCAATAAGTCCCCGGGGTACTAGCATTTTTGAGGATTATTACGCTGACAAATTAATTCTGCTGTACATACCATAAGAGCTCATTGAGGACTCCCCTGAAAAGAGATCTAAATTTGTCATTAAATGTTTTAAATCCTTTTTCATTCCTTTAGAGCCCAGAAGACCTGAAAGCAGCAAACATTGCTGCGCACACAGAAACCAGATGTATCAAGGGAAGTGCTACAGCCCCGATTTCACAGGCGGGGACCTGTGGCAGAATGGGAGAAAACCTGATGTTAGGGCAAAGCTGAAGGCAAAAGCCATTTAGCAGGCTGCGAATTTCGGCGTGCCCCCTACACCGAGGGGCAGATGGCAAGAGAGAGTTTGGTTCCCATTCAAGCCCCAGATGAAACTCCCACAGTTTCAAGCGAGTTCACAGCATAGATGCTGAATCCTCCGGAAAAGCCAGCTCTCCCTTTGGCACGGGGTACTGCTGGGAGCCGAACTCCCCTAAGGATGCGCTATAACGTGAGCTGAGCTTCCATAGATCAGCTCTCTGTGCAGGGGCTGACTCTTTGAGAACAAATTCCTGAGTTTCTCTGACTTTCTCTGTCCTCCCCTCACTACACATTGCTGATGGTCAGTTAGGGAACTCAGAGCACGGAAACGGAGCCAGCCGCTGAGCGCTCCCGTTCAGCCTGGTCACCTAAATGAGAGAAAGGATCTCCGCACCATCTTTGGGGCAGAGTTAAGAGCTCTAAAGCCTAGCATAGCCCCAGGGATGCCCCCACAGAAATACCAGAGTTCACGCCTCCATTGGCCTTCTCAGCTCAGGCGGAGACATGCAGGACTCCGAACCACTGGGCATGCAAGGAAGCGTGTGCTCTCATCTGAGAGCAAATACTTTCTAGTGACTCGATAAAACACTTGAGAGACCAAAAAACCTTGAGCGGTAGCTGCCCCAAGTGGACTTCAGAAGCAACTTGAATCACACTGGAAGGAAAAGCACGTGGTTAGGAAAAGCAACAGTCATTTATGATCCTTACTCACACTAACGGGACTGCAAGCCTACTGCTCTCCGTCTTCAGTAGAGAACGGGCAGCCAGCTTTTTGCATGAGTTAATAGCAGGGTACGAACACAGAGTCTTCAGCATCACACCTCGTCTACCTAACACACTCGCCAGCTCACCGACGTAGCAGGCCACCGTCCGTTACTTTGACGGCTGCCGGAGAGAGAAACATGACAAACGCTCAGCCAGCGACTGACCTTGAACGAGGGAGCAGAACGCTTCACCTCCTCGAGGGTTAGCTGAGCAACTCAGAAATCACAGCACAACATTCACCCCTGTGAAACTTCTCTTCAAACAAGGCTATTCCTGCTGTTTTCTTCCAAGCCTTTCCCTGCTCCAGGCTCTTTAAAGGAGCTAGTCCACCTGCTGCAGGTTGAGGTTAAAAAGCTCCACCTGTGAGCATAGGAAAGCTGAAAAGCTGGGTCTCCCTAGCAGGTCCTGCTGCTCTAAGCATCTGTCCAAGCAGCAAAGATCCTACATGTGTGCTTTTTCAAAGTAAGCTTGTGTTTAAGTTAAGAATGTTTAGAAAATGCACATGCTGATAACCAAAGTGTGGCATATATCTTCATTTTTATACATGTGTGCATAGGAAGTCCTGCATGTTTTGTTACACTTTGGAGGGAAAAAAAACAGTTCTAAAGAAGCAGTAAGATATTTTCTTCAAAGCTCTTGCAAATCGAGAAGCACATTTCTCTAAGAGAACAAGGCTGTTTTTGTGAATTTTCTTTCTACCATTAAAGCCCAAATGAGGCAAGAAGGGAGGAACATGCAAGCTTTCCAGAAGCCATACAGCTTTGTGTTGTATAAATAGGGCCTTCTGGTTTCCTCTTGATTTGGGAAATAGTTGTTATTTGCTGTCTAATTTTAATTTTAAATAGGCTATGTTCCCAGGATATAATCCTGTAGGAAAGGAAAACACAGCAACTGAACTTTGTGAAATGGTTTTGGGCAACTTTGGGCAACAATTGAAACCACCGCAATAAGCACAAACACATGGGTGTTTACAAGACCATTATGATTATGCTTTATAAGTGGTTTATACAACTTTACTGTTTTACTCTGCAAGTGACAGGATTCCACAATCTTTATGCAGATTTCCAAATACCAAAGTAGATTTTTTTGAAACAATGGACCAATTTTAGCCAAATAGCATGAAGATGCTAAGTTTTTACAAGTTTTATGAAAATAAGATGTGTTTAAAGGAGAGTGGCTGTTTTATAAGCTCACTCCTTACAGGTATCACCAAGCTCCTTATGGAAAAGAAATACTGGAAATCTGGTTTCATTAGTTCTGCTGCTGGGTTTTATATATGGGTCAAAACTTAATAATCTAGAAGGAAATTATGAAACATTTCCACCCATTGTTCAGTTCAGCCTAAAGAGAAGAAAAGGGTTCTCTGACCAAGACTCTTCCTAATTCAGGGGAAACTAGGTGCCAAAATCCCTGCCTCAAACATATGACCTGATTTCCAGAGGGTTTGCAAGCCCATATGTTTTGATGGGTGCTTAGCACTTTCGGTGCCTTTCAATTTCTAAATCTGGACTTGGGAGCCTAATTTTAACCGTGTACTTTTGGAAAAGCTTGGCACTAGTTTAAAGAGACCATCTAGCCCAGCACGCCTTGCTGCAGCAGATTGCGCCAGATGATTTATATATTCCTGGTGCTCACGGCCTCTGATGCCTTTTCAGTGTCTTACAGCTGTTGCATTTATGCAGCGCTCTTTATCTTGACCTTAGCCCCTGGATTTCTCAGCTATTCTACTCTCTTAACATCTGAGCCTGAAAGGTCACTAATTTACCTTATGTTTCCCTGCTGTGGGTGCCATTGGGTTGAGTAGGTACATTTTGAAAAATAACACTCTGTTGGTGGGCTGCCTTTGCGAAGGTCTTTCTTCCCTCAGCGTCACTGAGTTACTTTCTCCCACCGCCGCAGCTCAAAGTCATCAAACATCTGCCCTCAAGAGCCTTGGAGTGTACTTGTAGGATGCTTCTGCGTTGAAGCAGCACCCCAGGTATCCAATGTGTTGGTATTAAATAGCTTTTGCAGCTCATGTGGAGAATAGTGAGAGGGAGCTTTATTTGTACTAACACCCTTTTAATGTATCTCAAAAGACTATAATAAAATTTTCTTGGACTGCAAGAAGAAAATATATATCTAGAGGCTGTGGTAAATTATAAAATACTGGTATACCTAATAAAAATTCTATCTCAATCGTTTAACATTTAGTGAAATGTCAGATGATGTGAAACCAGACCTGGCTTCATTTCAAGCCCAGGTCAGTAATGTCACTTGGGGAAATTATGAGAACTTCCATTAACTTTGTATTGGCAGATCTCCCAATCTATTTCACATCTATACTTTTTTAGCACCACTGTGAGCAATACAAAGTGCCACTTCTCACATCTGAGAGCCAGCCAGTGTTGCGGAGCTACTTTGCATATAGGAAACTACTTCAGAAATTAACAGGTCAGATTTTTCGTGTGTGTGCGTGTGTGTGTCTTTTTTTTTTTTTTTTTTTTTTTTTTTTTTGCTAAGGAGCTGTTTGTGGCAAATTTCTTGATTATAGAAACGGATGACTGCTTTGAGCTTCCTGTCAAATCCAGCACAGCAGGACAGAGCTTTAAAGCGTGGGAAAAGAGAGGGAGAATGTTAAATCAGATGGACTCTAGATGTCTACATCTAGGACCAAATTCAGGTGTCCAAGTTGCTGAGACTCTGGTTCACCACACTAGCTGTCTTAGTTCTGCCTGTGGCTCAAAACCCAGGGCTAAAATGTTTAGGAAGAGTGATTTGCAGAATTTTTATGCTATTATCTAAGATAACCTCTTTTCTCTCTTTTTCCCCTCAAAAATCCTTTCCCTCCTGCCTGTTCTTATTTCCAGACTTTGAGACAGACAACTTGTTTTGGAACTTGAATCAGTTTGTCTGGAAAGGACTTTCCATTAGACCCTGAGAATTGGAGCATGCTTTAAAGTGGCTGGTAGTATTTTCAGAAAAGAGGTTTTTTGGCAAGTCTTTAATGTCATGCTTGCCTGGAACTGCTCTCCTCTTTAATTAACTCAGTAAAAATCCTCTGGTTACTTCATTTTATTTGCTTAAACCACTACAGAAAAAAATAAATGCATACAGGAAGAATTAATAAGTCCATAGCGATGTACTGTTTACTGTGAAGCAGCAGAGCACCAAGTTCCCTGTACATAATTCAAGCCCCTGGCAACAAAGACATTTGTGAAAGTCCCCTGTTTTGACACAAATGTAAAGGTGGAGCATCCTCCCGGAGCAGAACAGGCTGTGGGTTTTTAGCTCATCTTCTTGAGGAAGCCTTGAGGTGGCTATTAATAATTTAAGTTCAAAGCAGCATCCAGGATTTCTCAGGCTCTACGCACATCCAGCCTCCTGGGACGTATATACCGCAGAGCCTGACCCGTAACTGCTGCGCTGGGAGTACCAGTCCCTCCAGCTTGAGGTAGGAAGCTACAGCTGTGCTTTTAACTCTGCAGGCCCCAGTCTCTGCTACACCTGGCCAAACTGGCTACTGCTAGGCCAAAGATAGCAGCAGGGACCATTTCATTAGAAGCAGGTTGTCACCTCTGTTGCAATAAGTGAGCAATTCGTGATGCCATCCGTCATATTTGAACTCGAGTGCTTGCGCTGATTGATGCCAAAGCAGCATTTTGGGAAATGTCCCAGTTGCAGTGGTTCTGCTGCTGCCAAGGAGCTGCGGGGCAGCACTGGGTTGCACCCGCAGCCCCGCTGCAGAGCTCGGGAGGCCTGTAGTGCAAGAAGGAGAAAATATGTCCTTGCATCACCAAACCGCTGGTCTGGCATTTAGCTTTAAGTAGCTTCTATTTCCCTCAGCATCTGACCTTTCCCTTTCTCATATGGTTATTGCTCTCCTCTGCTAGCAAAAAAGCAACAAGCAGCCATTATCAGACTCATCTCGCCAGTCCAGGCCATTAGCGTTAATCATAGCCTCTCCTGCTCCACCTCCCCTGCATCTTCTCCCCAGCTTTAAACAGTCGCCACACGATGGGAGCAAGTATGCAGCAAAATAAGCAATGATACAGCGCCAACGTGATAAAAGGCCAGTCGTTCCCAGCCGTCAGCGTGACTGTGCTCTGCTCTGGCAGGATGCAAAAGAGCTGGGATTCAAATGGGAGGCCTGGCACTGTAGATCATCTTCCTGTGATTTCCCTCAGGACTGATGTGCCGATTGCAGCGAGATGCACTAGCGGCAGCACATTAGCACTGCCACGGGCATCCATCTCGCAGAGCATTTCTAGCGCTGGCCGCTTCTCCAGCGGTGCGTGCAGCAGGAGTGCATGTCTGCTCCCTCTGCGAGGAGAGGGCTGTCCCGGCCGGGCAGCACGCATGCCTGGAAACGAAGGCAATGCTGTGATGGAGTGGACTTAGTGGTGCGTGAAAAGTTCACTTAAAAATGTGAAAAGGAGAGAGGGAAGAGAGATGAAGGGAAGGTAAAAGGCACTAAACTGAAGGTAGCAGATAAGGCTGGTGATAAGATGGGGAAGGAAGTTGAAGCTAAGTATAGAAAGGCATGTACTGGGAATGCAAATGGAGGGTTGACCTGGCCAGAAAACCAACCCATGGGCTCTATCTGGGGAATGATAAGGAGAGGAAAAACAAAAGCTCAAAGATGAGCATGTGCTACAGAAAAGTAGGAAGAGGAGGAAGCCCTTTGATGTACTGACCCTAGGCTCAGCGATGCAAACTGTCCCTGCTGCCTCAGCAAGAGGGACTGGCCTTGTGGCTGAGGAAAGGAGAGGAGCCAAGACAGGGAGGCTGCAATAGGGCTGGGAAAATTGAACGGAAGAATGGGTGTGAGAGCAGCAACGGGGTCCAGTGCTGTTGGGAAACAAGGTTAATATGGTCTGGTAACTGCACTCACTCAAGCTTGAATGTTAGAGAAAGAAGAGGAAAAATACCTTCCCATTGCCTTTAATTTTTTTTTTTTAATAAGAACTCATGTGCATAAATCACACAGAAAACTTCATGGACCATGGTCTGGTGTGTCTGGGCTCAGCTTCCAGCTCTGCTGCAGGCTTTGTCTTAGGCTTAGGGTCGTTTACATCTCTCTGAAGCAGCATCACCTGTGGTTAAATCATGCCCTTCACCTCTCTTGCCCTTGGGAATGATGATGTCTTGGGGCTATAATGCCACCTCAGCAGGTAACGTGCAAATAAACCCTCTATATTGGCAGGGTCAGGAACACGTTATGATTGTGGATGCTGGTGATATGGCCAGAGGTACCTCTGGACCCGGTCTGGTGAGGCTGTGATGGCTTTTGCACTTTTAGATGTTATTCTACTGTCATATAAAGTGTCACAGATCTGAGGCTTTCTAGGGGATGAGGTAATGGACTTGTGTGGGAGCTAATGAAGGTCATTATAAGCGAACAGTAAGAATAATGCCTGCCATGGGGAGACTTCTCACCAGGAGCATTCAGACTTCATCACTTTCCAGTCTAAATAAGACATACTTCTCTGACCTTGTCTTCTTCAACGTAAACGCAGAGCAGGATGTACTTAGAATTAAGATAAATAAGGCCTTACCAAAATAAAACATTAGTCTGCAGAAACAAATCTCCACTAAGGAAGAGAGTGAGCAGATGCAGAAACTGGTGCTAGTTTACTGGAATAACCTTAAATGCTACAGAGATGAGGGCATATAATACCCAGCGTGGAGTATGAGAGCAACAAATGCAACTTGAGGTGGAAGACGGAACTGCAAAATCTTGTGAGTTTTACTAAGCCAGATGAAAATGTAGTATTTAAAAACAAAGTTATAGAAGAAATAATATTTAATTTATTTCTTACCAGAACCTTATTTTTTTAAAGGCACTGTGGGTGATTTTTCTGTAGATATACAGTAGACAAGTGCAGCTAATCTTTGGGGGAATACATGTAAAACTAAAACATATTGAAAAATGATTAAAGTGTGCATCAACACATGCAAAGTGGAAGAGAGATGGAGGTATTTAAAGCCATGCTTATATTCCTAGCTCAGCTTCTCAGGGCTATACCCCTTCTGCGCCTGGTGGCTGGGGAGGGGGCAGTCTGGCGAGAAGATGCATTTCTGTTTCTCCTATCAGTGAAGACAGTAGAAGAGGGAGGTAAATGTGCTTCTCCAAGTTGTCCTTTGCGGCGTGGCCCCAGAGCAGTGCCCCCCTGCACTGCCTTGGCCAGAGCTGGGGGATGGATCACAGCTGAGCCCCATGGCTTGAACACAACATCTCAGCAAGAGAGCTGAGAGCCAGCTAAGACCTGGAATGGGGGAGCAAGAGGAAATGATCTGTAGTACAAATAACGACCACGTGGAAGAGGGTGGAGGAGCCTTGTCAAAATGTAAATGTGAAATTTGCATAATCGGGTGGCCAGGATTAAATGAGGCACAGAGAAGGATAAGGATTATGTGGAGGGGCAGCGAAGGGAAATGAGAGCAGCACAGAGGGAAAACACTGCAGACGGATATAAAAATCCAAGGTAAGTGAGAGCAGAAGGAGAAGCTGGAATTCTCCAAGGCAGCAAAAGGAGGCTGAGCTGTGAGGAGCAGTGGTGTGTATTACTAATCCAGGGTGTATCTCAGCTAGCTAGGAAGTGTGCAAATGAATTTAAAAGGAGCTTGAAATCAAAGAGGAGTGTCAGCTGGGCATCCAACATCCCCTTTTGTGGTGACCTTGACAGCCCAAATCACTGCTACCTAATGACCAAACACAGTGCTTCCAAATGGTTCCTTCAAATCTCATCCATAATTCATTTTGCCTTTGAACAGGTCATTCTCCACAAGGATATGTCAGCTCTAAAAATTACCTGAATGGTGGCCTCTGGCAGCCTTCATGCCCAGTCTCCTGTCCCAGGGTGCAGCATGGCCAAAGTGGCTGCCGAAGGTCTCTGCTCGGCTTCCCCAGGAGCTGTGCTCCTCATGGTCCTCTGGGCCCCATCTCCAGCAGGTCCCAGGTGCTTATGCTGCAGAGCATTGCTCTTGTGGGTCACTCTCCTCTTGGTGCCCAAATTCCTCCTTTGGCCCTGCAGCCCTGTGCCCCAGCCAACAAGAGCAGCTTGCAGAGCTCCCACGGACTTTTCTCCCTTTGGTTCGTGTGTCCAAGAAGAAGATGGCTGTAGCAAAGCCAAGTTCAGAGTCACATTTTCCACAAAGCCATAAGTCAAGGCAAAAATGTAATACTCCTTTTTAAGACTTGTTTTGCGCTAATGCCTAAGGGCAGGAATTGCATTGTACTTGCTACTGTGCAAATGTAAAACATCAAGAATGTTCACTGCCCCAGAAAGCTTGTGTCTGATGAGAAAGAAAGAGCAGGAGTGAGCACAGGCAGGGGATCATAAAGAACAAGACGTGATGGAGCTGGAATATGGCAAGCCTACGGAGGTATCTATCCTCTCACTACAAGTTGTGTCTCTACTGGACTCTGGCAGCTAGAAGTAGTGGAGAGAGTCAAATGGTGCTTTATTTTCATGATGTAGAAGATAAATCTGATTTTTTTTCCTTATTGTCAGAATATAAGTTTTCCAAATCGCCCTTGGCTCAAGAGAAACAGGAGAGCAAGGAAAAAAAGGTGGGTGATTTAGGTGTTCAGAGAGGTTTGCTTGCTTGCACGCTGTCTTTGCTTGGTAGCCCTTCGAAGGGAGAAGAGAGGAGAGAGTATTTTTTTAATCTTACAAATGTGGGGTACAGATCAGTTCTGGTTTTACTAGATGTGTTATGGTAATCTTGTTGCCTGTGAGTAAACACTCGGTGAGTGAAACCCTGCAGGTGGGACATGGGGACAGCTTACCACCAGAAGCTGGGGTTACTTTGACTCACTTGTGTCATCTCTGTAGTTACACTCCAGCTGGTCAATGCTTCACCCAGGTGATTACGTGATTACAGTTCTCAGCATCTGACCTTGTCTCATGATCTGGGGTTCCTGTTGCAGATTTTTCCCCTGAGCCCTAGGGATTCAGCCAGACCACCCACATGTTAGTCTTTCAACGGGATAGCTCAGGAAATGCACAGACACACTTGTGTATTTGAAGGGAGAAGCTGGGTGAGAGTTTAATACAGGTAAATGTGAGTTCAGCCACAGAAGTGGAGTTAAGTTCTAACAAAAAAAGAACAAACCCAACAACACAAAGCTTTATGCACTCAGATTGTAAATCTCTTCCCATAGCAGTTACTCAACTCTCTTGTTTTATGTAGTGTTGCGTTTGACTTATTCTCCAACAATTGTAGAAAGTTCAGACACAGCAGGAACTGAACTTCTAATAAAATGGTAATAATAATAATAAAAAAAACCAGACTGGCCTTCCATAACCGTTACTGAGAAGCAGAGCATGAGGGGAGAAAGCATCCTGTCCAACTTGAGCATTCTTTATAGATCAATTGCTTTTTTTTCTTATTCCTTTTTCTCTTTTGTCTGCAGACAGGCAGTATTGCCTATTAAGTAACTGGAAAGCTTGAGGTTGCAGTTCTACAAATCTGAAAGAGCATATTTTCCTGTATTTTATGTCACTTTTACTATTTTTGATTCCTCTACGAACATCACCTCCCTAGATTTTGAAAATACAGTCTTCCGTCGCAGTTTAATTAATCTCACACTCTCAGGGGCTGTATTTCTGATTGTCTAAAGTGTATGATACTGTTCTTGAAAATAATTTTAGGGCTTGCTATATTACCACTGTCTCCTGACTTTTACATCATCATTGTTTATTACATAAATAAAAGTCCAGTCTCTGTTTTCCCTAAATTCTTGTTATACAAAGACTGGTATTTTTCTCTGGCATTTCACTGATTTATCTCCACTATAGTACCTCTAAACTCTTGAGAAGGTCAGCTCAGTGCCTCAGGAGCATCCAACTCTCTAGAGGAACAAAATTCCTCTATTGAACTGTTTCAGGAGGATTGTAAGCTATTGTGGCAACCCCAGTCATTCCAGTGTGTTCCACATATGGGGGGAAAACTGAGGGGCTGGTTATGTTATGCCAGGCAATCTTACTAATGAAGTTTCTTGGTTTTGCTGTAAGAAAAAAATGGGCAGAAGAATCCTTCCTACTATGGGGGGGGGGAGGAGATGAATTAGCCAGCAAACTTTCTGAATTTAGTTTAGATGAGCTACCAAAAATGGAGCCTTAATTGCACCTTAGTGTTGGAGAAACAGTCCTGGAAAAACAGAGCTTTCTACATGGAAAGCAATGTGTGAAGCAATGCTGAAAGCAGTTCTGGCAGATGCAACATCTGACACAGTCTATGAAGGTTTGAATAAAGAAAATGGAAAAAATACAGAATAATCCATGCTTAATACAGATCTTCAGTATCTCTTGCAGTTTGATGCTGTAGATCGAGATGCGTGTGATGCTTAAACAGCTATTTGCTCTCACTTGTATGGTGATCACAGCGTATCCTCCCCAAACTTGCACCTTACGCTGTGAATACAGAATTAATTTTCTGAGATTCAACATAAGTAAATTAACTTCATATCAATTTAAAAGTTCTGTCTTTTTTTTTAAAAAAAGACAGAATCTTAATTACAGAGAGAGAGAGATTTCATACTCAAGACTGAGAGCCCAATTTTTTCCCAAATCAAGCCAATAGCCAGCAGCATTACAAGTAGCATTTGTGAAAACTATGTTAAACAACTCGCCGTGAAAGGATGTTATTTGTATCCTATAAACTCTTTTGAAACTTTTCTCCAAATCTATGACGGCTACTGTCTTTTCTGTTATTTTTCAGAAGCTGGGATTACTAAATAGCCTCTTTTCTGCTGCGGAGACTCTAGAGATGCTGTCAGACACCAAAGTTTGAGGTAGGAGTAGACTTATTTACTCTCTCTCTCAAAAAAAAAAAAACAAAAAAAAAAACCACACATTGAGGCGGGATGTTTCTTTTTCAGTGTCAGGATGTCCTAAATTATGCTGTTAACAGCAGTATTATTTTTTTTTTAATAATAAAAAAAAAAAAAACAATTACAATAGAGTAGTGAAGAGACTGGATAAAAACTCAGGTTGCTCTTGATGTCACCGTGATCTAAGGGTAGCCAGTCGCAGCCCTGCGTCCTCAGCAGATTCGCGTGCTGTGATTCTTCCCAGGCTGATCACTGCAGGGAGGGGATTCGACCTGCTGCATTTGAATGGTCCAGTCCTGCCCATGACTATTTGTGTGCTTAATGGGAGTTAAGTCAAACAGATGCACATCTGCTCATCTGTTTTTTTTTTTTGTTTGTTTGTTTGTTTTTTTTTAACACTATAGCCTAGTTCTCATATGGTGGGACAGAAACACCTTCCTCGCTGTACTATTGGGAGGAGGAGGTACAGCTTCCCCCTCCAGCTATGGCTGCGTGTACAAGCTGTACTGCAGGAGAACAACAACTGCTGCTGAGCCCTTTGGGAGGCATTACACAGCGGAGCCCCGATGCCGCCCCTTGCGCGCTGCGATTTACGCCAGGGGCAAAACGGAGCCCACCGAGGTGGGCGAGGAGTCGCACGCTTGCAGAAATGCTCCCTCCGAAGCCGAGGGTGCTCCTGAAGGGTCTGCAGCTTCCTGTCCGAGCGGCTCGCGGCCAGGCCCGCGCCAGCAGCGCTGCCCAGCTGCTCCGCATTAAACGCGAGGCCCGAGCACAGTCGTGCTCTCTCCTCCGAGCTGTACCCGTGAATGCTGCAGGCACTAGGAATACCGAGCCGTGCAGTGATCATGCTGCGTGCTCCGGTTAGCTGTACTTCCCTTTATGTTAATGCACCAATAATAAAGAAGGAAATAAATTAGGCTTTCTGCCAAAATCCTAATATTTTTTCAGCAGCGCGATAAAAACGGCTGCAACCTCTGAGCCTGTGAACTTGCTTGAAGATCAGAGGAGTTATCAAGGGCACCCTGTCCCCTATTTTTCTGTTTTGATTTATTCAGTTGAAAGGAGGTCCAAGCACTCAGCTGCTGGAATACTGTTAGTGCGACCAGAGTGAAAACAAGAGAAGATGGGACTTGGTGGGCATTCTGTTAAGCTGCTAAGATACCTGGGCTATATATGTTTAAGCATGGAGTCAAACACATGTATTAAATACAAACATGAGGAGAAGAGAAATTGCTGAAATATAAGCGTGTGAAATGTGAAAAGCAGAAAGGAAAATTGTAAAATCAATACAGAGGGAAATGAAAAGAGAATTGAGGATAAACTGAAAGCAAACAAAACAACAATGAGAAAAAAACAGTCAACAAATTGGGATCTTGATGAGATAACGCTGTCAGGCTACCGAGTCCTGTTCTGATTTTACAGTTGGCTGAAACAGCAAAGCCCTATTAAGTTAAGATGTTCAGAAAAGATGATTAATGCTCCACGCGTGCCTGGCGTTTCCCGGCCGAGGTCGGCCGTGTGGTCCCAGAGCGCGGCAGCAGGGGCAGTCCCAGCTGCCAGCCGGACCGGTGGGAGCAGGACACGGCTCCCACTGCTAGATGGGGCTTGAGCTGGTCTGTGAGCCCCCCCAAATGCCACAGCTGCCTAAGGTGTGCTGTAAAAGGCAGTACCCAAAAGGGATGGGGGAACGAGGAGCTGCGTAACTGCAGGCTCCAGAGAATGACTTAGTGCGATAGGTTTTTATGGCCTTACTGTAAAGGGGTTGAGGTAAGCAACTTTATCTCTCTCCTGTCATTCGAGGCTGCTAGGTCTGAAAGCAGCGTGTGATCTACTATCGCTCCCCCTAGGCAAGGAGTTGTCCTTTGAAAGTCTCGTTGGATCGTTGCTCCCCAAGGCTGCGCAAGGGCGTACTTCCTTCGCAATACAGGAACGATTCAAACCGCGGGCCGAAACACAGCCTTTTCCCCAAGCCGCTGTGCTGTTCGTTTGCCGGCCGTACCCCAGCCAGGGCGCAGCGGTCTCTGCCGAGTTGCCGCGGTGGCACGGGCAGGGGGAAAGCCCTGGCTCCGCGCGGCCAGAGGCACGTCCCCGCTCCCGCGGCTGCCTTCCCCGAGCTGCTGTCCTCTTCCGAGACGCTCGGCCGCTCTCAGAGCTTGGCCTCTCCGGCAAATCTGAGCTTTCAGGTAAACGGGGGAAGAGACCCTGAGACAGACCACACTTCCATAGGCTTCTTTCCTTAGAAAAGTCAACTAAAAACACCAAAGGAAAAGGGTAGCTGGCCTACACTTATATCCTTCCTACATCCATTTATTATGAAATTATTGCTGCTATTATTTTGCTATTATTTACCTACAGAAGTAACAGGCACAAAGAAGAGCCTCTGTGCAGTACCCAGCAGTGAGAGGACAAAGTCTACATCTTCCTCCAAGAGTTCACCATCCAGCCTTCCTTGTGTTGAAAAGACTTGGCCAGATCTCAGAGCGTTTTTTGTTTGTTTTTTTTTCTTCCCCTTTATCAGCTTTTTTCCTTTCTTAGCTCAAGCACATGGTTGAGTCCTTTATGAATGATAAACATCCCTGTCCCACTTTCCTCTTCAAATAATGCATGGTAGTTGTTTTTTAGCTACGTGATTTTATGTGAGAAAATTACAAATACATTTCTGACTGGGGAAAGAAAAAAGATTTAAAAGAAAAAAACTAAATAATAAAAATAATTGGTTTAAGAACTGCATTGGAAAGTGGAAGAGCTTTAATTACAGCAACTGGCATGGAAAACAGGAGGAAAGGTGAAATTGCAGATTAAATTTAAATGGCAAGAACAATCCAGCAGGTGAAGAACATGAGAGTAAGGTGCATCAGATCACTGAAATCCCAGAACAGCCTTTTTCTAACCAAACTATTCCTGTTCCTCCAATGGATCCCCATGCTGCCTGTTTGTTTAATTATTTGGTGTTTTGCCTCATTTGTCAGAAAGCTACACTCCCGGAAGTTTTTTTGCTAGAATATCTCTACTTGGAAAGAGGTAGGGAGAATATGAAGAAATAATGACTAACTGGATACATAGGAGAAAATGGAGCAAAAAAAGCCTCAGTGATCCTGACTGGTGATGCTTGAAGACTGTATTTTGAACTTGCTTGTGTGATCTGGATACATACTGAAATTCCCATAGTTTGTGTCCAAATTCTGTAGCTGACTCTGAAAATCTCAGTCCAGCGCAGCATTTTGTGTCGGAGGCAGCGTGTTCTCGTACCACAGCAGCCTCGGCTTACGGTTGCTGTCATGAGCAATATCAAGGTTGCCGTCATGAGCAATATCAATTTCCCTGCAAACAGGGAAACGAATTCCATCGTTTCTGCGGACAGCCTGGGTGCAGAGCAAGTGACTGGGGTTATACGCCCAGCGCTAGTGGTGACGAATGTCAGAACCAGAGCCAGGGAAGAGATCTCCTTACGTGGCCCTTGGTCTGCATCCCACAGTTGATAAATACTGCCAATTAAAGGCAAAGGGAGTCTTGCAACTGAATTCAGCAGGAGCAGCACTAGACTTTTATTAAGGATTTGGTGAAACTAGGCAGAGGTTATTCACCCCAGAAAGCACTGAACGCTGTCAGCATGAGGCTCCTGCGCTCTGCAGGGCTCTGTCCCTGAACTGGGGCTGACTTAAAGGCTGTCTAAATGGAAGGGGGTTGCTGACTTCACAGGGTTGCTCTTCTGTGCACTAAAAGGACTGCTACGTAAACAAGATGTATATGCAGATCATGGCAATGATGAACAAAAGACAGGATATTACAGACCATCTTCTCTGCTGAAATGTAGTTTTTGAACTGCACTTTTTCTCATGAATGAATAATGAAGTAGCCATGTTTTATTAGCTTTACTTAAAAATGTCTACGAGTTGAACAACCTTTCGAGTTTTTTAACACTTCTGCAATTTGCTGCAGCAATGATTTCTTTTTTTTTTTGTTCAAGATACATCAGCTAATCTGATCTTGGTGTTTAGTAATTGTCTCAGTTAATGGGTATGGAGAATAACTCCATTCTGTGAAATGAATATGAGGTGAATATTTAACAAGTTTGCTGTGTGAAGAACTTACAGGGTAGGCACATGCATTAATTGCTAAGCTGTTTATTTTATTTTATTAGCTTTGTTTGCCCATTACTGACTTCTGTAGTCAGATTTGACAGCAGGGAACCTCAAAGTCAGGAGTCCATCAGGTCACAAAGGGACTTCATGCATATGTTAAAAGTTTTGTGTTAGTAATGTAGGACTGGCAGCTGAACCAAAAGATACACCGTTCTGCCCCTGCTGGCACTCTGCGTGAGCCCAATGGCTTTTGCTAAGAGAGTAACACATGCACTAACGATATTGGTATGTTTCTTAATTACTTAAGGGCTTTATCCAACTTGGGCTTACCCAACTTGGACTGTACCAAGCAGACCTTGTGCCACAATAGGAGCATTGCTTGCAGGATGAGCATAATACTCACTGCAGGCAAAAATGATTTCTGAAAGAATGATGTTCCAGGCTGACCAATGCTGACTCAGATCACTTACCTGTGGTGCCATTTATTTTGGCACTGTTGTAGCCCTGACTTTTGGGGGCAGAACAGAATTTAAAACAACCTCCTAGAGCTAGTTAGAATTGTAATTTAAAGCCAAGCGGCGTTAGAGTTTTATTGTTAATATCAGAGGGGAATGTTATTTGCAAGGTTGTGCTTTGATTTTTTTTTTCTTCATCTCCTGCAACATGCTCATAGAAGAATTCATAGCCCTCTCAAATTACATATTACAACGATGACTTACTCTGCAATCCATTTTGAGCATAGCTGAAAAGTGTATTTAATATTGCTGTTGTTGTTTCTATCTTTTTCTGTATAAAGTTAGTGCTTGATTTTATGTGTCATCCTCAGATAGTATATATTTGCATAGCTCTGTTGACATCAGCAGTGCTATATTGATTTATACTGCTTGTGCCTGCCTCATTATTATTTTTATCTTTTGTTCAAGGAGCTGGATCTATTTTCAAATTCACAGAAGATAAAAAGGGATTGCCTTCTTAGAACCAAATACATACAGTGTGTACTGATGGGATATTTTAGATTGGGGCAAGCAAACAGGTAAGCTAGACACATACCAGTGAAGCTCTGTAAATAATGGGGCTGCTTGTATATCATCTGTGGAATATATCAGATATGCAGGCTGGGGTTTTAAAGACACCGTAGATATCCAACTGCCACTAAAAGGACTTGGCACCTCAAGAAACAGCGCTCCCAGTCATGATTTATTGTTGATAAACAACCAACCTTGCCTTTCCCAGAAGACTGAAGTCTCTGTCTCTCCAGACTGAAGCATGGGAACAAGTTGCAATGGGGCACATCTGGAGGATGGAAAGGACAGGTCAAAAAGAAAAGAAACACCCTAGAGATGGTTGACTGGGAAGATACGCCCATTTCTGCCTGGAGGGGACACAAAAGAGATGATGCTGCACCACGGCTGAAGGAGCGGCTGTGCTGCAATTGCAGGACTGAGAGCAAACGCCTCTATGCCTGATCTCGCATATGGGCCCATGAGGAGGCCCTTGAGTCTGAAAGCAAGAAGAGGTGAAAAATAGCTGGAAATACACGACACAAATCACATAGGGAAGGCTTTTACTACCCTTTGCAGCTACAGAATGCCTCAGACCTGCTAAGGATGATTAAAAACCTTCATCTGAATCTCAGAGCACTCATGCAAAGCTCTTCTGAGGCACTATTCACAGACCTATGATCAGGTGTTCACTGATAGAAAGACTATACTGCAAGGAAGATAACCTCACGTTATCTACCATCGCCTTTCAGATGAAGTCCTGATGTTCAGTACCTTACCCAGCCTGGAAAGGACTATTGTCTTCCCAGATTTCTTCACAGGTCTCCCTGGCATTATAGGTAAGTGCCTTGGGTAGGGGTCTTTCCCAATGCCTGTCAAGCTGTACTCTGCACAGCTTTCTTTGAGCAGACTTCCCAAGTCCTATGCCTGAAGTGTTAAAGGGAGAGAAATTGCAGACTTCTTCCCTCCTCTGCTTTCAGGGCCTTCCCATCAATTTTCCTTCTCCTTTTCTTTTCCCTGCACTTAAGATGGAAGCATCCACATCGAAGAGAATTATCTCTTAACAACAACTGGGTTGTAGTACATTTCAAAAACTCAGGTTTTATTAGTCACAGAAGACCTTGTAAAAGTTTGCTTGGGATCCTTTTTAACCAATAATCCTTTCCCCATCAGCCAATGAAACCATCTCCTTCCCCCCTCTCCTCCCAACTCCTACACAGATATGTCTTACAAAAATACAGCTATTTTGGAGAAGCGGAAGTGACATTTTAACTGAGCTGGAGGTTTTATCCACAGTAGCTTAAACTAACATGGACCTAATTTTCTTCTGGAAGCCACCAGCTTATTGCCGGACAATAAGCATGCTAGATGTTCAGCTGGCGTTATTATTGCGTGGAGTGATCTGTAATTACATTTGACTTCACATTGTACCTTTCCATCCTCGGTCTGCGCAAGGCTAGAGGAGAACTTGTCATGCTCAAAGCCCAGACCCTGCTCCTGCACGTCCCACCTCAGAGAATTCTTTTCATAAAGATGTATTAATACAATATGTTAAGTAGCAAGCCTGGGGAATCCTTTCACCCCTCTCATTTGCAGCAGCTGAGGAAACAGGTAGATGAAAAAGCAGCACTCCCTGCACTCTAAACTGCTTTAGTATCCAGTGTCATGTTCAGTCTGCTAAACCAAAAGTCACCTGCAGTGGTTTGTTAGTAATAAGAAAAGATAATATATGGGGTGGGGGGGAGGGAGGGAGAGCCAGAGGATGACAAAGTGATTCCAGGAACGTGGTGTGCCGTAATTCTTACAAAACTACAATGAAAGCTGAGCTTGTCCAACAGCTTTAAAAATCAAGATGCTCCTGTAAGTACCTAAGCAGATTTAGGAACTTCAGGTAAGAAGATTTTGGCCAGGTAGACCAATTCTGCACTCTATAAATTAACTTCCATAGAACAGTCTCCTGTTTTCATCAATAGAATAACACTGGTAAGTGTGAATAAGGTATAGTATATTTTCTAATCCATTTCTGACAGATAAAGATATTGTAGTTGCACTACTGCATTGCCAAAAAAAAGTGGAAGTGTATGAACTGTAGAAATGTAAACCTGAGCTGTCATTAAAAATCAATTTTCACGATAAATTTAATTCACATCTCATAGAGAGCTCTGTAATATCAATAAAAATGTTCTAATAATTGCTGTGCTGGCACATAGCTCAGTGTAAGACATAAAGAGATATAAATTTTTTGTAGTTTAGAAGATGTGGAACAAAACATTTTTTTTTCTAAGAGAAACTCTTCTCAGGGAGAAAAATAAACGTTTGAGAAGGATGTAATTTATTAGAATTCCACTCCACCTCATTTACAAAGACTGCTCTGAAATTAAAACTTTGAGAGATCAGGTTTCTAATTTATTCGTAGAGTTAAAGGCCAGAAAGGACTACGATAAGGTCATCTGACCTTCTGGATAACCCAGGCTATTAAATTTCACTTCCTGCACCATAACCTGTGTTGGGCTAAAACATAATTTCTTTTATATATATTTTTTTAAATGCTTGGAGAACATGGTTAGTGTATTTCTTTAATATACTTTTGTGTTAAGATGGGAGAAAAAGAAGTATCTAAATTGATTAGAATGTTGTGACATACTAGTAGAATTGGTATAGCATGTCACAGTGAAATCTGAACTCAGTATCATTGAAATATAAACAGTCTTTTCTGGTAATAAAAGGTGACCAACTTCTAGAGCAGACACATATTTAGCAACCTGGTTTTGTTAATTATTTTGAAGAGGACAAAAACACCAGGATATGCTTATAAATCTCTTAGCTGCTTTTGAGAATCTCATTCTCAAACCAAAAAAAAAAAAACCAAAAAACAAACAAACAAAAAAACCACTTCAGAACTAAATGCTGAACTTCCTAAAGTCAATAGGAGTTTTCTCATTTACATGTAATTGAGTTCAGGGTTCCACCTTAGAAGTTCAGTTGGCTTTTTATGGTGCTAATTGAAGAACTACATTATTATATTTTATATTGATTATTATTATATAATATTTTCAATTTGTGCTTTGCTTCCATTAGGAATATAATTCATTACCTTTTACTCCTTTTTTAATCTTGTTCTTGGTGTCCCTTATATTTGTTCCTCCACTAACATGAGTATTTGTGTTTATTTCAAATCCAGCATCATCTCTAAATTTCATTGATGCACTATATTTTAGATAAGGTATTTAATAAAATGGAATTGCAACATCAAACTTTCCAGGATGCTCTATCCACAATGACATAATCTCTGATATTGCTGTTTACGACCATGCTTTTTAGTTTCACAGCCAACACAGAATTTGTCCTATCCTCACAATTCTGAATTTTCAAATGAGGCTTCCTGAAATCCAGTGACATCTGCTTTACTCTCTCTACTTGCTAATGTTGTGATTCACTAATGTTCATGCTGTAGGTAAGAAAACTTAAGCAATTAGAAGCAGAGGTTTAGTTGCCTTCTACTGGAGTGTATATTATCAAATCCCAAGGAAGTAGCAGGATCCATTTTCATAATAGTTTCAGACCAAAGCAAACAACCAAGAACTCCTGAGTTTGTCTGGCCATACACGACAAACATATACAGCTTTATTGCTCATGACTCTTGTATTCTCTAGGGTCCAGGTTTTGGCCTGGTATAAATTAGCGTAGATCCATTCAAGCCAATAGATCAAGACTCAGGAGATTCTTATCTCCTCCTTGCACTGATTCCTCTCTGTTAAAATTTATTGATACTTTTGTTTCAAAGTTTGTTTTAACTATTTATGGGAGTAAGTCAGGCAGACTAACTTGGTCTTACATCCTTTGTAGGGAAACTTCTATCCAGTTTTCTCCCAATTCTCAAAATTCCTGGACTGAACGGTATTTTAAAGAAATAACTAACAATTACACAATGATTTCCACTAGCTGCAAAAAATCCTAGCTTTGTCTCTTCTGGGCCCGCTAATCTATCTACCTCCCAGTGTTTCCATGTACCCCATGATCTTACGATATTGATAGGAATGGTTACAAGATTGTTAGGAAAGAAGCACATGAGATGTGGCTGTCTTAATCATTATTCTTGAGCTATTTCCTCTCTTAAAGGTCATGAGTTTATACTATTCCTTGCTGGCTTGCTTTGGGTGCTTCTTCCCCTTTCCTGCTTCTGTTTTAAACCTCCTTCCAGGATAACACTTTCTAGGCTCTATCACTAGTCTTCTCTTACAGATGTATAAGCAATACTATTGCTTATAGAGCAATATATGTATAAGTAATTAGATTAAAATTGTTTTAGTTTTATGGAACTTTTAAATTCTTCTCCTATCCACACAATCACTCTGGCTTTTCTTTTTTATTGGAATTTTGGTACTTATTTGCTATTTTTAGAAATGTTCTTGTAAAGCAGTGTCAAAACAATTACAAAAGTGTTTTTCCCATCATCTCCCTTGTTTTTGCATTCTCAACCCAAACACCTTTTAAAATAAAACCTATGTTCTACAAGACAGAAGTTTAACTACTTTAAACTACCTATCCCCCTAAAAGGAGGCTATCCCTAGAAAGCACTTCTGCCTTCATTGAGCATCTTAGATGTCCTGAAGTTTTAAAAATGCCATCTTGAAAAGTTAACCCCCAAACACATTGCAAATTGCTCTTGTTAGAAGCAAGGTTCTTGCCATTTCCTCAGGTAATGAATTACTTCCCAACTTAAGTTATTTCATGATATCCTTCTCAGACAGGCACGCCAGAGGCTAGTCCTAATAAAACCCTTTTACTGTTGTTGTTATAGTTGCAGATTGTATTTTGTTTTAATCCATAATGATGTTATGGAAATTTTAATTGTTGCTTTTGGTCCGTATAAATCTTTATTTCTCCATTACTTAGAAACAGGAAGACCACAAAGCTTTTGGTAGTGTCTGTCTCAAATCAGTAGGTTGTATATGTGTTAGCAAATGTTCAACAAATACCCTTTCTGTGGGTGTTAGGCTTAATAAGCTAAGAGTACCCACTTCAGCAGACTAGGCAGAAAGCCCACCAATACTGACTCAGCAAGTTGCTAGCTCATACTCGTGCCTACAAAGCAACAAAAAAGCTATTTTCTCATGCCAAGCGCCAGGCAAGATGTACTTCTAGAGGAAAAGCTAACAGGCGGCCTAAGAACAAATCTGCATGGAGGTCTGCAGTATCCTTCTTGGTAAGATCACTTGAAATTCTCAGCTGGAGGTAAGAACATCCCAGACAGGTAATTTCACGAGTGTCTCTGAGGCTTCTGAGACTATAGGGTCTACCTGCCCTCCCTCTCTAATCAAATAAGGTTAATAGAAATGCTCCTGTTGATGCTCAGTCAGACCCAGAGAAGAGACAACTTGCCTATATAGCACCTGAGAAGGTAACGAGTGATTTCTAATGTTTGATATAAACATTACCATAAGAAAAATGTTTCTCAATAGAGGATGAGTTAGATAAATGGTTTTTAATCTTACTTTTTCAGTAGATGTGCAAATCTAGGGATTTATTTTTATAAAGAATGCAAAATAAATCACGCATTGTTCCTGTTTTCCACATATGTGCATTCAAGAAGAGAACAGGCTGAGTAGACTTTCAGCCATGCAACGAATGTCTGCAAAAACATATCCGACTACAGGTCTCTTAAGTCACTTTAATGGTGATGGATGTGCAGGAAACTATAATCAATTACATTGCCCTGAAAATTGCATAGTTATTTTCCAAAAAAACCAACAGTTGTTTGATACAGTACAGCTTAATATTTCTTAGAAGAAAGACTTTGTAATATCTGAGCTTTTCCGTATGCACAAACTCTATCAGTTTAACAATGCCCATACAGTTTCTTCTGTATAGTCGGGTTACATAGGTGTGGCATACAGCTAGAAGTGAGAAAGAAGAATCTGAGGAAAGATAAAGAACTGTATTTGGTAAACACCAAAAAAAAATGTTAATGGAGAGATCTAAGGTCAGATCTAGGATGTGTTGTTCTCTAGCTCAATATTTAAGGATTGTTAAAAACTAGCCATGTACCTCTACAATGAGCAGTGTGGCCTTCTGTAAGGTATGTGATCTTCCACTATCAGGTTACTAGCAGCATTGTACTTCCTTCTTTTGGTTCAAACCCATATGCTCCAGCTTAAAAATCACTGTATTGCATCCAGGAGATTTTGCGTGGAGAGAAGCGGCAAAGATGTAATTTTCTTCTGGAGAGAGAAGGTATGCTCTGTTCTCAGTTATTTCCTGTAATCACTTATACTCTAAGAAAATAGATTAAAAACATTGCTTGACCAGAGTGGCCTAAGTGTTAGGGTACAGAGTAAACAACATATTATGCAATCAAGTGGAGAATCATCCCTTGTGACTCTAAGCAGCCTAGAGGGAGACTATTGTAAAAATACACCCTGAAGAACATAGCCTGTGTTCCAAAACAAGTTGTAGCCCTCCTTGATATCGCAATAAGGAAATGACTAGCAGTTAGAGCAGGCAGTAAGAGGCAAACCCGTGTGTTCCAAGATAAGGTTCTTGTAGAGATGGCGTATTAAATGATTTTGCTTTCTCTTTCTCCTTCCAGCCCTTTGCCCGGCAAGTATTTCAAACTGTGCAATAGCCTGCTCATCTTGTAGACAGAAGAGAACCAGTGCTGCTTCTCCAGAGCCCTTTGTACTTCTCTGCCCTGAATATTAGGACTCCCCAGATTTGTTTCTCTTCCCCACCTCAGACCTATTTGCTGCTGTTTACTCCTTGTTCCTCTTTTCCTCCATGCAGGATCCTGAACTCCACCATCTCGTTTCCACCGTTCTTCCTTCTCAGGAAATCTCCTAATCCTAACAGGTCTCTTTTCCTAAAGCTTTCCCCTTAAACCAGACTGTAGAGCCACGCACACAGCTTTCCTTCTGTGCCTGCTCCCTCTGCCACTACTTCTGGACCAGAGACAGAGAAGCATCAGGTGGGAAGGGTGCAATAAGCACAAGCTCAGGAAGTGAATGTGTGCAATCTGCACTGCTTCAGATCCACAGACGTGGACAGTACGCCCTAACGTAGCCCCTCTGCACAACAGAGACTGGAAATCTGCAGAGTGCGGAGGGAGAGGGGAAGGCAGGAACAGAAGGCGGCAAATGGATGCTCACCAAAGGGGAAGGGAAGAGCCGTGTACGGGTAAGCCAAAGGTAGCCAAACCCACTTTGCAACAGATGAAAAATAAAGCAGAAAGTCCCTGTGTCTAAACAGCATTTTTGGCAACCGGGCCAGCGGCTGCCCTGGGGCGGCTGTGTTGGGGCATCGCCCCACCACGGGCCGCGGCCCGGCAGAGGCGCGTGGGCTTTGGCGCGGGACAGGCCAAGGGCAGCGGCGGGTGGCTGTCCCGAGTGGGCCTGGGCAGGGGGGCGCAGGCCCGGGGGAGAGGAGAGGGGTGCAATGGGGACGGGTGCCAGAGGCTGCGCCGTGGGTCGCACCGGGGGTGGCGGCAGAAGCGGGACAGCAAAACTGAGGAGAAAGTTGGGGGGACGAGGCGGCAGATGGCTCCCGGGAGCGGGCCGTGAGGAGGGCGAGGGGGCTGGCCGCAGGAGCGGGCGCGCAGCCGCCGGCCGGGGAGGGGCTGCCGGGCCGCGGCGGCGGCGGGGCGGGAAGGGCCCGGGGGAGGGGGGGGGGGAAGGCGTGGAGCAGCGCGGGCCGCCGAGTGCGCAGGCCCTGCGCGCATGCCCGCGACTTATTTCGCGCGGCCGGGGCGCCGCATTTCACGCGGCGGGGAGCGGGCGGGGAGGGGCGGCGCGGCGGGCACGTGACCGGCGCGGGCGGGGGCCGGGGCCGGGGCCGGGGGGCGCGGGCCGGGCCGGGCCGGGAGGCGGCGGCGGCCGCTGGGGGCCAGCACCGCCATCGCCCCGCGGCGGCTGCCTCGGCCAGGCCGCGGCGGGGGGGACCGGCCCGCCCCGCCGCACCTTCCTCCCCCCGCCGCGGGGGAGAGGCAGGGGAGGCAGCGTCGGGAGCAGAAAGCACACACCGGTGCCTTCCCCACTGGAGCGTATCCGAGCCTCATCGCCACCTCTGTATTTTTTATTTTATTTTATTATTTTTTTCTTTGGGGGGTGGGTGGGAAGGGTCAGTCTCCTCTCCGCCTGGATTTATTGTCACCAGCACCAGCACCCCCCCCCCCTCCTCCTCGCCACAATTAATCCGATGAATTTGCCATGATTGATCCGTATTAATAGCTGGGGTGGGTGGGCGTGTTTTGGGTTTTTTTTTTCTCTTTTATTGTTTGGTTTTGTTTTCGGAGGGGCCGGGCTGGGATCCGATCTCCACTCCAGAGTCCATCCCTGGTCGGTGCCTGAGAAAATTGCATCTGGATGCATCGTTATTATTATTATTGTGTTTGATCCAGGGAGATAAAGGAGGAGGGGGAGACGGAGTGCGTGGCCGTGGGGAGGGGAAGCTTTCACCCTTCCCTACACGCACACGCATAGAGAAAGAGAGCTATATATACATATATTTTTCCACCCGTTTTGGAAGTTCTTTTAGTTGGGGAGCAAAGGAAGAAAGAAAATAAATTTTGTGCAAGGAAATACTCTCTGCTCCCTCCTTCCAGTGGGTCTCTCTCCTTTTTTTCTTCTTCTTTTTTTTTTTTTTTTTTTTTTTTTTTGCCTTTTCTGCTTTTTTTCCCTCTCTTTCGGAGATCCTCGCCCTCCCAGCCCCTTGATCAAAGCATTCCGCTATTCTGATTTATTGCCTGCTTGGTGAGGCTTTTTTTTTTTTCCCTCCCTCTCTCTCCCCCTCGCTTTTTTTTTTTTTTTTTTTTTTTTTTTTTTTTTTTTACAAAGGCGACCTGAGATCAGCCATTACTTTCCTTGGCTCGCTTATAGGAATCTCTTACATTTGGTGCTTGCTGCTGGTGGTGGTGGAACCGCACTCGGATTCTTTCATCCCCCCCCCACCCCCTTTCTGTCCTCTGCTCCCTCCCTTTCTCCTTCCCTCTCTCCCTCCCTCCCTCCCTCCCTCCCCCGTTATTCCGCCGGGGGAGCCGGATTTGTGGCTGTGGTGGGGCGGGGGGGGACGAGAGCGAGAGCCGGCGAGAGACATGGATGGCCCGGCGCGATGCAACGGGCTTCGGAAGAAGCGGCGATCGCGCTCCCAGCGCGACCGGGAGCGGCGAGCCAAAGGCGGGCGGCGCGGCGCGGCCGCCGGCCCCGGGGCCGCCGCGGCGCTCTCCTCCTCGGGCTCCGAGAAGGAAGACAATGGGCCCCCGCCGCCGTCCCGGCCGCGGCCCCCCCGCAGGAAGCGGCGGGAGTCCTCCTCGGCCGAAGAGGACATTATCGACGGCTTCGCGATGTCCAGCTTCGTCACTTTCGAGGCGCTGGAGGTAGGAGCGGCGGCGCTTTGTGTGCGCCTCATTGTGTGGGGGCCGCCGCCGCCGGGGGGGGGGGGGCGCGCCGCCGCCCCGCGCCGCGCCGCCGCCGCCCCCCGCCGCCTCGCCCCCGTCCCCCCGCGCCGGGCCGGGCCGGGCCGGGCCGCGGCGGGCGGTCCCGGCGCCCCCGCGCCCCCGCCGGGCTGCCGCGTCCCCTTTATGCCGCGAACACCTGCAGCGCCGCTTCCCCAGACGCGCCCGTGCCCGCGGCAGGCGGGCGGGCGCCGCTGTCGCGACTGTCGGGACCGAGACCCCCCCCCCACTGGTGGCTCCCCCCCCTCCCCGGGCCGTTCCCTCCCCCCAAACCCCGCTCCGCCCGGGCAGGGAGAGCGCGGAGTTGTGCGCGCGAGTGCGTGTGCGCGCACGCGCGTGCCCGCGCCCGCCACAGGGCACGCCGGGGGCGGCCCCCTCCCCCAAATCAAACTTTTCTGGCGCTGTTCGGGCCGGCGGGGCGGCGCGGAGCTCGGCGCCGCCGCCTGCCCCCCGGTGCCGTGCGCGCGTGTGCGTGTGTGTGCGCGGGGGCGGGAGCGGGCAGAGGGGCCCCGGCGGCGCCGGCTGCCTCGCTGCCAGGGCCCGGAGCGCGGTGCCTCCGTCCCGGCGGGGGTCGCAGGGCAGCGCCCGCCCGGCCGGGGCCGGGGCCGGGGCCGGGGCCTGGGGCGGCCCCCGACCGGCCCTGGCCCCGCCGCCGCGAGCCGCCCCCTCCCCCCCCGCCCCCCGGGCCGCGTCCCCTCGGGGGCCGCGCTCGTGTCGGGGAAGCTCTGGCCCCTGTAATGCGAAGGGCTCTGTTGTTTATAACTTGAGCTCCGGAGAAGTTTGCGTTGGTGAAAGGCAGATTTATTTAGGTTTACGTGTGCTGGAATCACAACTGCAACAATTATGATCTGTCAAAATAAATGCGGAGATGGAGCTGATTGTTTAACAAAAAATCTGTGTAGCTCTTAAGCTGTTTAAATACTTAGCCAGTAATACTTAGTGGCATTTTTATTTTTTATTTATTTACTGTTTTTTTGCGGGGAGGGGATTTGGAGCCAGAATCCATCCTTGGTTACACCTGCGTCAGTCCAGACTAACGTCTCTGAGAGACCTTATCCTGGTGTAACCGAAGGGAGGATTGGTTCGCGCCGAGAAACAGCCACGCATGGTGTGGGACGCTCGCGAGCGGTAACGAACAGATACTGAGGTAACCAGCAAGGTGCAGTTTTACCACCTTTCCTTGCCTGGTGAGCCCATTAGTGTCCTACTCAAGCCAAAGAGAGGAGGAGTGTAAGTGTTTGTCAGCAAGGATGGGATTTGCCTGCTTACGCTTAGATGAAATTCTGTTCCTCCTCAGACAAAGCCCCAGTTCATGTTGTTGGAGGATTTTATGGGAGTAAGGGCTCTGGAATTTGGCCATAGTCCTTTTCGGGGAGGGAAGTGAGGAGCGAGCTTTTATGGTTGGAATTTCGTAGGGCATTTTAGAAAATGTCTTTATGATGTTTGACTTCCTTATTTATTTTCCATTTCAATTGAAAATAATTGCTGTGCTCTTTTCTCTTTCCTAAGCCAAGAATGGCTACTACTTGCATCCTGTTGTAATCCTGTATCACTGAGGAGTGCAGAAACGTTACCCAGTTCTGCCAGCTAATATCACGTTCAGATAAAACAATAGCTAGCACACTGAGACTTGACATACTTTTAATGTTCCTGTGATAGGTGGCACATTTTGACCTAACGATTTCATGCTGCGTTGAGAAATTATGTCACGAAATCATTGTTAGGTGCTTTTTCGTACAGCTGAATATGTATGTTGGGAAAGTTGTTGCTGAGGATCGGAGAGATGAAGGTGTCTCAGGAACAAGCCTAACGTGGCTGGAACTGTTGTATATGGTGCTTGTAGCAGCCTGAAGTTTTTGTTGTAATTTTAGTGGTGGTAAGGAGACTGTAAATCACTGGTAGAGTGAGATGATCTCAGTATTGGCGAGTGAGGTGTTGTATAGGTGTTAACATACTGGAGTTGAGACAAGTAGGCTTGGGTGCCACAGAGAGATTCTGTGGTATTTAAAGGTCTCATGGTTTGGATCGCTGGAGTCTGTCGGGGTTCCAGTTTCCAAAAGACCATTGTGCCCAGCATCTGACAAGATTGCCCCACTCTGACTTTGTGCTTGAACTTCAGCCTTTTCTCAGGATTCAGTGTTGCTGGAAGTGTGCAGAGACGGAGGGTGTTTTGTCTGCTGATGTGAAAAACAGAGAGATGCAAGGTGCAGAACATATTTACACCACTGGAAGATCTAAACCTGAAATCGAGAAAAAGGAAAGCAGGCAGACGTTGGCTTGCACACAATGGTACAGCAACCACAGAGGGACAACAGGCTGAGCTTTCTGCTCCTGAGGGCATCTTTCCAGCAGTAGATGCTTGACTTGGGTGGATACAGGATGTCACCTTGGGATCTTTCTAAGAATACTATATGTAAAGTTGCAAATGAGAACAAAGGCTTTGATATAGCTTTGTTTTGTCAATCTTTTACTAAATTCTTCATGTTGAGACAACTGAAAAGGCCCCAGTTATGCAGAATACTGGCTTGTTTGAGGCTCGTAGCAGTGAGGGGACACAGGTACTGCACAAGAGAAGGATGCATCTCATGGCCATTGTAGTTCTAGTAGGAGTAATCTGTATCTGTTAATACCAGTTGTGAGTATGTGGATAAAAGCAAGGGACATTGCTTTGTGTCCCCTGAAGCAAAACCACCTTAAACCATCTTCCAGTCTTGGAGCCACTTTCCTGCTTGTGTATCAGTAGCCTTCTCTGCTTTGGGAGTGTAAATTGTTTAGTGTAGAAATACAATCAGTCTGCTCCTAGTTATCTGTTGCTGGTTTTATGACAGCCTGTACCTTGATCTCTTTAATGTTTGCATGGGGAACAGTAGAGAAGAGGGAAGTGAACAAAGATAGAGGGTGATCTCTTTGTTAGTTTTTGTTTCCAGGGAGTGACAATCAAGCAAATCTGATGTTATTGCAGATATGGCCAGACTGATCCTGGCTCTGATGTAGTGATGTGTACTGTAGGTCTGTGTCCTGCGCTGGGGAGCACGTTGGAGCCTTGACCTTCAGAAACCCAGACCAGCTCTTCAAGCAGCTGAGGTGTAGCCCTACAGTTTGATCTGAGTCCCTGGCTTCTCCAATGTTGGGACTATTGACTGTGAGCTCTACAGTATGCTTTAGAGCAGTTACTTATATATTGGTTCCCTGGCCTCTCAAAATCTCTTAGTTAGAGAAAGGGACAGATGGTCAGTACCTATGTGCAGCGTAATTCATGCCTTGCGAAGCTGACCCTTTCTCCAGTTTGGTAATCCACGCTGGTTCACAGGTGACTTATACTATTACAAGTTTCTCCAAATCCAACTGGACATTTTAGACACCAGTGTGACAGAGAAAAGACACTCTCTCTCTCTCTCTTTTTTTTTTTTTTAAGACGTGATAAATCTCTTGGGGTGACTTTCTCTGTAATTTGTTTTGGAGATGCTGGGGAGGAGGTTTCTGTGGAAGTCTGATGTGGTGAACTTTCTCCTCAGATGTTTGTCTCCCTTCTACCCCCTAGTATATGTGGTACTTTGGGCAGGAGGCCGATGTGACATAGCTGTTGACGTGCAGTGGTGAAGATGGTTTACTGTGATGAGAAATGAAATCTGACCTGAATGTTAAGATGGCTTAGAGGCTGAGAAGTACTTACGTTTCCTGAGTCAGCTCTGACCATC
The DNA here is from genome assembly GCF_028389875.1 of Rhea pennata. Classification (NCBI taxonomy): domain Eukaryota; kingdom Metazoa; phylum Chordata; class Aves; order Rheiformes; family Rheidae; genus Rhea; species Rhea pennata. The sequence goes on from NC_084682.1 coordinate 10,325,531, forward strand.
CCTATAGAGTAAGCAGTTGGTTTCATGTTTTCTGAACACAGAGTAAGGTAATGAGCTTTTTCTGTGGATGTTTGTTTAACTTCAACTCAGGCGGTTCTTCTGACAAGCTTGAAATGGGACACACGTTTATAAAGCGCAAATATAAATGGTGTGGGGCAGCAAGGGATGAACTTGCTTTTAAGTGGTGATAGGTGTTTCGTAAAACTGGCACAATTTCTCACTGCACGTTTGCTGAGCAAATTTATGTTCAACATGCAGACATTAGTCTGTTTTGAGACCATGCTAAATTATTGTCAGGTAAAGCCCGATATAATTAATTACATACGAAAAATGCTGACAAATGTTTGTCAAGGAGCTGTTTAATGAGTTTCATATTCTGTGTCAGATGATTCCATCCACCTATTGTAAATAATTTTTAAGCAATTGTTCCACTGTGCTTGTGTGATTTAGGCAGATGTTAGTTATGGCAGTTCTATGGATTTGACAGATAAAATAATACCAGACTAGATGGGGGCAAGGCTTAAGAGGTGATACGGGCTACATAGACACACTAATAATAGACACACTACTATTAGACAAACAAAATGTGGAAATAACAGGAAGGATTTAAAGATACCACAGTCTAAACTCTGTATCTGTGTGCTATGTACACAGACACTATAGCCTTGTGTATGCGTCTGAAAGTGGGAATTTGCTTTAATAACCATTGCGTGATACCCATCCCTAAGCATGACCTGCTGAAAGTACTCATAAATAGATTTGTTGTGTGACAAAAGAAGGTTTGAGTTGAACATCAGAAAGCCTGGCTTGCAGTGTGATGATTTTTTTTTTCTCTCTGTCTCTAAATCGTTCTCCCCTTACTAGCCTTTTAGCTTGCTTGATTAGCCTGTTTACCTAAATTCTCTGAGATTTCATCAAAACAAAATTTGTTCTGCTTTGTTTCTATCCCTTTGTATTTTGAAAGGAATTTGATCTTCATGCCTTACCGCAGCAGCATCATAACATGGTGTGTTTGTTCAGTGCTGTCAGCAAATCTTGGTAGCCCTTCTTGTGTTTGTTGACTACTTAGATTCTTAGGGGTTTGTCGTAGTCTCTGTTTGCACATGCAAGTCTTCAGATTCAGCCCAGCGGAGAAAAGAAGGTAGTGACTAAATGAAGACATCTGCAGATTGTGAGTGGCACTAGGTTTTATGTTACACTGGGATATCACACGAAGGTGGTATGTTTATTATTTTGACTACATATTTAGAGAAATCAGTAAACTGACCTCAGATCAAATTTCAAGATGACCTTGACAGAGCAACCAAATTTCTTGATGAACACCCTCAGCCACCAGAAGGACTGAAAACCACAGGAGGCATATTTCACCCAAAGGAGCCCTTTGGGTAATTTTTTTCAAACCCATGTTACTAAAATTTGGTGTTTTTCTGGGAGACTGGACATCCACAACTCCCGCTGACTTCACATAGCTGTTAAAGAGCTGAAGTTGTCTCTTTGGGCACGTAATGACACAGAAGTGTGGTCATTGCTTAATGTTATTTTAAACTCCTGAAGATAACACTGCAATGAAGATTGGGATTTTTGACTTTCCCATAGGTGGTAGTAGGAGGCACGGTGGTGGCCTTGAGTTAAAGAAGGAAGAGTTTAAACTTTAAGGACAAGTTCTTGAGATAATCGTGATTCAGGTAGTGTCTGCTGGCTCCACTCTTTGTGATTAACATTAATGGAAATTATACCAAATATCAATAGGACAAAAGATACCCTTATTTATTTTATTTTATTTTTTTATTTTGGCATCTTTTCTTCTACTGTTTGGGTGAGAAAGTAAGTCCTTTCTCATTGAATATCTGGGGTCTGGGATGCAGGAGTGTAAAGAAACAGATTTATAAAATAAGGGTAAAGGATCAGGAACTTGGAAGGAGAATGATCACTAGGGAAAGACAAAAAAAAATCAACAGAAAAACATCAAAGGGCTGAGTAATTGAAAGATTGAGTTACAACACCGAGATCAATAGAGGAATATCAGGGACTGGATGGGAACATTGAGAACTAGAGGGAGATGCTGTTACTGAAAGCGGAACTTTGAGGGACGATCTATTGCTTTATATGTAAATGTTTCTTCGTGAGAGCTGTGCAGTCAATACCAAGGGGGTTTATTCAGCAGAAGCTGTCCCTACTTTACAAAGCCATTAAGCCTGGTAACTCCTTGCCTGGGAGAAAGTCAGAAAGGTTCTTCCTTCTCTGAGATGGCCACTTTCCCCCTCTTATCCCAGCTACTTTGTTTTATTATTATTATTTTTTAAGGACTGTTTCTGCCAGTTTGACTTGAAGACCCTTCCATATTACACTTGGGGTCTGACCTGCAGCCTTGTAATTATCTGCAGCTAAATTAGAAGTTTAATCTTTGTTCTGAGCAACAATAAGTTGAGTCAGATAGGTTTTAAAAATAGCCCAAGCTCAAGTTTAGTGAAGTCTCAAATGCAATTAATAAAAGGGTAATGGAGTTAGGAAGTTGTGGGCTGAAATGTGGAAATGTTTAACTCTCAGTTTTCCTTTATTTCATCTTCAATGTTCTGTTTCAGGCAATGTTGCAGTGGTTCTGTGAGGGGAAGTTGCTTGCAACATTTCTCTGTGTTTTTATACATCATCCTTATGATTTATCAGTTCAGTATCTGTGTTCTCGTTGGGGTTTGGCTCAGTATACACCACAAATTACCAGCTGTGTGCATTTTTTGTAGAGTCAGTTTGTTGTCGTTTTGACTTGGTGCCAAGCCATAGTGAAGACCACTTCAGAACATCATAGTCGTCTTAACTCCTTTGTTGTAAAATGAATGTTACGAAAATCCGCTTTGTAAGTAATGAGAAATGGCTAATGCAGGTAGGGCTCTGTTTTGCTGTAACAGCAGAACATGCAGTGGCAATTTGTCAGATCCAAGCTCAGCTCTGCTGCGCAGTTTACCTTTAAATAGTGAGCTACCTTAAAAATCTTAGGATTTTTCTCCTTGTATCTTGGCAACACTAGTAGTGAAGTTCACAAACTCATGCAGTGGAAAGAGAAGGTTTTAACCAGAAGGGTATATCTTTAGCCTGGTAGGTATTATAGGAAGGAGTTTTGGTTGTTTTCTTGCCTGCAGGGGTGGTGAGATAAAAATCAGCAAAAGAGCTGGAAGGGGATTATTCCTTGGCACTGCACATATTTTTCAGTTTGTAAGTTCTTGCCTATCATGTTTAATTTGATCACATTGCATGACATATGCTCCATGTGGATTTTCATTGATTTTTTGTTCAGCATGTATCGTGGTCCTACTGATTTTAGAATCTCACGAGATGAAGATGCAGTAGATATGCAGAGGTATATTAAGATCTGCATGCGCTAAAGTTCCTGGTTGTCTGAGCTTTAGAGAGTGTAATGCTGGTTGATGCACAGATATAAGCTTCCTAAGCCCAAATGGGAATAGTAGCACTCCCCAGCCATTGGGGAGATCAGAGTTTGGTGTTCTCTGCAGGAAAAGATTGCTTGGTAATCTGTCTCACATATGTTTGCTTGGTTCCCAAAGTGGAAGTTGCTTCTTCTCTACAATCAGTACTTTTAGAAATTGATTCTTTCTGTGTTTTTGTTTGGTAGCATTGGGAAGTTACTGGTTTGTGAATAAAACCTGGGCCAACCCGTCTTCCCCATCCACAAGCAGAGTCTTGTGCTTTGTTGAGTGAACTCATAAATGCAAGCAGACCTCTCCAGCCTTGGAGGCATGTGCCCTGCTGGGCATAGTTTGAATGAAACTATCTGGGGCAGGTTTGTGGATGCTGCAGGATGACTGTGCAGACTTCAGCAGAAAGATAGACTGAGGCAGACACCAGGAGACTGTGCTTCTGCAGAGATTCTTGCTCCAGTGGAGTTGACAGCATCTCATTGGGTTATAGTTCAAGCACATCCCACAATTGGGAAAAATGAATTCAATTAGTCACAGCTTTCTAAATTAAGGCAATTTGTTCCTCTCTATTTGGAGAAGAATAGTGCCAGTTCACCAAATTCTTCTTTCTCAAGGGTCATGGAAGACTGGGTTAACACCAAACCTGTCAATATTATGGGTAGCAATTAAACTCTGTCCACGAGTGTGTCCACTTGTCTACAAATGTCCACAGAGAGGAGGAAAGAGCTGGTCCATATTTTCAACTGTGAATGTTCTTTGGTAGTTTCTGCTCACGGTGGAAAGGAAGTGCTCACAGATAAAGATATATGCCACGGGCTCCTTCTTTGCAAATACACGCTGCTGGGCAACTACTGGACCAAACTTTCACATACTTAGTTATGGACTTGAGTGACCTGTTCAATATCATAAGTGTGAACCTGCGGGAGAGGCAGAGATCCTGGCTCCAATGCTCTGGCTGTTGCTATAGCTAGTCTGATAACCCTCGGAAGGTGTTGAAATGCTGGCTGCTCTTACATATATGCATGAAGTCGAAACCTTTGGTTGCTAGAAGCTGGAGTATACTGGGGGGAAATTGTGCTTGGTTCTTACGCTTTCCGCAGTCAAACACAGACCAAATGGGATGCTCATTTATATGGACTTTGGTTTGACTTAGTTCAGCTGTTCCTGTATACTTAAGTGGGAAAGAACTTACTCATGGTATGGGATGTTACCTTTCATTTAAAGGCAGATTGTGTGTCTTTTGGCTTGTTCTCTTGTTTTGTTTTAGGGGAAGCAAGATACAGTAGTAGCAACCGTTTCCCATTCTGAACTCAGTTATTTAAAAAGGTATTGCACCATATATCTTAAAGCCAAATTCTAGGCTTTAGGTGGCTGAAATCCTGAAGAGGTATTCTTTGTGTTACAGAGAAACTGTAATAGACTCGAATCAGTCTTTTAAAAACATGCTTTTTATCTCCCATGCAATTTTACGGTGGTCAGACCTAGAAGCAGCTTCATGAAAGTTTTCAAACAGTTGTGCTCCATAATAGACTGCCAATGAGAAAGATTATACAGAGAAGCAGTGTGTAACAGTGATAATATTTGATGTAGCTATCCCCATGTATTTCAGGAAAATCTGCAAGCCACTCTCACCTTTATTCCTATGTGTGGTACAGGCTACTATGTTTCAGGCTATCTGCCCTTGGGACTCTGGGTGAACCAGCTTGCAGATTGCTCTCAAGTGTAGTACAGCTATTATTAACTCACGCCCCCAGTATAGTAAGGATGTTTTAATTTCCCTGCCCATAAAATGGAACCAATGAGACAGAAGTGGTTACCACTGACTTACCCTGGACCACATGCAAGTTGCTGCCAGGCGTGAAAACGCAGTACCCTTGGGTGCAAAATGCATGTGGTATAGCTTCTCTTCCTAGCAGGTTTTCACAGCCTGTGTTTTGCTGTTTGCACTCCATTTCCTATTGCTGAGACTTAGATGAGTTGCGAACATGGTGATAATTGCTGAAGGCACTGATTTTTACTTATTCTCACTGTGGATGTCCTAATGACCCAAGACCTTCTTATCTGAGAATCTGCTTAGTTTTTTGAGACCTCTTCCTGCCCATATGATGGGACAGGAGGAGAGGGGGCCAAATGAACTGGCTCTTTGCTATAAAACAAGGGCATCTGGCTGGTGGCTTATAGGATCTGTTGTCAACCTGACTTCTGACTGCCTTTCATTGCTTTGTTGGCTTCTGTGTGTCCAAGTGCTAAGCATCTCCTGTTTCTGGAGTGTGCCATCACTGTCCTTCGAGGGTCCTCCGCAAACCGGCATCTGGTCCCAGCTTCCAAAAGGGAAAGGGCTGGAAGGTGCTGCTATTGCAGGAGCTGGGTAAGGAGCTCTCTCCAGCTTGCTCCAGAGCAGGCCACGTGTGTTGAACATCCAGGCACAAGGCAAAAATCTGTCTGAGGGGGCATCAATAGAGGACTGAGGCAGCGAAAGTGTAGTTTTGACCTCTGAGGAGACTGTGTGGTAAGAAGGCAAGCAGAGAACTACTGCTGGGGACGATTTATGTTGTAACTCCATTAGTGTTGTGGATTTTAATGCACGTCAAGGGCAGTTTGACCTTTGAATGGAATCTTCTGGTGTGAAATTTTGTTTCTTCTCTTCTCATTCCTTCCCTTAAAAAAAATCAAAATAAATACTAAAAATCAAAAATGTCTGTTTTGAGGGGGCCAAAATGCATCTCTATTTAATGTGATTGGGATATTACTGAACGATTAAAAGTCCTAGTATTTTTTTACTGGCTGGCTATTGTGCTTGTAGGCAGTGACTCTTCCAGCATTAGTCATTTTTAACTATGGAAAAAAATAATAAAAATGCAATTAATGTGGCTCAACAGCTGAGTCCACTGGACTTTAAAATTTACTTTTTTTTTCTTTTGTAATGAGTTCTGGGATCAGAAAGATACATATGGTGGATGGATTTGCCAAGTTTTCAACCTCAGAATGTGTATTGGTGAACTCAGTGAATTATGTAGCTACAAAAGTGGATCTTTGCATGTTTATAAGACCTCAGTGCGATCTCCTTATATTTGCCTAATGACAAACAGACCCTCTCACAGAGATGTAGCCCAGAAGGACACACATATGCTGAAATGGCTCTGTAAGCTGATAGCGTTTGTATCAGAATACTGCTACTAGTGAAGGAATTTTTGAGGATCTGTTAAAATATAGAAAATCTTGGTATTAGATGAAAGAAAATAGAAGGAAGGGGAAGTTCGGGGAGAGAAAGAGAGAGGAAAGGAAGCACTGAAACTTTAAAAGTACGTGATGTATGGGCTAAGATATTGCGTATCCACTGCTGAACCAGAAAATTTATAACAAATGTTTGTCGTGTGTGTATTTATAGCTATTCACATAATGAAGAAGTTTCCTGAGGTTGTAATAACATATCAAGATGGATGTAATTAAAACAGGAAGCAAATTGACACCTCTAGATTAAAGACAAACTCTAAACTAATACACCTGTATGCTGTCACTTATGTATTAGTTGTCTGGGGCAGTCTGCCAGATATGCAAATAGAAAGGCATTGGCAAATTTCCTTGGATGTGTGGTTATGGAAAACCCCACTGTTTAATCTTTTACCTAGCCATGTTCAGGTCTGTAGCAACTGTAGAATTTATTAATTTCATGTCATTGACACTTTGTGAGTGAAATAATATGAATGATAATAAAGAACAGTGAGGAAAGCAGCAAGAAGAAATACACTGTAGGTGGTTGAAAAGAATATTCTTTACAATGGGAAACTTAACTTAAAAGGTGCAAAAGTGTAAATTGGATCATTTCAGATTTGGCCAACTGCTCTAGTCCTAGAGAAATAGCGAGTCCCTACGTTGACTTACAGTAGCCCTTGAGCTCAATTAAATGCTTTTGAAGGTTGTACTGCAACAACAGATTTTAGTTTTCATATGCTGAAGGTGACTGAGGTTGCTGATAAAGAAACCTTTCTAAAATATATATATTTCAGATATCCTGGAACAATTTAGATCTGACGTAAATCATCAGTGAGTCTGTGAAATATCTATAACCGTGTCTTAGCAATTTTATGTAATAGTGGTTTTCAACCTATTTCAATTTGCAGACACCTAAAATTTTTCCAGCCGAGTTGTGGACACCTGTATAGTGCTTTTAAGCCTGCAAACTAGTGATACAAAATAGTCTATTGGTGCGGAGCAGGAAGGAAATTACTTTCCTTACTAATTAGTTGCAAGCACACGAATGGAAGGACCAGGCTTTCTTTAGACTAGTTTGCACCCCAGATAACCCATGTTCCTTTAAAAGCTCCAGGGATGGTGATAGGTCCTCACAATGTCTCGTGTGTAACCCATGTGGCTGCTGCATTGGATTTTCTGTTAAACAGCTAATGCCAGTACCTCCAGCTCCTCCTCCCCTGAGATATGCTATTTAAAAATCTTACCTTTTGTGGGTTTGCTGGCATTTCCTTCGTCAGCAGCAGTCCCAAAGAAACACAGTTACTTCTTCAGAAGGTTGTAGATAGTTGGGTTAGTAATGTAAATTGTGCAATGTTTTAGGTAGATTGGTGTGACTGCAGCTCCAGGGAGTTTAATGATGTTCCAAATCCAGTTGGGCTTTGAATTTGGGCTTGAAGTTACCTGGCCTAGCCATCTGTTTTAAAAGACATTTCAGTCGCAAGCCGGTTCCTTGCATGTGAGTACTGTGCTGTGTACTGTGATCTGTACGTCTAAAGAGAGGTTGACTGCAAAATGCAAATATTTTCAGGGAGCTGTCTGCATAAAAGCTCCAGTGGGCATGTTTTGTTATACTTCAGCTGAATTAAAAAGACTTCTTTTTTTTAATACATCTGGACATTAGAGAAAATCAATCATACTAGGTATGTGGCTTCAAAGTGGTTTGAAATGGTAAGATTTTTGTCTTCAATACTTCAACAACTTTTCTTCCACCTTTAATCTTTCATGAGCGGAAGCTTCAAAAGATAATTAGTAAAACATGCTTTTATCTGCATTTATCTCAAAACATGATTAATTTTTTAACTGCAATTACAGCAATGATTTCAAGTTTCCTCTATATTAATGAGTAAAGGATTTTTTTTTCTTTTTTTCCTTTTTTTTGTTTTTGGGAGAGTGAGCCTAAATAGTGCTATATTGGCCAAGTTGAAAGGTACATTTATGAGTGTGCTTTTTGTTTTCATTGCTAGGGATTGAATTTCTGGTTCCAGGAAGCAATATTTCACATGGATTAAAGTCTTTGAAATGCTCTTGCCCAGCTTCACTGGATCATTTTGAGGAGTTGACAGTGATAAGAACTGGATCATACATTTTGCTAGACTTGGCTACTGAATACCCAGTTAGAGATTTGCCTGGTGTCTGTACTATTTTTTTGTTGTTGTTGTTCTGCACCATATATGACCAGCAAAATGTCATACACAAGCTGCCTTTGGCACTGAAATGCAAGGAATACGATGTGAGCGGCTGGTTGTTAATGAACTGGCGATGAATTTGTAAATTCTCACCTTTGCAATTTCTGTCTTTGTTATAGACAAGGCTATTTATTTATTTATTTATTACTGCTCCACTTTAGAGGAACAAAGGCATTTATTTCTGTTCCGTTCTTCGTTGCTGCTGTTTTGGGTATAAGCGGCTGCCCAGCTTGGCAGCCTGCAGCCTGGACGTGGCCTGCAGGTCGAATACAGCTGGCTCCTCGGTGTTTTTGAGCATCTCCGGTGCGCCGGGTTGTTGCTCTTGTGCGCGGCTTGCCCCGGTCCCCAGCAAACGGTGCGACCGGCCTGCAGAGGAGTCCCAAAACGGGTGTGCGGCTCAGAGCCTCCCAAAGCGACGGAGCATGCAGGGGGAGGTGTGCGTTTGGGGGAGCCCTATGCTTATTATTGAAAAGAAGCAGAATTAGAAACATTTTTCACCAGGCAACAGCTCTTTTGTGTAATTTTACCCTGTGCAGGCTGCTCATGTCAGCCCTCCCTCCACCCCCTCTGCAAGGAAGTGAAAATTTTGGCTGGAGGCCGCTGTTTCGGCCGTTCCCCGCTTCCCCAGGGAGCGGCGGAGAGCGGCCCCGAGGCTGCTTCGAGCGATGCCGGGCTGCCGGCACGGCCTCGCTTACCGCAGCGTAGCGGGAGCTAAGCGACGTGGCATCGGCAGGCGTCGCAAACCGCAGTCGCAGCGGCCACAGGGGCCTGATACTTTTGGTGGAGTTCCCGTCGGGAAGGCCCCAGTCCTGGCGGTCGGTGGTGGTTCGGAGCAAGCCTGCGAGGCCTTGGGTCGTGGCTGACCTTAGCTTCTGAACCGGGCACCTTGCTCTGCCATCCCTGGAGAGGTGGATGAGCTGACAACAGGGAATTGGACAGCTGCATAGGAAAACAGGCTAGTGTGTAATCAGGTTTCTGATAAAGCCAGGTCTCAGAGTCCCTTGGATGGGTAGTTTTGCTGTGAATAGCCTCACACAGTCTGCTGTGGCTGCTCGCTTTGTTTGGTGCTCCGACAAAAACTGCTCTGGTCTCCTTGTTGGCACATTTCTACATCTGTTATCCATATTTTAGATTTGTTCTGGGTGCAGTCTTATTTTGTTTTGCAAAATCTACCTGGGATTGGGACGGAGATAGATGTTTGCTGAGGCAGATTTGGAAATTGCGTTGTTGAAATACAGCCCATACGGGCCATTGTAAAATGGTTACTGCTGCGTATAATTGCCTTCACAGTGATGTGCTTTGTCGTTTCCCTTCCATCTTCAAAAAGGCTCTCCTGTAGTCTGCTGACAGCAATGGTGGTTTTAGAAAACATATGGATTTGTAAAGGCATTAAACTGCCTTTAGTTCAAGGATTAGATTACGGTGTTAGAGTGTGGGTCACCACATTTTCATATGGATAGGCTGTGCTTGATTCTGTGGGCTTACGCTATAGATTAGGAAAGGGTTTGTTTATTGAGAGTAACTGGCTTGATATATCCCTTTGGATGCGTGGGGAAGGAGGCTTCTCCCGCACTGCCGTCCATGTGCTGAGCTGTATTCCTGTCCCGGGGCCGTGGGCCCCATCTCAGCCTCCCTCAGCCTGCAAAGCTCAGGGCTCGCCTGCAGCGCTGGCGAGACCTTCGGGGAGCTGGAGGGCAGTGCCGGATACGTGCTGGAAAAATACGCAGAAGGGGAGAATCAGAAAATCTGCTTCAAAATTTTTACTCCTCCGTGCTGAGCTGCTAGTCTGAATGTTCTGGATTTTGGTATTTGTCTTGTGTTCACTTAGGAAGGATACATTTACACCGGTGTTTTTCCTGTAACCGTGAGGGCTAAAACCCTCTCTTTGAAAATGGAAGCTGATTTTTCTCACGTTTCCCTTGCACTCCCAGCTGGGAGGCTTTGAGGACCAGGCCCGTGCTGCAGCGCTAGCAGAGCTGTGAGGGTCGGTGAGCGCTAGAGCTCAGCTAGAGGCCCTTGGGTCTCTTCTTTTCTTTTTTTTTTTTTTTTTTTTTTTTTTTTTTTTTATTACTTTTTGACATTTAGTTTCATCTTAAGTTGCCCAGCATTTTCTGATTTTCTGCTTTACTCTCTGCCCAGCTGGAAGGTAGACGTGGGCTGGGCAGGTCTTCCTTGGCCCATGGCCAGCTTCCCCGTTGGCCACCTGCACTTGCCCCTGTGTTTGGGTTTGTGCACATCCCTCCCCGAACAACTCTCCCGATATTCCCTGTCCTTCAAAGGCGCTCTTTAATTGAGATGCGGAACGAGCCCGTGGGAGACGTGGGTTTGTGTCTGTGTGACGGCAGTTACCTTCGATAACCTTGGGGCCGCCCGTGCTGCGGGCGTTGAGCGCGGCTTTGCGAGCACCTCCTTCGTGGCTGCGCCGCGCAGGGCTCCGGCTTTCTCGACTGGGAAATCAGGCTTGTGGGGCAGTGCTGACGCGTGAGCTAGCGTTTAGCGGCGGGTCAAATACATGCGGAAGTGTCACTTTAAGCTGAAGCGTTGATTTTGCTGTAGCTCAGTTTCCCGTGCTGCAAAATGGGTTTAATACTGCTTTCTCATTTTAGAGATTGTCCTGCTAATTAACTAACGTCTGCAAGGTGCTCAAACCGTAAGTGGTAATGTAAAATACCTCCATAACGTAACTGTAAGGCGTCAAAGCATCAGCACCTACGTGTGTTTGGTCGGGGCCTGCAGAGCACGCATTTAAGTAACTGCGGGCGCTTATATTATTATCAACCAGCTTTTAAGATACAACAGCAATTTTGGCTTAAGATATTTGGCAATGATCATTTCATTAAGGAAATCTGAGTGCTTTATTTTTCTTTATATTATTATGATTCTTAATGATGCAAAAGTTAGTGTTGCTGAGTTATAACTTGCTTTGGTTTTTATAAGATTGTCCCAACTCTGGTGTGTAAAGAAGGCGAGCTTATATCTATATATTTCCTTAAATCCACTGCAAAATAGGGAAGAAACTTGCTCTATCTATGAGAAGTGCTAAAGAATATGTTACTGACTCTGGCAGCTGTAGTGGTGACTTAGGCCTGTCATTAATGCCAGGGTCTACTGGTGTAGTATGTCACGAAATTGGGATATCTCTGTTACTAACTGGCATATAAAAATTAAATACATGCTTTTTTTTAAAAAAAATCCTTGTTTGATGAATTTAAGATTAAAGCTGCTTTGTGGTGGGATTTGTGTAAGGTGAATCCTAAATTTGGGTTTTACATGTAGCATGTTTTTGCACCAAGCAATACAGAAAGTGAAAAGGATAAAAACCTTAGTCCAGTGAGAAACTGAGCCATTAATATCCCTAGGTTTTGCAGCAAGTCTTAATCAGGGCTTTATTTAGGGACAGTATTTACGCAAATGCTTATGTCTGTCCCTATTTAAGACAGCGCTTGAATATGCGGATAAAAATCATAGCACGGTGCAGGATAGATGCAGCCCGGAGCAGGATATTATTGGGTACATGCATAAATATATTCTTAACACGAGCCTTCCTGAGAGTGCTGGGTTTTTATTAGTTTCTCCTGAGGGAAACGTCGGAAGAGCCGTTTGGTCTTTTCTCGTTTCGGCTGAGGCGGCCGCCGGGCCGAGGGCGAGCTTTGCGGCTTTGCTCGCGGCCAGCCCCGCGGACGACACGGCGGCAAGGTTGCACGGCGGCGAGCAGCAGCTGTCCGGGCCGGGGGGCCGCTGCGGCTTCGCCCCTCGCGGCCGCCCTCCCGCCCGGCCGCGCGTCGCCGCCTTCTCCAGCGCCAGGCGAACAGGTGGCCCGATTCAAATCAGCACGCGCTGACTGGAGCTCGCTCCCCGCAATAGCTCACCAGAGGCCTGTTTTGTTACAGAACATTGATTAAATAAATATTCCTATGCATACAAAAGAGGAGAAATCTGTTAGAGCACTCTGCAGTTATTTTTCCATTAATGGCAAGGAGCTCTCTCTAATTTTCCTGCCCCTTTCAATCTGTTTCCCTGTCTCCCTCCCTTCCCATCACTACTAATGCCTTCAAGTGCATGAGTAACATGCAAACAGCTTAGGTTTCCTCCAGATCAGATCTGCTAATGTATTAGCTCCAACTCTACGCATTTTAGTAAATCCTGCTAGCTGGTGCTGGCACTGATTGACTAGTGCACACAAGTGTTTTTGATTAATACTATATTTCTTGTTCAATATCAGTATTCTTTTGCTAAATGACTTTCGTTAATTTATGCAGCGGCAGTTAAAAATACGATGTTGCAATACAGGCATCTTGCATAATATTGGCAATTGGAGCAAAGTATTAGGTTTTTGAAGAATGTCTTTTTTTCCCTTGTTTTCTTTTGTGACCTCTGATTTTTTTTTAAAACCTTTGGGGCGAAAGTTATGATCTATGCTGAGGAGCAGTGGAGCCATGGAGGTGTGTGTACATTTCAGGAGAAAAAGTCCTTTCATTCAAAGATCACGTCAGCCAAAGGCAGCTTCACTAAAAGCGGCAGAACTGATTTGGTGTCAAATGATTGCAACTGGAAATAAGTGCATGGTAAAGCATTCCTTGAAGGAAAGCATAATCTTGCTGATTTTTAAGTTCAGCAGACATTTGTCTCAGGTAAGAACTGGTTGAACACATATCTCTCTGGTTCCAATGTGGAGCGTGAGGAAATACCATGACATTACGTTGGCTTTATGCTTATGTGTCTGAGATCAAAAAACAGTCCAAAGAGAGTAAATTGAATGGAGCATTTTTTTTTCAGGCAGTAATATCTCCACTTTGGAAAAAACAGAGGTGGCCATTTCTATATCAACTATTTTCTTGAACAAATTTAGAGCAATTAAATCACAGTGCAGTCTTCGCAGAGCTGGAGACTGTATAATGCTTTTTTTTTCATATCTAAAGATTGTACTTGCAGCTGTCTGAAACTGTCTTCCTTTATGCAAGTTTGTCCTAAAATTCCTAATCGTTACTGGCTAGATTTAGGAGCAAAGTTGGAGAAATATCCATTTGGATGGGGTTGGTCTTCCATGGACTGTTGCAAGGAGAGGCTTCACCCTCTTTTCTAAGCTCCTAGACCATTGGCGTGGTTGCAGTGAAGCTGTGCCAGGGTGCTCATCTCTCCCACTGTTTTGTGTTGCTGTGGGCAAAGAGAAGAACGGTTCTGAAAGGGTATAGCAGGAGCCCAAAGTGTCTGTCTTCTCTTGCTTACTGTGAGCAATTAGTTGGAAATGACACCAGCCCGAGTTTAATTCTAGTTTTACATAGCAACAACATGCCAGCTGTTCTCTGTATTCTGCCTTGATAGTGCAATGTAATTATTTTTTGTTATCTTTCAAGATGTAGTTTCATGTTGGTGTGTTTTCTTGCTAACCCTTTGGTGCTGACAGCTTATAGCTAATTCGTTTTTTTTTTCCTGTAGCATTTAGAGGCAACGGAGAGATTCTCAAATCGTAGGGCCAAGTGTCCATATTAAAGACAGCTGAGGAGCAGCATAAAAAGCTGTGTAAAGAGGAAGGGCTCAGTCTCAGACAGTGTCTGAAAGCCACTGGGACATGTGTAGTGATTAATGGCATCATTGCTTTTTCGCTTCATCAAAAGGTTTCTGTGCAAGAGATTCGAAGGAATGCTGATAGTCACAAGAACCTATCAAAGGCTACAAAAAATATCAAATGAGCAAGCAGGAATGGGAGTTAATTACTGAACAGTGATTACTTTGATATAACCAATTATTGGATCATTAAATGTTTATTACCTTTTTTTATGCTCCTTTCCCCCGTAAGTGCAGTTTTGTCCTCCTAGTATTAAAAAAGGGGTAGGTCTAATGCATAAAAAGCCTTTTCAAAGCCTGGAAGGTATTAAAAGCGCATCTCCTCTGAACACCTGACTTGCTGGCCTGCTAGCTCTGCTTTTCCTTGCTCTGCGTATTTGGGGGTCAAGTGCTGCGAACCCTACTTAAAGGCCAGATTATCTCATTTCTAGGAAGGAGTTTGGGAAAAGCATAGTGGAAAAAAATGGGAGAGAGACTCTTTTAGACATATTGGTTGGCTTTACCACTGCCCTGAGAGTGACGTGGGGTTTGGTGGCTCTGTTCTGCACCCATTTGAACAGGATGGTGGCTTTTGTGTCCATCATCCAGAGGGTATCCCGGGGCTCTGTGGCTCTTTCTAAAGCTCCTTGGTTTCTAAAGAGTGAGCAGCAGGTCTTCATTTTCCTTGGACTCTGAGCATCTCTTCCAGGAATCCATTCCCTAAACAACTGTAAAGGAATAAGTTTCCATTGCAAGGAAGAAATGATGCCATTTTAAAGTGAGATGTTAAGCCCTGCCTGGTCTCACCCTGGCCATCTGCAAAGTGAAAAATTCCAGCTTTTCAGGCTGACTGCAGTTATTTTGGATGACATTTGAGGGTTTAAAATGTTAAAGCAATTTTGGTAAAGCATAACTGTTTGTGACTTTCATAGATGATCATTAAATGTTTAGTTATTTAAGCTTTATATCTCGGAGAACAAAAGATCAGGGTAGAAAATGGCCTTTCCCTGTCATCACTTTGGGCAAGGATTTAGTGTTTCACTGTGGGCCATGGGTGGTGGGCTGTGCATGCAGGTGAGGGCTGGGAGCAGTTTGCATTTGACTTGCACCTTTGGTGGGTGTCTGTGGGCAGATGAAGAAGCTCTGGGCAACATGCACAACGTTTCTGTGTCACTAGGATCTGGTCACCCTATGGGTTTGTCACCCTACGGGCTCCTTGCAAGGGAGAACAGCTTTGGGGCTCACAGTCCCTGGGCTGGGCAGAGTGAGACCAGCGGAGCCATGCCTGTGTGTCTGATCCCACCCTCAGGAGGGCTATTTATTAGTACAAATTCATCCATTTCTCAAGCGTTCAGTGCATCTCATTCTCAGCTGCTGACTTCGGCATCTCTCGGAAACAGCATTGGTTTTGTCTGGAATATAGTATGCTTGTATGGTAGATGAAGTTCTTGTGAAGTAAGTTTTTCCATGTCCTTACTTGTGAGCTTAGCTTAATCGTTGTTTTTATGAACTTTCTGAGTTTTTTTTTTTTTCTTACCTCCCTTTGCCAAGTTGGAAGCTTTGGCCACTTTTGAGCTAAAGGTTCTGTCTTTTTTCTATCCATTTTTTTTCCCTAACATAACCCAAGCAGCCAAAGTTTGGCTCTCAACCTTCTCTCACAAATGTGATTTTTCTCTTTTCATCCCTGAAGCCTTAACTCCCATGAAAGCGTATGGGAAAAGTTGACAAGGAACACACAGTAGAGGTTGAAACCAGGATGCTTTTTTCAGCTTTGTGTTCTTACTGTGACTGAAAGCGAGGAAACCCTGTTAAATTCCTCTCCTTAAGCTCATGGGAATTTAAATGAAGTCGTGTTTATGACACTAGCTGCGTTGGATCTGTTTTGCGGTGAGGGAGGGCTTTACCTTCTTTGGAAGTGTCTTCTTCATGGTGATGGGTTTGGCTCTATATACTCTTTTCAATAAAGAGCATTATCTTGGGTTCCCTTTGTATATTTTTATTTCTTGAAAATAGAAAGTGTGTTTACTTCGTAGAGAAAATATTATGCAGGTCGCAGCTTCCTGCTGCGCAAGGAGCTGATTCAGTCCCCGTAGTGCAAGTCTGGAGAGCAAGGGCTTGTCAGAAATGCTTAAAGACGGGCTGCTTGCAGGAGCTCTGGTCCCATGTGGGCGTCTGCGCTAAACATCACTGCGCTGAATATCCAGCTGTAAACTGCTTCCTCTGGCAGTGAATCACGATCATAAAAGCACTGGTTATTTTGTTGTAATCACAGTGTTGGGGATAGAGGCTAGTTCGTAGGGCTCGCTTGTCCTGGCTGCTGTAGCCATGAAAGCAAGCGTGCACAGCCAGGCCGCTTGATGCCGCCGCTTGTAGGCATGTAGGCAATTATCCCTTTTTGACAGCCTCTGCGTAAAATAGTAATAATAATAATAACAATGGAAGGTCCCCCCGGATTTCTACTTACTAACGGAACATGTCGGAGCTGTTGTAAGCTGTCTCTGCAACGTCATAGCCTCGCTGAGAAGAGCGGACGGTGGTGGACCTCCGACGGCGACACCGCCGAGGTATTTCGGATCCGTTCGCGAGTGCCTCGTGGTAGCCAGGCCGTGGGAGATGAGATGAGCCAGTCTCCTGGTCTGCTCCGAGTGTTAGATTTCAAGGAGAGGCCAGCCAGGAGTGAGGTCAAAACCAGGCCGATACGCAGAGCAAACGGCGGAGCGGCGAAACGGAGATAAAGGTTAACGCGGAAGGGCTGCGGGCCGTAGTGCGGCGTGCGGTCAGCTTGCTGCCGAGCAGGGTCTGAACTAGCAGATAATGAGGAGGGTTTACTCTAATTCTATTATAATGTATAATTAACCAGCATAATTGATAGCAGTTTTCCCTGGGTGTCTGCACATGTGTATGCGGGCGTCCAGAAAGTCTCATTTTTGGCTTTTGCAGAATTCCCTGCAGCTTTCCTGGGCTTGCGCTCACCGCCCGCGGATGCGGTGGGGGAGCTGAGCTGTCAAGAGGTTGTATTCCCGCTGCCTCCGAAACTAGACATAATATCTCGGAGGTGCCGTGGATTAGGCAGACCTGCTGCTGATAAAGCCGTGAGTTGTTCTGGGAACCGCGGAGGAAGGCAGGGCTTGCAGGGAGTGCGGGAGAGCGCAGCCCCGCTGCCCTCGGGGTGTGTGCACCTCCTCTTCGTGCTCCACGTCCCTGGGAAAACAGCAAGCTTAACCTGAATTTTGCCTTTGCATTTTTTTTTTTTTTTTTTTTGCACAGGGTATAGTTCACGCATTGGTACTACACAGAGACATAAACATAGCAGCATTTCAAACACACTTGGGATTTTAATTTTCCTGGTTCACAGAGAAGGAAAACTGTTGCTGATTTCTGTGGCCTTGCTCTGAAGGACAGAGGGTAAATAAGCCAAATTTTCTTCTTTCTTTTTTTTTTCCCCCCTTTTGGACTGGTAGGGAAACCCCTGCTGTGGCATCAACTGTGGCTGTCATAAAGCAACCTGGACTATCAAGTGTAAAATAAGGCAGCATCCTGCATCGTTGTAGTTGCTGGTTTGCAGGCAGCCTTGTCATATATACTGTAAGAAGCTTGGTGCCATGTGAATACATCAAGATCTCAAATTTAGTTTTTTTTTTCTTTTTTTAATGTTTCTGGCCTTTGTACTCCTGAGGTATACTGAAAGTCTTGAACCACAAAATTAAAGAATCTGAATGACAAGTAAAAATGTTGAATGATTTTTCTTCTAGGTATCGTGATAGCTGTTTTGCTAGTCCAGTCTCTTGATTTTGCAGGGTAAAACTGAGGGCAGGCATTAGCATTTACTAAATTTTTCTTCTGGTGTCTGGCAATGCACATTTTTCGAGTGTAAATGCAAATAACCCACTTTTCCATTCTTTGTCCCTCGGGAAGGGAAACCTAAAGGCCATACTCTTGCTTGGGTTGGGGGGGGGAGGGATTTAGCCTTCCAGCTTCAATAAATGCTAGCAGGAGGCATGTGGCTCTGGTATCCTGAGCTGAGACTCTTCCCTTGAGGATCTGGTTTATTTGGAAATTTAATTTGTTGTTATTATTACTGTTTACTTCAAAGGCTATGCAATGCTTTAAGCCTCTGATTTTAGGTCACTCTGCTTTTTAGAGCCTGATCCACCTCTTCAGTGAGAAGGCTCTCAGAGGACTGCCAAAGGCTCAGGCAGTTAATACAGCCATTATACACATTTTTCCTGGATAACAAAGTAATAGGTAATGTAACTTTTGTCCGTTAGCCTGATAAGCGCAGTGTGAATAGTGTTACGGTACAGGCGCAAACACTTGCAGTCCGTTTTTTGCAAAACAATGCTAATCGTGCTGAGCTGAATGATGCCAGTCTTTTATATACCTGTCACTACTCTTTCTTGGAGCCAAAAAAAGTCAAGTGGAGAAATGAAAGTACGATTGGCTTTCATGCAGAGTTTTGGAGTCTGAGGCACCGCTAAATCTAGCAAAGGATTAATACCAGAATAATCCTGCTTGTCCAGGAAACCCATGACAACATGAAAGCTTGAGATCAGTATGATATGCTTTAGAAGGAGTGTAATAATAAATTTGCAAGTTGCCAGAGATTGAAACCGATTGCTTATTCATCGTATATCACTTCCTAACTTTCCTACCGTTTGTTTCTTGCTGCAGTGATAGGAGAGATCCCATTCCGCTTGAATTCCAGCATCGTGTCAGGGACAGCTTTCACTAGAACCCATAAAAATGCATCCAAATCCAACAGAAATTCCTCTGTTGCTCAAAAACAATTCCACTTACCATCTGAAGAGTCTTGTCCCAGACTCTGGGCAGTTTGTATCATTCTGTAGTGCTCTTAGTATTCTGGCTGCAGAAGTCATGTCAAAATGTGAATGAAAGTGAGATCATAAGTGGGAGAGCAGAATATGAGGGTGTTTTTTAAAGCCCTGGTGACAGCCTAATATCCAGGTCTCACTGCAAATCTGTTAAATGCCACCTTTGGAAAATCTCATCTGTAATTGTGCTGCTGCTTTTTTCATTTCTTTGTTATTGGAGTTACCAGGGTGTTGCTAGTGTTTTACGTGGTGCTGGTTGTCTCAAGCTGGGATCCCCAAGCCATTTAAAAAAGGCCCATGTCTCTGCTGTGGCTTCTGCTCATGCCATTGTTCAGTGGTTGTCTGTGGCTGCAGAAGCTGATCTGGAGAGGCTCCTAGCCTGTCCCAGCCCGCTCCACGTCCAGCCTAGCTGCTACAGGGCCCTTTCAGGCTCACCGAGGTGAGCAGGATTAGAGTTTTCTCAGCATTTTGCAAGATGCTAGGGAGTGGAGGAATACATGGGAACAGGACTTCTTTCTGCGGAGCCTGTAACCCCTATTTATCCAAATCTGGTGTGGATGTGAGATGGCCCATGTAAGGCTGTCTAGCTGGATCAGGACTGCTTGGTGTTGATGAGGGTGAACCTGTCTCCTTTGAGTCGCCCAAGTGGTAAAGTTTGTACCACGCTGGCAGTGTGACTGTGGGCTTGGTGCGTTCTACTCGTCCTCCATCCGTACGACCACCTTATCTATAGCCTGTGAGCTGCCTGCACAAGTGCATTTGTAAAACTATAGCTGCCTGCAGGGTCCCTTGTGCAGCCCTGTCCTCAGGTGTCACATGCGGGATCCCAGAGGACAGGTAATGAGGAACCGCTTTTGGTGGCAGATGGGTTCTCAAGTGCTTGGGGCATTGCCTGGTGAAGGAGGCACAGTACTGCTCAGCGGGAGAGGTGCTGGGCTGGCCCAGCGCTTGGTGGCCACTACCTCTGTGCTGATTAAGGATGCAGTCCGTGGTTCAGCTCCTTCCACTGGTGGAGAGCCTGCTTCACGAGAAGCACTTGTGTTTTCCAGCCATTTTTTTCCGTTGCACTGAGTCATTAAACATTCCTGCTTGTATTTTGTTGTTTTTACCCTCTGTGGGAGCAAAGGGAATTTATTCTGTGTCTCATTCCAGTAACGGAGGGGGCTGAGGAGGTGCTTGACTGCGTGGCTCGGCAGGCAGAGGCAGGGACACTGCCGCGTGTGACATCTTCCTAGTGAAGTGGGATGTCAAGATCTGAGATCCTTCTCCACTTAATGTACAAGAGCATTAGAACAAAAGGAAACAAAAAGCAACTCAGCACTGGGGAAAAAAAAAAGAAAAAGAAAACAAACCCAAACCCCTCTGGCTAAAGGTAAATTCTTAATGTTATGAGCAATTTCAGACAGAAATTGCATGAAACACTTTACCTGAGTGTTAATGGAGCTGCTGGGGTCAGAGGAATTACGCTGATTTACAGCAGCAGTGCATGTGACCCTCCATATTTTTTCCATTCTAGCTGTGTTCTCAACAGATGGTGATTATTATGTTTGCCCAGATCAATGAATATTAAAAAAAAAAAAAAAAAAAAAAAAGCACAAGACAGAAAAACAAAAAAATGCCCTTCAATTCAATAGACTTACCCAGGGTTCAGTTGTAGCCCCTGGGTTTTCATTTGAACAATGTTAAGTTATAGTAACTTAAATGGAATTTTTATGAGCAATTGTTTTGCTGTGAAACAAAATCTACCGTGGCATTGACCCAAACAGATATCTGCCCATTGCACTTGCCAGCCAGCTCCTCCAGCAAAACCCTGTTCTCGTGGGGTGTGCTTATGAGATGGCGAGGTGTTTGCAGGTGCCTTTAGGGGCACACCTCTCCCTCACCTTGCTTTCCGGGAAAAGACGCTTGTTTAAAAAGCAAATATTTTGTTAGCATATCAGATCTAGAAGAGCATGAAAAGAAACTATTTGGGGCAGGATCAGAAATGAACTGTTGGAGAAAATGGGAGTCTCACAAATGGAGGATGGAGACTTGTGGGCGGAGGGAATGGTCACGGGTAGCATGGCGAATGGGCTAGCTGCCTCCCCTCTCCGCCTCCATATGTAAATGCTGCTTTCCAGCCTTTCTTGCTGCTTTGTTCACTCTTGGGCTTTCCTGCTTCGTTTTGATTTGCTTCCGCGAAGTCTCTTGTGCAAGAACCCAAAGTGCAGGTGTGAGGACAGAGATGCTCAGTGCCGGGGTATCTCCAGGGCTCCCCTGGGTAGTCTCTGTCCCCATGGTTTGAAGCATCGCCAGCCCAGCGGGGAGGGAGAGTAAGGTTTCCTTGCAGAGCAGTAACTGTACTTTGCCTTTTAAAGAGTAAAGCATAGCCTTATATAATGTTTCGGAGAGATAGATGAGTCATTTGGGGGCCAAGCCCACTCTGGTTGTGTTCACGCGCCCATCGGTTCCTGCTGCTCTCTGCTCAGGGTCCTTTTATTCTTCCCTCGAAGACAAGGTGGTAGTTGGAGTGGGCTGAGGAGCTGCAGCATTGCTAGTGGATGCTCCCGTGTCTCCAGCGTAGGCTCTCGCTGCTCTGCGAGAGGAAGGGCAGGCTGTAGGGATGTTTAAAATGGAGGAGATTTAAGGAATAATAATCAACAGAAATCGTATGTGGGCAGGCTCTGATGAGTGCCACATCCTGCAGGGATAGAGGAAGCTGGGAATTCATGTCTGGGCTCTTCTCTGGAGAGATTTTGCAGGGGTTCCCCCCGACTCAAAGCAGAGTCCTGAAAGCAAGGAGGGAGCTGAGCCTGTGGCTAGAGGCGTTCAGAGAGGGAGAAGGAGGGATGTTAACAGATCACCGAGGTGAGCCCATCTGCCAGGAATCAGTGCTAGCTGCGCAGCAAGGAGAAGTGGCAATATTTTCTGAAGCGGCGTGGAGTACCGCAGAAGCCAGTTGGTCTGTGTCTTAGCTCGGTTACCCTCTTTCAGCCCCCAGATATGAAGAATCTTCCCTTTCTGTGCAGGTGTTTCCTTGCATGCTTTCCTTGCAGACAGTGCAGGTAGAATTTCTCTGTCACATTTAATGTTTTTGGAAAGTTCTTGTTCAGGTGCCGGGGCAGTGACTTGTTCAAATGGCAGCACAATTTACAGTCCTCTTTGGAAGAGGCTGAAGGATGTCTTCTGCTATGAGCAGCCCAATTTTTCCTATCCTGGCACTAACAGGCAAATGCTCTTTGAACTCTGAAATGGAGCAGCAGGCAGGAAATGAGACTTCACATGTTATTGGGCAAAGGAGGAAATGGGGATCCGGGAGTGCAATGAGACCAAACGTTACTGATGCACAGACCAGTTATTCCTCCCCCCCCCCCTTTGGTATAACTGATAGGTGGAAAAATTGTAAATTCTGGCTTGGCACACGCAAGACAGGGCCAGTGCAAGGTACTGTTCAGAGAAGAAGGCAAAAAGTGCCTATTTTGTTGACAGTGTTTGACTAATTAATACATTAAAAAAAATCATTGCACACTAGTAGGTGTAGTATCTGTATATAGCAAATTTTAACATCCCTGTGGGCTTTTCAGAGTGCAGAACTGCAGGCTGGTAGCTTCTGGCGACTCTCAGCTTGGGGAGGGCCTGGATGCTCAGCTCCCCGTGCTTGCTGTAGGTGCAGCAGGAGCCTGGCTGCAGTAGCGGTGCTCTCTTCGCATCCGGAGCCACGCGTGCGCGGCCGCTGAGACGAGCGCGTGCAGAAATGAGTGCGGGGTTTGCTGATGGATGCAATCCACCTTTCCGAACTGTGTCACGCAGGCAATGTTTTCATGTACTGGTGGGACGGTCCCGTGCCTCGGTTGGCTAAACCTCTTGCTTGGCTTCAGAAGCGTTTGCACAATGTTCATCTTAGAGCCGTGGGAATCCCACAGGGCTGGGAGGGGTGTAAGAGTTAGAGAAACAGAAACAGCTGCATGTTTACCAACCACTGCCTTCTTTTGTTTGGGGAATCAAGTTGGAATATACTTAAACCATAGGAGGAATCTGTAGTTACTTCCCTGCGTTCTTACTGGGTGTTGAATTTGTTCCTCTACTCACAGCAGCACATTCTTTTTTTTTTTTTTAACCTGGACTAGCTTTTATCTTTGCATTCTGAGAAATTACTAGAGCCAAGGTTAAAACAAGCTGTTCTCCTGCGGAAGCTGTTGTGTTGCAGTAAAACAGAATATTGCACCTTTAAGGGTCTGTAGTATTCCCCAATACATCCCTCTGTTGTGTGTTAAGTGATAAAGCACTGTAATAAAATAAGCCCAGCGAGTTCTTATCTATTTTATGCCCTGTAACATTTTTCTATTTGCATCAGGCATTCAGGTCTACTAAAAAAGCCCCAAATGGGGCAGGTCAGGATGTAAGAGAGAATGGGATTATGGGTACAGGATTTTCTGCTGGAATGAGCAGAGCTGAGAAGGATGTTGTTGAAAGATAAATCTCGTACAAATACAGTCATTATTTCAGAAGCCTCCCTCCCGCTTTCAAGGGAGAGCGGTTACATGAACTTTGCACGGTCTGGAGTATTCACAGGTTAAGATCTGTAAGAGACTTCTGCTTCTAGAGGCCCAAGTTCAGATATAGTCATTTCACAAGTGAAAACCAGTTAAAGCTGTGAACTCGGTCGCTGGTGAATAATGGTCCGTGTCGCAGCAGGATCATGCGGCTCGGTTTAATTGGTGACCTTGGTTCAGGAGGGGCCCAGGGACAGCGCTTGAGAGCAGGAGCAGATTTTGCAAGGTGCAGATGTGGAACTAAGTAGGAGAGCTCATTTGAGATACAGCGGTGCTGGCTATGACTCAAGAAGTTGCTAGTCGTCGTGACTGATTTTCCCGAAAGCTGAAGTGCGTTCAGCAGTTAAAATGACATAATTTATTTTGGGTCTTTGGAGCTTGAAAATGATGCGCTTGCTTCTCTCTTTTATCTCCTTTTCTCCTGTGCTTTTTTTCCCCTTCTCTTTCTAAGATGAATACATTCACATAGTCTAGTACATTCCTTTCTCAGCCTCTTCTTAGGATATCAAAAGCTGAAAGTTATTCTGATGTTTTAAAGTGAGTATTGTTGTTCCTTGTAGTTTGGGTTATGAGAGAATTTGGTACTATTCAGAGGCAGATGTGAGTATAGATCCTGTTTTTACATTTACCTATTGATTTGTAGTCTAAACCAGACACCTTGCTTTTGCTTATAATCCCCACGTTTTTGGATGTGCCGTTAGTGTGTTACAGTTTATTTTGGATCTTGAGCAACAAATCCTTACACTGCCTCTTTTGTGCTTCAGTGTACTTCAACTCGAATGTTTTAACCCAGGTTGGTCAAGTCTCTAAAGACATGGGGGTTAGATCCCAATTTTGTGGCGATATTTGCCTCCTGGCCTACCTCATCGTGTGTACCTGCACAGGTTGTGGCATGAGTCTAAGCTTTCCCAGGCCGGGCATGAGCAGGGAAGGAGTACTCCCGTTTGAGATACATCCTCCCCCTGCAACTCTTTCCACTGCCTTCCGAAGGCTGTAATGGATGGTCCTAAGACAACATCAGTTCGTAGCTGCAGAGCGTTCACAGAATAAACAGAGTGTTAGGGATTGTTGAGGAGAAATAGAGAAGAAAAAGGAAATATCGTAGTTTCGTTGTGCAGGTCCATGGACTTATCCTGCTGTATCTTAAATACTGTGTCCCCAGTCTCTAAGGAACTGGAGAAGGTAGAGAGGTGGCCTGAGCAAAGATGGAACAAGGGATTAGTGGGTGAAATAGGATTCTTCAGTGTGGAAAAAAAGTGATTAAGTAGGGATGTGATAAAGATTGATACGCATAAGAATGAGGTAGATGTGGAGTGACAACTGAAGCTCTTTTTCACTCAAGATCTAGGGCCATCAAATGAAATGAGGAGATTCAAGACAGGTAGAAGGATGTATTTCTTCTGGTGAATCAATAGTGAGCTGTGAAACTCATTGCCCCAGGGTGGACGTGAAAAGCTCTGAGGTGGGTTCGGAAATCTGTTGGAAGAATTTGTGGAAGAAAAATTCATCAAGGAGTTTTTGAGGCCATGACTTGGAAAACCCTGAGTCACAAATTGTGCACGGGGCTGGTTGTTCCAGAGTAGCTGATATATAAGTTTGGCTTATTTTGATCTTCCTTAGGTCTTAGTTACTGTCAGAGGCAGAGTATGCAGCTTGTGGATGCTTGGACTAAGTGTGGCTTCTTACGTTTTTCTAGAGAAAAGACCGACGAGGTAGCTGGAAGCCTCTGGCAGGCTGACATGAGCCCTTGTGCTCCTGCTGAGCTGCATTGCCTAAAAGGGAAGTGCTGCTCTCCAAAGGAGTTGTGCTTTGGGGAGAAGGAAGCGCAGAGGTTGAGCTAGACTGAACTCATTAGATGTTTTGGTTGACTGGTTGGGTTCTTCTGTAGCCCCTGGGGATTTTAAAGGAGCTGCTGCCCTTGTTTATCTGCAGGTAGATATGACTTCCCTCCCTCCCCCCTCCCTTTTTTTTTTCTCAAAAGCTGAAGTACTGGTGTTTCTGAGACAGGGGCATCCCTCTGACAATAAGCCATCTTTTCAGATGGTTTCTTGTTCTTTCACCTCCTCCAAATGATATTTCTTTTCCTTTTTTGTAGTCTGAATGCTGCTCTACAGCCTCCTTGCACTGGTCTAAATTGGAAGAAACCTTATTAAAAGGAGAGCATTTAAATGAGACTGGGTGAAAGGAGAACTGAGAGCCTTTCCTGGAAGAAGCATGCTCTGTTTTTTCATTGCTCTGGGGCCCTGGAGGAACATGGTTCATCTAGCAGTGGGCTCAATAAAGATGCAGATTTTATACCTTCATCTGCTGTTAACATCAAAGAAGATGTGCAATTTGTAGGAGGATGGTGACTTTCTTATCATGTGGGCTCCCTGCTCTTTGTTCCTGCTATTCCGCTTCTCCCAGGCATCGCTTTAAGTGACCCCTTCTTTGTCAGTCTGATATTGGAGGACCGCTGTATTTTTCACTGTCCCTTATGGGAAAAGAGGCAGCACTGGCACATGTAATCTGCATAACTATCATAAATAGCCTAGAATGGGCTTTTTTTAATCCCCTGAAAAGCGAGCATCCTTTTCCCTCTTTCTTTAATAAAAAAGAATGAAATAGAAAAAAAAGCTAGACAAAAACCAATATATTACAACCTGCCTTATACCTACAGTTTCCCAATTACCTAATTATAACACAAATTTGCACGCACACGCACCCAGGCTTTTTTTAAGCAGACTGTTGCTATTCCCTTTCTGTACAAGGTTTTTAGTCACTGTACATCTTGTGTCTTTAAATAATGTATTAGGAACATTTTCGAGTCTGTAAGTGCTTTTTTAATGAGAGTGTGAAGATTTTAATGGGACTAGATTGCTTTTCATGACATTTCAGAGTGACTTAATTGTAACAATGTTGAGAGGCTGTATTTTAAAGTTTGCTAAGTATGTCTGGTGCGGATTGTAGTCAAATGCTTTAAAGACAGAATGGCTGATGAGATCAGATATAGCTTCTCTCTCTTTTTTTTTTTTGTCAGCTTTGTTAAAGAGCAGAGTGTGCAAAGTTGGTGCAGGGGTTGGCAGAAGAGAAAGAAGATTTTTAGGGGTCTAAGCTCGCTGTCAGGCGTTAGTTCTGTTTTGACTCATTTTTAGTAATTCTTAGAGATTATTAGCGCTGTGTGTGTGCTTGGTGCTTCTGTAATTGCTGATGGGGCTGCGTAGCATTTTTAAGATTGTAAAATCAGCAGCTGGATTTGTTACAAGAGTTGCATCCAGCCATTGGTTAATTTACATTACTCTGCATAGACGTTGCAAACTGGTTTGGAACGGCTTTTAAGTTGTGGCCAAATGACAGGTTAAAGAATTTGCAATAGTCTTGATCAAAATGAGGACTCTGTTCTTACTCTTTCCGTCTCCCAAGTTCCTCCTTTCCAGATTGTTACTGTGGTTTTGAACAAGAAGATGCCAAACAGGAGAGATCCCCAAGGAATCTAGTGATAACCTATAGAAACTTGAACCAATTTCATTATTATAAGACTTACTTACACAGAAGGGAAGGAAGAAAAATAGAATTATGAAAACATCAAGAAAAAAATATATAGATTGGACTGTGGCAATGCAGAAGAGCAGGAGACTCGTTTAATTTCTTCAATGACTTAATGATATTCAGCCAACATAAATGAAATAACTTTCACAGCTCTCCTGTGAGGCAGGGCAGTCCTGAAAGCTTTGGGACTATTAAGTGACTTGCTCAAGGTCACCTGCAGCATCTGTGGCAGAGTCGGACTAGCATCTGTGCGATTTGACTCCCCCTTGGATTTAATTAGGTAGCAGAGCCTTTTATTTTTGGCAGTGCTTCTAGAAGTTAGGAAACTTCTTGTTTTTTTTTTCTTTTTTTTTTTTTTTAAATCTGTAATTAATTTGAACTAGCACTAACCTATGGCCAGTGCAACTTCCTGACTGCAGTTTTAATTCTCATGTTAAAAACTCCAATGTTAAACATTTTGAAGGAAATTGAGAGTTAAACCTATCTTTTTTTTCTGCCCCCCTCCTTGAATGCAACAGGGAAGAGAGTTGGAATGAATCAGTCAATTTGTATATAAAATTGTTAATGTCTGCCAGTGATAGATTTCACTTGACTTGCTTGGTGGTTATTGCTGTCTCGTGTGCCTTGGCATGGGAGAGGGGAACACCTGGTATTTGGCACTGTGTACCAGGCCAGAGATTTAGGATGGTTGTGCCTGAATATAAAGCCATTGAAATCAGTGAAGCTCCTCTGTTTTAGAGAGCCGAGCGTCTGGCTTCATGAATTCGTCTTGGCTTTGTTTTGGTCTGTACCAAGACGCTAGTTTTGTAACCTCCACTAACTGATCTCAACCACAAATTGCTATCCTTGAGCCAGGCCCTAAAACAAAAATACACCATGGTTGTGGCTGATTTCATACAAGCCCAACGGGACAAATCATAGTGTTTGTTCTGCAACACAGGCAATCAAAGAGGGACAGGCTGCTGACACTGTGATTTCTGTAGCTGCAGGATCGAAGACTTTTGGAGGAATGTCGTGTTTCCAAGTTGACAATTACATGTGCTGGGTTTTTTAGCCTGGATTCTAAAAAGGAATTATTCCCACTGGAAAATAATGAAAAAAAAGGATACTCGTTTACGAGAGAAGATAGTTGCGCATGAAGATGATGTGGGAATAAGGCTCACAGCCATATAAGGCAGGATAAACTGAAATGATTCCTCTTTCCTGGTGTCCCTACTTCTCAAATTTTGGTCTGTTGTGAAGCCTGAATTACAAGGTTAGACAAATCCTGCCCAGGGGCTGCTATAAGCTTTCATCTTTGCTCCTTTCCTCCAATGAATATCACAGAGGAAGAGATGCCTAAACTATTCCTTGAAAATATAAAGGAGAACAGAATAGCTTTGCAGAGGTGCTGAGCAAGCCCAAGGAAAGTCAACTGGCATTAGAGATGCTCCTCGTGTGCTTAAAATGACATGGATAGATGCCTAGAAAAGGGTTGATGGAACAAAGCTGGAACAAAGCATCAAAGTTAACTTGTGAGCAGATTTATCTCCAGGTGCCGTCAGTACTTTCTTCTGTATAATCTTGTGATTTCTAATGGTCTCCATTCTCCCAAGAGTTGGTGGAAAACCAGCAGATACCTGTAGAAGGCCCAGCTGTGAGGCTGCTATCCCTGGGCCTTCTTCTGGCCCATCTCAGTGGATGAGAGATGCTTCCACATGCTTTCTTTGCCTGGTGGGAGATGTACATGGGGTGGGCGACAGGAGTTGAGGCACGCCATTCCTCCTGGGAGGTGTCACCTCTGCTTCCTTGTCAACTGAGGAGTATTCCCCAGCTTGGGAGTTGGCCTTCACTTTGATCTTCTGTCTGGGAGCTAAATAATGAAAATAAAGCATCTCTGTTTAACCTGTGAGGAAAGGAAACCCTATTTGCTAACAACTCAAAGACCCTGAGCAGATGGTGAACTGTTGCTCTTGGTAGTCCCTTATGGGTGTTCTCCCTGCTTCCAGAGGGTAGGTGCTTACCAGTTTGATCTGCAGCGTCTTTACTTATCTCAGGCGATGTTTGTAGAAGTGTCCTCTCCATCTCCCTTCCCAGCCGCTGATAGTCTCCCATCGGGCACGCGGGCTGGTGGCTGCCTCCAGGTGCCACAGGTGCTTGCGTTGAAGGATCTTGAGGATAAGAGTGTTTTAATTTCTTTTTGATCCTCATCATTGCTGAGCTGCGCAGCACCTAGCACTGAGGTCCTGAAGGTTCCTCCTCAGTAAGGACGATGAATGATGGCATGTTTTAATGGATATTTCTCAACATGTAGTAGTTTATAAGGTAAAGTCAAAGGGGCTTTATGAGAGTGGGGGTGCTGAGCCTCCCCCCAGCAGCACTTAGGGAGTGCGCCATACCGTGCAGGATTAGACTATAACCAGCTGTAAAGCCAGGCTTTAATAATTAGAGAGATGCTTGGCTCTTATAATTGAAGATTAGCCTCAAATGTGTCTGCCTGTTTGTACACGATGCAACTTGGATGAAAGTTGCCTATTGAGATGTAATATGAAAATGACAGAAACATCCACTGACAAAATACACCTAGGCAGTCTTGATTAGATTAGGTTAAATCAAATGGTTGCAGCACTTGGAGCCTTTAGCATGTACAGGGCATCCTAATGGCCCTGAAAGCTTCCCCAAATCCTATTAGATAGGTTAATCTCATTGGAGAATGCATTCCAGGTCTACATAAACTGCACTGCTATAATACTTCATGTGGTTGCCTAATCCCCTAAGGTGAACTGTCACAGACTAGCTCTGTGGAGTGCATTGTAATGTGGTGCCCCAGAAAAGTGTCATAAAACAGTGCAGTAAGACACCGCTAACAAAACAACCCCCCAGAAATGCCAGTTCAAGACTGGCCAGCTCAAGAAATAGTCACGATTTTGGTAAAAAAACAGGGTATTCTTTCCATACCCAGAAGGCAAAACTGAGTCTTTATGCCATACGATGGAAGGATGCCTCTTGAAATTGGGTAGCCTTGAAGCTACCTGTACTCCAAGCATTGGAGGCTGTCCTGTGTTGCTGAAGGCCAAGCCTCCTGTCGATTTGTAACGTAACCCTTTGGCTGGCTCTCTGCCTCCACATACCTTCCCATTCTTCTCCGTTCTGCATGCCTTGACCACCAGCAGTTGACCGATGACCATCCCATAGTCCTCAGTTTCTGGCAGAGGTCTGCATCTTTGACCACTTCTTTACTTTCTGGGTTAAAGAGCTGAGAAGGAAAGACAAGGGGAGTGCACACAGACTCCCAGCAGGACCCTGCCTCTCCCGGCACTGGAGAACCCCAGCAAACATCTTAGTGGTGCACTTTGCTGTAGGCAACTTTGGGGCAAGGTGAACGAGACCAGACTGGGTTAACTGGTTTGGGCTAAGTGCAACGATAGGTTTGAACCTAAAATAGGTGCATACGTTGTTGTTGTGGTCCTTCTCCCTGTTTGCAATGGAGAAGAAAATAGGAAGTGGAGGAAATGTAGGTTTGTGACGCAGAGAAGCGAGATGGGACATATAACATCTCTAAACAGGCACACAGGGCAAGCAGTGATTTAAAGAGCATCGGAAGGGCTCATTCTGCTGGGACACATGCTGCTGGTGGGATTGGCTTTTGTGCTTCCTGGCCAGTAGAGCACAGGGCTCCTGTACAAATTCTACCCGTTTTGTGCTTGTATTTTTTTTTTTTTTATGTAACTGACTCAAACTCTTGAAAATAGCTCTCAAGTTGGCAGAGTAAAGTGGAACTGCAAATCAGGGATGATAGCTTCATTCCAAATGAATAAAAATCAAAAGTATTTTTCCTCGCTCTATCACGCTGTATTTTATTCGTGCCACTTAAGAAGAATTGCTTCATTCATTTCCATTGATTCTCTGTGCGCCCTTTCCAGATGATTTTTTTCGCTTGTGGGAGTGGTGGTTAAGTAGAAGTGAGATTCTCCTGCTTGTGACTGCGGATGCTGTGCGGGACTGAAGCTCAAGGCTGAAGTTACGTCTGTCACGGAGGCCCGGGTTAGGCCTGCAGAGCTGAAGCAGACTCCTCATTTGCAGTGCTCCGGGGTCAGAAGCGTGCAGACGGCCCTCCGGAAAAGGGCAGTCCTTCACTGTCGCTTTCCAGGCAGCAAGTGTGTCAAGATGCAAAGCGACCCCAGGGTGCAAAGACCTAGCAGAGCTGTCGTTGAACTGGCCAGTTTAACTAATGGCAACATCGAGGCTCTGTTTGAAACCGCTTCTGAGACTTCAGTGTCCTAATCCTGCTGCTGCCTTTGCGCCCCAGTCTGGAGGAAGAAGAGGGGTAAATTATTTCCCTGCGTGCTGCTCTCTGCACCCCGCCGGGCAGTGCGATGGGAACGGGCTTGCAATTGTGCAGCAAAGCTGTGGCCTCTGATTTGCTTCATCTTCTCCTCCCTGTTCTTGTTCCTGGCTTTATCACCTGGCTTTTTAACATCTCCTTCCTCTCTGGCGTGACAGCCCAGATGGCAGCTGTCCCAGTCTCTGCTCCCTAGCTGTCTGTCCTCCTCTCCAAAGAGCAGTGCTGTGTGCACAGGATCTGTTTTCCTCTGAAGTGATATGCTACTTCTTAGTCTCCTATACAGTCAGGGGCTTTTAAGTACGTGGTCCAGCTCCATGGCAGCATTAGGTTGCAGAAGGAATGCCCCAGAGGTGTCATCGAGAGTGATGGTTACACCCTTTCCATACCATTGAAACGGCAAGTCAGATCATATATTTTGCTATAGGAGAGGGGCTGTTGGATGTAAGTGACGGCAGAGTATGTCCAAACGTGGTTGCGAGACATGGTGCTATCTTCTCTTTTATATACCAGCCTCGACGTGCAAGCAGCAGTATACTAAACGTACATGTGTGTATTGCAAATACATATACATTGTGGCTGGCTGCAGTTAAATAACAATTAGATATGCTTGTTGACCATTTGGCACTTAGCAGTCTCAAAATGAGTAATTGTGAAGCAGTAGAGACAACGAAACAAGTCCCTAATTTTTATAATACTGTCCTGCTTTATGGCTATCTGCAAAATCATAACTGCCTGCTTCTACAACAAAGCAAACACTTGAGTATTTTGACAGATGTTTTATATAAAAAGGAGCTGAGCTTATGTATTAATTTGCTCTTCTTTGCATTGTCTTTTTTTTTTTTTTCTTTACTGAATACATCCATGGCTGGTGAAATCTGCTTTTGGTTAATTTACTGCTGCGTGTGCTTTCAGTTTTTCCATCTGGTGCCGGGAGGTGGAGGTGCAGGTCCCACAGCACTGGAGCTGGGCCCTGGGGAGCGAGAGCGTGTTCCCTCTGTGCAGTGAGACTCCTCGGGGAGCAGTGGCAATTCCCCAGTGCTCGCGCACGCGTGGCGAAGAGTCTGTTGCTCTCTCCCATCTCCCACCGCTGTAGGTGGAAGGATGGAGCCACAGCAGGTGCTTGCCAGCTGCCTAGGTTTGAGAAGTGAGCGTGATTCATACCTAGCCAAGGGAAAACGTGCCAGTTACCTTGCAAGGAGACATGGGATCGCTTTAAAGGAGAGAGTTTGGGTCAGACTCTCCAGGGGCTGGAGAAGAATCCCTGTTCTCATGAAAATGAAAGAAATCACAGTACTAGTTGCCTGAGGGCTGTGCACGGAAAATACAGCGGTATTGTCATCTCTGCAGATTTCTTGCATAAAAACAATGAGCAGTTAAGGCCTGGTACACAGAACTGCCTTTAAAGCAAACAGGTAGTTGCACTGTTTCGCTAGGAACGTTTTTGTGTTCACGTTCAGCGGGAGCAGGGCTGTCGTCCTTGCATGCTGTTCCTGGATCCTTGAGCATTTTCCAGTGTGGTCATTCCAGCATTAAGGTAGGAGGGTCATCAACAAGAGGACAAGGCCCCTCTGGAGGAATTAAATATTTCAGTAGGTGTCCAGGACTTTGCGTGATCAGCTCCTTTATGGTTTGCAAGGAACTAAGACTCGGGAACTGAAGGTGCTGCTCTGATATTTGGTTAATGCTGTCCTGAGTTTGTCCACATGCTCGTTGTAGGACTTCACTTTCTTGATCGCTAGTCATTGTAGATGGGCTGAAGAAGCCCTTTGGGAGCAGTAGCTTGAGTATATGCAATGGTTTTAGGCAATGAATGGTACTTACACCCTTGGAGTAGCTAGGGCCCCAACCAGTCCACTGAAATGGGATTCGTAGGTCCTGATCAAGGTGTCCAAATCTGAATCTGAGCTGGTCACCCAAGGTGCTCTCTGTGGCTGGGGGCAGGAAACAGGCTCTGCAGTTTGGGAGAGCAGTTTGTCCCATTTGGAAAGGGGTTGGCCGAGCTGTCAGCTGTGTCTTTCCGTGGGGTCGGGAGCCTCTGTTAATTCCAGTTCCTTGTGAACGAAGCCAAACGCAAACAGAGCAAGCAGACTTCTAGTTTAATTAATATTGGAGCAGGTTCACACTCGCACATTTGTCATTTTTTCCCCTCACCACTCCCTTGAAATAATTTATTTTCACTACTTAAAACATTCCTATATTGTTATTGCTTTCACAGTGGTGTGTACTGCACTTGCTAAATCAAATTTATAATGTTGGAATTAATTTAGTAGGTTTCTTCCATTTTTCTCTCCACATACACTTAAAAAAGAGAAGTTCTTTAAATTAACCTAATGTAACTGGATTTGTTTTCACTTTATTAGCTTTGGAGGGGGTTCTCTTGGGGACCTCAGTGTCATTATATTATCTGAGGAGCAGATCTGCTTCAGTCTGGTGGGAATTTTTAACAAGAGCGATGGTTCCCATTTCACAGCGAGTAAATACTTTACTGAAAATCTAGGGGGCTAATGCTCTGCTGCATTACCGGTAAATATGTAGCAAAAAACAGCTGGCAGAGTGGAATGGAGGCAGAAAATTTAAATTGCCGTTATGATTTTCTTCAGATCTTCAAAAGTGCTTGCACTCTGTTGTGTTTTCATGAATGATTTTATCTGTCAGAAGGTTTTAACTCTCTGCCAACTCCAAAGCAATCTTAGTTTTGGCGTTTGCTTTAAGAGGCATGCCTGACCTTCGTCCTGTGCTACTTGCTGGGGTGCGGGAGCTGTGGCAGCTCCAGCATCGGTGGGTGAATGGCCCAGGAGAAGGCAGCTCTGTCCCGAGAGCTTTCGACTGCAACGTAGCAAGGTCCACAGAGCCTGGGCCGGGCTGACACCTTCCAGAAGGCAGCAGGAGAAGATTCATGAATGTCGTGCCAGGATCTGGGCCGGGTTAAACACGACGTGCAGCAGGTGAGACAGGCAAATGGCGAGATGTCCTTTGCTTTACAGGCAGGCTCGCTATGCTCTGCCTACTACCCCTGCCGTATAAGGGGAAAAATCCAAATACGAGCCTCGTCACAAAACTGATTTTCAACTATTTGATTATCCTGAGCCTTTTTGTTGCGGATAAATATTTCTGACCCTGGTCAGCATATTATTGCTTTGACCTTTCGCCCTGGGAAAACCTCGCTTTGAATCCTTCCAGACTGGATGGCTTGAAAACTATTATCAGTGACAAGTAAAAGACTGCAGAGAAGTAAACAACAGAGACCTATGAGCTTGCCCTTGTGAGCTACAGTCGGCCATCACCCGAAAAACACCCGGAATACAGGCAGATCAATGCTCTGCACGATGCTCTCCAGGCACTTCCCTTGTAAAGGACTTTTGCAAGCTCTAATGTGTGTTTTGATAACGTCTTAGCGTTGCGTTTTTGTAGCGCGCTGCCTGTGTTTGTTAAGGTGCCTTTCAAGCCAAGTCGCTGCCGGCTTCACACAAAGATCCTCTGGTCCTTCCGTTGCCAACTTTGAACGTGGTACGCGCAGAAGCAATTCTGTCAATAGCATTTTTTTTAATGTATTATTCAGCTCCTGTTGTTTGTGTTCTCCAAAGTAGTTTGCAGGCAGTCTGCTGGATTAGTTTCCTAAAAGCTTGGATGCAGAGTTTCAGTTTTCATCTCGCTCTTCTCTCTGTATAGGAACAAGCAGTTGTGACCAGCAATGTTGTCTTTTGTGTTTTTTTTGTTTTTGTTTTTTTTGTTTGTTTGTTTGTTTTTTTTTTTGGGGGGGGTTAGTGCTGAGCGCATCCTGTATGTGCAAATAGGACCATGAAGGGCTGAGTAAACAAGGGCATGTGAATTCTTCTTCTTTTTTGATTTAAAAAAATTGCGCCAATCTTTGAAGTAGTTTGATACCAGCGTTGCTGAGCATAATCTGCAGTACTCCATGGTTGCAGTGGGGTAGCTGAAATCTGAACAAGCTCCTGTTTTTTGTCAGTCATCGCTTAGAAATCAAGCTGAGATCCAAGGCCGTTAGTATTGGCTCCTCTGTTTCATCGAATTAGTGCCACTGGCGGCAGTGCCACTGCGGTGGGAGGACAGCAGGGTGAAGGAAGACCCCAAACTAACCTGTTTCCATGATTCAGTGGATGCAGTTGGAAGGAAAGCTAATCCAGAGCGAAGCGGTTTGCTTTCTCTTAAACCTGTTTCCCCCAAGTGCAGTGGTTCACGTTGTTGTGAATGACTCTGGTCCCCTAGTTTCCTCTTACCCTGCTGCGATACAAGCTGCTGCAAAAAAATGTGACCATGGTGATGCCACATTGCCTTACGGGGCGTTCCTAATCCCATTGGCATGACGAGCTTTTCCGCATGTCATGCTTCCTTTGCCTGATTCTCACTGTTGCGTAAGGAAATCCAAAAGAGAAGTGTAAAATTAAATTAAAGTTTACACCATTCATTTCTAAGTAGCGTTTTTACTTCTGCAGTGGTACACTGCTTTTCTGATTCTTGGGATTAAAATCCTAGCAGTACATTTGTTGATACTATTTAGATCAGCTCTTTCTTTCCTTTTTTTTTCTTTTTTTTCTTCAATTGCTTGAAATTATTGGGGATCGATGTGACCTTTTGCTAGTGGAAGGGGGTTGTGTCCCAGGACTGCGAGGAAGGAGCAGCTGGGAGACTTGGGTTCTGTTTCATTTCTGGCAGAGCACTCGGTCCCGTGCAGTGATGTAAAGAATAGCTGAATCTGGGCGTAAATCCCTGCTTCTGAGGTTCCTCATGGCAAGGCACCTCTGACGATCCAGAGCCAATATATAATAAAGACAGCATGTGGTGTCTGGAGTGGAATTAGACCACGAAATCTGATCCCTTGGTTTCGCTGCACCTCTCGGTGAAACAAATAACCCTTCCCTCCGTCGCTCGTTGGTTGTGAGGGGTGATGCATTAAAGATTTAGGTGCTTAGGGAGTCTGATAATAGCTAAAATACCCAGAATCAGAGATCTGCTCAGAGGGCCTAGTGTTGGTCCGATTGACCCTAGAGATTAGAATGCAAATTTTGCCGTTCCTTTTCGACAGGCTCTGCTTTCGCTCCTGTGTTAACGCAGATGCTCGTACCCGTTGGCTTGGCCAGGGTCCAGAGGCGCTAGACAAAAAAAGCCCGGTGCAGGGGTTAGTTCAGAGACGCCGTTTCCTTCCTTTTGCTGCAGAATTCTTCAAAACCCTGGTTTGGGGCATCGGTCTGGAGACAATCTGAAGCAGCCTACGGTTTCCTCTTCACCTTTTCCTTTCCCTCAGTTTGGCTCTGAAACTGAAAAATATAAGTTTTGCTTATATTCCTGATGTCTTTTCCAAGGGCTTCCATTACTTATGTTTGTAAGAGTCATGGGACTATTTCGTTCCTGACTGTAATGCATGATTTTGGTATAGGTTTTCTATTTATTTAAAAATCTGCTGCAGCGGCCTACGTCTTTTTTCCCTGCGTGCCTTTCCAAACTAAAAGCATGAGGCTATTCATTATTTTCAGTAAATAAACAGTCATTTTACCCTTGCTAATCCATCTTTAAAAGCATGATCATCCGCAGGTGGAGCGCTCTTTTTATTCCTGCTGTTCAGTGCCTTCTTTTGGATGATTCCCCAAGCACGGCATCTCTCCGCAGGGATGCCCAGCTGCCGTTTGGGCTGCCATTCGTTGGGTGATCGCAGGGGTCTCCGTGCTGGCAGCAGCGCTCACCAGTGATGGTGAGGAGCTCTTCCAGCGACACGTCTCTATACTGACCTCCTGCAAAACTGCAAATTTCTTTTCACCTTTTGCTTTCCATGGAAAGCAGAATCCAGCTTCTTTCCTTAACTATCAGTCTGCTCAGGTCCCCAGATCTGCATGTCTTAATAGCACGTTGCAGCAGCAGTTGCACTGAGCAGGGAGGAAAGAGTAACACAGAAATTAAGCTTAAATAGTCACCTAGACCAACATGCAGCAAATATTGCTTGTCTGGTGTTAGACTAGAATTAGGAGGGCTTGATTCGGTACCATTCATCATAATGTTTTCAGAACAAATCCATTGTTCGTGCTGTAGTAAATTGGTATTTGTACTTCCACCATTGGAATTACACCAGGCGTAAGTAGATACAGGTCAAGACTCCTGCTGTGCAACTCTGAATGGGAAGATACAGGGTTAATTTTCAGAAACACTCGTTCCTAGCTGAATTTTGCACTTAATGAATGATGCCTTTGATTTCAAAGCAAAATCACATCACTGACATGAGTATACTATGTGAACCTTTAAAAAGTGTATATCCCCCCATTACTTTAAAAATAATAAAGCAGTGAAAAGCAATTATTCATGCTGCAGGGAGCACTCGATTTGCAGTGCCTGGGCTCCGTTTGCCTCACGTTGTTAAAGGTCCTGCGGTGCGATGTCGCGATGTCGTGCTGTACGGCATAGGAGCAGAACAGGAGCTGCACTAGCGTGCTGGTGTTGGGCTGCTCAGGACAGATTGTCACTATAGTCAGTGTTAAGAGAGACATGAAGCTCAGGGAAGGGAGTGAAACATAACGGGTAAAGCTGTTGTCGCCGGTCAAGCGTGCTGCAGCAGAAACAATGAAGACCTTGGCCGGTGCTGGGGCCCCATGGGCGCCGCTGCGTGCGTGCGTGTACTCTGGGAGTCTGGAGCTGGCACAGGGCGAGCTCCTCTGAAATGGGCTAAAAGTGTTCGCTTGTTCGCATCCTGCAGAGAAGAAAAGGGACTGTGCGTGCGTTTGTTTTCATTTGCTTTGCTTTTGTAAGCTCCGAGGAGCTCCAAGCCTGTCCTTTGGCTGGAGAGATGGCATTACCGTGTGCCATGGGCAGGTGCGAGAGAGGGACTGAACTGCTTCGAGAGGACTTTGTGAAGCTCTAGGTACTGACGAAGAGATGAGAAAAGACCGACGTTTCGGGTGTGTTTGAGTTATTTTTATGTGAAGGAATAAAACGCTCTGAGTTAGCCTAAGAGGGAGGATGTGGTACTTGAGGCAACAGAGGTGGTGCCTCTTTGCACAGTAAATAATGAATGATCCATAAAAGCAAGAGCAGAAATCGGAACAGGTGGTATGATTTTGATCAGGGGGATATAGCGATTCATTCTTTCATTTTGTTTTTAAGAGGCCACTAAAGAAGGCGAGACCTATGATGGAGCTAAAGCTGAGAAAAACAACCCGGCAAACACAGCATTTTGGTCCTTGCAGCATTTCCATTGTTGCCTTCACCAACCACCCCAGAAGGCCAGATTGCAAAATGTGCAGTTTCCCTCCTGTATTTGGCTCGGGATATATTCTCGCCATGCCCTTCCACAACCCGTGCGCCATTCCTGCCTTTTCTGGGATTTGATAGATGGAGCTTTTCCTCCCCTTGCTGTAGATGGAGCTGGCTAACGACGCTGCCAAGTGCCTGGCTGAAGGAGGCATAGGAGAGGGTTCTAAATTACTACAGCATGTCGTGCTTATGCCATAGCCATTGGCAAGAGTTACCTACCCTCACCTGCAGATGTTTTTTTTCCCATTGAAGTTAGTAATTCCTTTAACTTTGTTGCGTTCAGGGACCCTCCAACAGAGGGAGACAGCCACAATCGTTAAATATTACATGTCAGCACAATAAACTGGAAAATAGCAGAAGTAGCGTAAACACATGGAAGTGGCTATGCTTAAAAAACCCGTCTGCTGACACATTCAGATGGGTACATTTGCATGCCTTACAAGTGCGGTTATGGAAACATGTTTGCCTCATGGGCCTTTTAATCGTGTGGGTGGGATGCTGGCATCGATGGAGCAAGGGTGCTCCGGATGTTCAGACAGCCTCAGTGGTAGACTTGCACTTTGCAGCTCTGGGCTGCAGATTCTCTGAAGTCACTGTAGTCGTATGCACTTAAGCAGCAGACGACTGAGACTGTTAGCTTTATTGCTGAAGTAAGATGCTGCTGTCAAAAAAAAAATACCAACAAGATGAAGCATGCGTGTGGACTTGAGCAGGGAGGATTACTGGGGAGCATCATGATTTTTGCATTTATTTTTCCAGGCTAGTAATGTTCTCTTGCATTTGTCACGTATTTCCCTATAGCTCTGATCTTTTTTGTCTGTATTTAAAGATCTCAGGGGGGTTTAGGTTTAAATGGTACAATAGTGTATGTAATTTATATATACAAAAAAGATGAATTGATGCTTCTCAAGACACAAAATGTGAGCACTGCTTTGTTGGCTGAATTAACTTTTGTGCTATGTCAGGCGTGGAAGGTATTGTTAAGAGATAGGATTTTAGTATAGAAGCACTAAATATTTTATCTTTTTGGCAAGTGGGATTGTTGCAGAAGGTTTAAACTTCAAAGTGAGCTTTGCTAAAATGCCTTTAAAATAAAAAAAAGGTGGGGAGGGAGATGTAAGAATGACTCGATTCCTGCTGGAGAGATTTCGTAGAAGGATTGTTATCCACTGAGACACGAGGCTTCTCTCTGCCCTCCTGCTGACTTCTCCAGCAGTGTTTGTAGGATGTTTAAAGCACTTTAAAAAATAATAATTAAAAAAAACCTGCCAGAGTGTTTCTGTGCAGAGGATCCACATCTGCGTTTTTCGAAGCGACACACCGAGAAGGTGTTTAGCGTTTGCAAAGAACTCACTGGCGAGCTCGGCTCCAGGGACGTCAAGTCAAACTAACATCTTTATTTTGTTTCATTCTGGGGGCTCGATCACACTTTTCACTTTGACTTGATGTAGAATCGGTGCATCTGTCTGGTATTAACATCAGCAAGCTGGCATCTCCCTGGCTGTGTCGTACGGGACATGCACACAAGGTGCTCCAATGGCCCTTCTGTTTTATAGCTTAGTCTGCTGGGAGCTGGCTCCATCATGGCTTTTTAACTCCCTGCTTGGGTGCTGCCACCCCAGGAGCCCTGGGTCTGCTGGCTCCTCTGGTGCAAGTGTGGGCTCTCATGGTGGGCATGTGATTTGTAAGCTATTTTGGGATCTCTCCGGCAGGAAAATGCAATATCGTTGTCAGAAAGACCGCCACGGGGTAAACTGTGACTAAGATCTGAGCTGGCAAATAATGGAGAGCTCTCCCCAGCCTGGAGATTTGCAGAGATTTGGGGGAAAGGGGAGATCATCTGCTCCTCACAGCACGGACCTGAGCCAACGTGGCTGAGGTTTAACCAGGCTGCAGGCTTAGAGTAAGGGGCTGCTCTCCATACCCCCCCCCGGCACTGCAGGTCAGTTGGCCTGCTAGAGGACTTCATTTAGAGCACCATTTCAAGCACGAGTTTCAAATTTTGCTCGGTAAGCGTGAAGAAATCCATTTTCGGGTGCCTTTTGCCTGTCTGTAGCTGTTCCCAGTTGTTTCATCCCCTTCCTGCTTTCTGTTTCTGCTTCTAATAAACCTCATTTCTCTTTCACTGCCTTTGTGAGCAGCTGTTCTTGGTGAGAGGATGGAAAGCTGGTGAGGATGGAGGTTGCGACTCGTCCCATGAGGCTGTCCAAGCTGCCTGCCCTTTGGATCATCGGCAATTAAATGCTGCATGGCAGGGGTGATCAGATGCAGGAGAGTGGGCTGTGAAGCTCAGGCGGGCGCTCGTGTTGGGTGCTGGCTGACGGCAGCAGTGCCGTTTCTGTGAGAAGCGATGGGAGATGCCTTCCCGCAGCAGGACTCAAGAATTCCAGATCAAGGTGAACTCAAGGGTGGCTAATAAACCCATTACCAGTGTAGGCAGATAATGACAATGGTTAGTGCCTGGATTTAGAGGCTCTTTTACAGTTCTGAAGAGGAAACAGAAAGTAAGGTTTTTCCTTTGTCATTGTCTGTGGGTAAGACAAGGGTAGTGGTGATTTCTGGGTGGTCGGTGGTGGTTTCTTCCCTTCTGCTCTCCCTCTTTCTTGCGTGCACTTTTCCAGTGCACTCACGCTGGACACCCACATGCACAAAATTCCCTTCCTTCATATTTAACTCTGAATTTGGGACACTAGTCCCCTGGGTACTGAGCTAGTTTTTAAGCTGTCTTAGGCTCACAGTTGTCGTTGTTTGGGACATCTCAGCAAAAGCAATGGGGAATGACCTTAGCCAGGGAGGAAAGACGTTACGTGCAGTTGAAACTCCTGCTGCATCACTTTGTTTTGGGGAAGGGAGGTGTTCAGAGCTGATCCAGATCTCACTGATATTAATGGAAAGATG
The DNA here is from genome assembly GCF_028389875.1 of Rhea pennata. NCBI lineage: Eukaryota > Metazoa > Chordata > Aves > Rheiformes > Rheidae > Rhea > Rhea pennata. The sequence continues at coordinate 10,367,315 of NC_084682.1, forward strand.
CTGGTTTACTGTGAAGGGGTGTTCGGTCGGGACCTCCTGTGAGAAACCTGAAATGATTGCGGGGAAGGGTGCTAATGGCAATGTTGCATTCGGAATTAGAGCCTCCATTGAGGGAGAGGCCAAGGGCCACTTTCCATGGTGATAGATCACATTGTGTATGATCTCATTGTGACATGAGTTGTGCTCCATAAATTTTATCCAGAGAAGAGCCCATTTTTCATCTTACAGGCATGCACAAGGGAGAAACCAGACCTTCCCTCTGCAGTTTGAGCTCCAGTAAAGTGAATTCAACTGCTTAGTGACTTTGCAGGTGGCTTTTAAATGGCAAGGTGAAATGGTTACATCTGACAGTGATGTTCATGAGCATTATTTGAAATAACATGGCTATGAAACTCAAGTATCAGTGTGAAAAAGGTAAAATTTTTTTGGTGTACATTAAATATTCAACAAAGAACTTAAGCTCTGCTTGCTTTGGCAAACAACTACATCCCCAAATGGATCAAACAAGTTGTAATGCAGAACAAATTGAAGTAGTGGAGGATTTGTCTCAGGCGCTTAAAATCATATTTTATCCTCTGTCTTTATATCATCATCTATTCAAGGCAAAAAAAAAAAAAGTCTTTAGAAATACTGATGGAAAAAAGGCTGAGCAACTGTTGTTCCTTCGGTGCTGTGGTGCTGCTCAGTACGGTATTGTATTTCTGTCCTATGCTCCTTTCCAACCTTGGAACAACCAAAAAGATAGCTGTCTAATGCTCTGTACTGAGTAGCTGTCTTTTTCCCCAAAAGGTTTGCAAAAATTACTTTAAATTAAGCAGGGTACAAAGTTCTTCTAATTTCTAGCATGGAGAATTCATTTTCAATTTCTCTATCAAAGCAAAATGACAAATACGAAATGCAAGTGAAACCAGATGGACTAACTATATTAGGAGCGCTGCATGCATATTTTGTGTCACTTATTAGCATTCATTAAGTCAAACAGGGGGAGAAATAAGCTTTGCCTACATGTATTAAACCAATAAGGCTGGCAAGGCTCCAAGCCTGCTCTCGTGGATTAATTGTTTCATAACTGCTTTAATTAAAATTGTTCAGTATATGATTAACCTAAAAGTTTTAATTTCCACAAAATTGTTGAACAAATGAGACATTAATATTTTACATTAACCGTGGAGAGCGCGCTTCGGTTCTCTGAATAGCTTGCTTACTGTAAACTTGAAGTGAGTGGCCTTGAGGAAAGAGTTGGGTTTGTGTGGCCTGAAGGTGCCTGTAGGTTGGGTGAAATACCCTCCGTTGGCCAGTTTGATAGGGGCTTACATGCGAGTTGCAACCTCCGTGGTCGTGCCATCTTCTGAGATGAGGTGACCTACACCATTCAGGAAGCCACTTTTGTGCCTAGGTTGATAGTAAGTTTGGGAGGTCTCTCTGAGGAGTACTTAAAGCTTTTACAAGCCTGTGTTTGTACTTGCTTCGTGAGACTGAGGAAGTGAGTGGTTGCCCAGTGGTGGGACGGAGCAGATGACTGCAAAGAGGAGTCTGGCCCCTTCTACTGTATCTCAGCATCAAAGAGCACTCACTCGAAACGTCTCTTCTCTCTCCTCTAATTGGGGCTGCTCTCTGGTATATGTAGACTGCTCATTGCTAGACTTCTGGCTGTATTTAATTGCTCAGCTAATTGCAGAGAGTGATGTGGATTTTCTGAGGTGCCCTGCAAAATGGGCAACAAATACCGGCGGAGCAGCAGAGGTTTGGGGCCAGCTACTGCTGTCACTAAAATGCCTCCAGCGCGCGTGACCTTCTTGCTGTGTTCACACTGCGGCGGCCGCTCTGCAAACCTGAAAAGCTGTCAAATCTCCAAGGTGCCAAACTCCTTTGGGGCCTGAGCAGCTCTTGGGTTTAGGGAGAAGAAAAGCTGCTTATCTGTGCTGGGATTTGACAGGGGTTAAGTCCCATGCACCTAGGCAACCTGCTGCGGGATCTTTGGAAGCACAAGAAATCATGACCTCTGGTTTTACATGTCTGGAAATTGAGACCTGCCCATGTTTGGGTCTGATGGTGCTTTTCTGGGCCCTTAGCTTTGCAGAGGCAGGGAGTGAGTGCTCTGTGATGACCCGTCAGTGCCACGTCCTACAGCGACATGGTGCTCCTGGGAGATATTACGCGTGTTTTGACCTGGCCTGACCTCATTCAGCTTGTAAGATTTGGCAGGATTGCCCTACGAGCTGATACGGCCTCAGGGTGTGGATGTGTTTGTACGTTGATGGTTCACCTGTTTTGCTGGAGACATTTGGACCCATGCAACTACAGGCAGAATTATCTATTTTTGCTGAAGTGGCTGCAGAGGTGGATTTCACCTTAGCATCCTCCATTTTATTTTATTTTATTTTATTTTATATATATATTTTTAAAGGAAAAACAGTAAAATCATGGACTAAACTCATGGCCTCGTTTAAACTGATGACAAAATTGTCACTGACTTAAATGGGGCTGAGAGTTCATCTGGAAATTTAACTCCTGAAGGGCCTGCTTTGGAAGTGGCTGAAGAGCTTGCAGCGAGGCACCGTGGGCTTCAGCCCCTGTGGAAAAAACGTCTCCAGGGCTTTGGTCATGAGACTGCAGCTCTGCAGCTTTTTGGGGGTACTTCATGCCTTCTGCTCCTTTATGAACGGGCATTCAGGGAAAAAGGTTTTACATCAATGTCCTCTGCAGCCCCAGAGACACTACATAGGCCAAAGACTCGAATAAAATGCTGGCTATGCAGAGTCCAAAAACCTCAGCTTATTTTCCTGGAAACTGTTTGCATGACCATGAAGTCTCCCGTTGGGTCGTCTCAGAAGTGGTTTTGTTAAAGTGAAATAGCCTCCGGTTCAACAAGATTATCTGGAATCTGAATGCCCCGTGAAGCATTTTGCTTTCCGGTTCTCGCGGAGCCTCTTGGTGGCTTCCAAAACGGGGAAGGCAGGATATCTGCTGTCTCTTTGTAACACAAGACCAGATGAAAGACCGGCTTCGTAAAACTGGCTTTGTTACCCTGCCCGCGTAAGCTGCGCATCGGTATTAAAACTTCCCGTGAGCTAGAGTTACCGAGATTTGTGGTAAATTGAGCAGCTGTCCACGGTTCACTGGGTTAGAGAAAGAGAAAGGAGAGCCTACTAGCAGTAGTAATAAATTTATAAATGCCCCTTATGTCTTATATTAGGTGGAATCAGAGCAGAATTGTATGTTGTTGATTGGTATTTTGATTTTAGGGTATTTATATGGATAAACTTGGAGTCCTAGCAAGATGAAAAATGGTGGGATATTCAGAGAGTCTGGGAGGGTTATCCCATTCAAAATGAGATGGGTTTTCATTCCTATAGGCTTCCTAGAATAACATATGGAGGGTACACGCACCCATGGTGTGTGCTACTCTAAGTAAATACTGCAGTTTTCCTTTCTGTCACATCTGATAAAAAATTTTGTATAGCTGAATCGTGTAATACAGAATTATAAAAAGATAATGACCAAAATTTTCCACTTCGGTGCCCAGAGTTGCCTGTTGTTTCATGCTGAGCTATATACGCTCAGCATCTCTGGAAATCAGGCCACATCTCTCGTTCACTAAGGCCTGAAATTAGTGCCTTTGGGCCATGGATCAATCTCTAAAAGTCGATCTAAGAAACTAGCTTGCAGGTATTTGCACGTGAAAATATTGCAGTAATAGATCTTTGAGGGTGCACATGGGGAATTCTCTGACATTTGACAACACTTGAGGAGCTGGACTCTGCTTTCCCACCCTCTCTGTCCTCGCCACTCTCTTAGGCTCTCTGCAGTCATTCTGCTTTCTCTGGGAGCATCTACTGCAGTGGATTCCAGGGGAGGAGGGATGAAAAATTGCCCCATCTTTCCTTGACCCGCAAAGTGTGGTAACTCAATTGTATGATGGACAGCGGTGAAGATTTGAGGCTATAATAGCCCTTGGCTAGGTTGAATCTGGATCTCCTGCAGGAGAAGAGGGTGCAAAATGAAATGCTACTGATGTGTCCCAGCTCCTTAATTCTCTTGTAGGACTGCTCTGGGTTCCTTATTTTATAGACTTTGGGAAATCCTCAGCAGCAGATTCAGGCTGGTTATGCTGTAGCAATGGTGCCTAACTTGAGAATTGGGCAGGGCACTTCTCTGTGTTTTAAGGGTGAGAATCACTTGTCCATTTTCCCACCTTGTCAACCCAAAAGGCAAAGCTAAGCTGTATAGGTGCAGTAAGAGGTGCTGAGTTCTGACAGGATGAGTGCTAAATGCGCAAGCACGCCTTTAAGAGCTGAAACCAGCTGTAAAGCCAAGTGTCATCAGGTGAGTCATCTTGGTAGATCCTGGAAAAACAAATCAGTAGGAAGTGCTGCATTAAACATGAGGCAGGTGGCCTGAGAGTATTGTTTTTCAGTTTACTGGCTCTCCCTCTAGTCACAACATGTGTGTTGGGCTCGTGAACTGTTAGCTGTGAGCACAAGCAAGTGTTGCTTGACCGTGAGGAGAAGTAGAGAGTGCTAATGCCGTCTACCAAAGCAGATTTCTCTGGAGTCAGCCACTGTGATTGCTTCAGTTAATGATTTTGATGCTAGTACAGTCAGTGTTGAAGAGTTTTGCTCTCTTTTCAAGTCTACATGGTACTGAGAAAATCCTGTTGCAGAAGGTTGCTCAAACAAAACAAGGGAAACAAACTGAGTGAAGTGACGGTCTCCATTACTGAATGTGTTATATGTGTTCTCTTATACCTGACATGAGAGATCATCAGTCTATAATAATCCATTCCAGAAAGCAAGCAGCACTGTAGCTCAGGCTGCGGTATCTCACTTTGGAAGTTGTGCAGATCACAGGCTTGAGTCTTGGTAGATCATTTACCGTACTGTTACGGGAGAGGGGAGGAACATCCATGAGATCACAAAACCAGGGGCTCCAGCCCATGCTCCTCTGTAGATGGAGTTTGTAATCTGGTAAGTGCAAGTATTTTTATGACTTAGCTCTGGATAATGGAGTATTTGTATTTGCAAGCAATCCCAGTATTATGCCCAGAAATGTAAAAGTATGAACCAGGACTGATGAAAGCTGCAGTTCTAGGTTTTGAGGGTTAAGTCTGGGAAAGAGTGGAGCGGCCTTCCTTGACTGTGGAGATCCGTGAAGAGCAACTGTGTTTCTTTCTGTCTGCACATGCCAAACTTGAGATGCATTGTCTTTCCAAGAGCTACCAGTGCAGTCTAGGATTTGTTGAATTCTAAAGATGATGAATAAGAGCATCCGAGCATTGTCTTTTATGTAGCAGGAGATGTTAAAGTACCTCCATGGAGATTTTCAAGTTGCCTTCCGTGTACTGTAAAAAGGCCTGTGCTATTTTCCTGTTAACACGCTTTACCTTTTGTTGATATACAGCAGAAATAACTGCAGTTTATTGTAAGGAAGATGTAAAATGAGTGCATTTCATGAGGTTAAAAAAGATGCATCTTTTGGAGTTTGAGACCGTCAAGCTTTCGCTAATGTGCAACCCAGGCTCTGCTGATTCCATCTGAAATAAAAGTGTATCTGTATTGAGAGAACTGCAGTGGAATCCGCGCTGTTTTAATTCATGCTTCACTTCATGGTGTTCTGTGGGAGTCCAGAATATTTTAGACTTTGTGTTTGTAGATAGGTATCATCATGCACTGTAATGGTGGGCGTGAAACCATCCCCCTGGAAAGCCTCAGTTGGTAGGAAGTGCCTGGTGGTGTCCTGTCACACCTGCCCTGAGCATACCCCAGACCAGCATTTTGTGTGAGGGCATTGCTAAATGGGGTGAGCACAGGATCTCTGTCCTGGAGGGCAGAGCCCTGCATGATTTGACATCAGATGCTGGAGATACTTCTGCCTCATATGGCTTCTGACCTGCCCTGAGAGCAGTGTTGCAGCAGAACGAGTCCTCCAGGAGGAGGAGACCTTGCCAGGTGCACAGGTCTTGCTGCACTCAGAGCAAAATGCAGAATTTGCCTCCCTAATGTAAGGTTGCTTTTGGGAAATGTATTCAGATAGCTTGTGTTTGTTCACCAAACCTTTTCTGCAAGAGCTGAGGAAAGAAGAGCAGGAGGATTGTTGTTCTTTGTACTTCTAATTTGGACATGTTTCAATTACTAGACTGATGAGCCATCTAAACAAGGAAAGTTTCAAGAGGAAAAGACCTTCTAGCTTTCCCCTCTTCTTCTGATCATGACACTTTGTATGTTCAAATAGTCTCTGCTCTCCAGATTTCTTGGGATGTCCAGTCTGGATTATGAGTAGGTCAGTTTATTGAGAATTGTCTTTGCTGGTTGCCACAGTTTTTGTTTTGTTTTTAGCATAGTGGAGCCAACTAGTTCACAGCTAGCTATCACTTCTATATTGTTGACATTATCCTCTGGCAAAATATAATGCGTGGTTAATCCTGTTTTCCTGCAATCAATACGGTTATAGTAATTAAGTATCTGAATTAGGAAATACTTATGTTGTTTATTTTTGAAATCACACAAACTTCCTGCAATTAGCAATGTAAAGCTAAATTATTTAATATCCAATCAGATCTTGAATCCAAGTCATCTGCACATTGGAAAGCCTTGTTTCTATCCGAACAGCAATTCTTGGAATCATAATAGTTATGTTTAATTTGAGATTTCATCAAATAGTTCCATGGTGATTTTTCAGGTACTCTGCCAGCTTTCAACATCTAGAAGTATAGTGGGCCGGTGGAAGTTTGCCTCGGCTACCTCAGAATCCGTAAGCGTGTACCCTCTCCTGTCGGATGGGCGCCTAGGTCTGCTGCTGCAGCCTCCCTCGTGAAGGCAGGCGGTTGCAGTCACAGACGTGCAGGCACCTCGTGTTCGACAGTTATGGATGGGGCCATAAATTCAGCATGTGGAAACCAGACCCTGCTTGTGCACATACCTCTGTGTGACCATATGATCATCTCTTGAACTTCTGCCTTACAGAGAACAGTAGCAGAAGACTCCAGTGTCCTGAACACCAAGCTGTCCGTGCATCTTGCCCCAGGCAGCTGTGGAGGTTACTGTTCCCTCGTGTGTCCCTATTCTGTGAACGTATGGAAGATGCTCTGGTTAGGTTAATATTATGCATTGGATGAACAATGTATTTGCTAACCTCGCTTGGCTTTTGGTTCCCTGCCCACAGATTGGAACAGGGAGCAGCAGGACTTTTGCCTTACTTGCACCCCAAATGGTTCATAAGTGCATTCAGAGCTCTCGTCTCAGGGATGCGGAGTGCTGTGTTTTCCACTCTGGTAGCATTTTTTGTTCTTTAGTTCTTGCTTCTCTTTATTCAGCCCAAGATCTGTTATTCAGTTCATTTTTTCCTGACAGGTTTTCATTTCCTTTATAAATATATAGCATTTTCCCTGGCCTCTTGGCTGTGAAAAGGATTTAATACATTGTTTTCTCCACACTTGCTTTTTTGTTACCATCAAAGGCTATTCTTTCTTTTTCTCATCCTTTGAATAATCACTGGAGACAGTAATGGAGTCTTTCTACATAGCTGCATGCTTGCAATACATGGTAATAAATATTAAGCTCCTTATGAATTGTAGCAACTTGTATTTTTATTTAAGTTTTAGCAATTGGAGATAGCTCTTGACTTGCAGACAGAATACCATGCGCTGAATTTTCCAAAGATCTGCCTGCCGCATATGCATATACTTGTACATACAGGCATTTACGCACACAGCTACTTGCTTTGCAATGCAAATGGGTGATCTGCAAGTACAATATGGGCACTTCTGTGCACAAGAGGAGTGAGGCAGGATTGGAGCGCGGCTTCTGCATCTTAATGCCTGTTCTTGCACTTATTTCTGGGACCATAAGCAAAAGTTGCTTAACATGCTCTATAGCTCGCGCAGTGCTCTGTAAAATGGGGGTGACAGTACCGTTAACATCATGCAGTTGTGCACTGAGCTAAAGAGAGAGGTTATAACCACTTCCTGACACTCTGAATAGTACCTTTCTTTGCAGAAATTGTGGGGGTTAAGGTACCATGCAGTTCAGTGTGGGAAAGAAAGATGCAGACTGTCGTTCTGAACCAGCTCATTTCCAACAGGGTGCTGGCTTGGATTTGGCCCCACATATAAACCTTACAATAACAAACAGAACACCAGGAGCCAACAGGAAAAGTTTCCATCACTTTTAAAAAGTGGAATGGAAATACTCAGCCCTGAACAAATAAACTGCCCTGCGCAGCGTTTGCAACCCCGCCGCTGCCACGCCCGGAGCCCCGCGAGCCTCTGGCCGGCGGCAGCAGCGGCAGCGGACCGGGCAAGCGTCTCCGGTCCGAGCTGGGACCTGCTGCAGAGAGCACGAGCAGGGAGAGAAAGCTCTGAGATGTAACCTGGACCTTTAGAAACGTTTATGGGCTTTAATAGCTTGAGGTGAACTTAGGAGAAGAGGAGGGGATTTTTGTTTGTGTTTCATGTTTCAAAGTGAACTGTATCTCTCATACAAGAAGGCGAATGTCCTCCATTTCCAGCTGGTGTTACCTGTTTTTTTTTCTCTCCTTCATGTAGATGAGAAGTCTGTGTGCTGGAGCTGGGAGTTGCTTTTCCTGAGGGGTTTGTTGCATGGACCTGTGTGTCCCCGCAGTCCCGCAGTCATTAGCGTGCATTTCCATTCTCCTGCAATGTTCAGGTTTTTTTCCATGGCACCTTCCTTAGAGTGTTCCTCTTATTATTTTCTTCGCTAGTTTAAACAGTCCAAAGCATCTGTTCTTAATTTTAAAAATGTATTAAATTCCATTCCTGGATCTGTTCGAAGCGCAGGGATCAAATGCACACACGCACCCCCTGGAACAAAGGAGCTTTTTGCCATTAAAATATATTATGCCTAAATATGTATTTAAAAAAAAAATCAAGACCCCATTTGCAGTGTGGACTTCAGAACAGATAGCTGTACATCCCCATCCCCATCACTAGGAAGATTTAGCTCGATTTAATTGGGTGTCGCGTCACGTCCTTTGCAGACAGTGTTGGGCTGTGGTGCTGTGAGCGAACAGCTGAGGGCTGGGGCAGCATTGCCGTCTGCCCAGGTTGGTTTTGCCCCAAGTTGGCTGTCCGTGGGCAAATTATGTGATTTCAGTCGGGCCATCTGCAAAATGCAGCCAGTGTTGGGGCATTTCCGCGTTGTCAGAGGGGTGGGAGAGCGGAAGGAGCTCTTGTTCCCTGCCGGCGTGCCTGGTGCTGTGCAGGAATGCTAACATGAATCAGAGCAGCTTAGCAGAGGGGAAAAAAAACCTTCTTTGTCTTTAAGCAATTGGGGATGTGGGGAAGGAGGAAAAACGGTGGTGGAAGGGCGGTTTAAAAGCAAAGGTGATGATTGCAAGGCCAGACAGTGTATAGGGGAGCTTGGCATGTCTGATGGGAGTGGAGAGGTGGAAATGGTTTCTGCTGTCTGGCAGCCCCTACAACAGAGATTGTTTACAAGTCATGGCTGTGACTTGTGAAGGCTTGGGATGATAGATGGTATCTGCTGAAAAGCTCAATGGACAGTGCTGTCGCGTACCTCTCTGGATTTTGTCTGGCCAAGGAGGCCTTGCAAATACCAAGCTGCCCTTTCAGAGCAGCTTTAGACACTTGGCCCTTTCTCTTGCGGATTTATGCACGAAGTAGAAACTGCAGTAGCAGTTCTCAGTTGTTCTAGGTTTACCAGAAGACTTGGTGCAAAAATAGAAGTTAGCTGTCCATAATTAAAGTTAAGCTTCCCTTGTGTCCCTGTCATTTGATTTCAGACCCAGCATCCAGTGGAGGTCAGGACTCTGGAGCTGGAGGACTCTAGGTCTGATACGCATGTGGGTCTGAGGCTGTTTGCTTTGAAGTTTTTCTGAGGTTCTCGCGTAGCATCCCTTCTCAGTGCCATCTGAGCATCAGCAGATGTTTTACCTCTTACCTTTTATATACATGATGAGGTTTTTCATCTGGTGATCTCAAGTAATTAATTAAGCCGTGTAGGGCTGCTTTGAGTTATATGAAAGCTGGCTGGATACCCTTGCTACTCCTGCTCCCATCTGATGTTAAACTTGTTGAAGCAGTAGGTAACAGACTCAAACCAGATAAAAGCTTTATTATTCACATAGATGTTAGTCATGAGCAGGAATTCTTGCACACTGCAAAACTCTTGCTGGGCTTTGAAGGGGGAGCTAGACTTAAAAAAAAAAAAAAAAAAAAGAAAAAAAGAAAAGGAAATAAGTTATTACTATGTTCTCCTTTAGGGGAGTGGGATAGCTGTACTTTTGAGGCATAGAAATGAGCACTAGAGATGCTCACAGAAAGCGAATCTTGATTTTCTCCACTCACAGTTCTTGGACATTACATTTGAATGAGGTAGCTCTTTTCCAAATGCAGGTCTTGAGTCAGAAGCAGACCTTGCTAAATTGGTTAGAAGAAGTGACTATTTCAGAAAAGGAAATAATCGAGCATTTTTAGCCAAGTCTGCAGTGTGCTAAGTGCTCTGGTTTTGCCTATGTAGCTCCCTCATGCATCTCTTTATCTTGAAGCACAAGAGTAGTATGACTGGTTTCTTTAGGATGATTGCTTGGACAGAGTGCATTCTTAGGGCATGCATCATCTTCAAGAATGAAGCCCTTCCAAACAGATTTGCTATAATAGGATACATTGGAGAGAACATAAACACGAGAAAATAATAGCAGGAAATACCTCAGATCAGTAATCTTTTATTCTCGCTTAGAAAAAATACTCAGAGACACGTCACTCATGTCATAGCTTTCCCCTGAGAAATTTGCTTTATAATGAAACTCTCAAAAGCGCCCCAAAACTGAGGCAAAATGCCACTTCATTTTGGATTCTTTTCTACCTCTTTTAAATGCATTAAGTTACAGCTATTGTGGTGGCTGCTTTACAGAAATGCTAATGAAACTACCGTAAAGAGGCTAACCACCAGAAAAAGTTGGAATCTAGGCGTATTTCTTATCAGTGACTTGTGTTAATATGGATTTCCTCCCTCATTTACTGCTTGTGAGTTATTATAGGAGTTTTGCAATAAGATACAGGCTATTGGATTGAATTTCATACTGGACTTGCCTGGTAATGGACATAATCACTGGAGTGATTCTGTCTTCCCCTATGCCAAATCTGAAAGTCCTAGGTTGCTTGTTGCGGGCCTTTAGAAAGAGAAATGTTGACTGTTCTTCATAGCTGCACCCACATTCCCTTCTGTGGGGCAGAAGGTAATTGAATTTGTATTTCTTGCAGCTCTTCTCATTATGTCAGTAATTTGCAAGTGACTTTCCTGCATAGTTTGTTTTTGTGTTGAATGGAGTCCGGTGGCTACACGAGTGCCATGGGAGCAATGCTGGGTTTCTCTGCAACTGCGCTGTTTTACCTTCAGTCACTGTCACTGCTCTCTTATTGCTAACTTCATGCCGTTAAGTAAAGTCCTGGCTTGGGAAGTCCCCTCGAATTGTGATGTCCATGTTGGTAGAGTCAGAATTTCCTGTTCTCTTAAGGAGATTCACCTGTGACTCTCAGAGTTACTTATATGGGGTGTTTGTCCCCAAGGATGAAGGACCTGCCTGCCCCATAGTCCTCAACATGTTTTAACATCCTCAACATTACATATGAGGATCTGAATCATTTAGGAACTAGTGGTCTGTGCAAAATCTTGCAGTTTGGCAAAATTTTGAACCTAGACCTCCGAAGTGCTGGAGTGTCGTGATACCTGCTGGATTAGTGACCATCCCTCCTTCCCACTAGTGTGGTCTGGCGTGACCAGCAAGTCTGTGCGAGTTTCCCAAGTATGTTAAAATTAGATTACAAACAACAGTCCAAGATTTGACCTTCAGACTTGGAGAATCCACTTTGATCTGAACCCGGATAACTCAGCTCCTGTAATGACCGTAACCCAGTTCAGGATGGATTCTCTAAACCTCTAGGAGACTGGTCTACAGGCTCGTTTTAACTTCCTGAAAGCTTGCCTCGCCACCTCTGTCTCCACAATATAAGACTCCTTTCTTCACAGGAAAAGTTACTGTTTTATATTAAGGTGTCAGGGTACGAGGCTCATCTCCTCTGAAGAGGTTTTCCCCCGTTTCAGGCTAATTTTGCATTGCCACCTCTGCACAACATGTGGAGATGCAGTGCTGGCAGAGCTTTCGAGTCGAACACGGTGGTAAAAGCCAGTCCTGCAAAAATCCTGCTTCTCTTGGATGTCCTTCATTGTTGTGTTGTGGGTTTTGAGTTTGTTTCATTGATTGCTGGGAGGAAGAGCGCTTCCCTTTCTCTGAGCAGCAGGGACAGATCTCACAATCTCAGTGGTCAAGAATACAGTTGACTGCCAACAATACTCCAGCCTCTTTGAAATGTGATTATATGTTTCAAGTCTAGCCCTGTGAAATATAATAAAAGCCAGTGGGAGACTGTAGCAGGGCTGAAATACCATGCTGCCACCTGCTTTTTACCAGTTTGTACTGCCTTTTGAGGGGATGTTGGCTTGGTGAGAGATTGGCCAGCAGCCTGATAAGGCAAGGAGAGATTTGGGGTCCTGAGAATGGTTATAGCTTTCAAACATCTGTCCTTAGAGTACTGGGCATTTCTACCTGGATTTCTAGTGATGACAACAGGGGATCAATGTGAAAAGGTGAAATCCTGGATGCTTGCAGTTTGCAAAGGCAGTTTGCGCACACACGTGTGTGACTGTGTTGTCTTCTGCAAACCTTTGGCAAGCAAGCAAGCAAGCTGCAAGAGGGCTGCAAGTTCAAAACTAGAAACCTGGAAGAGATTATATACAGAGATATTTTAGTCTGAGGATTTGCTTGTGGTCCCAGCATTCCTTAATGCAAGCTAAATTTAAAGAGAGGTCTGCATGCTGGTGCTAGGGGTGGTGTTTCAGTGGTCTGGGAGCAGGAGATTGAGAAGACCAAACTCCCCCGGGAGTTGTTCTGTTTTTGTGCGTGCTGTGGCCTCTTTCCTTCAGGGTTATTTTTGTGTGTCACTTGCAGCCTTGGTGTATTGTGCTTTAGAAACTCTCACTCCTCCCACACCTGTGAATTTTGCCCTCCTTTCCTCATCCTGTGATCCCTACCCTGCCTGTTTGATAGCATCGTAATGTTTAGCTCCCAACATATTTCACCAATCTGTTGCAACTCCCGTTTACGCAGATGAGGTTTAGCATAAAATGTATCATTTATTTTTGTATTGTAGCTTTAGAGCATGGGAAGGGTAGTTTCCCATCTCCCTTCCCTGCAATTGCTTGAATTATAGCCCTTGAGGGTCTCCCTCGGAAAGCGAGTTGCAAGGGCGTATTTGCCTGCCGCTCGCTCCGAGTCAGTGTGGCAGTTGTGATGGATTGACTCTGCCTTCTGTTTACACCGGCATTGCCTTTCACGCCCTGTTGCTATTTGTGTTTTTTGATGAATGATTAATTAGAAAAATAATCATTTGTAAATTGTGAGTGAACCAGACGTTTGGCCTTGCCTATAGGGAAATTGAGTCTCTGAGCTCTGGTGCAATATGCAGTCTGCTCACAAATGCAGGAGTATTCCCAGGCTAGTGATGAATTTACATGAAGTTCCCTTTCAGCATTTTAATGACTGTTACAGCTGAGTAACTAATGAAAGATATTAACAAACAGAAGAAGTAAATATTTAATTTTTCTATAGCATTTTTGGGCTTGTGGCAGCCAGTATTTTTTGGAAAATATAGAGGAAAAAGATAATTTCTGTCCCAATCTCCTCATCTCTGCCATGAGTACAAAGGTTGCCCTATGCGCTGAACACAGTGAAAGCCACTGCAGAGATATTTTACCGTGAAATGGTGAAGTCTGGCCTGTCGTGACAGACTGCACTCAGCATTTGACGGCTGTGAGCTAGCACAGCCAAAAAAGGCATCGCTGAGCATCCAAAGATTGTTGCAGTCTGTGGTCCCTTGAAGATGAGATGGCCACAGCAAGGTCATTCTGCAAACTATGGAGTGATTAGTGACTCCGTCAAGGAAAAACTGCTGAACACAGCAGGGAGCAGCCATTTGAAATGCCGTAACTCTGATAGTTTACCTTCTTCCACCCTTTAGTATTTTCTCTCCTCCCCAAAAGCCTGCTGGCTGTGATTGTCTATGGGATCTTGCTGTTTTCCAAGAGATTCTGTAGCCTGATTTTCTCTGTGGTTCGCCAGAATATGATATCTGGCATCACTGTATTGCACTGAGGCTCATGCTGAGGATTTGGGGTCAAGCTGAGGAAAGTTCTCCAGCCTAAAAAGTAGGCCATAGTCTTGGCCTTAGATGTGCAGTGGTTGAACCAAGTGCTGAAGTCCCATCTGGCTCTTTAATTAGAGTCCGTGCTGTGAGGGAGAAGCAGGGGAATTTTTCTCGGGTACAACCTATGAGCAAATGAGACAGTTGAGCTCTGTATCTCTTAGGCATTGCGTGCTTTGGAGAGGGAAGGAATAAATCTTTGCTCTAAGCCTGCAGGAACTTCATCAAGCACTTACTTAGGGAATTTGGCCAGCGTCGTATACTCGCTGTGTCACCGTGGCTCTCTGCGCAGGGCGCCATGTGATGTAAGTCTCCTGGGGTTGTCTCTGGCTTTGTCCTTGTTTTTGACGGAGCCCTTCCAGCCTCCGCATAACTGCGATCCAACTGCCTCGGCTCTTCCCTGTTCTCATTTACTTTCCTCATCCTGCCATCTTTTACAGCCAAGAAAAACTTATGCTAAGTGATCAAAAGCATTCATCTGGATGGAGATATATATATGGGGGGGGGAGGAGAGTGTGCATGTGTGTATTTTTTTTAAAGAGCTCATCAGAGTAGATCATAAAGCCAGAGTGAAATACAGTGAAATTTCCCATCAGAGACAGCGTTCCTTAAACTGTTTCCCATGGGAGCCCCTTTCCACCTGCACCTAGACTTAAATGCCTCTACTGCTTCTATGAGCTTTTGAAAAAATATGGGAAAATACTAGAACGAGGCCTTGCCGGGGCAGAAGACAGAATGGGCATGGTTAGGATCAAACTCACCGTTTCTGAGAGAGGCGAGGGAAAACCAGAGTCTTACACACCTCAAAATGTAGTGTTTCAGGCTTTCATTTGCAAAGCTGCCTGGACACCCCTACTCACCGGCAAGTTGTCATCTTTCTGCCCTCTTCTCCTGCTTCCTAATGCAAACATCTGTCTAGACACTCATCTCCTTGCCCATTACGAGCAATTTGCAACTTTTCCTTCTGGCATCATGGATTTTCTTTCTTTTCGTGTCCCCCCCCCCTCCCCTTGAAAGGACATTCATGGAAAATCAGCCGAGCTGATGTTCCCATTTCTCCTCTGTTCTCCTCTCTACATCCACCTCCTCTTTACAGTTCCTGCTGCCTGTTCCCCTCTCTCTTATCCAGTGTTACCTTTCCTTTGCTTAGCCTGCCTCTCCTCTCCTGGTGTCTGTCCTTCCAGCGTTGCGCAGCGGCGATCTCCGTTTGCCGTGGAGCGCCAAGAGGGTGCGTGGGTGACTGCACCCTCCAGCGAGGGACAAGTGAAGCTAAGCGCCGTGAGCCCGGCGGGCAGCGGGGGCGGGTTTTGCACAGCTGCACGGTCAGGCTCGACTGTCGTCTATCCAACTACTTTTGTTACAGGTGTCAGATGGCTCAGTTACCTGTGACTTGGCAGCTTCTGTTGTGTGCAAGTCCAGGGGTAGAAGGACCCCGGCTGTTTGTTTTGGATCACGCAAGGTTTGGCGTAGAGGCAGCCTCAGGAATAAACCTGAGCTGGATTTTTGCTGCCGTCTTTGGTTCTGGGCCGCAGCAGAGCTATTCCCTGCGGGGCGGGAGGTTCCCTGGTGTGGAGCTGAGATTGCTGGTGGAAGCACTGTCCCGTGTGATGTTCGACCATCTCCTGTGGGGACTGGGCTTTGTGCTTAACCATAGCAAGTTGTGCATGGAATTTATCTGGCCTCTGACTAGCTGATTTCTCTCCTGTTATAAAACCTCAGACATCTGCTGCCACTTAGCAGCATCCATGTCAGAAGTGTGGGAGAATGCTGTAGAGCTATATTCTGCATAAATCAAGTACAGCTTTTTTAAAAAAAACAAACCAAACCTTACTTCCTTCCCGCAGACAGCAGGCACCTAGCAAGGTTATTCCCCTTTTAGCCTCCCTCCCTTCCTTCCTAAAATGCTGAAGGGGATTAGATCGTATAACAGAGTATTCAACTGTCAAGTGATTTACAGCAAAGATGCAGTTGAATTATGGGAGCCGTTAGAATACCTGTTAAAGTACTAAATGTTTTTAAAAACTCATATTATTTGGCTGATAGACTGTAAAGGTCTAATGGAGCTATTACTTTGCTCTCTATAAATACGCAGTTGGGCAAGCGTTATTTATGTGCGCTCTGACTGTTGAGGGTTGGAGAGTGACCAAAAGCCATTGCCACCAAACAGCTATTCATCACCATGTGCAAAATCAGGCAGTGCTTTCAGTCCTGGTGGACGGTTGGACTCGTCCTCATCGTTCGGAAATTTGGCCTCCTCTTGGCAGTGCCAGGACGGATTGAGGGATAGCGTTGCTGCGTGCTTGTGCCCGGGGGTGATGTTTTTCTCCTAAGGACAGCAGTGCCTCACCGCCCTGGGCTTTGCAGGAGAGTTTGGCAAAAAGCAGCAGCC
This sequence comes from Rhea pennata, assembly GCF_028389875.1. Classification (NCBI taxonomy): domain Eukaryota; kingdom Metazoa; phylum Chordata; class Aves; order Rheiformes; family Rheidae; genus Rhea; species Rhea pennata. The sequence goes on from NC_084682.1 coordinate 10,383,940, forward strand.
GATTTTCCCCAGACAACACGGAAGCACCGACATTTCTCGTTTCCCTGATTTGAAGTACAAACGTACGTGCGTAAAGGCATGTGGACCTGAATGAAAGCTTGTGGTGTTTACGCTTACATTAAAGGGAAACAGGATGAATTTGTGGTCTGTGAACCTTGTTAGTTTTTCATCAGATGTTGAAGATGATCTGTGTTTTTAAGACTCAGTTTTATATCTACTTTAAAATATGCTGGTGCTGAAGAAATGATGGGGATTCAGTTTGCCACAGAAATCTGTGGGTAAGTCTTCTACTTCTCTTCCTTCAGGCCCTTGTGTCTGAGTAGAGTCACCGTGACCTACTGGCTGCCCAGCTTTATAGCTGCTACAGATACTAGAATTCTGTTCCTGAGAAATATGAAAAGATTTGGCCGAGTACATATGAATGTTCTCTAATGTACATATGAATGTTCTCTAATGTACAACTTCTGCCTAGGATGTCCTCATCTGATATAACCAAATTCAAATGCTTGTAGGTTTGGCAAACAGCAAATACACCGTCTTGGTATGAGTTCCTTGCACTGGCACCCACGGCTGGTACAGGAAAGAAGCTCATGCTAGCTTCTCATTCAATGAAGGAAAAATTAATTCTTCCGGCTTTCTGGACTGTTGTGTGCCTACAAAGGGTTGCAGTGTTGCGTTGTGTAAATTTGTGGTAGTGTACAGTAAATATTAAGCTTTAATGGTCACAGGTCTGACATTTCTGTTGAGTTATGTACCATAATGTTTGAACATGAAGGGCTGGATTTTGATCTTGAATACGTGGGTGCACTTTACTGCACGCCCGAAGAAAATTGGCTACTAAAACTGTAGGTCTGTGTGCACAGTCAGTGGTTGTTCAAGGCATCTGATGATGCCCCAAAAGGTATGAAATGAATTTTCAGGTACAATAAACAATATTTCAGCCCTGACTGACTTGATGGAAACTTCATCTTGCGGTGCTAGATATTGAAATGGGTTGCAGGATTGCTTTTAAAAAGGGATTTGTTCTGCCTGTTTCTCTTGTGCAAAGATAGCTCATGAAGTTCAGTGCAAGCAGTGATAATACAGAGGAGCGCTGCTTTGCCTAAATGGTACTTTGAATTCCTGTGGCATAACTGGAGGTTTGGAGTCATCATCAATTATCTTATAAATTCTTCATCATGTAGATTGAACAGAGAAAATTTTTCTTCCTCTTTGTACGAGCAACGTAGCTCTGTCTAAATGCATTTCTGGCTGCCTGTTTTGGATAGGTGGTTTCTGCGTTGTTTTCCCCTCCGCGTGGACGGGAGTCTGCAGACACGACAGAGAAGGAACTTGTTTCCCAGGAGAAGGATCATGGCTGGTAACAGACAAAAGGAGGCTCTGGGAGGGGCATGTGCCTGCCAGTTAAATGTTTTAATTTCAGTGCAAGAGTTGCCAGTGTCTGGGAATTACTAAGTGTGAGGAAATGTCTGAAGAGCCTTGCAGCAGCCAAGTATGTGTTGTGAGACGCTGGGTCTGTGGTTAGCTGGTACAGGAGTCTAGCAACAAGACCAAAAAAGATTTGTTGGCAGGAGGTTCTGAAGCCCTGTGAGAGCAGAGTGAAGATGTTATCGGCAGTGGATGCCGTTTTTGCTCCTGTGTTATTAAGGTGCTGGCATGCTTGCCAGGTCTGTGTCCTGCTGGCAGAGTGATGGGGAAGCCTAGAAGAAGGCAGGGCCAAACCCCTTTGATCCACAGCACAAAACAGGCATTGGTATTAATCATTTTGTGTTATTAGCTCTGTGGGTCCCATTCAAGCCAGGTTCTAGAAGATAAATTCATTGTTGCAGTCATCTGAGCCCTGACTTCTTCCTTGGACTCGGAGGCTGGGGAATGATATGTTACATATTCCATAAATATAGCTCTCCTTTTTATTCTCCTGTTTATAAGTGTCAGATATTTGAGCCTTCTGAAATAATAAGGTTAAGTGGCCCTCTCTCACCTTAGGTGAATGGGAAAAAATATAGCTATGTGAGACTCGGACCATTACACCTCGATAGTGAAGAATGAGAGTGTCGTTTTGAAAGCCTGCTAAATTATCCAATCTAATGCTGGATGCTTGCAAGGTGCTTAAAAACCATAAATGTCCGTAAGGACATCTCTATTGCAATCCGAAAGTGGAGCTGCCACGTGCCTCTGTCTGGTCTAGGTAATAGTAGTTGGGGCAGAACCAGCTCCCACGTGCACACAAATGCGTGCGGGATCCTGGATGCTTCTTGCACCGCTGGAGCCCATGCCATTGTGACTTTGTCATTATCCCAATCATGGGCATAGATCAAAGGCAGCGGAGATAAGCCTGGAGGCCCCAGTCACACCTGTGGTTTCAGAGTGGCACATTTAGTGGGGGAAACAGGCCAAGCTTCAGCATGTGTCGCTGCATGGCAGGTGCTCGTCATCTCTCTGGACAGCAGGGTCCTTCTACTGGTCAGGACTTGGGACTTTTCCAGGGTCACAGGGATGGCAGGACCTGAAGGCTCTCCAGAGCCCTCTCTCCTTTAGAGTTGGTAGATGTCGCTCCTTAGTTCAGAAGTCTAAGGAGGGAAAAGTTGATTTTCCTGTGGCAGTTGCCTGTTGTTTTAGATGCTGCCTCAGCTGAGGAGAGAGATATTAACCATAACTGGCTGATCTGAAATTTGCTTAAGGATTTGGTAGCAGATACATTCTTTTGGGGGAAAGAGAGAAAGCCTATTGCTAGGTTAGATCCAAACATGGAAATCCCTTTGAGAATTGCTCTGATCAGTTGTGTTTGGTTCTGGCCTTCAGAAGCTTGGTGTTTTTTTGGCTAGTGTAGTCATCTGTCCCCTCTAGGTAAGGCCTAAGGACAGGAATGGCTGGTTGCCCGTGAGCCCAAAGTCTGCGGAGTGGAGTGAGCTCTCCTGACTGCTAGACGCAACCCACCACATGTCGGCTTGGGTACGTCAATGGAGCGCCATCCATGAGAACTGATTTACACTAGGTGAGAATCCAGTTCAGGGAATCAGAAAAGGATATTTACACCTCAGTGCATTTTCTGTACTCTCTTATGCTGTCTGAGTTATTGGCAGTTACAAAAATTCCTGCTAGCTAAATGTATTTGCTGGAACATTTGGGGAAAGAAGGTGCATAGCTGAACTGAAATAGACTTGTTAGAGCCATGTTCGGTGGTAATCGCTCCCCCACGCTGCGGAAAAGCTTCTTCGGCAAGCACATGAAATAAATTGGCATCGTTACTCAGAAGCCAGATGGAGTAGAAATCCAGATTAAGTAGAACAAAGTCAAATTCAAAGAAATTTAGAGCGACGGCACAGAACAAATTAAAGGGAACTTAGCGTTGCCCTTAAACTGAACAGTCGTTGTTCCCCCACATTCCCCTGAGCTCTGATCACCCCGGTGGGAGTTTTGGTATTGGGTCTGTTACTGTGGTATAAATGAACTCCTCCTCCAGATCCGAAGATTCAACTCCCCAAGCCAATCAGCAGCATAGGGATCTAATTTCCCCTCTGCTGTCTAAATAAAATGCTGCTGCAGATGGAACACTCCCTAGAAGCTGCTTCTGGACCGCTTCCACCTTCTCATGAAAGCTCCACTCAGACATTGTGGAGTAGGCAGTAACATAACCCGATGAGTGCTGTGATCCCAGGAAAGATATAAGGGGAGGAAAAGGAAGGAACAAGCCTTGAGACTCAGGGTTGGGAATAACTCTAGCGGAGTAAAGTATTAATATTTCAGAGCACGTTCTATTTTGCAGAGTACGTGGAGGGCTAGGGGGAGGAAACAGATGGAAGGAGCTGGGTGTATGTTTCCCAAGGAGGTGGAATTGTATCTGTTGCTTTGTTACTTAAATATTGAAACAAAAATACAGAAAAAAAAGTTGAAATTTAAATTTGACAATCTGTACTTGTTTCTCAGTTTGGGATTAAGCTGGAGCTATTGTCTTTCTTACAGACACACTCAGTGCCTAATAGATACTGTTGTTACGTGCGTTTATTCCGTGTGAGCCTTTGTGCATAGGTGTGTATGCACATGCACGTGTACTCCTGCAGATACACTGCAGGGGTTAGCGCGGGTCTGTAGTATTCATTGGAGCTGCAGCAGTATACATGGCAGAGTCTGCCCTGATGTTAGTACGCAGAGCTGGTATAAATACAGCTCTACGTGCACATGAATGCACTCAGTTTCTAAACGCTGCAGAAGTTCTCGTTTGTGCCCTAGGATATGTGCAGGCAGCCAGCCACGTCTGTTGTGGAATAGTTTACTACTACTAAGTGCAGACATGCAGTAACCAATTTATAGGTGATGATGTGCAGCAGGTCTCCTAAGGGCAGCGCTGAACCTGCAGTTTCATGACAACTTGCAGATTTTCACACTTCCTGTCTAAAGATTCAGCTGGACCTTGAATTCATATTCTCTGCATTCAGCGAACATAATTAAGTCTAGCTTTAAGTTGGCTCCTCAAGTTACCGATGCTCTGTTTTGGTCTGTTGGTACCAATGGCTGTCTAGGAAGGAATGTTATTCTCCTGGTACAATGTTGGCAAGAGCTGCTAGGAGTTGTCTCTTAGCTTGGAGGGACTGGGAAATAGATGCAGAGAGGAAAATGCCGGAAGATCCTGCTTCAAAGTCTACCCTAAATCACTAGAACAATCGCTGGTGGATCCCATGATTGTTGGATTGGAGCTCAGCTGAAGCAGCATGGTTTCAACTGTAACTGGTCACAGAAATCTCTGAATATGAATTCTCCCCCTCTTTAGAAACAGAGTTGTTTGAACTTGGGTCACCTTGGTTTTCAGAAGCAGTCTTAAAAATTGTTAATTAACCTCCTGCAGTTACTGAGAAACCTGAAGTCTGCTGTAGACTACTGTGCAAGAGGACTTGAGTGTTTCTGAAATGTCTTTTAACAGTGTATGTGGGAGATAAACGTTTTGTGGCCTCGACACTGCCCTCAGAGTCCGACCCTGTTGCTCTGTATGTATTAGCTCCCTGATGGATCCGCATCAGCTCCATAGAAGGGTCTTTTTGGTGTCCTGGTTACTGAGCAATGATGACTATGTTTTCCATTGGTGAAATTATATATAAACATATAGCATCTCTGCTCAGCCATGGGACTGTTCGCTGTAAACATTGCATTGCCCCACAATTTACATTAATGAGAGTAATTTACATTTATATAGCTCCTTTCATCCCAAAGGATTTCAGAGTGCCTTGCAGACTAAATACCATGGCATCAGCACAGAAGTGCAACCTGTTTGTGATGGTGTGAGGCAGCCAGGCAGGAAAATACACACTAACATCTTCTAATTATTTTGGACAAGGGACATTTGTGGCAAGTTGGTCAAATGTTTATTTTTACACAGACCTGACTGGACGTTGTGACTCAGATTCTACCTGAAGCACCTGACCCACAGGAAGCTTAGCCTCTTCTGAGGCAGGAAGAACTGAGTCTGGGATTTCCAAGTGTTTCCGAAGGTTGAGTGACTGAGTAAGATTGCTTCTAAAGAGTAAAGCATTTGAACTGCTGTGGAGAAAAGCTTCTAGTCGTGATACCTTATGCTAAAATGTAGCGTTTGGCCAATGCATCCCCAAGCACGGATGAGGATGAGGTTGTCCTGTAAGGCAACACCACATATTTGGAGAACGTGGGTCTGCTGATTTCATATCCAATCTTCACCACCGCTAGCCTCTTTCTAGCTCTCCCTTAACTGCTCAGCACTGGCTCCTTGTTATGCTGAACGACACCATGCACACGACCTCCCTCCTCCAGGCTTTTTCCAAAAGAGAGTCTTAAATATTCATGCTTATTTTTAAGAGTGTGTTTTAAGTGTTACCAGCATTTCCAGAAAGCATTTGTAAACGAGGACTCTACGAAAGTTATTTTAGTGCATGAGTTCTTGAGGCAGCTTCAAAAATTCATGAAGTATAATAGGACTTTCTGTCAGGAGGGATTGGGGCATTCGTGCTGCGCTGTCCAGAGCAGAGCAGACATTTTGTTACAACACACTGCCTCTTAAATGGAGTCTCCTGGATCTCAGCTGTCCTAATTAAGACGCTAAGACAGGTTGCAGAGGTGCTTTGTATGTCTTTAAGGTGTCCTCATATCACCAGCCTTCGTTGTGACCTTATTTCAGTAGGGATTAAGTGAGCTGCAAAAATACACCTGGCTGGTGGAAACAGGAGAAGGTCCCTTGGTTAACCTCAGAGGTCGCTGGACCTCCTTTCCGCTTGCGGAGCGGGACTTCTGCAGCGGGGCACCCACTCCTAAGCCCAAACTCTGTTCAGGGCGTGATTCGAAACCTGGAGCGCGTGCTGGAAGAGCACAGCGGCTGCAGAGCGATGCTGGCTGGCTGGTGGGTGAAGTCGGCCCCGTTGCGGGATTACCTCTGTCAGGATTAAAGCAGCCGTGATTTAAACGGAGCAGGTTGTTGTAGGAAGGCCAGCCTGTGCTGGGAGACCTTCGAGCATAGCTAGAAACCAGCCAGTGAAGTTGGATTTGGTTTCAGTAGTAACTCTGCTGCAGTTGCTGAAGCTATGTTGGTGTAAAATACGTGCCAGAAAGCAGAGAATTGCATCTTTCTGCCTCGCGATGGGTCAAACTGAACCGGAACAAGGCATTTTTACTCTGTGTGAGAAAGTATCCACATGTGGAATTATTTGTAAGCAGCTCTTCAGCATAAATTCATATGTAGACAATCTTCCTTCCTCCTTATCCTGTAATAGGATCTTCCTAAGCTACATGTTTGAATGCCTCAAGTAGGGAAGAGCAAAGTGTTTCAGATTAAATTAAGGACCAGGCCGAACCTCTTCCTGATCTTTGCAGCCGGCACGATGTTCGTTTGTGCAGTTTGCTGCTCCCAGCTTTGTGCTTTGCTTTTGATGCCAAACTTGCTGCAAGCGTGCTGCTGTTCCTGCTTGAGAGACGTGTTTCAGGCTAGACAAACAGGCGTTGTGCGTTGTACACAATGGGTGCTTTTTTATGCAGTTGATTAAGTCTCAAAAAGAAAAAAAATCTCTTGGGAGTCTGTATTTTTTTTTTTCTTTCCAGGCAGATCCTGACCCAAAGTTTTTTCAGTCAAATTCAGTGTTTCTCCATTGATTCCAGTGGGGTTGCACTCAGGCCTACATAAGATTTAGGAGTACTGCCTCATCCCCCTATTCAATCTCTGGGTTATTGCCCGTTAATGAATAATTAGAAATTTCTAAAAGGGAAGAAATCTTCCATTCTTTCAAAGCCAGTGGGATCTGTGCAGCTTACAGTTTGTAGCCAACTATAAATAGGAATGGAAAGAGTTTTACAGTCCTCCTTCTCTCTGCAGCATTGCTCTAATTGCTCTTGATTTGCTGCTTGATCTGGTGGAAGTCACTAGGCCAGAACCCTCGGACGGGTCCGCTAATGAGTACCCAGCCTCCGCTGAAGCGAACGCTCCCCTCTTGCTGGGTTGTTTGGATTGCTGCGCTGTCAAGAAACCTCCAATTAGAGGTAGTCCCTTCCCTGGGCACTCCCCGGTTTCTAACAGGCCACGCGCGCGAGGCCGACGTGGTACGGTTAGCCTCCTCTTTGAAATGAGAGGAGGGCTGCAACTTAGTGAGGACTTCGCAGTAAGTCTGTATTGGAGCTGCGAGGTGGCTTTTTAACCTCCTGAGGCTTTCTTTGCGACAAGACTGTCCTTGTGTCCCAGCAAAAGGTTGCTTTTAGGCTTTGTGAGCGTCCTTCTTAGGTTGCGTGTGTCTAAACCAAGGGACAGCCGTAGACAGCGATGACTCAAAACAGCACGTGGCTGTGACCCAGGGGGTTGAGCCGTTAGGGCGGTGAGCAGGGCTGCCCAGGCGGGACCTTGTGATGGTACCAGGCACAGTACAAGGTCCTCGGTTGCCCAGCTCGGAGGCTGCGTTCTGTAACGCTTTTCTGTGCGTTACAGAGGAGTCGTGAGCATCTGCATTGCACAGGCAAGTTCAGCTGGAGTTTTGCCTCCAAAAATGAGTGTGTTTGGCATGTTGGAGACGCATAAGAATTGTTTTTTCCCTAGTGTAGTTTCAGGTTTCCTCTGAAGTTAGAGGAGCAGAAGAGGTGCTGGTCCATTTACCTGTGTACTGTAAAGACTCCCTCCTATATATAACATGTTGCAAGTTCAAAGGTGTTTGACTCGGTACAACATGTAAGAGGGAAAGTGGCACATCTGCAGTGTGACGTTACCATGAGGGACCCCGGGAAAAGGAGGAAACTCCAATACTCTCAAATTTTCAACAAAGGAATACTATTATTTCTTGGAGGGGCCTTGTGGTGATCCATAGTGCTGAGGTGCCTCCTGGTTTCTGTTCCCATAATGTGAGCCATCCATTAAGAACCATTTGTCCTGGGTGCTCCTATTCTGATCGGTGAAAATCCACCAAACTTTCCAGGCTAGGAAAAAGGCCTGTGAAAAAGGATGTTTTCTGCAGTGATTTTATAGTATAGATGGTTACAGGCTGCAGTGATATGCTGGGTTACTTTGTGTGTGTGGCAGTATTTTATATCAGGCCTTTCTATTTTGGGGAGCATTTTTATGTTTTTGTTTTTTGTTTTCTGTGTGTGTGTGTTTTATATATATTTTATATATATACATATATATATATATTTTATATATATACATATATATATACATATACATATATATACATATATATATATATATACACACACATATAGAAGGGGTGGAGCACTACTGATAAGAAATGGAGACGTTTAGACGGCAGTTCTGTTATCCACCCAGTGCTGGCCTCTTCTGTCTTTACAAATGTTCTGAAGCCACAACTCTGCATAAGAAAAATGAATTTGTTACTGAATTTTCATGCTTCACCCTCGCAGAAATGTAAATGTTGTTGTCCTGGGCTGTAGTACTGTGCCTTCAAGCTTGGATTTAATGTTGATCATTATACTTTTAGAGCAGGTTACATAGGAAAACAGGGGCAGGAAGTAGATCCAAAAGCCAGCGGTCTTGCTTTCATTCCCATTTTGTTCTGGTTAGGATGCTGAATATTTATTAAGAAAATCCCACAATCCCACTTACAAAGAGAGAGAAAAAAAAAAGACCTCTGTATTGGAGAAAGGAACAGCTGTAAACCATGACAGTGCAGCTTAACTGTGCCGCTGACGCACAGCGGGGCACCGGGGCGTTGGGGAGCTGTACAGCACTAAGGGGAACCCACAAACTGCACGATTCACCACGCCATACCTAACAACCATGTTAGGGTTGGATGTTCTTTGGTGGAGGGAACCTCCACCCCTGTTTGGAAGTGGAGATATTGCTAGTGGTACCCGTTATTGCTGGACAATAGGCCAGAATTTGCTGAGTGGAGCTGGTGGAACTGGTTCAGCTGGGTGTCTAGGACTTCTGGTGGTGGTTCTTCGCTGTGCAAGCCACTGCGTAGCTATGCAAGACCTGTGTTCTTATCCCTGCTGTATCTGCGAGCTTTGTAGAAAGGTGTTAGTAACAGGAGTCTCCGTACACCTTTTGATTTCTTATGTATTCTTCTATTGTATGGTGGGAGTCTCCAGATGGCTGCTTTTGCAATTTCACAAGTTATTTTAATTTTTATGCTAGCATGATTCTTTTTTTTTTAAGGGGCAGTTGTGCTCATTTTGTGATGCATTTTACTTTTCAGATGTTGAAAGTAGCAAAAGAGTTGATCATTGTTTTGATCAAAGCAGGTTTGCAGATCCTGAAATCTAAGTGTTGCTGTTTTGAACTCACAACACTGAGAGTTTCCTAGAAACTCCTTTTGACCACTTTGGCTTAATCCTGTAAAAAGGACAGTAGCGCTGAAAAAAAAAAATAAGTTGACCTCTCATAGGTGGTTTCCTTTCCTGTGAGATGTCAGCTTACAAGGCTTCACGATACTGACTGCTCGACAGAAAGATGACCTAACAGTGCATCTGCTGCACTAAGGGTGTTTGGTTTTGAGTACGAGATCAAAAAATTCATATTATGTGTGTTGCTTCTGCTATGTTGCATGCTCAGTACTCCCTGATGGCAATGTATTTCAAACCACAGGAGGAAGAACAGAAAGGGCATGGACCATTCTGCTTTCAAGTGGCTCATGTTGAGCCCTGGACAGCAAGGCCAGCTCAAGGCCTCTGCAGTCAGGTCCTGTTTACCAAGTTATTTTCTTTTCATCTTAGCCAAAGCGAGCAATAGAACAACTAGAGCAGCAAGTAAATGCAACATATTAATTGAATTTTGGTCCATTCAGTGACTCTTAAGTTTTAGAAACAATGTCTTTCTTTTCAGATTGCTTCACTTCCCTTACTGCTGACAACTGCAAGTTTTAAAAACTGGTGTTTCTGGCAGATTTTCAGGCTACCTTGCAGAACAAAAACCTTCCTCAAAAGGCTGGGGAGGCTGGAGGCCCTTTTTACATGATGGGTCATTAGCCCAACAGCACCAGGGACGAGGGTGATTAGTACACCCTCTTGGGGCTTTATGGTGAAACCTAGCGGCATGATCTTAAGCAAGTGATGTACACACAGCCTTTGAAGACTCGACTGAAATCCAGAACAAGCGTTCTAGCCTGCACTTCACTGTGGAATTTAAGAGTTATTTTCAACAACTAAATGAGTATAAACTGAGGCACTGGCAGTCTGAGCAGAAGGAAGAGTGACATAGATGCTAAATTATCTCCTGTCCCTAGGAGCCTGGCTCATCTAGGTCAGGTCACTGAGTTCATTGGAAAGATAACAGAAGAGAAATTCATAATGTATAGTAGCTGAATAGTTGCTGAAAAGGGTTTGAGAAGCCTTGATACTACGGAGTAGCAGCTATGGAATGGATGTATGTCATAGCTTTTGTGTTGTTATATTATTATTATTATTTCTTTTTTAAAAAAAAAGTGAGGGAAGGTGTCATGGTTTAAAACCAGATGACGGTGCAGAGACTAAATGAATTTGTATACCAGAACAGTTCAGTCACAGATATATGCATTTTATGCATCATGCAACTTCCCTGTCCTGCAGGAGAGAGGACGCAATCCGGGAGAGAAGTCGGTGGTTGGTTCTAGCCATGCCATGCATCTGTCTTCAGCTCTGAGCGTCCTTCAGCTGCAAGCATCCTCATCCTTTCAGGCCTCTCCAGTGGAGAATACCTGAATCTTGATTGACATGTTCAAATTCCCTTGGCCCTGTTGCCATTGCAAGCACTCACAGTCTACTTGTCTCAAAGGTTCTCGGTACATTCACGACCTTTACAGGTTGTTGGCACTTCTCTGTTCTTATAACTAAGCTGCTCCTTTATCTTGTAGGGTTAACCTAAAGTTCAGCTACATACACTAACGCTGTGATCAGCTAGGTCTAACTTACGCTGACTGCTACTTGATGCATCCCTTATTCTTTACACAGTCCTCCAGATGTGCATGCAAATTAGTCTCATGTATTTCCATTTGTAAGTTTACATATACATGTTGTGATATTTGCCAAATCTTAGTATACAAAGTAATTGTTGACATGACTAACATGACACGGCATACAAGCAACACTACAGTGAGGCGGGTAGGCAAATGAAGTAGAGGTGGACTCCATCCGTGAAAGCTGTCGCACCAATGAGCTTCAGTGGCTAAAGCAACATTACAGGCTGTTTTCAGGATATTCATGCGTTATGCATGACACACACTTTTCCTGACAAGGTTACCCCAAGTAAACTGGCAGCCTTTCAGTGGTCAAACCTAGCAGGATGTGTCTTTGTGGCCAGGGTATACGCCTTGTATGTTCCTGCTTAGGTTGGCAGTGGCCTGGGGCAAACGGTACAGCTGCCCTGACAGCCACTGTCTCTAACGAGACAGGTCAAATGGACCTTATGTGTGTTTTTGAACAATTCAGCATAAGGTTTAGCCATATTATTCCGACTGTTAGTGCCAGTTTGTGCAGTCTGTTGACCCATGACTTCTGCCTTGGTTGTGTTACTGCAAACAAGGGAGACATCAACCCAGTCGGAGGGGGAACAGCTAACCCCTGAGCTGTAATACAAGTGCTACCTGCCATGTGTGCTGCATCCCACAGGATTGCCTTATTTTCACCAGGTCTAGGAGCGAGAGGCCAGCATACGGTAGCGTCGTGTGTAGCACTCAGCAGTCCAGCAAGGACAATTGTGTTAATTAGATTCACCATAGCATTTGTTTTGCCTGTATTACAAAAAAATTATTATTCTCGGATGGTGGTATCTGTCAGAAATGCACCTGATTTCCCTCTTCTCTTTCATCACCTGCAGTGTGCGTGCTGGACCAAGGGCAAACAGGACAACCTGTTGGGATTTCTGTGTTCCTGGTGTTTGAGACTCATACTGTATTTCTCAGCCACTCATCATACCAGAAAAGAGCTACCTGTTGTCATACTAAGGCTGTCCAGATGGTTTTTTTCCCCGACATTTCCATTCTTGTTCTTTTCCATCATTTTATCCATCCCCCCACAGTGCTGGACACCATCCAGGAATCAGTATAGACATACGTTGTTGGCGGCTTTTCATGTTCTACTGCTTCTAAGACTAGCTGCATAGCTTTGGCTTCTGCAAACTCCTTTCCTCAACTCAGTCGTAAGACTGCTGAGGGAACTCAATACTCGTCTTTTCCATAGTCTTTGTCCACTTTGGAGTTTGCAGGAGTCAGCAAGGGACAAGGCATATTTTTGATCATCGAATGAGAGCTCGTCATAGGGCAGTGCTTTGATAGCTCTGTTTTGGTCAGGAGGTTCAATTAGTAGTCCTTCTTCCTTAAGCCAATTCATGATTTGTTCAGTCCAGGCTGTTTTTGCTTCCCAGATGTGCTCACTGGGTGACTGGCGCAGTCCACTTGTTCCAAGTGGGTGCGGTAGTGTGATGGGTGGGTTGCACTCCTTTGAACATCCAGTACTGACAACTAGGGCTCCCATGTAAGTGGTTATTTTGCTTCGAGCATTTTACATGCTGTTTGGACTCCTTTGGGGCAGGGGGGTTCTCTTTCTCTTTGAGTGTGTAGTTAGCTTCTGCTCCCTGATAGCTGTGGCTCCCAAATCCCAGTAGCTAGCCTCAGATTTTATCGGGCTCTTTTCCCAAATGCTCCAGGAGATTCTGATGTGTGTTAAGGTGGTACACAGAACAGGTTGTACTCGAATACGGCCCAATGTTATTGCCCATTCTACTTTTCACTTTGCTTTTTGGGGTATTTATTGTGTTTCAGGTTCCTGCTCAAAATGAGTTTGCTTCAGGGTCACAGCATACAGTGGTTTCACAAGTTGACTGTGCCTGGGACTGTACATCCAGCCAGATTCAGCTGGATGCACAAGGAACACTTGACTTTTTTTGTTGGTCAGCTCAGGAAAGGTACACATTTTTTCTACTGCTTCCCTGGGTATATGATGTTTTCTGTCCATCCACTTCATGCTTAAGAATTGTATTTCCTTTGAGGACTTTGATTTGAGACTTCCTGGTCTTCCTACCCCTAGCAGGATTTCAGTGACAGCTTAGCCTTCGTCAAACACTTCTTTGCTCTGTCCCCAGAGAGTAATGTCGTCAATGTACTGTAGGTGTTTTGGAGCACTGCCCCTCTCCAGGGTCTCTTGAACCATGGCAAATGGTGGGACTGTGTTTCCTCCCCTGGGGTAATCGATTCCATATGTATTGAATTCCTTCCCAGGTGAAAGCAAACTCTGCTTTACTTTCGCGGGCTATGGGAAAAGAGAAGGTGGCATTTACAATATCAGTGGTGGTGTACGCTGTCTTCCTTCCAGTTCATGCTGCAACTGGAAAATGGCCGGGGTGGTGGCAGCCAAAGGTGAAGTCATTTCATTCAGGGCTCAGCGATCTATCATCAGTCCATATTTCCCATTTGGCTTTTTCCCAGGCCATACTGGACTATCGTAGGGAAAGTGGATTTGTGTTACAATCCTTTGCTCCTCAAGCTATGTAGCAATTCTCATTTCATATCTACAGTTCCACCTTCCCAGCACTGCAGCAACCACATAATCTCTCCTTCCCCTGTTCGCCCTTTGGATCTCATATCTGGCAGTGCTCAGGGACAAGCTTCGGTATGGGGCTTCTGCTAAGGAAGTGGGAGCCACTGCTCCAGGATTACAAAGGCACTTCCCTCTGACTCCGTTTATTTAGTCAAAATCAAGGAAAAAATATAGAAAAATTGCTACTGAGTGAACTGGGAAAAGGCCTTCAGGTAAAAAACTATTGAGTGACTCCTGGGTGTCTGATGGGAGACAGTTAAAATTGAAAACACTTATCTTTGTTTTCTTTTAAAAATGCATCCTGTATCCTCAGGAGGCAGCTTATCAGCCTTTGGATCAGTGCTATGTCTATCTAAAGTCCTTTTAGTTTCAGCAAATGACTAGAATTTACAGCCTGTTTGGGCTTTTTTTTCACTTCCTGTGATCCGGGTTTGTGCTCCTTGTGTAGTCCCTGATGTGCTAGAGCATCTCTTCGAAAAGGAGCTCCAATTCTGTCTGTAAGCATGGAGAGAAGAAACTGTCTCCATCCTCCGTTCCTGGCTGTGCTGTCCGTAGGGCACAGGGGGAGAGGGACAAGTTCTCGGAGGAGAAGGCTGGGACTGGGGGGCACGGCTTAACCGCGCGGCGTAGGGGCCCCTAAAGCCAGAGGCTGTGTGAGCAGGAGGAGCCGCTCGGCTGCGGTAAACCTCTGTGCATCGCACGTGCTCCTTTGAGAAAGTCGTTGAACGCCATGGGAGCGGTGATGTTATTCACCGCCGGATTAGGAGTGAGCCCTTCCAGTCGTCTCTCTCTCTCGCCAAGCGTGCTCTCTCTTGCCGTCTCTTTCTCCAGCAGAAAGCTTTTTTCTACAAGTGGTACTTGTGTAACTTGGCAAGGATGTTTTGATGGGCTGGCCGCATTGTTCGTTGAATTACTGTCTGGATGGAAAGCCAAGGGCTGCAATCTTCTGCGCATTATTATTCTTGGGATTCAGCCTCTTAGAAATGCAAAGTGGGACAGTTTGCTGCTGGAAAGATTTCCCAATAGTTCAGGGCCTGGCAAGAGATGGAGAGATCTCTTGGGCTTCAGTAACCTTCACGTTTTCACATGCTTTGACATGCATTTTGAGCAAGTCCTTTTATTTATTTCAATAGTTGTGTCAAACAATCCTCCAGCCTTGTATTTGCTGTGGCTTCACTGCCCTAAAATAACCCAGCAGGGTTAGGAGTATTTGCCACAGGAATTTTGTAAATGGCTTACACGTAATTATGTTTTTATTCCAAGGCAATGGAGATATAACTCTTCAAAATGGATAAAAATCTTAAAATGAACATCTGGACACACAAATTAAATTGCTCTTAGTGTAAGGACAGTACAGCGCTTTATTCTTCCTGGCAGGCTTTAGCACACTTGCAGACTCGACACTAATCCACAGGATCAGAGTCATCTTGTAAACTTAATGTCTCTAAATGTTTTCACATATTTTTATTGCAAATCCATCCTCTCAGGACATCAGAGATCAAACTGAACCCTTGTAAGGCTCACAGAACCTCTGGTGCCTTGAGTGAGAGCTTTATATACCTAGACCGAGATAGCGTTTGGTCTCGAGAGTGAATCATTCTTCCGACAATAAACCCTCACCCGCCCTGCACAAGCTATGGCCCTCGCCATCAATGAAACTATAGATCAGTTTATTGATTATTTTTCCCTTTTTTCTTTACTCGCTCTCCAAGTTGCATGGAAATTTAAGACATTTCATATCTTCCTATTGACAAAAGCAACAGCTAAATCAAATTACACAACTCCCCTGAGTCCCATAAGTAATTTCCAAATTGTTCTTAGATACTTTGCCTGTTGCTTGCAATTGGAGAGCGCGCTGAGATACTTGCAGCTTGTCATGAATTAGCTCATGGGAGTGCATCCTTTTGAAATGCTGTAGTTGGACTTTCTCTAGGCTATTCTTTTTCTTCTGAAAAGAATTAAAATACTCAGTGTCATAATTAAGCCTTTCTACTCATTTATGTTAGAACTTTTTTTAAAGCATTCTTTAAAGAAAGCAAAATGTAAATATTATCTCCTAATATTAGAGGGGGCAGAATGTCCTTTGTTGTTATACAGTGTATTTACATTGTATGTAGTTAGGTGTGCCAATATTTCAAAATTAAAATAATAAACTGTCTAGGACATTCCCAAAAGAGAGCTGTGCAGTATGTGTGGTAGACGCACGGTACGGAGTGACTGGGAATGGCTCTGCTTTCGTGGTGGGACTAGCCAGCATATTTTAGATCTGCTCTTTATCACCTTTGCCTAAGCAGTATTCATATGCCCTGTGTTCATTCTCTTCCTATAGGTATTAATATTCATATTAGTGAATATAATATGTAAATATATATCTATATAATGCATGTGTGCTGAAGCCTGCCAGGGAGAATAAAGCGCTGGACTGTCCTTATGCTAACAGCATTTTAATTTGTATGTCCAGATGTTCATTTCAAGATTTTTATCTGTATTAATAGAGATATTAACTGTCCGTACAGTCTGGTAGGTCAAATCCTCCTCTGCTGTAAGATGCTGTGGCAGCAGTGCCATCACCGAAGCTACTTCAACAGATGCAATTGCTGGTCCTTTACTTGTACTTACATAATGTGAGCTTTGGTGTAGTTCCTGTGGCTCGGGAGAAAGTGGATGAACTCAGATTAGCTGACCTACTAATTCTTAATACAGGTACAGAACACCGATCATTTGGGGCACCTTTTATTTAAAGGGAAGAAGACCAAGGCAGCAGTAAATATAAAACGTATCTCTCTAGCAAGTCAGTAGCATCAGCACTTCAGTCAAGCTTCCAGGGAGAGATTTATGGCTGGGGAGATGATGCTTGTGTAAAGCCTGTTCGGCTGTGATTTTTGAAGCCCGCAGCAGGTAGAAATGGTTGGATTGGATGATCGAGCCCACTTAATGCTCAGAGACTTGTCACAGGGGTGGGGAAGGGCGACTGGGGTGTGAACAGCAGGCTCTGGCAGGGCGTTTGAGGTTGCATTGGCTCTTGAAAACCCACCAGGCAGTGAATGCAGCAGGGCTAGAAGCGACAAACATGTAGATCAGACAAAGATAGTCTCGTGACTATCAGAACCATGGTTATACCTTGTTTATGTTAAACACCCTCATAAATGCAAAGAATAAAACCTATAAATCCTCTTGGTAGGTTTGATAGTTACATTTTATATAAAAAAAACACTTAAAAGGAAAAAAGGATTTGCTCTCCCCTGTTCTGCTTTGCACAGAAACTGCTGTCCGGACTCCATTAGGATAGATGATCGTGATGAAGACAGCCTTTCCTAAAAGGTGTGAAAGAGTGCTTAGATGAGCACAGGGATTACTCCATCATGCAAAGAGTAATCCCTGGGCTGTTGTTGCTGTGCAGTGCACTCTTAGACTGTATTTTTGCAGAAAAGCATGTTATGGCTGTTTCCTTCTTTAACCTAGGAAGGGCTGATCTATGCTTTCTATATCCTCTGCTGTATTTCTGTAACTTGGGTGCACACAGTGCACGTGTACACGTTCAGAAGCAAAGAGGTGTCTTGCTTTCAGATGTAAGCTATTGGATCTGCTGCTATTTCCAGTGCTTGGACGGAAACATGGCTGTTTTAACTAAAAAATTGGGCTTAATGTGCTTTTAAATTGGAGGCAAGTGCACCAGCTATGCAATTAACTGCAAATATTGAGTTCGACAAAGGGCAGTGCAAGTACTTCCAAAATAATCAGAAGTGTTTTTAAATGGCTGGCTAATGGAGAACAGGCAGTGCCGGGTGAGCTGCCTGCGTGCTCCTAACAAAGCCGCCTTTCCCCAGGCTCCGCGTAAGCCGCTTTGCAGCGTGTACATTAGAGCAGGAGTCTGGCAGGCTGTCTCGTCATGTGTCTTGTCCTGTAGAGCCACTTGATTGGATTTCATCTGCTTACCCTTGCGCGAGCGTCAGGGCAGTGCTTAAAAAGCAGCTCTTGTATGAAAACAAGCGGCGGCAGATTACGGCGCCTTAGTCTCTGGATAGGAGAGAGGAGGGGAGAGATGGGGAAGGGAGGGAGCCTCTGTTCCTGACCTTTAACTCAGAAGTAAACACGAATGTCTACTAATGCTCTGCGTTGTCTGAAAGTGAGTCTTAAGGTACTGAGTGAGTGTAAGGTTATGCTCTTACAAGGAGAACCTTTGTTACCACCTAAGTTGTGTCCAAAATTAAAAATAAAGACCTGAAAATATCACCAGGAGTTTGCTTTAAATAATGCGGTTGCCCACTCAGAAAACTGCTTCCTAGAAGTGGCTCCTTGTAGCGTTGCAGGTCATGTGGCTTGTGTTTAAGTGTCTCATTCCCTTTCTTTTTTCAGGGTCACCTATGCTTAAGCTTAGGAAGCCCGTTAAGTTTTCCTGCTCTTCAAGGCATGATGCTCATTCTTTGCAGATCTTTGCTTTCCTTGAGGTGGATTGCTCTGAAGATTGCTCGGTTTAGCTCCACCTTAGAGCCTTAATGCCCTTCTTTCCCTGTGCTTTGAGGAGATGCCTGCCTGGCAAGAAGCTGAGGATCAATATCGATCAATGCTCGATATCTCTGGTCCAGCCATTTAGGAGACTGCCAGGCTGGTGGATATGGTATAAGGTTTGTGTTGGTTTTAAGACTGCAGAAGAAGGGGATGTGTTTTGAACAAGACCAGGCTCTTGAAAAATTCAGAGTTCAGGTTAAAACCAACCTCCCATTTGGGTATCTTACAAAGATCAGGAAACCATAGCATCATTTTAGCTGAAAGAGTATCGTGTATTTTTTGTCCCGTCCTCCTCCCATCCTGTTGGGGTCAAAATCTTCCAGTGGGAATCGGGCACCTCTGCACTAGTGGAAGGATCCGCAGACACCTCTCTGAATCTGTAGGCCCTGATGGCACCCATGTACTTTGCTTTGAGAGATTAGAGGACTTTTCTAAGGCCGCCCAGTGAGTGAGTGGTAGAAGCATAAACGAATCTTAATATCACTTGTGGTCCCTCTATGCTTCCTATGCTGATGTTTGTCTTTTGTTCATATCTGAATTGTAACCAGACGTGGACTTTATGGAGAACGCAGAGCCAAGGTGGAAGGTTAGCTTGGATTTGGGTCTCCACTCTGTTCTTCTGTGCCAGTGAAAGTCATATGATCTCCCAGAAGTGATGAGTCTGCTTTCCCTGTGTTGAGTCAGTCTTGAAGCAGGAGGATTGTGTAGATGTATCTGATGTGGCTCAACTGGGATGAGTTCAATCCTCACCTTTCTCTGATTGGCCCTTTAACTTGCAAAACTTCAAACCACATCTCTTCCCCTGAGACCTCCTCTGCCCTGAGGTCTGCTGGAAGTTCACAAACCCTAAAACAGAAGCTCCCCTGCTTAAATTGGGGAGCAGTAGGTGCGGCAGCAGAGCTGCTCTCTCTGGTGGTATGTGGTGCATTCTTTTAGGATTGAAACCCTTCATGCTTACCACTTTCATTCATGAGGAAGAGGCAATATAGTGTAGAGGTCCTCGGAGAGAGTGAAACTCTGGAATGGGCTGAGTATAGCTGATACCAAACAACGTGGCCCTTCGTAGCAGTGCCGGTGCTGTCGGAGAGGAAGATCGTGTCCTTCCCTGAGGAAGTGGCCACGATGCTGGTTGGTGGGATTCCAGTTAAAGGAAACTGCCAGGTAAATTGATGATCGTGAAGTGAGTCTTGGAGGAATGAGGGAAGAGTTCCACCCAGAGCTGCACGATGCAAATGAAGTAGTTCTGGCATGCTCCTGCCGGCAAGCCAGTAGAGTAGAAATGCATCCGTGCTCAGGAGGTATCTGAACGGTAATGAGCACAGGAAGTGGCTGGACAGAAAAAGCTTTAGTCTGACCCTGGGAGGTCCACCAAGGTTAGCAAAGGATATTGTGAGAGTCTGAGTGAACAGATTCAGGAAATTACTGGATCTGGAGACTGTCTCTGCAGTATTGTGCCACTGTTCAAGGAGAATTCCTCGTGGTAGGTAGCAGCATAAATAAAATAAAATAAAATGATGCTCTCAGAGGTATTAAAAAAAAAAAAAAGAGGCGGTGTTGGACCGAGAAGTTGCAGGGAGAAGAGAAGGGGATACCTACCTGGGATCTGGAATGTAAAATGAGCTCGGAAGCAGTTTTTACAGTCACTTCTTGCACTAGACACGTGAAGGGTGCTCTGGAGAGGAGGGCAAGGAGCCCTATGCGCAGGCTCAGCAGCGTAGGCTGCGCGAGCGTTTCCTGCTCACGTACGTAGGCAGAAAACAGAAGCGGCCTGTTAGGTTGGGGGGGCTTGATTGAATCAGTGTCTTCAAATCCAAACGCTGGCCTTTGGTCCATCGTGTCATGTGAAGGGAATCTGCAGTCTCGCCGTGCCCCCTGCAAATAATAATAATAATAATAATTGGTTGTGACATGTCATGGCAAAATGGTTTTGCAAGAAGTAGGGTGGGGGTGGGGAAAGAGGAAATGAATGAGATGTTTTTAATTCTGGATAATTTGTTTGGTGTGTAGCTGCGAATTAGACACATGAGGAGTCAAAGTTAATGGATGAGGAGTGTATTAAAAAAGACAAGGTAATGCTACCCAGAGAAGAATGAAATCATTCTCGCCAGAGAATGTATTTATGCAGAAGGGAGGTCTGTCATTTATTTTTACTGCAAAACAGGGGTTAGACTTTTTTCTAACTTTTTTGTTTCCTTAAAATGTCCCTGAGTTTTGCAAGACAGATGTTAAAATTGCGAGATGTTTTCACAATAAATGCATTTCCTCTGAAAATTGCAATTTTGAAAGCAAGAAAAATTCAAATGGTAACGTAATGAATACTTTTTGCATCAGAATGCCTGCCATCCTTGCAATGTTTGCATGTTTGGGATCAAAAGAGCAGATCCGCTTGCAGGATTACAGGGACTTGGATTACATTAGTCTTCCTGTTGTAGGCTGCCATAAATTGACCCTTGGTGAATAAGCTCTTGGAAACTTTCTCAGGGTATCAAATGGAAGATTTTATTTTTAAGCTCGAGACAGGGAGTTTGATCATAGATATCTCTACCGCGCTTCTGAAGCAACGTTGCTCCTTACGCACTAGGGCTATCCTGGATTTCCTGAACTTCCTTTCCCTGTGAGTGGCAAGGATTAAGTTTTGGCTTTTGCAAACCGTTGATAATTCCAGTTCTTTGAGGCATCATCCAGATCGCAGAGAAGGCTCTTATCAGACCATTCTGTGTTTGAGGAGGGTACCAACGAATACGTCGCAGCTGTGGCCCCGCAAATTTTGCCGTGTCTGTTAAGCGATTTCCGTGGGGTGTTCAACGTGCGTGAGGAACGCCGAGAAAGACCTGGAGTGCTGCAGACAAACCTGGCGGAGGCCTGGAGCGGTGCTAGTCTGCCTTTTGTTTTGACTGCTTCAAGGAGATGCTTGTTCCCCAAAGCAAAGGCTTTAATCATTTGGCTTGTGAGGGAGTTGGCTCTTTAATCTTTTACGCTTTGGCTTTTGTTTCCTTTGGATAATCTTCCAAGTGCTAGTGTCGTTCGTGCTTTTACTCTCAGAGCAGCTCTTTTGTAGGGAAATGAAAGCATCATTCTCTTAAAAAAAAAATATATGAATATAAATAAATATATATATGTATTTTTACACCATCAGGATTTAAAGGTGCTAGGCCTGACTTGTATTCCTGAGATGAAAGAGGGAATTGAATATTGTGTTATCAGAAGGATTTTTCTATCTCTGCTGGATATAGATCTATCAGCCAAATACTGAAATCCCAGCGTACATTTACCTGCTGCCAGGCTGCAAGCGGCTGCGGGCTGATACCGAGGCTTGATCCTGCTGCTTCCGAAATCAGTGATAGCACTTGGGTTTGCAGAGCGGACTTGGACCCCTGGGAATCCCATGGCCGGAGCAAACGAGAGCTTCGGGCTCCCGCGAGAGCGGTCTGTGCTTTTGGGAACCGCCGGTGGTCCGGCGCGGGGCTCAGAGCGACTGCAGGCTGCGGCCGGGCGCAGATCGTGCCAAGCGGGAGCCCAGGCGTTGCCATCCGAGGCAGCCTCTGCCCGTTCGGCCAGGGTGTTGTACGTGCACGGGCACTAGGAGGGTAAAATGCCATTTAAGGTCCAAACTGGTTTCCAAGCTGAAAAACACGCTCCTTTTCCAGGGAGACGTTTTATGCCTCAGTAAATCCCTTTTCTTCCCAATTCTTTCATCCTTCCCTTTCAAAATAGGTCTAGAAACATGTCTGATATTTAACAAAATGATAGGAGATTTGCAAAAAAAAAAAAAAAAAAAAATGTGTTTTCTTTTTTACGGCGGTCTTCAAAATATTTCAGATGCCTTTGCAGTTTGGGTATGGGAATTTTACTCTCTAAAACTGCATGAAAAGCCAAATGCTGTTTTGTGATGATACTACATCATATAATGCGTAAGGTCACGTGGTTCAAGGAAACCCACTTTCCTAGTGGAGATGTAAGTGTTTATCTAGTCGAGTGAGTCATTTTCCTAGAGAAACAACTTTTTTAACAACTGTGGAAAATTAATTTTCACTAGAGGATAGCATACCTTTAATCTCCACATCCCTGTTCAGTGTTAGGAAAATCTTCACTAGAAAATGCCTGGTATCTATCTGCTTCAAGATGTTGAAATTTCCGATGAACACCAGGTTTCTGAGTGTTTTTTCTGAATGCTGCCAGCATGGCAAATTTGTCCATGAGTTAGATTTAGCAGCAAGCAGTTGGAGCATCATCTTGCTTGAAAGCAGAGAAGCTTTCATGTGTTTACCTTTTTTTTTTTTTTTGGCAATGTTTGTATTACCTGTGATCAAGGAGCCTTGAAGGGCGGTAGAAAGGCAAATTATGAATTCAGCTTCATATCTTGCCAGGTTTCTGGAAGCTCATTGGGGTAGGCTGGTTGGTTTATATGTTAAAAATAGAAGAGAATACCATTTCTGGGGTTTTTAGACAAGTGCATGTGTTTCGGTTTAGCTTTGTTTGAAAGCAACACCAACAAAATCGGAATAGAGGAGCAGGTTTTTCTGATCAAGGCTGGTTGATAGGAACTGTCTCTCTCCCGAGACTGGCCTGGGTGGCTGAGGTGTCCTCCCCGGTGGCTGGGCAGGGCTTGGAGTCATGCAAGAACCGCTCATTAGCTGCTGCTTTATTTGGGGGGATTGCCCATCTGCGGCGGTAGCCAGCTCTTGGTCTCATGGTAATGATGGTTCATCAGAGGACCTCAAAGGAGTTGGAAATATTTTTATTATACCCCACGAAGCCAGCAGAGGTTAGCTGGAACCTGTCATTTTTCCGGGGTTAGGGATGGAGCTGAAAAGCCTCAATATTGCATTTGCATTTGTTTGGGGACTCTTCCAGCTGGGTGTGCTGGCAGAAGACAAAGCGGGGACCTTGGCCCTGCGTGCGGCTGCAGCACTGACCCATGGCGAGGATGGTCTTGCCTTGGGCTGTCGAATTAAACCCTTTTCTTTTGCTGAACTGCATTACACAGCTCCCATTCAGCTTGCTGATTAAATGCGACCAGCTCCAATGAAAACGGGATTTGATGTTCTCTTAAGCAAAATTCATGTATAAAGAAAAGAATTATTAAGCCAGAAATTAAATTCCACTTACTCGGCTTTTTTCCAGGCATGCCTCAAGCTGTTCTGTTGGTTAATACATGCTGCTGCATATTGCTAGCTTTTGCGTTAGCCTCTTGCTAAGTCGTCTCCTCTTCTGTCTTTTGATTCCTTGCCCAGTAGATTTGCCGTGGTTGTGCAGAAAATCGGCACAGCCAACATGAGCGTAGGATGATTCGTTCACAAAATATCCTTGCGGAAGGAGTTGGACTGCAACTCCGCTCTGGTCTGGCACCAGTTTAACTGGCCTGACTTGAAAGAGGTTACTCTTGAGGACGTGGTGGGTAACACTCAGATCCATCTTTGGGGTAAAATTTGCTCTCATCGTGTTACACTGCTGGTTTCAGATGGCGAACTGTCACCAAAGAGCAAATAAATAAATGACAGGCCCTGAACATTGAGATATCTACCGAGCTGACCTCGGTGCACCCCAGAATAGGAGAGGGCCCCTATGTGAAAAGAGTCTGGAGCTTTCAGACCTTGCTTGAGAAGGGCTCCAGAGAGACCTTTCCAAGTGGCTATCAGGTTTTCGGCTATATAGCAGACTTTGGAAGATGAAAGACATTTCCCACAACCCTATTCTCTTCTACTATAGCTAATAAAAGATTGTGGTGCATTTTTCAGTACGTATTATATTCCCCTACCATTGGCTTTGCTTTGAACTGGGTAGAAAGCGGGCTGTGTACTTGCCATCGTAAGTGTAGGTGTTCTCCACTGGTATGCAGGGTAGAGAGAAACATGAAAATTTGCAGTTTAGAAGTTCTGCACGTCACCTAAGTATCATTTGAAGCCGTTAAAATGAACTTAGTTCTGCATAGACTTTGGGTCTGCTTTTGGAGCAGGAGCGTAGAGAAGTAAAAGAGGTTTATTGTTCAGACAAACCCAAGCCATGAACAATCCTGTTTGTACAGCAGGATTTTCCGTGGCTTATTTTATCTCCTAGTGCAGTTTCCCAGTGTTCCCAAAGCTCCGATATACCCATGATATCGTTCGTGTGGTAGATAGACTACTGTATAATACTGACACTTGGTTACGACTTTTCTCCTAGAGAAGACTTTCTTTCTTTCTCTTTTTTTTTTTTTTTTTTAAAAGG
Source organism: Rhea pennata (assembly GCF_028389875.1). Classification (NCBI taxonomy): domain Eukaryota; kingdom Metazoa; phylum Chordata; class Aves; order Rheiformes; family Rheidae; genus Rhea; species Rhea pennata. Next base: position 10,408,621 of record NC_084682.1, read on the forward strand.
AATATTATTCAGGCTCCCTTTACCCAGTGTTTCAGCATTGCTGAGGATTTATACTGCAGTAGCTCTGAGGCATGCTGGTGGGAATGCCAATTTTGTTAATATTTAGACTCATAAAATTCTGAATATTGGATCAGCTCTTAATTACTGGGAATCTGTCTTATTCTTAATAAAAGTTGGATAGGTCCCATTAAAACAAGACAGCTGTATTTGCATTAATCTCCATATATAGGTTAATGCTTCTTCTTCTTTTTTTTTTTTTTTTTCCCTGTCTACTGAAAAAGCTTGGAAAATCAATTTTCCATTTTGAGCTTTAAATGAAGGACAATGCTGTATGTAATGCAGCCTTTTACCCCTTTACTGATACTACAGGCAGGTGTAGGTCTCTCTTTAGCCCCACAGATCTGCGTTGTGCTTTTTTTGAGACTGATACATAAAAACTCATGTGTGGAGATTGCCCTGGACTGGAGCCATAAGGGATACCATCAAGTGGAAACAGAAAACAGAAATTGAACTAATATTGAACTAATTTTGAAAAAAAATAATTAAATTGAAAATTGAACTAATAAGAATTGAACCACTAGAAATTAAACTTTCAGGATTCATACTCTTCCTCTCTCCTCAGCCTTATTGGAGTTGCATTCACCCTGAAGTAAGTGGTAGCTAGATATTTCTTGTAGTGTTTGAACAGAAGTTATTTGGTTCATTCATCAGCAAGTTGATCTCTCTGTTGTTGTTCATGGAAGTCAGTATCTCAAAAATACATTCTCGATGTTTACAAAATGCCGAGCTGCTGAAAACTGCAAAATTATTCTCCCTTTCTCTATTTTGATAAGCTGATCGATAAAGCAGGCATTTCCATAATGCAATATTTACTTGCTGAACAGTTGAAATATTATATTTACAGCTGTAAATATTCTTCACAGCTGGTAGCTGTTTCTTCGTCTTGCTTTTATGATAAATTTACAGTACGTTGCTATCTTCAAGCTCGATCCCACGTGGTTTTTGGCTGCATCAGAAAAAAAAAATAAGCGACTGCTTTGAAGTGTTGGGTAGTGTTTATGCATGAGACTGCATGTGACTTTTGGGTTAAATTCTGAAGGTAACCTTCCTGGTGCACAACTGTACATAGTGAATGTAAATATCCTGAGTTTACAAGACACCATCTAAGGACTGGTAAGAGCAATCTAAATTAGACATCCCACGGCTCCAGTTAATCAACCTATACATGTATTTCCCTAACCTCATGTACTCGAGGCATTTGGCAGGAGCCTGGACCAAGTGAAAAATAAGAAGTAAACTGGAGTTTGCGGGGCAACAAATTGCTGGGATTTCCCAAAAGCTGACAAGAGTCTGAGGTTCAACTTCAAGTGAAGGTCCTTTGATTTCTTCTGAAATTCCTGGTCAAGATGACCAAATGTGTTTCTCATTTCTAAAGTTTTTATTAGTCCAGTAAAATCATTTATAATGCAAGAATTATATATATGCATATGCATGTATGTATGCCAGCCCTGTCAACTTAACAGCCCTATTAGTATTTTTATGGCATCTTTCCAATTAGCAAATCCCTTTCTTTCTTTGTTGCTATACATCTTGCAAGTGGAAGACAAAGCTACCGTGGATTTGACTTGCAGCGTGTCATCGCTCTTTGATGAAAGCATAGATTAGTCTGAGTTGTTCAGTGCCGTCCCCGCGAGCTGTCAGCGTTCATCACGAACAGGAAACGTGTGTTTGCGAAGTGCAACTGTTGCTAGCAGAAATTGAGATAACGGGAAGTTTTTTACCTCTTGGAAAGGTGCTGGGGGAGCAGCGAAGCGTGCGGGCCAGCGCGCTCTGCCATTGGGATTGGGTTCAGCCCCTGAACGGAGACAGCAGAGCTGGGCGCCCCGCGTTCCTGCTGGAGACCTGGCCCCCAGCGGTGGCCTCACAGACGAGGGTCCGTGGCCCCGGAGAGAGGCAGGAGACAGTGCTGCTTGTGGCTTTTCCTTGGAAGGAAGGCTGCCTCCTCCTAGGTGCTATTTCTGCACAAGTCCAAATAAACATGTGCTGGTAGTTTGTGCAATCAGCCAGTGAGAGTATCGGTTAAAAAAAAATATATATAGTTTTGAATCATCAGTGGCACAGAGTCCAGTTGGAGGCCTGTGGCTAGTGGAGTTCCTCAGGGCTCAGTACTGGGTCCCATCCTGTTCAGCTTCATCAGTGACCTGGATGAGGGGACAGAGTGCCTCCTCAGCAAGTTTGCTGATGATACCAAGCTGGGAGGAGTGGCTGACACACCTGAGGGCTGTGCTGCCGTTCAGAGAGACCTGGACAGGCTGGAGAGCTGGGCAGAGAGGAACCTCCTGAGGTTCAACAAGGGCAAGTGCAGAGTCCTGCACCTGGGGAGAAATAACCTCATCCACCAGTACAAGCTGGGGGCTGACCTGCTGGAGAGCAGCTCTGCAGAGAAGGACCAGGGAGTGCTGGTGGATGACAAGTTGACCATGAGCCAGCAATGTGCCCTTGTGGCCAAGAAGGCCAATGGTATCCAGGGCTGCATTAGGAAGAGTGTTGCCAGCAGGTCGAGGGAGGTGATCCTGCCCCTCTCCTCAGCCCTGGGGAGGCCTCATCTCGAGTACTGTGTCCAGTTCTGGGCTCCTCTCAGTACGAGAGAGACCTGGAGCTACTGGAGAGAGTCCAGTGTAGGGCTACGAGGATGATCAGAGGGTTGGAGCACCTTCCCTCTGAGGAACGGCTGCGAGAGCTGGGCCTCTTCAGCCTGGGGAAGACAAGACTGAGGGGGGGTCTTACCAATGTATGGAAGCACCTGAAGGGAGGGTGTGAAGGGGATGGGGACAAACTCTTTTCAGTTGTCCCGTGTGACAGGACAAGAGGCAATGGGTAGAAGTTGAAGCACAGGAAGATCCGCCCGAACGTGAGGGGGAATTTCTTCCCTGTGAGAGTGATGGAGCACTGGGACAGGTTGCCCAGAGAGGTTGTGGAGTCTCCTTCTCTGGAGATATTCAAGGCCTGCCTGGATGCAACCCTGTCTAACATGCTCTAGATGACCCTGCTGAGCGGGGAGGTTGGACCAGATGATCTCCAGAGGTCCCTTCCAACCTTACTCATTCTGTGATTCTGTGAATATATTTTTTCAGGGCATTTGCAGAAGGGCCGCAGAAGGTCAAACTAAATTGGTTTTCCTGTTTTTGTTAGCGAATAGAAGCAGGGACGTTATGTAACGAACCTGGTCTTTTTAGTGGTAATAGAAATGCTTGTTAATTACCATATGGAGATGAAGGTCATATTAATTACAAAAAGGTTCTCACAACACTACCAAGCAACCATCCTCTTAATATTTTCTTTTTTGTGAGATTAATTAGAGATGATATGCATTCACAACTGACAGCTTTTCTTCACAATGTTTTAAAGAAAACATGTAGAAAAACCCGGCTGTCTCTATTGGAAAATAATTGACTGCTGTATGCCCCCAACCTGTCTTCTGGGATTGAAGGCTTGGCTGCACTTTGGCCAAAAAGCACATTCAGAGTAAACAGCTGAAGAAATACCAGTGTCTGAGCAAATCTAGTCATCTTAAGCATGAATTTAAAATATAGATGAGAACTTGTGGCAAGTGAAATAACATCTGTCTGGATTTGGGAGGGAGCAGGACGTTCTGGACAACCTGCTGTTGCTTGTTCCCTGTGCAAGTGGACAAGATCCGTGCAGATACTCTGCCCGCCATGCAGTGGTCGTAAGGTGATCCGTGCATGTGAATCTGTGTAGAAACACCAACGTATGAACTGGTTAGCGTTGCTGGAGGGGGTTCGCATGGCTTTGCAGTTTTGTAAGTTTAGATTTGTTAAAATGCTTATCTGTTGTGTTGCTGATAGCTGTCAATGTGGCTTCCATCTGTATGGATTGGTACAGATGGCTGTTTCCAGCGTAGTTTTCTGCCCCAGCTTGTACCTACTAATAGTCTGACCAATGCTGTTTTCAATGGCAAACAAGTTGCTCTTCTGGCATCCCCAGTGCTGAGGAAGTGAGCAAAGCACAAAATCTCTTCTGCTTTCAAAGAAAGATGAGTGCTCGTGGGGGTGCAGGAGTCTCCGGAGAAACCTTGGGTTTGTGCTTGTGCTGAGCATCTACCACGTATGCAGCAGTCATCATCATCCGCTGCTGGGCTGACCCAGGGGGCTGAGCCAGGGCCTGTGGGACCACAAAATGAGCAGCTACTGCTTGAACCGCAGAACCAGGGCTGTGTAACTGCTGGTTACAGTCAGTCTTGTCTGCTGTGAACTTCCAGACTGGTGCTGGTCACACTCACCGGTACGTGAGACCTGAGCTGGCCTCCGTGTGCATTGAGCCTCTGCACTGCTTCTGGTTTCAGGCAAGTAAAAAAATTGGAGTGGTGAGAAAAAATTGACACTTGGTGATGAGTTTGGGCACTTGGTGTCTTTTGCCACGCACGTCCTTGTTATGTTTGCTGGCGTGGGCATAAGTTGGTGCCGCAATCTAGGTGAGCCACACCAGCGCTTTGAAGATTGTAGCTCTTGTGCCCAGACGTTCTTTGATTGCCGCAAAGCGCTAGCTAACGGTTCTGATTTGCATTAATCAGCGTGGGAATAAAAGGGCAGGAGATTGGAAATTAATAGCTTCTGTTCTGTGTGCCCGTAATCAGCTGCTTTGCACACAAGTGCGCTTTCTCCCCGGCGGCGTGGACGTATCAGTGGGAGGAGTTGTGTCGTGGCTGAGTAGCTGCTTTGCCCTCCTCCTGCCCACGCTTCAGAGGAGCACGCTGCCGGTAAAAGCTGTGAGCAAAAATACGCCCTTGTCTGCGTTTTACCCTCTGCCAGCATTTCAGTGTGAGTCGGGAGCCCTTTGCTGTTCAGTTGTGGATGTTCAGTGTGTCACTCATGTTGAACGCTGCGATGACAGCGATCAGACTCACTCGAGTGCTTTTGTGCTGGCGCAGTGCTCTCGCGTTTGGTTATGTGTCAGCAGAGGGGAATTAAAAATACGTATATATTGCACGAGACCAGACTCAAATGAAGGCCTGATGAAGGGCTGCATGGGCAGGAAGACGGTCAGCACCTTGGAGCAATTGCTGTTTAAATAGGATGGAAAGGAAGAAGGAATGTTGTTGTTCCTATTTTATGAACGTGTGTCGAGGGCACTGGAGAGTTTTACACGTGGGTCCTCTAAAGTATTTAGGAATGCAAATTGAGCTTAGGTGACTGAATGCTTACATGCATAAATATCTCTGAAGAATCAGGATAGCTCGATCAAGGTGACAGGAAAAGGACTTGTAATAAGTCAGAGCTGCAAACTGAACCCAGAGCTCCTTCATCCTAAGCGCCTTAATTGTATGGGATTTTTCACTTTTAGCTTCAGTAACAAGTAGCCTCCTTCTTTAATTTTAACGCACCGTTTTTATGTTCTAAGATCCTATATAGTGAAGTTAAGCTTCCTGACCGCACGCTTAATTTTTTTGGTTACCCTTCCTAAATCTGTTAGAAATTGCCTGTGGATTTCAAGGGTTCCCGTGGAGTGCTAGTTGAAAATCACTGTGAGCACAAACGTTATCCTGTTCAGTTTCTTAGCAGTTCGGAGATGTGCAGCACTTAACGTGTAAATGTGATGGAAGGTTTTGTTTTGAGTAGAAGAAAAGCAGGAGCTGTGAAAACATTTGTCTGTATTTTTAAAGAGAGTTTGTCTTGGTTTGATTTGTTTTTTTAAACTCAGGTATGGGATCTGGGTGAAGGAGTTGTCTGTAAGAAGACGCTCTTCGGTTTTTATTTTAGAAGAATTGTTTTTTGCGGATGAGAAAATGACTCGTCTATTGGTTTCTGTTAACGTTATGTGTTGCTGCTGAAGAGCCTGAAGGTGACCTTCAAAGGGAGGCTGCTTCGAAGGGTGCTGAATGCTGCAGCTGGAACAGCCAGGTCATCAAAACCAGCGCCGGCGGTAGCCGATGCTCATAACGTAGCCGTCTTCAAGAATGACATTTAAAGCACTGGAAGGGGAAAATACATACACATGATTGCACTAGTTCTGTCTTGGAGCAGGACCGAGGTTGTCAGGTTGATGCTCGAAACTGGAGCAGGCCAAGAGCTATTTCTGATTTGCTTGGGGTTTGTCTACACGGATAGGGTATTGCCCTACGCGCTGGGAAGCAGCAGGAAAACGCGAGAGGGTGAATTTGCACCGGCAAGACGGTTCATCTCGCTTTCCGTGTGTGTGTTCTTCGTCTTCTGGAAGGTTTGAAGCAGAGCCTTTAGTATCAGCGATCTTCAGGCTAAATGGTGTGCTGGATTGGGGACGAAAAAGTGGTTTAGCTTAAAAAAAAAAAAGTGCATTGAGATATAACTAGCAAAGGAGTGAGAGGCTCCTTAAACTCCCTGTCTTTTCTGAGGCAGAGACAACTCGATGAACATCTGGAGTGTGCAACTGAGCTAGCAAAGCTTTAAAATACTAGTGGAAACTACATAGCAGAATAAAGTGTGCCTGACATCCAACTACTGAGCAGCCTGTTGGGTGGCAGAGGTGCAAGCCGAAGTCTGCAAAGTGGTGGGAAAGGGGACCTGCAGCAGCAAAACCTGAGCTTGGAGGAGCAAAGCGCTGCCAGGCGCGGGAGCGCTCGGGCGTCCCTTTTGGTCCCCATGGCTTCATAATGTTCGGCAAGAGGCAAACGGAGGGAGCGGGCCTGGGAGCGAGGGGTGCGAGGACGCGGCTGTGGGGTGGCCGGGGCAGGATGGAGCTGCCTCCTCCATGGGGATCCTCCGGGAGAGCGGGGGAGGCTCCTTCAGCTTCCGAGCGTCATCCTTTAAGCCAATGCAACCCCATTCATGGGGCCGTTACGTAGGGCTTAGGCAGCCCTCGGAGCTCCTCGGAGTGATGATTTTAAGGCATGAAATACAGGGTGAGTAACGTTCTCGGCCTCTGCCCCTCGCTTTGGTTTCCCTCCAACCCCGTGGGTGTCCGCGAAGGGATGGAAGCTCTCCAGTGGGCCTGGGCGGTAGGTTTGGACCTCAGAAGGGACAGAGCAGAAGTTGTCACGGACCAGAGTTACTGTTTGCGAGGTTTCACTCGGCGGGGAGGGAGGCTTTCTGGTGACGTTTGGGTAAAAAGGGCTTCATTGGAAATGGGAACACGTGTGGCTTTGGTGCAGAGCAGGGCAGCTGAGGACTCCTATGCTGCTTGGGTTTTTTTCCATCGTGCAGTTGCCCTGTTGCGTCTCGGTGAGAGCGCAGTAATTAAGAATATTGCCCATGTGCAGAGCACAGCTCCGACAGCGGCACGAGCTGCTCGGCAAAGCCCGAAGTACTTATTTAATCTAAGGAGGAAAAGGCAGCGATGCTGGCCAATAATGAGCTATCACTACCTGCCCGTCTTCGCATCAGAGGGGCAAAAGCTGGAGAGGGGAAAAAAAATTTTACCAGCTGCTGAATGTGGAGCAATTTGAGCCACTAGCTTGCTATATAGGCATTTTATCATTGATTTTTATTTATTTATTTATTTTTCCCCCTTAAGACTGCTTGTGTTGGCCAGCACTGAACACACAGCGTTGGATTAGCTGCTGCACCGCTCTGTTTGCGCAGCAGTTCTGCCATCGGTATGTGCAATTCGTACTCCTCGCTCCGTAACAACTGCAGCGAAGCATTTTCGTCAGCTTGGTTTCACTGAAGTGTTCAATTTCTCCTCTCGTTACATCTGCTAGTTCTCAAGTTTACAGGCACAAACTTCTTGGATAGACTAATATTCCTTGGCCACCCTAGCGTGCAAATTCAAAATTTAATATCTTGCTGCTGGTCTGTTCATTTTTATGCAAATGTCAGTATAAGATTATATTTTGTAGTTGTAAATTAGAAATTAAAGCAAGTTATGCAGGGGAGGGATATGTGGAATTTAGCGATCTTGGATTTATTTATTTATTTATTTTTCCCAAATGAGGTAATCCTCGTCATTTGAGTAAGACAGAGATTCACATCTTCTGAAAAGGAAAGGACTTGAACAGCAAACATGGTTTAAAACAGTATTTATTTCTGTGGCCAGTAATGAAGAAGCTGTTGCTACAAGACTGTCCCTTTCAATCTCGTCCTTTCTCTGAATGCATCCGAAGAGGCAAAAAATCAGTTGATTTTTTTTTTTTTTTTGGTAAGTCCAGACTTTGTTCCCAGCTGTTCTTCCATGGCTACGTAGCTCCTAACCCCCCTGCTCCTCCCGCAGCGGCCCGGGATGCCTCTCCGCCGCCGAGGGCTGCGGGGTCTGTCCGAGAGCTGGTCGCTCGAAGGGTGCTGTCGGCTAGTGGCAATGAAGTTGCAGATTTGGGTGCTCAGTTGTTCGTGTTTTGCTGGATTAGGAGAAAAAAGCTGAAATCAGAGGCAACGTCTTGGTGCAACCACCACTGGCTAGGAAAGCTCCAAAGCTTTTTCTTTTACTCACCTTGTTGCTGAAAATCCCAAATCTGTAAGATTTTAAGTGCTCTGTTGTTTGCACGAGACCAGATTTCCAAGGCGCTCAGGCTTATGCTCGCGGTGCAGAAGTTTGGCCTAAAAATTTGAGGGAGCGAAGGAGGAGCAGTCTGTGGGACACGCCGTCAAGCCCTGGGGGCACCAAAGCTTTGCACATGATGCTCTGTGCTTCCGTTGTGTCCGGCAGCCCCCCGGGCTGTTGTTCTCCTCCTTCCTTAAGCGTCCTGCTCGCAAGGTCCCTTTTTCTGCCCCAGATGCCCCCAAATAAATAACAGCAAATGGGAAGTATAATGGAGAAGCTAAGGGCAACCATTCTGCTGCGAGGGCGTGATGGAGCGCTCAGAGCGTGGATGGAGGGCCTGGCCTGGCCTTAGACGTGTCGGTGTCCTCGTGTGCAGCGGCCCGTGGGCCCACACGGGCTCAGCTTGCTGGCACCTCTGCAAAAAGCACTTTTGTGTCTGTAGATGGAAGGCGCTGAAGAAAACACCGGTGTTGCTAGCTGTTTTTCTTTGAAAATCTGCAATGGTGGACATCTGTTTGCTTTTCTTTGTGGTTTTGGAAGAGAAGAGGGGGTTTGCATCCAAAATAGCTGTAAGATGGCTTGACATGGAGCAGCATGAATAGGCTTGTTTTGTCTCCTCCTGTTATGAATCACTTTCCATATTAATTTCAGGCTTGGAGTCAACGTGTGCTTGGACTTGCGGAGTAGCACGCCGCTTTGAGTTCCATTATTCAAAAGTGGAATATTCCGTATTTTCGTGTAGGCTCATCTCCTTTACCTTTCAGCAGTAAACTGAACCCTACCTTACAGACCTGCTGTGGTTTTATTTTGATTACTGTGTTACAAAGAAAACCGTGGTCTCCTGTGAAGGCTGGTAGAGGCGGGTAGGTGAAGAGCTTGGGCTGGAGGGGGAGGTTGAGCCTGTTCAGGGAGTTTGAAGGCTCTCCGCTAGCTGGAGAATTGAAGGTGCTCTCCCAACCCTCCTGGCAAAAGTTTATAGGATGAGTGATCTGGGGTGTGCAGTCTCCCCACCCAGCTCCTCCGGTTTTGCCTTACGTCTTGCCCCAGCGCTCAGCCCGCTTTCCAAATGAGGGGAGCCCAAAGAGGCTTTCTGGATTTTTGAATGGTGGCGATGTGCATTCAAAGCTGCAGCCTTAGGTAGGCTCTCAAAGCCTTTCCAGTCCTCCTGTCTCCTGCTATTTGCTTGCAGAATCAAGAATTAGAATCCTTTTTGTTTTGTTTTATTTTTTTTTCTCGAGAAAGTATCAGTCAATTTGCAGTAAAGGTCCTTCCCTACTCTTTCACCAGATGTCATGGATTACTGCCTCTGAATGGCTTTCCCATGAAAACCATAAATAAATATAAGTCTCCAAGCTCCTGGCAGGAAGTCAAGACTCCCTCCCCGCTGTTCTGTTGGGGTTTTGTTTGTTTGTTTGTTTTTTCCTATTTCTCAGATCAGTGTCTTGTCTTCAGTGGCCTATTTTTGTCAAACATCAAAAACACGCACCCTTCATTGTGTGTGTGTATTTATGGAGGAAAACTTGAGCGTTTTGAGGCGTTAGGAGAAGCTGAAAGCTAAGCACTTGCAAACTTGGGAAGTGGCAGAGCTGCGGCTGTCTTTGCAATCTTTATTTCTGCCTTGGTGCATAGCTCTCTGTCTGGTGAAAGTGAGGAGAGAGTTGTGAGAGTGCCTGTGTAAAAGCTTTATTATATTGTATTGCTCTGCAAATGATACGTGGAATAGGGTTCGTTTGTAAGTGCCAGGTTGTAGAGCGCTACACGCATTTAATTGAGGAGTGAAGGTATGGTGTAGCAAACAGAGAAGTGAAAAAAGTTGTGGATCTTTTCAGTGCAAACGATAAAGCAGCACTGCTCCGTGTTCTGCACTTCTGCAGGGTTTTGCTCACGCTAGGTGTCCACTGGGCAGATGGAGGGTTTCTCTCCATTGCTTTACGGATAATGTGAGGTCATGTGTCATACCAGTTCATTGACTTTTAGAGTATTTCTAGGCCTGTAAATGCAAAACTCATGCATTAGGCTCCCAAATAAAGCTCTGATACTGCTTTAGAAATCATCAGTATAAAAAGGAAGGAGAGATTGCATTTTCCTGTTACTGGGTTGTATTTTCAAGTCCTGCTCTGTCAATCTAATGTTTAGAAACTCTTTTTACTGGAAGCCAGCAGTCCTGTGCCACGTGTTTCCAGCAAGCATCCCTTAAAAACAAGGCGGCCAGACTAAAGAAAAAAGCAGTCACTGAAACCTTTGCAACAAAATTAGAGGTGTTAACAGCTGCGCTCCGAGTGAAGGTGCACACGGTAAACCCGGGAGGAGCCTTTTACGTGTCCCGGGGCCCGTCCGCGGCCGGGGCGGTTTGCCTTCGCGCGGCCGGTGTCAGGGCGAACGAAGAGGGTGGATTGGGTTGCTGCTGCTTTTTTTTTTTCTTTTTTTTTTTTTTTTGGTATGCTCATGCAAACGGTACCTCAGACCGCCGTTTCGCTTGCGGCTGCCGCCCCACTCTCGCCGCGGGGCTGGCTCTGCTTCCCTCGCCGTCCTGTCGTGCTTTGCGAGTGATGAAGATGGAGGCGGACAGCGAGCGGAGTTGGCACGGCCGGGCTGTTCCCCTATTAGAAGGTCCAGATGTACCGAGTCAGGGTTCCTCGTGGCTTCTGATGAGGAAGAAACAAAACAGGGCTCTAGTGAGGTTTAAAGGATTTGGTAAGCGCACATGTGTCATGGTCCTAACTGCCTTTGATGGGTAGCAGATGGCGAGCAGCGAGGGAGCCGCGGAGCGGGGGGAAGGCCCGCGGAGGAGGCGGCCGCGCGGAGAGGCGCAGAGCCTCCCTGCGAGCGCTCTGCGGGAGAGCGGCACGTGTCGAAGGTGCTTTCCCATGCACGCACGCATATATAAATATATAAATGCTTTCATATATGTGCGCGTGCACGCGTGTGTGTGTATGTGTATAAAAGCGTTTTTTCTCTCCACTGGGTCGTTCAAGGATCAGCCTGTTGCTCCCCATGCACCTGGTGACTGGATCTCCCAGCTCCGCGCGGCTTCGGAGCCCTCCCTCGTTTCCAAAGGAAGGTGGCGTTGGGCAGCGTTGGAGCCGGCCGGGGCCGCGGGCCTGCCGGCGGGGACGTCTCTCCCGTCTTCCCTCGAGCTGCGTCGGGGACCGAGCACCGGAGGAGAATAAGGTGCCGCGCGTGTGCAGGGAGCCGGGGTGCTGAAGCGTTAGGTGCCAGGTGCTGACTCCGCGAGAGGCAGGCGTGGGGCCAGTGCTTGTTATTTCCAATTATAATCACTATCTAATTCACCGACTCCTTGGGCTGATGAGATTTTTCTCTTTAAAAAATTGCATTTGCATGTAATGAGTTGGGAAGGAGAAGACGGCCTAGTGATTTATTTGTACGCAATGATTTAAACACTGTGATTTTTTTTTCAGTTGCTCAGCTCATGTCCTAAAACAGCCAGAGATACTAGAAAGCAACGCAAAAACCTTATATACAGCGAAAGTGCTGGGAAGGGACGTAGCCTTCGACATGTCAGGACTTTCTGCTTCCTAACTTGTAGGACGCTGCAGCTGTAACTGAGACCTTTTTTTTTGCTTAGATAATTGGAAAAACACTGAGATATTAGGATTAAAAATATAGACTAAGCTCCTCATTACTGTAAATCAGCATAGAGGTTTGGATTCCAGAGCAACTTTATGGATTTATACCAGATCTGACAAGGGGTATATTTTCCGCTATTTTGTTATAATTCAGTACAGCTTGTAAAATAATCTAGGCTAACCGTTGATGGGGAAATGGAGGAGATAAATCTTTTCCGCGTGAGTCCAGTCTCTCTGGGCTGCGCTCAGCACCCCTGGAGAGCTTTGAAAGAGCCTGCGGTTGTTTTGGCCGCGCTCGCGTATCCGTCGAGCGAGACGAGCCAGGAGCGTCGGTGCTGGCGTGTACGGCCGCAGCGTCCCACGTCTACCCCTTGCGGTGACGGACCGTTTGTTATCGCAGTGCCGAGCTGTTCCTGTTCTCCGCTGCTTGGAGTAGCAGGGAAAGTATTAGACGTGGAGTTGGAGGAATGCTTTAGCCAAAATGTTCTTGATTTAACAAAAAAAAAAGTTTTTCTTAATGGAAATATTTAGAAAAATAGGTCTATTTCAAGATAATTTCCATTTTGGAAGAATGGAGAAACATTTTGGACATATAAATGTGCAATTCTAGAAAATGTCAGAATTTAATTGGGGGAGTTCTGAAGGATAGTTTTACTTGTGCACTTGTTTCTGCATTAGATTTTTTTTTTTTTTTTTTGCATTTCCGTAGTATGTTGAGCTAACATCTTATTGTATTATTGAGCCATCACAATGTGATGTGATTTGATGTTTAGCTAATGTGTGTATTTACATTGGTAGAATATGTTTGCATTTATATGTCTGTGATTATTTTGGAATCATTAAGGGCAGCAGCTCTTTAGTGCAATCTGAAACCCCTGCCTTTCCGCATCAGTGTTTCATTACAAAATAATAAAAGTTGATATTTTTGGTATGTCTGAAGCTCGGGAGAAGCCTGGTTAGAATTGCTGAGACGGGTGGATGAGGCCTTTGGAGGTGGCTCAGTGCAGCCCTTGCCCAGCCCCGAGATCGGGGCGGCTGCTCCGCACCGCGCCCTGCCGAGCACTGGGTGCCACCAGAGGCGATAGTCCCATGGCCTCTCCACCCCATCCTTTGCTCGCCCTCATGGCCAAAATTGTTTTCTAATACTTACTTGGAAAGTCTCCTGCTGCAGTTTGCTTGCGCTTCCAGATTTACTTTTGCTCACTGTGCTCACCTGAGAGTCCAGCTCTGTTTCATCTATAATCCCCCATTAGAAAGTTTGGAACAGCAGGAAGATCTCCTCTCCTTCCTCAACAAGCACATCTTTTTTTCCATGATGTGCTGCAGCCCCCAAGGGTGGCAGCTGAATGCTGCACTATCCATCTAACATTGGTTTGTCTAAATTTGTCTAAATAATGAAGATGCATGGGTGTAAGCTTCAGCATGGGTGGCTGCTCAGGTATACGTCAGTGTGTGCCCTCGCTGGGCTTTAAGCTGTATTACTGCTGCCTTGGTTGCCTTCTGCTACCTGAGCAGACTGATTAAAGCTGCTTCAGATATGTTAATTCATGTTGTCATCAGGGTTCCAGAGCGTAATGCGGACATGGCCTTTGTGGCAGCCTGGGAGGCTCACGCCATGCAACACAAATCACAGGTATTTTGATCCAGACCAAGAAAGATAGAATGTTTCAATTAGTAATAAACAGCAGCTGGTCATAGGCGAATTAAAAAATAATAGAATTGTTCAACTCGTATGTTGCAATGCATCAAGTAGATATTATTTGGGGAAGAGAGAAAGCATTCCTAGCAAAATTGTAGGGATTTTCATTTTATGACAGGGTCCGTTCACTTAAAATGAACCAAGTGCTCACCTGGGCCTCTTTCACACTGGAGAAGGGTCCTCAGTAAGACATGCAGCTGGCAGAAGCTATTGGGGTTATACAGCTGCTGTTACAATCTTTGCAGCATCTTTCAAGTGGGGAGTTTGCAGTGCTTGACAAGTTAGAATTGCATAAAACTACGGTAGTCCACAGACACCCCCAAAGTCACCACTGTCAGCTGCAGTTTGGGGGTCTGTGCACACGCCTGGTGCAGCCTGGGTTCACATGTGCTCCCACATTTGGCCTGTCTGTTGACTGCCATTGCAGAACAAGCAGACAGTGGGGCAGTGCCGTGATTTCACTACCGGGTGTGCCAAGAGATCTTTTTTGGGGGAAGAAAACCCCCTTCTGCAGGGTAAATGTAGTGTAGCTACATGTTCCCCAAGATAGATGGTTTGCATGCAGTCCTCCAGCAGATGCAAAGTGCGTGAGCAGACCTAATGTGGGCAGCTGAAAGCAAGAAACAAAGGAGGTTGGTGTGCATGGGCCTGGGGAATACTTGGCTCATCCTGCCATCAGCAGGCTAAATATTTGTAATTTCTATCATAAAAAATTCACCAGCTGCAGAAGTCAATAGAGGGGAAGTAGTAAACATGACATGCCGTTGCTTTTGTAGCATTGCTCAGAACACGAAATCTCTTCTTTCAAACAAAAGCCAGACAGTGCTGCCTGGATGGACTTGAATACTTTTAGGATCTTGTCGGAAAGATGTCTGTCCCAATTCAGTCATTTGGAAGCGGATCTTGGGTCTCTTTAGAGTAATGAGGCTCGAATGTAATCTCGAGCAGAGTGATTTAAAGTGCAAGGCGTGTTTCTTTATCCTGCCTGTTTATAGACAATGCATTTTTAATATTGAATGATCCAGAAGTCCGTTCAGGAAGGATATACAATCAAAGGAAGGAAATAGGTCATAATTTCTCACAAGGGACTGTATGAAACCTTCAGTCATCTTAAATTCCCCCTCTACTCCATTTCTCTGAGTGTTATTAGAGCCAAAACAGGGAGCTTGTCTCATCCTGTCGATCCGCTGCTGCAGCAGCAGTGCACGCTGAACATCTAGGGTGGGGTCTTAAGGGCCAGAAAGGTAAAAATCTGCCCCAGGGCAAAACCAGACGGGCTGGTTTATCTTTGCTTGTGGGAATAAGATGTGTGCCGTTACTGTAGAGGAGGAGCAATAGCAGCAATAGTTACAGGAAAGTTCTCCAGCTCCGTAGGTTGAGGTCCCAAAGCTCTTACAGCTTCAATGAGAAATGATATTATCTCTCTTATTTATATCTAATAATAATTGCTTGTTCTAATTGCCCTATTTTGTGGGTTTCTTCCCAGCAGGTTAGGCTGAAATTTCAATTTCAGTTTTATGTGCATAATCGCTTGAGCCTCTTTCGCTCTCTCTCTTCTTTGACTTGACACCACAGACTTAGTTGTTCCTCTCCTGGGAACCAGATGAAGTTCTTCAGATCTATTTCATGCGAGAGGTGGGTTAAACTCAGTCTCCGGCTCAAGCCTCTATTTCGGTATGATCTCTGAGGTCAGGGTTATTTTGTGTGACCCAGCTGGCACTCCTCAGTGCTGGTGTTTGCAGCAGGGCTGGGCAGAAGAAGTCACGTGGTGCCAGGAATCGCGCTGTGCGTGAAGGTGGGGATGTTAGGGGTGCATGTTGCTCTTCTTTCTGCGTTTTCTCTGTTCGCTAAAATAACGCTATCCCAGGCTTTGCTGGAGGTTTGTGATCGGGATGCGGCGTTTCGCGCGCCCCAAGGGCAGCCTGAGACGTCGCGTGGCTGCAGGGGGGTCTCCCGGGCGCCCTTGGCTCAGCCAGGGGCCAAGTGAGACTCCACGGCCCTTCCGCAGGGATTAAATCAACTCAGAAAGCGGACTGAATTCTTGGTGTTACAAGTGGCAAGAAGACTTCTGCAACGAGTTTCCAGGGTGACAGGAGGAAAGGTCTGGGATCAGAGCCACTGGGGCACCCGCGCGGCTCCCGAGTCCAGCGCTCTGGTGCTGCGTTTCGGCAGGTTTTCAGCCTGTCCCGCTAATGGTCCTAACGCGTCCCTTTGGCTGGGTTGGTGTCTTCACCGAGGTGCCTCTGCACTGTTACATGGCCCCATCTGATTTTGATGTCCTCAGGTTGGACGGGGAAATGAAAGTGTCCCCATAGGTCCTGTCTGTCCATCCAGGATTAGCTTTTAGTCTGTCCAACACCATTTATTAATGGTATATAGAGCAGGGAGACGGAGGTGCGTCCACGGTCGGGACATCCGTCCTTCTCCCCGCACGGTGCCCACTTCCGCCGGAGGTTACGGCAGCGTGGCGGGGGGTGGTTTAACGGCCTAAAGATAGCGGCGGTCGCTTTTGTGGGACCAGCTAATCTGCGGATTCTGGAGGCGCGCCGGCTCCGTGGCACGCTGTGGTCTGCGCCGTGGTCTGCAGGGACCCCCGCGCGCCGGGATGCTCCATCCTGCCGTGGAGGAAGCGGGGGTGCGAGGCCGCGGGGGCCAAACTGGCCCGGCGGGGTCTGCAGGGACCTTCCGGGGCTCCAGAAATGATTTTGCGCCCGAAGGCACGAAGCTGCCTCGAAGCCGGGCGCCTGCGAGCCCTGCCTCCCTCCCGGGGCCTGGCTTGGAGATCCCACGCTGTTGTCTCACAGCTTGCGTTGGCTAAAGAGCCTATTTTTCTCACTTCTGTCACAATCCTTCAAGGTGTGAAGAGTCTTTAGTCAAGCTGCAGAGGGAGAGAGAAAGAAGATGATCGCTGGTGAAAGGACTCAGCTGGTCTGGGGTTTGTTTTCAGACCGTGCAGCAGATTTTCCTTCTGCCTCGTTTCCCCGTTCGCGGGTCGCGAGCCGCAAAAAATTTTGAGGACGTCACGGTTCTCCCGTGTTGCAGCAAGGGGAGGTCGGTCCTCTAGAGCCGTTTACCTTCTCGTGGGCATCACTGAGTCCACGAAAGGGTGGTGATACTGCTGGGTGACTGGTGGTGTTTGCCTTGGCCCTGAAATCTGCAGGGCTTCAAAACGGGCTAGCGTCCTCCGGGGATATTAAACCTTCCGGTTAAGCAGAGGGGGAAGGGTGTTGCTGGTCTTCGAGTAACCGCTGCCTGGTTTGTACTGCATTTAATTTGCTTGGGGGAAGGTGGGGATGGGGAACCGTGGTCAACATAAAGATTTTTGTTACCAACTCAGCATCTAAGCACACAGATATTTAATAGTTCTTTTTTTAATGGATTTTTGTGGGTTTTTTACTAGCCTTTTTTTTTTAGTGCTTCCTCTGACTATATTTCTCTTACCTGTTGATTTTTATTTTGTTAAAAGAGCAGGAGTACTTTGCAGGGAAGGGACAGCATGATATGTATTTTGCTTTTTGATTTCTGATACGTTTTATTAAGTACGTAAACGAAGGGAGATTTGTGTATGTGTCCATTAGTGCATATAAAATATAAGGAACCCTTCCACCATGTGGATGCAACAGAATGTCACTCTGTTGCAAGACCACATTACAAACCATCAAACACTGTAAATTAAAATACTCAGGCAACCTTTTTTGTTGCTGAGGTGACTCCTGGGCCTGGTTTTTATCTCTAAGCTGCAGCACACAAATCAAAGTTGGTCTGATGTGTTCAACCTTGAGCGGTTAGGGTTTCCTTCTTTGTGCCTAGCCTAACCTAGAGGATAATAAGTAGAAAGGAAAGAAGTGGATCTTTCTTTGAAATATGTGGTGCTGGTGGGTGACTCTGAGCTGTGTCCCGTGCCGGTGTTCTGCCCTGCTCTCGGTCTGCATGGCCAGGTTTCCTTTCTGAGACAGGCTGGACTCTTAGGATGGAGCAGATGGAGGTGGGACATGGCCAACTGCTGCCTGCAGAGCAGGTGCCGATTCAGTCACCTTGTCTAAGGCACTCTGAAACACTAGAGCAACAAAACACCTCCCACACCCAAAGTTCCTATGTTTGGATGAGTCCTGATTTCTTTCTCTCTCCTGTGAGTCTCTCCATTTAAGCCTTAGGGCTTTTCAGCACCCTGTAAGGCTGCATCAGCCAGAAGAAATAAGAGGCTGGCAGCAAGGAGGGATTAACTGCAGTATGCTGTCAAAAAACTGCTCCGCCATTCCAGATGTGCCGGCAACAAATGGAGTCGTTTTGCAAAGAACATCAAAGTTCTGCTAAAAGCCCAAACAACGGAGACCTCAGCTTCTCGCCTTGATCCAGCTGCGCACTTGAACACCAGCTTGTTAGCAGCTGAGCCCCATCATTTAAAGTAAGAAGAACTCATCTGCTTAAACCTAAGGCTGTGTATTAAGTGCTTTGCCAAATCCGGAAGTCTGTAATCTTTTGACTTTAGACTTGAGCTCTATTGTACCTGTCAGTAAAAAAACACTCAACCTCAGTGTTTTAAAAAATCCAGCTCTGCAGGAATATGCTCTGCTTGTTGAAGATCCCTGGCAGGTCTCCAGGCTGATGTTCAGTTTCTTTGGCACTCCGTTGCTTGGGATGACCTTTCTCTGATGGAGAAGTGTTCAGCAAGGCTGCATGTGTATAGCTGGTCTCCCACAGCTCACGCTACTGTCTGCTCAGTGGCCTTTCAAGGGCTAGGAACTCGGCAAGCTCTGGAGGAAGCAAACTCGGTGCCCCTCCTGCCCCAAACCCATAGGGGGAGAAGCTTCTGTGCAAGAACTCTGGAAAATCCATCCTGGAAAGGGCAAGGTGCTGGGTGAGTTTAGCTGGTAAGTCTCATTTTGATGAAAAAGTGGGAGAGAAAGACACATCTGACAATTTGCAGATACACTTTCCTGCCTCAAACTGACATCAGAGAATGAGCAAGGTCCTTTTACCTGGGGCAAGAGTTGTGTTTCCCATCTGAGCCAGCCCCACCGCTGCTAGAAGATCAGATTCCTTGGAATTAACCTCTGTCATTTGACTTGGACAAAGGCTAGATCAGGGCACAGGATTTAGGGAACGTCCTGGGACTCTTTTGTCTGCCTGCTGTACTCCAAGTACAGTTCTGATATAATGAGGAATATGGTAAAAGAAAATATTTTTTAAAAAATCCCGTTAAGCTGCAAATACTGACTGAGCCAAGCTAGTCCTGCTGTTGGAGTCGGAAGGTATTTTTTCAAAATGACAAGAGTGAAGTCTTTGGAAAAAGCAGAGTCTTGATGCTTTTCTTTCTTTCTTTCTTTTCTTTCTTTTTTTTTTTTTTTGAAGGAGAGACTCGGTCTGGCACTGCCCCATAGGAGGGTAGTTCAGCTAGTGTGGATTGGGAGGAAAGTAGGACATTGGATATAAGGTTGGATTGGATCCTCCTGGGTTAGGAAACTAAGGAAGCAGCAGCAAGTTTAAGCTAAATCTCTGACCTGAAAAGATTATAAAGCTAACTGGGAAAAATTGTAACTAAACGTCTCGTCTTCCCAGCGTCGTTCCTCCAAAGCCGTTCGCTGCGATTAGCAGGACGCCCGAGTGCTTCACGAGCAACTCGAGCGTGTGCTCTCCGGTTCTCCACCATGGGAGCAAACCTCCGCTAACTGCTGCGCGGATGTCCCTTGATGTTGCTAGTGTAATAACGAGGAATTAAATACATCCGTGTTCGTTTCAAATTCCATTTGAAATACAAATAGATAAACCCTGTTCATCAAATGCAAAAGAGGTAGAGGAGAAGGGAAGTGCAGCGAGCATTTTTGTTTTAAGTCTTCTGAGGAATACTACAAAGGGCACTGAGGAAAATAAGCAGAAGTGGAAGTGTTGAGAGTGGTGTTCTCCTTGCCTTTTGATTCAGGAAGCACAGTAGCACTTTTCTTCTGGGGGTTGCTGCTGGAGCTGCATCCAACGTGGCTCGAGTTTGGGGGAAAGGAAGGAAGCTGTAATCTGTCTGACCCTCTGAAGCACAACAAAAGAATAGATAATAGTATTTTAAATGTAAAAATAATATTAAAGTGATGTAGTTTTACCTAAAAAAAATAGTAAAAGCTCACGGGCTGTTGTGGGTGCCTTCCACTCCTGCCACGTGTCTGAGGGCTCGCGGGGAGCGAAGGGCTCCCGGGCTCTTTGGGAGAGGGCTTTTCTGATCCTTTTAGTGGCACAAGCCCCGCGCTTGGTTGGCCCTCGTGATTATCGACAGCAGTATTGATTTGTCGGTCTGAAGGCTGACCCCAAACCCATTAACGCTAAGCGAAAACGTCCTATTGACCGCGGTGGACTTGAGAGCAGTGCCCTCGTTCTACCCCAAGGCTTAGTGGCTGCAAACGTCCTTGGGCACGTTACCTGCCGCCAGGTCCTCTGTCCTGCTGGCACCGCCGAGCTCTGCGGCGCTCGCCCACGCCGCCGCCAAG
Organism: Rhea pennata; assembly: GCF_028389875.1. Taxonomy (NCBI): domain Eukaryota; kingdom Metazoa; phylum Chordata; class Aves; order Rheiformes; family Rheidae; genus Rhea; species Rhea pennata. Next base: position 10,428,852 of record NC_084682.1, read on the forward strand.
CGCGGGAGCGTTGATGGGTGCAAAGAGGTGATGGGGAAGCCCGGGCCGCAGCGGGAGCGGGGGGAGCCCAGCTATGCCTCCGGATAGCCCGCGAGCCCGTCGCGGCGCTGCTGTGGTTCGCGTAAGGGTTTCCATCCGAGGGAGCTCTTGCGGAGCGGCGGGAAACGGATGGGCTGTCCCAGGGGCGCTCTTTGTCACCTGGCTTTTAAGGGGAATTTAGTAAAACAGCAAAACCTCGCGAGAGCTGCTGGCAGCAGTTTAGATTTTGGCTGTGATAGGGCAGCTCACGTGAACGAAACCGTCAGAGTAAAGGCTCGAGTCTGCTATTTCCAATCCTGTCTAGTTATTCCAGGCTGTCCAGTCTGAGCACTCTTGGTAGAGCTTGACCCTCACAGAGCTCGTGCTCAAAATCTTCCCAGAACGGAGCAGTCCTTGCAATCTAGTGGCAGTGTTGGGAAACCCTGACGCAGGCACCACAGTTAAAATGTGGTTTGATTCTCCTCAGCTAAGATCTGATCCTGTTTGCTCACGTTGCTGTGCTTATTCCTAGGAACAGTCTCGTTGCATCACTGGCACTAAATTCATGCTCGTACCAGGTTGTTCCAAAGCCTGGACGTTGGCAGGAACGAGCTATAGCTCCTGCTTGACTTTCTGAGCATAATCCTTTTGGTCCAGCTTTTGCTGGGCTTGCAGATCTTTGCTGGAGCAGATCTTTTCTTATGATGGCTGGAGGTAGCACAGAGAAAGGGCTTTTTAGGTTGCAGCATGTGGGAGAATTAATCTAGTGTGTTCAATGAATATTTGAGAACAAATGGCCAGGCAGGGGATATGCTGAATACTGGAAATGGAGAAAAGAACATGCAGCCCCCAAATCTATCGGATACATTTCACAGCTCTTTTACCTCATTATATATCTTACTACCCAGAGCTAGAACAGTAAATAAAATGATTCATTTTAAAAGTTGATGCATTTCTTCCTCTTTTTCCTGCTCTGTATTTTTCATAAGGCCTGATAATTGAACCGGAGCTGTCTGCTTTGGCCAAGGACGTTTAGATTTTGCATCACGATTTAGGATTTCTGCAGGTAATCAGGTGCGAGCGAGTAGAATGATTAGCCAGACGAAATAAAGCGGACGGCGGTAGGGAGATGTTAAGAAGCCACTGATTATATTTCAAACCCAAGGTAGCCAAAAGTGCCTCGTACGATCTGTCAGTCAATCCAAAGAGAGTCTCATGATAGATGGGCCATGTGGTGGCTCGTCTGACACTTCTCAAAGATAATGACAGTGACATGCATCAGACAGGACTGCCTTTCGGCCTTTTTGTCTTCAGCTTCCAGCTGTCAGTTCTTTTAACTGAAATTGTGATGCATTTAGTGATGGGCTCAAATTGGAACACGGGGTTCAACGTGCGGATTGCGTCTGCATCCAGACGTTGATCACCGGAGGCTGGGCGACTGGGTCACTTGTGCTAACAGCTCTAAATCCGTTTCCACATCTCAAATTTGGATAAGATTGAGATCCAAGTCCAGGCCGATTTAATTTTCTCACGGTGACTGTAATGAGCACCATGTCAATAGAAGAAATCAGTCTCATTTAAAACAAAATCAGATTGCTGGAGAGTTTTAACTTAGAGGTTGGAGAACCGTAGTTACCCATCACACGACTGTCAGAACGTAAGCTGTATGCGATATGGGTTCATTTGGGAAATAATTGTGCTCTAAATCTATGGAGTAAAAATCCATAGAGAATTGTAACTGATTTGGTGGAATTAGAGCAGAACCCTAATTTTGCATTTAACAATGACATCCAAGGGTGGGTCAGAGGATTTTTTCATGCCAGTCCTCCCTTATTTCTAAGGTCAACGTACTTCCTAGACTAGTCCTTTGGAGGGTCCCACAGCTTTGCTTTCCTCAGTAATCTCTGTAATGCATGCCTTGGGCAACTGTGCAGCAATGTGAAAGGGGAAGATTTTTTCCAACCCCTTATATTTGATTACACATTTTGAATTTTGAAAAATGGGATGGCAGAGCTCTACAAGAACTAAAATCCTGCTTTTCTTTACTGCTTCTGTGGATGGCGGAGTTCAGGGGCTGACGAAACTGCGATTTAACGTCAGATAATTCTCATTTTAGGATGCCAAAACCCTACGTGTTGTTTCATCATATTCTTTGGCAGCTGAAAGCAGTGACATTGGGGAGCCATCGGACTTAGCTCGTAACAGCTCCCTGGAAGCCGAAGCTGGACTTTGCAGGTGTGTACCCTGCTGCATGTTGCTAGCAGGTAGATAAATAGAAAATACCTGCTCTATCGTGACAACGAATGTCACACTGTGTCCTCTGATTTGCCTAAACATCCAATAGTGCAATTAGCCGGAGCAGCATACACACGACGCCGAAACAATTAAACAGCCCTGAAACATAAAGGGAAGAAATTATCAAGTAACCGAATTCGTTTGACACCGAGATCAAAACATATTGACGGTGTCTCACAAGTCTAATAACTCCATTGAGCTGTGCGGAGCTCAGCGCTGATGCTCACACGCAACCTCTGATTAACATTAAGTGGGGCTGTCATTCTGACAGAGCTGCATAAACCAATATTGAAAAATCTATTAAATATAGCAGCCTCGAACAGGGAGCACAAATCTTATTATATTATTTCATCTGTAATTAGCCGAGAGATAAAATCGTAAACAGGGGAAGTTTAGTGAATTTTCTTCTGACTGTGCAGAGACGCCTGGGTTTGGGGTTTTGGGGGGAGAGGCTGGATGTGTGCTGCCCAGGATGTGGAGGGCTGAGAGGTGACTTCTGTAATACGCGCAGAGCAGGTTTGTAAGTCCAACCGTATTAGCTACAATCTTCCTTGAGATAATGACAGTTGTAATGAATGTCCTTGCATTTAACTGGATGTAGCTGTTCAGCAGTTTTACAACCTGGAGCCTACCTAATTTCTTTTTTCTTTTTTTAAATAAATAAACACTGCTATTTAGAAGGTTTGCTTTAGGATGTTATGCGTGCTATTCCTATTAATAATGTAGATCAAGGCATTAAAATTTTTTGCACGCTAGAAGTGAGACTTTGAGTCTAATTCTATTAAGGAAACAAAAGTAAAGACACCTTTTACGTTTTCCGGAGTACTGAGGTTGCAAAGCAAGGCGCTCCGAAATGAGGAGGAGAGGACGTTAAGCTGCTTCTTGAGCTTGGGCTGCACGCATGCATCGCAGGAGCTTAGTTTAATGATGTGGCCTCATCCTGCTGTTTCCATGCCACGTTTGGGACTTGCTGCTCCGAGGCACTGGGTACTGCAGCCCAGAGCCAGCAGAGGAATGGGCCGATTTAGCGGCTTTAACTGCACGTGCATGTGCTTTGTTGGCTTCAGACCGGAAGGGATGTGTCACACACTTTTGATCTTGTTTAGGCAAGATCAACTCTGCCTTAAATAACTTCAGCTGTTGAAAGGCTGATGTCCCTCTGTAGCTAAGGACTTGCAGAGGATGATTTATCCCGTCAGGTGACAGGGTGGGAGCTGAACGCTTGCTGGAATTGGGATTACGTGGCCATTTCTAGGAGCGGTGAAGGCCACTGTGTGGCCCCAGCTCAGATTTTGTGTATTATCTGGTGGCTGTCGCGTTTTCAGAGACCTGCCATCACCGCGCTCCTGTGTACAGGGCGATTCTCTTTTATAACCGTTTTCCAAGCGCAGAAGCGGGCGGAAAGTGCCGAGGGGCTTTCCCAGGTTTGCACGGAGCGTTTGCAATGGTGGAGCACGAGCACACCTGTCCTCAACAGCTGCCCAGCGCCCCGACCAGGAGTCGATTGCTCGTCCTCTGCCAAAGCCCTTCCTTGCTGGCGGGGCGCCGCGAGTCTTCGGCGCTTCGCGCGGCTCTTTGGTTGCCGCTCCGAGCCGAGGAGCTGCCGAGCTCCCGGGAGGCAGCGGGCGCTCAGCTCCGGCGGCACCAGGGCTTCATCCTGCCTCTCTCTCTGGCCCATGTTTGAACTAACCGAGGCTTAAATTTAGTTCTGACACTGGCTGGTAAGAGGCAAGAAATGAATTTCTACCTACCCTGGATGTAATTTCAGCTATGTTGCATAGGGTCCGTATCCTACCCGAGAGGTCAGGACCTCTTGCTAACAAAGTTTATGGTAATACATTTAACATCTATTAGTGTATTTGCCTTAGTATTTGCAGGGAAAGGAGTATAAGAGCTTTAAGAAATAAAAGTGATTTATATCAAGTATACGGTGCTTTGCTCTTGCTCGTGTGCTTTGCAGTTGGAGAAATGAACAAATAGTCTGTGAATAAATAGGGGAATATTTATATTCTTTCTTGGTCTCAACCGCCCCGCGTCTTTCGTTCTTCGGGAGTGGCAGCGAGTGCTGAATAATTCATGCAAGCAGTCATTAATCCGCCCTTCTCCTTCTCCCTTGCTCTGGGGGACTCCGAGTTCAGATCCTATTAAACTTGTGGCCATGGAGTTTTGCGTTGGCGCTCCCCAAGTTAAAGCCAAGGAGCTTACCTGCAGTCTAAAATGTCATTAATGAAAACAGGCTGCTTAGTGTGTAGGATATGTGCAGCCCCCCTGAGCTTCTCCAGGGGCTTTATCTGAGGGACCGGCATGGGCAGGTTTCCGTGCTTTGCCTTTGCACCCTTAAAAGAGATGAATGAAACTCAAGAAGGAGCAAAGAAAAAAAGATTAAAAGAACAAAAAAGAAAAGAAAGGAGAGGATATTGAGTTCTCTGGCACGCAAATCTGTTAGCAATCTATGCAAACAGAATCTTGTTCTGGTGCTAGATAAATACTTGTGGGATAAACAGAATCTGCAATAAGAAATCATTAAGAATACTCCCAGATGGACGGAAATTGTTTGAACTCCACCTTCTTTTATGGTGTCAGGAAATAGTATAGCAGGAAAATTGGATAGTGTGGATAATTAGATGCTTTTAGAAGGTAGCTTTCTTTCAGAGTAGCTCTATTTGTCTGACCTGGTAGTCTGGGTGCAGCCGCCTTCTCTCTGCCGCTGAACTCGTGCAGTCAAGCTCCGAGCAGCTCAGCGTGAATCTCAAGGCAATGGTAAGGATCTTGCTGGTGACTTTCTTCTCTCTGCCTCCGGTTGTAAGTCTATTTTGTGCAACTGTTGTTAGTGTGATTCCATGTAAGGAGTGCTCTTTACAAGTGTTTTACAAACTGTAGTGCAGAACTGAGCAAAAAAGTACACCCGGGAGCCTGGTCCTGCATTGATAGCATTGTGGATACTGCCGCTCTGACTTCTGAGTATGTGAATAGAAGCTTATTTACTGAAAAGCACCAATCGAAATGTTATCATTAATTTTATTGCAGTAGTTTTTTTTTTTTTTGTTCCTTTTATGGAAGCTTGGCAGTGCTGTAAATTTGGATTTGTATCATCAGTGACTTGGGTTCGAAATGTAGGCTTCACTCTCAAAAAGATTTATGCATGTGCTTAATGATTGTCTTGAAAGTATTCCCAGGTGGAGGCTGCCTATCAGTTAGACTTTGCGTAAGAGGACTGCAGCTCGATTCGAAGCTTGGGTGCGGGTCAGGCGTCCTGACACCCACGAAGGCAGAACACGAACTGTGCTGTGAAGGGGAGCAGTCCCTGGCTGTAAGAATTGCACATGTCATGCTTGTCGCATGCGGGACATGCAGCAAGACCTAGTCCTCATCTTTGTTTGTTTCTAGATCAAATAAATGCAGTTAGTAGGATTGGCCAGCGCTGTACATCCGCCAAAATAAAGCTGTCGCATTGGAAAGGGCTGTTGAATAATTTTCCAAGAGCTGCGAGAGGAATCCGCAGGGTTTAGCATCTCTGTGCAAGGAGCAGGAGGGCTGGAGAGCTCCAGGCCAGTGGCGAGCGCATCAGTAGGGCGTGCAAAACGATGGAGCGGGCTTGGCTGAAATGGGTCCAAATTCTTCTCATCCAGCTCATTTTGAAAGTAATCAATCTATTTAGTGCTTTCAAGTACTGTTAGGCTGGGAAGAACTACGGTGCTTTAAGCCATGAACTGTGCCCTCTTAGGTGAGAGGCAGAGGCGTGCTTTGCTAGTCCTGATTAGGGGCTGTTCAGTTGGGAGAGCTGCTGGGAATGGCAGAGTTATTGCAGGGAAGATGAGAAACAGCTTGGGGAAAGAAAGGAAGAAAAAAAAGTCTGAGCCCTTAAATGGGAAGTGTTGGTATTCGGTACGTTCAGGATTAAGAGCAGGGCATATTGCATGTAACGGCAGTCGGTGATGACGTTGCCAGCTACTTTATGTATTTGTTCTTTTGGAGGGTAGATGAAATAGCAAGCATTTAATTAGACTCCAGCGTGCTCTTCCCAAAGCCAGTTATTACCCCACGATTGATAGAAGTGCTGGAGAATTGCTATGCTTTCTGCTACAACAGGGAAGCAAGTGAACATACAAAGAAATGACCGTGGAGTGTTGCATAGAAGAGCAGACAAAGGCTATCAGTTCTGGACGTGTCAAGGTACCATCTTCTCCTCCCAGTGGCTGCTAAAGGCTGCCTGGACAGGTGCTTTGCAAGGGACTGGGCCTGGGTCACGATGGTGGTGTTTCTGGAACTGCAGCTGCAAGCTGGGTCTCCGTAGCTGCCTGCTTTGCTTATGGTTTTGTCCACTCTGAAGCCAGAGCGTTTCAGATGAATGTCCCGTGTGTCTGTGCTGCATGCAAGGAGCATTTGCCCTGGACTCCCACTCAATCCTTCAGGTAGAGAAGTGTTCAGGCATCGTGCTTACTCATCCTCAGAACAGCCTTTTTATTTATACAGCCAGGGCGTCCTCCAATGAGTCTAAAAATAAAAAAGCTTGCTCTGAGTAAGCAGATTGCCTGCATTCCCCCGGAGGTTGGCGTGATGCAACTTCGTTTTTCCTCCTGCGGGGAGCAGGGATGCAGCCAGAGAAATGACTTGCCATGGAGCGAGGCATCTTGGGGAGGAGCGGAGCGGAGCTGGCGATGCCGACAAGTGCCACCACCCACACTGAGGCTAGGCCCCGTGGCACCGGGGAAGTTCACGCTCATTGATTGCGATGGGTAGCAGCTAAATTCTCTCCCCAAAGCTGACAGAGAAAAGCACATTTCAGTGGAGAGCAGTGTCAGGGAGAGAGAAGCTGTGCGGAGGCTCGGAGCAAGGCAGCCTGACAAGTGCTAAAAGGGCCTGCGAACTGCGTGGTGTCATGATTAAAGGGGCTGTCAATTAACTGGTGATGCAAATTAGGAAGTAATACCAGACAAATCAAGCCTTTTGCTCCAGTGCCCTCAAATGCTTAAGCAATCCAGGTGGTTTACAGGCGCTGCTAGCCCCACTGTACTTTGCGTTGCAGAAGTTGGACCTGAATTGGCTGAGACCATCATTAGAGTTATATCATCTCTATGGAGATGCTCTGTTAGGTGCCACTTAAATGCATACTGAAAGGCTTCACCTCCACCCAGCCAGGGGAATTCACAGGGCAAACATCTCAGTCTTCCAAAACATAGAAAGCAAAGAAAGCTGAAGGTAATGCATGCTGTCTACCTGCACAGGGCAACCAAGCCAGAATTAGCATGGAGTACTGGCTACCACTCCAGGTCTGTGACACTTGATCACAGTGTTTATCAAGTCAGGTCTTGGGTATAATGTGGAATGAGTAAAGTTCCTCCCAGGGAAATTCAATGGCAAGAGGATTCTTGTTAGTTCCATCCTGGAGCCTTTCAGAAATTCAGGAGCTTTGGGTGGTATTTTACATAGCTGCCTCTTCATTTGCTGGATGCCCTTGTGTGTTGGCTCTGTGGTTAGGCAGGACAGAAGCTTCTTTCTTCTTCAGGTTCTGCTTGGCTGGAGGAAGAAACGAGTCGTCTCCTCATAGCCTCGGTTTCCCAAAGATCCTATGGTCATTTTTTCTTGGCAGTTAGATTTCTAGATGCTTCTCTGAACCAATCCCAGCCCCAAAATAACAAAGCACAGTGTTAGGCCAATGGGTATTTTTTTCCAGGTCCTTTCTCTGATCCTGGTGAGAACTGAATTGTGCAGTATAGACACCAACCCAAGTGTCTGACGCTGTGAACTAAATTTAGGATTCCTCCTGACCTCAGGAGCCATCAGGTGCTTTTGCGTGCAGATGAGTTGATTACCTTCTGATGTTCTTCCTGGTTCTTACAGCTAGAAGTGCCTCCCTTTGTCACTCAGTGGAAACAGTGGCTTGAAGACTCTTTGCCCTGGTAAGACACTGTGGCAACAAGATCCACCAGTAATGTACTTATTGCAAATATTGAAAACTATAGTAGAAAAGTCTGAAATTTGTGGATCTCTGTGAGTCCACAGGTTCCATTCTGCTCTTCTGGAGAAAAGAGGTCTGTTGGGGCATCTGCTGATGCTTCTAGCTATTGAAGAGATATCATTGATATCACTGATATGCCAGACTGTAAGGCATCAGACCTGTCAGGGCATTAGTAGAGATGTCTGCACAGTTGTGAAAGCAGAACATCTGCAAGTAATTCAACTGCACCATAGAGAGTGAGGAGCAGTGTAAGAGAGTGCAGGACTACCTGAGTCCGATTCAGCTGAAGTGCTGCATTTCTAGGAAATGATTCCTCTGTCTAGCAAATGTGGCCTCGAGAATGGAGATGAATGCTCAGCACTGTACTCTGCGGCCAGCAGTTGTGCTGAATCCCACTTTCTGCCCCTCTAGAGCAGACAGGGATTTTCCACAGCTGAGAGCTGCTGTGATACACTAGAAATGTGGAGTTTCTTCTACCTGGTGCCACCTGTAACTTCCTTACTGCCTTCTACAACCAACAAGTACCTGCTCCTTGCTCCAAACAGAAACCTGGAAGATCAAGATATTATATGTACATATAATAAGGTACACCTTAGTGGAAAAAACTCCATGGAAGCGATCTATGTATCAGCAGAAGACTGGTAAAGAAAATGGATTGTTAAAGACCTAGTAGTAGTAGTACAAAAATCTTTGTAGTTAGCTGTGACCTGAGTAGACCTTTGCCTAATGATGGGAAGAGACATTAGCATACATCAGATACTAGATTTTATGGCCAATTTTATTAGTTTTAATTGATTATAAAATAATGGAGGATACATTTAAGGAGCCTCTGCTTAATTCACTGTAGTTATAATATGCTTAATTATTATAAATTTGATGAGGCAATAAAGATACTAAAATAAATAGAACAGTAGAGGTGCTCTTAAAATTGCATGTGACCTCTGTGCATTGAAAACTGTTGGAGAGAATGCAGTAAAACTGGCAGCAGTGTGGTAGCAATGGGAGCTGTTAATTCCCAAGTCTTGGCAAGCGCGATGCAAATCAAACTCAACTATCTATCTAAAATAAAGGACCAGGGAGGACTTGTATGAAAGACCAGTAGCCTGTGGATTGGTGATAATTTCTCAGTTCTGCGGTTGCTGGAAACACGGTGAATCAGCCTCTGCAGTTTTGTGCACGTTCACTTGGTGGCAAATTGGAGCGATGAGGAGATCTGTTCTCCTAGGTGAGTGTGTCACACTCTGCTTTGGCTCTGCATTTGATCTGGAGCATGATTTAGACATTTGGATGCTTATCCGCACCCTGAGCAGTTGAACTGGAAATCTTTCAAGAACCGCTTTTTCTTTGAAGAATATTTTGCATGCTAGTTGCCAGACCGAGAGAATGTTTTGCAATCTGGAAACAAGTAGTAATTTAGCGCCAAATTTGCAATTACGTTGTTGTTTTCCTTTGGGTGGAAGAGAAGTTTGTTTTGCATTTCTGTTTTGAAAATTGCCTTGGTGGTTTTGTTTTGTTGTGTGTGTATTTTTTTTTTTTTTTTGTGCATATACTGTGAGGTGCTGCGAGCACATAGTGTGGAGGGAGAGGGGAGTGTGAAGCACTGAGCTAAGTTAAATGCACTGCTGGTGTTGCGCTGGCCTCTGCGGTGTCCTTTCTGTACATCGGTTTCTGCTTCTCTGAATGCCCTTGGGAGATGCTGGAGCAAATGGGTGTGTATCAGTACTCTGAAGATGTTGCTGCTGGTTTTTGAAGTGGACAGTGCTTCCTAACGAACACGCTTGACTTCTGAAGTCGGTTTGCGTATCCCTGAAAAAACAAACATATGGTAGAAACGAGCTTATTGCAACATTTAGAGAGATCTTGTACATTTGGGTTTTTTTCCTTCGAGATATACAGAGAGCGTGTTTAAAATAGTGGGAGATGGAGCCGAGTGATCCAGTAAGAGAGAAGCAGCAAGCGCTCTGCTTTCTGGGCTGCTTGTTTCCTGGTGCCAGGAGCGCAGCCGTGGCCCGTCTCGGGGGGCTCTGGGGACACCCACATCATTCATTTCACCGCAGCAGCACGGACTTTGGAGCACGCCTGTGCCACTACGGATTTGCTTAAAAGGGCCCTCCGTTTTTGGCCGCGGGCTGTGCCGGCCCTGCCGCGGCTCGCCGGGACTCGGCTGGCCCGGCGGCGGGGGGGCGGCCGCCGGCGCCGAGCGGAGCTCTCGAGCGGGTGCAGCGTCCTCTGCCCGCGCGCGGCGTTGGCAGCGCGCTAGCCGGAGCGGCTGCCCTCTGCCGTAGCGAGGGGCTGTGCCGGGCGCATCGTCTTCCACCGAGGACGCGCTCTCGTCGGTGAGCAGCTCTTCAAGCAAGGCCAGCTAGAGGATAGGGGCTGGCAGTTAACCTCTTCCTCTGCTGCGACTGTTGTTTCGGAGGAATGATAATTTGCACATTAAATGTGAAGGCGGCGTTTTATCCTACCGCGGCGGCACGCTGCTTTGCATTGATTTGGAGAGAGGGCATTTGCGCTTCGCGGGAGTGAGGAATGGGTCTCAATAGGATATTCCTGTTTCTGAATGCAAAATCCCTATTTCTGCCTGCTATTGCCCATATATTCAGACTCATTTTTGCATGGCACTTAAATGGACTTAAATATTTCACTGGCTAGCAAGATAACAGTACCGCTTGTTTGGTATTTTGTAATCAGTTAGGAGGACAGGGCTTTGCTGAAATAAAATATGAGGGCAAAGGAAAGTAACATGCCTGTGGCATTAAAATGCTGTTAGCAAGCTGGAGGCATATCAGAGAGATTGGTCCTGAGAGTAACATTTGCTGCCTTTCTGCTTTTGAACTTTTTTTTTTTCATTTGCCTGTTTCTGAGGTCTGGGATTTATCCTGAATTTTAGAACTGACGGTTTTTGATCATTTGAATAGGTATCGCTGTTCAGCAGGGAATACATGTGCCAGCTGAGATGTCTCTTAAAGCCAATTTGTACTACCAGTTATATGAAATGATTTCTGGAGACTGTAATGTATTTCTGTTTCAGATTCTCTACCTGTATTACAGTGTTCATCTCCTGTTTTTACCAACCTGAATTGCATTACTCTCCTGCCTTTTTGGCCCCCCCACGCAGCACCCCAGACACTTGAGCATGTTCTGGGGAGTGAAAACATATTGAACCGCAGGAAAATGACATTGTAACATTAGGAATCTGACTTTGATTTACTAAGGCAGAGTAACCCAGAGCTGCAGTCATTTCTTAAGCCAAGTCATCATCCTCCTGTGCTGTGGACATGCGGGCTGCGTTCAGGCAAGCAGAATCAACCCTTCTATTGAGTCTCTGACATTTAAACACGTTGCAGCCCCGCTAGCTCCTCTGTAAATGACTGATGGCCTAATTCTGACACCTTTCAGTGTGCTGAGCAGTTATTTGCAAATTATCCCATTGAATTGATGGGAGAGCAGAAGAATTGGGTTTGTAGTTAGTAGTTATTGCACACAAATCAGAATTATTTACTGATAAGATACATAAGAAGACTTCTCCATTGGAGTACTGCTTGTTCAAGAGGCTTTGGCTGATAATTGCGTGTATGTTTTGGTAGGAAAACTGTGAATTGTAAATCTGGGAAGAGATGTCCAAGACTTTGTGTGCAAGCCTCTGTTACCCTGAAATTTATAAAACAGGCATTAACTTGCCTGAAACTTGATTGTTTTCTACTGAGCTTTTCTGAGTGGGGTGGTTTTAATTTTAAAAAGTTCTAGCCAAAAGCTGAGCAGGGGAAAGCTGCAGGTATGCAGAGACAAACTTGAAGGTAAGGAGTGGTAGACTAGTGCCAGAAAAGCTGGTGGAAATGGAGGGAAATACTGCTGTGTGGCCAGAGGACCTGCTTGTGTCCTTCGTTACAGAAGACATCTGCCAAACCTTACCTCCTAGTTGTTGTCTTCCACGCTTGGCTGATCTATAGGAAGATATAGTGGCAGTGATTGTTGTCACCACAGCTTGTATATACTGACCCAACTTACCTATAACCCACGCAACTCAGATGCAGGTAGAAGCTGAGCTGCAAAGCACCAGATTTGCCCATCCACTGACAGATGTGTTAAGTACTTGGTTAGCACCTGCTGATCTGCAGCTACAGCTCTTGATAGCGGAGCATGCTAGTCTGAAGTTAGGTTTGTCTTTTTGAATTGCAAACATAAAGAATTCAGAAAAAAAAATGAGCCTGCAATGTTGCACCTACATGCAGGATGCAGGGCGCTGTCGGGTTTTGACTGATCCTCGAGGACCCAGTTTTATGTCATTCCCCAAGCTATCTGTCCGTAAGGAGCCGTGATGGGAAAGGAATGGTCAAAATTAAACGTTTGAAGAATGCCTCCAAAAGTCACAGTGAACCATCCTGTTGGAAACACCACAGGCCTAGCTGCATACATCTGGTTCAGATTTTCCATGTCTTTAATGTGTTACATTGCAGAATTGAAACCTCCGTTTTTTTAAGACGTTATTCTCTAGGCGGAAAAGGGAAAGAGTCTAGCTGTTCTTAAGAGACTCGATTATTTTGCTTTGTGTGTTTTTTGTTTGTTTGTTTGTTTTTACAGTTTAAGTTTATAGTTTAGTTTATTTGCAGTAAGTGTAGCGGATACCATTAGCTGTTGAGCTGTTCAGAGGAATGTGTCCTGTCTGCATGGGAGCTAACCTCATGGGCGGTGAGTTCGGGGCAACCTGGCCCGCAGAGGACTGTGCCACGGGCGCGTTGCCGTGTCCGTACCTCTTGGTGTGAAGTCTCACGGTGAAAATATCCAGGTCACTCTTGCGTTAAATGTTTCCCTGGTGTGCGAAGCATGGAAGGGAAGAGCTCAGAGAGCAAAACAGCCAGGAAAAGTTTGATGCTTCTCAGCTGGTGGTTTGAATGGGTTGAACATTGCTTGGGGAGAACATTCGTGTTTTGCTCAGTGCTTGAAAGCGAACCGGGAGCTTCAGGTCTGCCCAGTTGCGAAACCAGCCCTTCTGGCCTGGGCGAGGGGGACCGCCGCCGCCCTCGTTGTCGGGGGGGATCAAGGCTCCACCGTGAGCGGCGGCACGTTGGAAGGCCAGTTTGCGAGGTGTGAGCCAACGGGGCGGCCGTGCGGGAGGAGCCGCTCGCGCCACCGAGCCTACGGGAGCTCCCTATCTGCGACCTCTGCTCTGCTGCCTGCTCGGCTGGGAATCAGCGGGCTTCAAAAGTTGTTCGGAGGGGGACGGACAGGCAGACGCACGTGGACGGGGTGAGCTTCTGTCGCCCATGTCCTTTGAAAATTAGGCTTAAAAAAAAAAAGGAAATGGGAATTGCTTTGGTCTTAAAAGCTCCCCTTTTTCTACATTAATCCTAGGACAGGCAGTGGGGAGGGAGGGAGAGCAGAAAGCAGGAAAACCTGGTGATTACCGTAATTATAATTTCATGCTAAAATATTCTCCCTTGCCTGAAGTGCTGACAAGTGTGTTGGTAGCTGCAAAGATTCTAAAGGACTTGAGCAAATAAACAAAAACCCTGAGTCCTGGAACCACGTTTGGAAGTGATTTAGCTTCTAGCAGTGTCCAAAGCTGGAGAAACCTTCGTGCTGCCCATTGCTGAGCTGGTGCAGCCAGAGCCAGCTGCCCGGGGGCCACCTAATCCCTCTCTGGCTACCTCCGGAGACTTGTTTGAAGCCAGGACTGGAAGTAGGTTGGTGTTCTCGGATGGAAGGGAACTGCTGGAATGGGGAGTAGAGTAGATAATATCTCTTAGCACTTGAGGGAGTTCGGGAAACCTTTTACTGTCTTAACCCCCGAGCAGAACGGGGCCGTTCACCCAAAGCTTGGGAACCCTACACGCTCTATTAAGGCAGTTCAGATTTAAAAGAGAGTTCCTCAATGCTTGGAGACTGTACAGAAGTGTCCTTTCATCCATTAAGTATTACGTATCCTCAGGCATCTGCACACTTAACAGCGCTGGCCCTGATGGAAAGCCTCTTGGGGTGTTGTTGGCAGCCCTGGAGAACACGGATCATTTAAACTTTAGCAGCTTTGGTTATTAATTATTGTGGAAAATGTGGGGGTGGGGCACGTCGAAGTGGAAATGTCCCATGGCGTGTTTTTCCCCTGCTGCATTATTGACCCCGTTTCTGCCCTACTTGAGCGAAGCGCTTGGATAGCAGAGTGATGGGAAGCAGCGGCTGTTTCGCCTGCTGCTTGGCTTACAGGTCTTCTCGTGACAATGATGATGGGGTCTGTTTTCTGTGGGGTATTCAGACAGGTGAGTATGACTTCAGGCAATATAGAGGGAGCTGTGTTTTCAGCCGGCAGAGAAGTGTCTCCTAAGAATAGTGTTGTGAACCCACCACGCAAGAGGGTGGTCTGGGAACTATGCTTCTGGCTGACATCAGCCTTCTCTCAGAGGGCTTTTTGGCTCCCACAACTTTGCAACTGTGTCCCATCGTTTCACCTCCTTTGCTGCCTGTGAATTGGGTTTAATAATACTGATGTAATATTCGAGCATGGTACCTTCTAAAGCTGAGGTGTCTGAGCAATTAGATGCCTGCTGTGGTCAGAGAGGGCTTTTTTGGCTCAGATATGCAGAAGAATTTGGAGTGTTGTACCTTCTCCTAAATGCTAGGATGGTTTAGCCACAAGTATTCCAGGATCAGGCATGGGGTAACAAGCATTTTGGAAAAAAAATCTAACTTTCATGAAAGCGCTAGCAGGGGGGGGCAGTTGCACTCCCTGGAAAACCTGGCCTTGGTCTTAGGTGCAGGGACCTTGCGAAGGTATACGCAAGCCTTCAGATCCCTTACACGGTCAACCAGAGTTGTATCTGAGCAGCTTTGATTTTTGAATTTGGCCTTCGGAAGATTGTGCTTGGGGAGCAGGTCTGGGCTGTGTAGTAGCCATGTCCCGTGTGACTCACCCACTCAGTAGTACGCAAGCTCTGCCTCTTACTGAGATTGCATCCAACTAACACAGCTGTAATTACTGAATTGTGTTTCCTGGACACTTGGAACTAATTAACTCGATATAAAACTAATGCATCTTGCCAAATTTAGGCTTAAAATTGTTTCTATGGTTGGGTGCGGTAATCTTGCATTAAATTCGAAAGTTGTTCTTTTTTTTTCTTTTTTCTCCCCCTAAGTGTTTCACCGATGTCTGGCTTTATTAACTCATAATTTTCTAAGGATTATTTGTCAAGGGGGTATAGAGATATTAAACAAATTTGGAATTAAATATGTTCTGGCTAAATTCCCGCTTTACTCAAGCCCTAGTGATCCCAAGGATGCGTAGCCTGGGCGCGCAGTGTTGTTACTGGGTTATTGAAGCTGAGCAGCGGTTTAAGCTATGAGAATATGAGAGACTGGTATATTTTTTAGTTTTATTTTTGGTACTTTTTCAACTTTATGCAAGCAGTATACTTAAAGACCTACTTTCCACCCAGCACTCAAGTGATCAATTGATTTCTTATTATTAATGACAGTACTCAACTCACAAGCTAATATTTGCAACTAGTTGCGCTTGACACATGGGCTCGGGGACTTGCTCATGTTATAAATTCCATATATTTAGGAAAACGACCTTTACAAGTAGCTTATACCTGGACCATGGATATTGTGGGCTGGTTTGAGAGCTCTGCAACCCCAGTTTGCATGGCTCCTTTCTGGTTCGTGAATCATAATTAATAATAATGAGCCCTGATGCCAAAAGCGAAGGAGTGCGTGCACAGGGGAGGCTGCGCCGCCAGCCCGTGCTTGCAGCTGGGCGGCAGGACTGGAGGGAGTGGAGGGGTGACACCGCTGCGATGTTCTGCAGGACAAGTCAGGCCCTAACAGCGAGTTAATGTCAGCGTTGCTGTCAGCACCAGGATTAGATGCGGTATCACTAGACTTGTGTATGAAGAATTTCAAGGGGAGGCAGATAGGGTTTTTTTATTATTTTTTTTCAGAAGAGCTCTATATCCTGTATTGGTGACCTATGAATACTCTTGTTTCTCTCTATGGTGGAGGGTTTCCAAGGGTGCTGCTCTGTTTTAGGTATTGCAAGAAGACTGATTTATGTGCTGTAATGTCAGATTTTGCATGATGGATGTCTTTTATAGTTTCTGGTATATTTTTTGATCAAATGTCTGTAGAAAGCAACATATATCTCTTAAACACAGTTACATAATGGGGTCACGGACCCCTTTCTGTGGCTATGATTACTGGATCAAGCTTTCTGCATAACTGTATTGTCAGTATTGGAAATTGCCAGTGGAGAGATTAGCGATGTTCCAAATCAGCACTCTGTTCTCCACAGCTGAAAAATCGTGTTAATAATTGACCTATACAATTTTTCCCATGACAAAAATGGACACCGCTCTTTACAAAAGTGTATATATGTATGTGTACATACATACACCTGCAAATGTACACATTTGAAAGCATTCCTCATATTTGTGTGTGTATGCACAAGTACGTACGCATATAAACCACATACGTGTCCGCATGTAGGGTTACTGGGCGCTGTTGTTGTTTTTCTTTCTTTTATACAAGAAAAGATAAAGATGTGCATTGCACTAATATATCTGTTGAGGGGTATGAAAAATATAATGGTGATGCTTTCCCTGGAACCGAAATTCTGCTGTAAATACCTGAACCCCGAATTGCCCTGTTTGGAAGGGAACTGTTCCTCAGTTGGACCCCACCTGATCTGGATTCATATAGATCATCCAACATCCATCACAGCTGTTGAATTGTCGCAGCATCTCCCAAACAGCAGTCTGCCCAGTGTTCCTGTCACCATCCAGAATGGGACCTGAATTATTCAGATAATCTGAGTTTATTGGTACCTTATTTATTGATTTGCACTGAACTTTTTTTGTTTCGGATGCACTGCAAACTAAGGCTCTCCTCTGACCTTGCAGGGCTTTGGAGAGAAATGAAAGCACATGCTCTTTGAGCCAGCTGGGGATTTATGGTGTTCAAAGAGACTCTGGCTCCAGTGTGGGTAGTTGGCAGCAGTACTGATAATCAGAATGTGATAGCAACTGTGCTGTTATTATTTAAGATGCATTTAAATCTTATTTTCTTGTGCCGTAAGGTTATGTCTTTACAAGCTAGCAGAGTTCAAAAGGGAGAGAGGAAAAGCATCCCAACCCAGAAGCCTTTGTTTCTAAAGGCTGCAAGCGTAAATACTTCTTTTCTTTTTGTTCTTGATCACTTGATTTTTTTTTCTGATACCTTAAGAAAAACCGGTGAGTTGTTTATAGAGAGTACCAGTTGCGTTTCATTCATGTGAAGCAGAGCACTGTTACCTTGCAATCTGCTTGGGCAACACCTTGCTTAATTCCCTGCATTAACAGAGCTCTCGCGTATGCTTGAGGCCTGTGAGTTAGCAAATCTGGGGAACAAATGTTTCAGAAAGGCCAGGAAAATGCACCACAAGCTGCATTTCATCTCTTCAATATCCTTCTTCTTTGCTGATGGTTATATTCTGTAGAAGGTAGTGGTGGATCTCTTGCACATGCACTGGGAGCGTGGTAGTACATGTCCTAAAGCATTTGTTTCTAAACTGCAGCAGAGAGTTAGCAATGATAGCAAAATGTACTGCTGATTTACTGTTGATCAAAAAATGTGTAGTAATGGCATCCCTTAATATAGCTGCATCAAATTTTTCCTCGGTTACTGAATGTGCAGCCATCCGTTCTCGGTCAGCATCTCTCCAAGGCCTTGTAGCCGAACGCAGCGGGTACGCGAGGTCGGACGCGGAGGGGCCCCGCGCCGAAATGCTGAAGTCTGCGAGGGCACCTCCACGCGCAGGACACGGGGGTTAATTGTCTGATTTAAGTAGCGTTTATCTATGCAGAATCCCGTAATTTCCAACTGTGTGTAGATGTTTATGCTATGCAATCTGTTGTAATTTATTTCCCTGACTGTCTGAGACTAACCATTTCTGATGCTAGCACACTTGCAGGGCATCAGTGTAGCCCCATGGCCAAGTTTCAGTGATTTTTTTTTAACTATGTTATTTTTAAACCACTTGAATCCATTTAAAACCTGTGCCACAAACAGTCCCTAGTATTTGTGGGAGCAGAGGAGTGTACGGAGAAAAGACATACTGGGTAAGGGGAAGGATTAGGTTACATGAGATTTTTTAAAGAAAATATAGAATTGATGCATTTCTTGTACATGTATTTTAGGAAGAGTTTGTAGATGCATGCTATGTATACAAAATGTATGTAGCAGAATTTGGTTAATAGATCTCTGACATAAAATATCCAGATCTGTTTTGTTCTGTTTTGAGGGGGATTGAGGGAGAAGCTGGAGGAGATCTTCCCTCCTCTTTGGCTCGGGGAGTAGATGGATTTCACTTTGGTGGTCTGTATTTTGGCGTACATGAAATACGTGTCTGCATTTAAACTCGAGGGATCAGTGCAGGCTCTGGCCGTGGCCCTTGTGGCTTTCCTAAATTATAACCGACTTTTACAGCTCACAGAAATATGGATCAATAAGCAAAGACAAAAGACTCGGTGTCAGAAAATACTGTATTTCATTGTCTTGCCGTAAAGAAAGAAACTGGCTGGAATCATGTACTAATCATAGAATCATATATAACTATATGCTTTTTCATCGCATGGACAGTATAATTACACTTTTATAGCATGTATCTATTTATATCTTTATGTGTGTGTATATATATAGAAACATATAGATGAATTGCAGGAAAAAGTCCATGTATAGAGCTTAATTTTAAATTCTGTGTAAATTATATTAGCATAATTTTTTTTTATATCAGACCCCGTAAAATTTTCATGTGGGTTTTAGCTTCAGCCCGGTGGCACAGGGGTATTCCCCCTGCTCTCCCAACCTCCCAAATAAAAACGTGTCTGCCAGCTGCTTCACTTAAGCGAGCAGGACGTCTGCGGTACCTTAACCAAAAAAAAAAAAAAAGCCCAGGCTCTCGGGCTTTGGGTCCGTGCTCCGAGCTGCCTCGGGCCACGGCCGCCTCGGCACTGGCGGGCCCGCTCCTTTGGGAAAATCCCGTTTTTGTGCCTGTCGGTGTCTTTTGGTGCCCTGCTCGTTTTTCAGACGTGCGGGAGCCGCAGCGATAATGATAGGATGTCAAAACGAAGCGAAACAAGGGCAGGGCAATTTTATGGAGATGACATGATGGGAGAAAAGGTTTTTTTTCTTTCTTCCTCTCTCTTTTCTTGCTTTTTCTAAAGAGAATTTAAACTGTCAGTACAGATTTAGTGAAGACTTTCCAATGTCAGCTAGAAGAAACGTCAGCGCGACTGAGTCGGTGCTGTCGGGGCGATGGCAGGATGAAGGCCGATCCGCGCGGGGAGGGTCTCGTTCTTTAGCTGCTGAGGAGAAGCGCTGTCGGCAGAGATGACGTCGGGGCGATAGTTACTTTGCCTGTTATAGCTTAAGTAGGGCATTGCAGTAGGTAATTTGAATTTCGCGCAAGGAAGTGGAAAGCCACCTCCGAGGTGCTCTTGGAGTTGTGTGGAGAACGGCACCTCTGCCCAGAGCCCCAGGGGATGATGAGCAGAAAGTACAGTGCTCTGCTGAGATGCAGATGTGGGCTCCTAGCCCTTCCGTAGCTACAGGTAGTATGGCTTTGGTGCTGCTCTGCCAGAAGATGGCCAAACAGAGTCACGGAACGGTTGAGGTTGGAAGGAACCTCTGGAGATCATCTAGTCCAACTCCCCTGGCTCAAGCGGGGTCACCTAGAGCACGCTGCCCAGAACCCTGCCCAGATGGCTTTTGACTGTCTCCAAGGAAGGAGACGAATAGTAAATGGCACGCCGTGGGCAGGCCTGGTCTGCCCAGCCCTCGGCTGGCTGCTGCTGCTGCCTGCCCGGCCCCCGCGATGCCGTCATCCGAGCGCTGCTGCGTCTGGCTCTGTTTCCAAGGAAAGATTTCCCCGTTAGTTAAACAATTGCACTTGCTCTCTGTGTGTCCTTTATCACAAAACAAACAAACAGGAGAAAATGCTCGGGAAGAGACAATCTAAGGACTTGCAATCTGATAATAAATCCCCTGTCTTTCCACACACACACTCGGTGCCAGCTGTAGACTAATTAAACTCAATAGTTCACAGGTGTTCCTGGGAATGACTAACGCAAGAGCACTCTTCTCTTTAGGGCTCGTTAACATCTTTTTCAGAGCTCTTTAAATTTCATACACCAGCAACACTGAGCTAAACCAGATGATAGCGAGTAGGAAGGGACTCGAGCTGTTAGGAGAGCGCTCTGAGTGTTGGCACAGTCCCTGCTCCATTCAACAGCTTATGCGGTTGGATGGGTGAATCTCTTAGAGACCAACGCAAGAAAGAAATCTGCCTTCTTAGAAGGGCTGAAGATTCCTGTAACTAAATGAAATTTTTGTCTTTAGAGCTCATTTAGAGTCAGTTTATATGCTGTTGGCATGCCCATGCTCCGTGCAAACACACACAAGCACGTGCCCACACACGTGCACACAGAGGCAACAGAAGCAGCAAGTCTGTGGCTGAAGGAGCAGATGTAGCTGTCTCCGGTAAGGCTCGTGACTTCTTCCCAGGGAGAGGAAGACTGCTGTCAAGTCTTGGCTGCATTGAAGGGTGTTGGTTGTACCTGCTCCCGTAGACTTGCGTAGGTATTTGGCTAGAGCAGTGGCTAGAGCTCAAGAGACCTCCGTTGCAGTTCTAGCTTGTCTGTGCAGTTGTCTCCGTGCTCCTTTTACCGCTTTTTGTCTGCCTTGCTGAATTAAATTTGAGCTTTTTGGAGAGTGCTTATCGCGGTCACGCAGAATGGCAATGCTGGCATCAGTTCTATCGCTGGCCTGGGGCAACCACGCCAAACCCACCTCTCCTGTGGGGTCGGTCCTGAGGCCGCGTGCTTCTCGCGTGCAGCTTTCCTTTGGGGGAAAATTTGCTTTCCTGGAAGTGCGGCAGAAAGTTATTGCACGCAGACTGTGCAGCAGCCCGGACAGAGGGACTGCTTTGTCCCATCAACGCTAGCTTGGGTTTCTTCATTTCTTGTATACTTTTCTATCTTGCTTCAGTCATCATGCATACACTGGGCAAAAAGTTAGCTAGTTTAGCAGAGTTTTTAATTGAAAATGAGCCATGGATAGCTCTGAGATTGTATTGTTTCTTCCTAATGACATTTTCAGTTGTCCTCTGATATGCTCTTTTCTTGCTGAGAAAACCATAGTGATTTACCTAAATCTTTAACTGTTTTATTGCTGACTTAATCTAAATAGATGCAAGATATCCTCAAATCAAACTAATATTTTCTACATGAGAGAATTGTGCCAATTTAATGAAACCATTTTCTAAATCAATTCTATCACATCAGTACAGTTTTACTCTATGCATAAAATCTTATTTAAACCGTTACAGCTTCTGATGTGGCTGTGAAGGAGAAAGAGCTTTCATTCTCTCTCTTAAAAAAAAAAATCAGAACTGTGATTGTTTTTAAACAAAAAATTACATTCAGGGATAGTTCAGTCTTAACAGGGTATCTTTTTAGTAATTCCTCTCCTTTAGCACTTTGACTGATGGAAGTCACTGCTTCAGCGAAGGATAAGATTATTGGCTAATATACATATACATTGGCTAATATTGGGGAAATTGAGGTGTGGACAAGAATGAGATTTCAAAGCTGCCTGGCCTTTGAGTGGAAAGCTGAGAGTGGAAGCTGGTTCTCCCAATCCAGTGCTCTGTCCACCAAAGTGATACAGGTGCCCCTAAACACTGTTTCGTTTCCAAAAGTTTAGAATATGTGGATGAAATGAATCTGAATGAACTTGCAGAATTAGCACTGGCTCATTGGTTTGGATTTGATTTGTATAAATCAGACCGACCTAGCAAAACCCTAAAGCATTTTCAGTGTGTTGGCACTAAGGTGATTTTATCTACAAAGCCACTTTTTGAGAGATCAAGTCAAAAGTGGCGGAACTGGATTTTTTCATAAAGTCCTGGGATTGATTTGTTACCAGTTAATGAGTATGCGAGTAATAAATTGCAACCCTCCAAAGACGCAATGTGCAAAGGTAAAAATGTAAAGCAAAAAATGGGTGGAGGGTAAGAAATCCTTCGCTGACCCCAATCCCACACCTCGCTGTATCATTACTTGTGACATTGATTTGAGGGTATTTAATAAAGACTTCATAGTTCCTGTGTTAGAGACTTCTCTGTGGCTGACATCCAAAAACTCATTTGCACACTGGTTCCAAAGTTAAGTAAATTATTTGACAATCAGTGTAAAACTCAGCGGAGGCACTAATACGACGAAGTGCTTTACGGAACGCGTTCTCAGGTTGGTTCTCTCTTTTCAAAGTGGGGGTACAGCTAAAGAAATGTGATGAAGTTGAGTGGCATCTAGCTAAAGAGGTTGGAAAACCTGGAATTTCATTGTGTGGGGGTTAGATTTCAGTGGCTATTGGTAGAGTTTCTCGAATTACTTTTGCCTAATGCCTAAATGCACAGGAACTCCTTTGGATACTTGTCTACTTGATAAGTGAGCGATCTGTGTGTATTTATACGATCAAAATAATTACAGCATAAGATGAGAGTAAAATCCAAATATCTGAAAGTTTGGTCTCTTGATTTCCCTCCTTCCCCCCACGAAAAAAAAAAAAATCTCCTCTATTTTGGATTCAAGGAAATAATACAATACTGAGATAAAACTTCAATAATTTTCTCAAAGAAAAAAGTTGGGCATGTCTTTGAAGACCAAATTATTTCTATCATTAACTAAATCCTAAAGCAAATATGGGCAATGCTGTACCACGTGCACTGCCTCCAAAGCAATGCCCCAGTCTGGACAGGTAAAATGTTAAGTGCAAGTATAAACCTATATACAAATTATCTAGAAAATCGTGTGTTGACTGTCCAAACCCCACATTTTGAAAGTGCCTGATAACTTCTTGGACCTTGCAGATGTGGCTGTCGGGTGTAAAGCAGACAGGCTGGGGTGCAGCCTCGCTGGGAGATGCAGTGGTAGCCTTCGAGCCCCGTTTGCTCCTTGTGTTCGGATACGATCCGTGTCCCGGGAGTCCCGCGGCTGGCGCGGGCCAGCGCGGGAGACCCGGGGCGCTGCCGGCAGGGCTGAGGCTCGCGTCTCCGGGATCGCTGCTGCGCGCCTTCGGAAGTGCTGGCGCGTTCGGGGGCCTCGTCAGCCTGGCGGTTTGATTTGTGTTGTGACTGACGGGAAAATAAGCCAAACCAGAAAAGCAGGGAGAAGCCTTTCCCTTTCCTGACTACGCATGGGTGTTTCTATATGTGCAAATTAAGTGCTATTTCCTGACTTTTTTTTTTTTTTTTTTTTGTTCCCTCATCAAAAAGGGGGCAATACACCTTCTTTGATTGCTCTTAAAAGTGATTTTTTCCTGCAGTCGGGAGCTCACGTCCCTTGCCCACCCTCTCCGCGGCTCTGCACGCTGCTGCGGGGCTTGTGTCCCTTCGGGGAGGTATGTAGTGGCTCTGTTTAAGCAGAAATATCTATTGCTTTTCCTACTTTTCCCCAAGACAAGAAAGAATAATCTGGTGGCTTCAGCATCAAGAAACCAGTCCTTCACAGATTTCCTACATGGCTTTGACTTTGAAAACTTTGCTTTTTGTTGTTGTTGCTGCTGTTTGTTTTAATCCGTAATGCACTGATCCAGATTCTCCGCTTGTTTGCATTATTATTTTACGTCAGTCTGTGGATCCGCAGCAAAACTGGGATAAACAGGAATCTCAGACGCTTTCGCCAAAGGTGAATTCCTCATTTGTTCCACTTGCAGAGCTTCCAGTCGTATCTTCTGCGAACACGAGACTCGTCTTTTACTCCTCCGCTCTCATGAGTCACTGCAGGTGTTTGCTTCCTCCTGTCTCAGAGGCAGCTGAACTTCTGTTGTGGGGAAATGTTATTTTTGAAGATCCGTCTGGATGAAAGACAGGGCAAATCACTATTGCTAAATAACACTCTGCTGGAGCCCCCAAACGTTATGTATTTTAGTACTTTTATATACGGATTTTAAATGCTTTATGCCCTTCTGTAATAGCCTCAAATACAGGAGACCATTGTGAAGCAGGAAGAAGACGACCTAGCAATATTTTAAAGCTAAAATTATGCTATGTTACGTGTCTAAAGTCAAGTGCTGGTGGGGGAAAGCGTTCTGTTGTCACCCAGGCTGTCGGTGAGCGCTGCAGCGAGCGCGGTCGCCGTGCGGGCCCGGCAAGAGGAGCGCCTTTGCTTCCGCTGCAGTTCCGCGTTTCCAAAGGAGGTTGCAAGGTGGAAGTTGGAAGCTGTCAGGTCAAACTACATTTCCGTAGTGCCCTGCGTGCCAAGCCTCTCGAGGCACTTAAAATACTGGAAGCAGTGCAGCGCGTAATAGCACTGGCTTATTGCTCGAGAAAAACAAACCTCCTGCCTACATTGGAAAGCTGAAAATTCAGAAGACTGGTTACTGAGCCTCAGACCTCAGAAAAGGAGTTAAAAAGGGGCTAAGTTAGGTGAGGGCAATTTGGAGTGTTGTCCTTCAGTGGTGGAGGGGCGTGAGACTTCTTGTGGCCCAGGTAGGTGAGATGATCTTTTGATCTCTTAATGAGAAATTGTTTCAGCCTGAGTGGACATCACTGAAGACAGTATGGTTTTCTGATGAGATGTGAATACCATGAGGAAAATAACCACTTCTAGGAGCTGCTCACAACATTGCTAGTACAGAAATTAAATCAAAGTACGGGAAGGGAGAGTTTAACTAATGAAGGTTTCCTGATGTTACTGCTAAAATTGATTGCAGCCACATCTAACATGCTTTTAGCCCATTTTATTTTCTGAAGAGAATGGGGAGAGCAGTAGGGTTTTACGATATCATCTTTCAGATCATCAGCGGGGTTCTTGAAGCAACAAGCTTACGCAGGAGACGGTCGCTTCTCTTAGCAAAGGGCTGAAACGCATGATCTTGTCTCAGAGAACCAATTTCTGTTTGCAAACACCTATGTTTTTGCACAGTTGCTTTTGTTGTCTTTTAATTTGAGAGTAATAGTCTGAGCATCTGCTGTGACATTGTATCATGGACTGTTACTGAGGAAATTTGGGGAGCAGAGGAGTTCTTGTTTGAGGTTTTAGGCATATATTTTCATTACTGTTGGAGAGCAAGAGGAAAAATTGCTAGTTTGGTCTATATGGACAAAAGAGAGTCAACCCTGGAAGAGGAAACAGGAGAGACTGAAGGAAGAACAGAGCTAGATACCAGTTGCTGCTAAATATGAATGTACAAGAGAGCAGATACACATTTGGACGTGGTAGAGGATGATCAGGCCTGGTTACCTACCCCCAAACCCGAGCGATTCTGGCATGAAGAAAGTGAAGTTGCCCTTTCACTGGAAGTGAAGCACGCTTTGCCCTGCTGCAAGGGCGCATCTGCAGTTGCCCTGCACGGCAGGACAGCCGCCCCTAGGCAAAAGCCAGAGCTGCATCGCAAGCGGTGCCCTCTGCCTCTGGACAGGCTAATGACTTTTGTCCCTCCAAAAATAGCCATTTGACCTTCCTCTTAAAACGCTGCCCAGAACCTCTCTGCTGGCTGCGGAACCATTTTTCATATGATGAAAGACTGAATAAAGCGATTGCCTTGAGTTGGAAAAGTCCGATGGGGACTGATAAGCCTCTCTCCTCTTTTTTCTCTTTTTTTCTTGGTTCTTTTAGTAGGGCAAAATGAAATTACAAAACTCACGTAAAAAGATTTTGTGGAAGTCAAAAGTGTGAGTCTAAAGAAGCACTACAGAAGGGTTAGACCTTTAGGAAGATTGATGTCTGTTAATCACGATGATCTGGATACAGCTTCCTGCTCCTCTGGGGGTCCAGAAATTGCTGATCTTGGGAACCTGAGAGGAAAGACCAGGGAAAGAGTCGCTTTTTACCTCCTGCCAGTTATTCACCTCGGTGTCTACTAGGTGTTGGGGAACAGAGTATGGGAAAAGCTGGACCTTTGGCTGAGTGAGTGCCCCCAATTCTCGTGTTCCAACAATCTTCATCTTGCCCAGTGGGTATCTCCTCCCATCTCCCTCATGATGAGCACCCAGAAGGCATGTGTGGGCTTCCCACAAACCCCAAATGTTGGCCACGAACAGCAGGCTTTGCTGTGGAGAGGGAGCTGCTGTTCTGTGGGAGAGGTTGGGCTGGATGGTGATGGGACGGGCACCTTTCTTAGATGCTGGATAATATCACACAACAGGAGGTCCGACTGGTCGAGGAAGAAACATCTTGTGAGTCCTTCTGTCCCTCCAAAAGTTGAGTTGCAGTCCTGGGCCACTGCAAGGGCTGCGGTATGCCAGGAAAGTGTCAGCAAGCCTCGTTTTGGCATTTATGTATGAGGAGTAAGCACAATCCTGCTACTGTTCCAATGAGCTGCTTTTGCCAAGAAAAATCATTTGCAACTCTTTTCTTCCTGCTGTAGTGCTTCTTCGGCAGGCTCGGCTTGCCTTGCCTTAACCCCGTGAGCACCAGCACGTGCTGCAAGGCAGAGCGCGGCCTCGTGCAAGACTTGGCGAGTCCTCCCACGCGCAAGCCAGCGCTGAAGCAGACTGGAACGTTGTCTGGCAGTTGGCTTTTCTTTTTCTTCAAGTCTGTTCCTTAGGAGAGTGGCAGCTGCTGCTTTTTTATGTTTTTCTTCCATGCCGTAACCGAGGAGGAGGTGGAGGCTGAGGAGGAAGCGTGTTTTTGAGAGCCACTTAGCTTAGCAAGTGGAAGGAGAGGGACAGCGGAGCAGGGTGGTTTGAACCTTGCTCTGTCCCGTTGTCCATCTCGATGCAGAATCAAGGCCGCCGGCGCGATGCGCTTTTTACAGAGTTGCTCACCTGCAAGTTCAAAAGCAGTTCCTGCTCCGTTTTTGTAATAAAGCCCCAAAGAACAGGAGACGCCTGTGCTTTTTGCTATGTACGCTTTGGTGCGCGGTGTTGCATATGTGCGATCTCACCTTTGATCATCCTCTGGAGAAGTTTGCAAGGCGGGTTTAGTTGGGTGAGATCTGTGTACGCTGTTTGGAATGAACGATTTCTTTCCTTCCTCTGGTTGCTGGCTGAATTTTAAGTTTATTACCGTTCTCTGTGCTCCGAGCCGAAAGGCTGTTTGCTTTGTCTATATGTTAGCTTTACAAGAGTGCAAATGCCTTTGCCCTTTGGTACAAACTGGGTAGCTGCTTTGCTATGTCCTTGCTGAGAGATGTAGCAATTCATGTTTCTCTTAGATATGAACTTGAAAGGGACAATAACCCTTTTGTCTGTCCAGTGTTTTTTCCTTTTCTCTTTTTTTTTCCTTCCAACGGGAGAGGAAAAGAGAGAAACTCTTTGTTTGAAAAAAAAAAAACATTTTAATAATGTAGTAGTCTAACCTTTATGCTAATTGCCCCAGGCTTTTAATGAAGCAATGTAAAATTAGTCCTGTGAGTCTTCATTAATCAAATATAGGAGCTGATGGTATAGTATTAAGGCACTGTGCTACCTCTACTCCCCAAGCAATGTTGACATTTGGTTATATTCAGAATGGAAAGCAACTATATTTTTATGGTAGCTCATTAAAATAATTAGCTATATGTGACTTTTAAAAAAAAATCTTTTTTTTTTTTTTTTTAATCCTTTTAATGAGGAAAGATGAAAACAGGATGGATGAAGTCAAAAGAATCAAATTAAGACAGAAAAAATGACTGCTGGAGGCTTCCTTTGAACATAAGCTTTATGTGTGTTAATGGCAGCTGTTGGCAGAAACCTCTGCTCAAGACACCTTTTTGTTACTTGCACAACTAACAAGGGATGCAAATAATTTCAAGGATCTTTTGTTTTGTTTTGTGTCATATTTTCCAAAGGTGCTGCAAGACTTATTATGCTTTTTCTCTCCTTATTTATTTTTTAGCTCGGTGCTTGCATCGGTAACATGCTCGTGCAAATAGGCGTTGTTATATTGCCTGTGCTTGTAGGTAAATCAGTCCTGGTGTTGTGTTTGGGCTGTAAGGCAGATATCCCCTCGGGCCAGCAGCCCGCGCTGGCTGTGCCCCGCTGAGGTTTTGCTTGAGCGCCCGGAGCTGGGTTTAGGAGGCTGCTCCGGATGGCACGTCGGTCTTCTCGCAACTCCTCGTTTCAGGCCAAAGACGTGCTCAGAGCCCGCATCTCCCACCGGGAACCGGAGCAACCGGAATTGCTCGGCCCTTGCCGGAGGTCCTTGGGGTGCACGGGTGGGACGGAGCCGCGGCGCTGCAGACCCGGGGCCGCGTCCGCGCCCAGCCGAGAGGCGGGAATCCGGTGGCACGGGCCCATCTCCGCTTCAAAAGCGTTTCTGTCGAGCAGCATTTTCTGGCCCGTCTGCTGCCTAAACAGAAACTGCTGTCTGCTATAAAAACGTTTCTGGGAAAGATGGCAACAGAATATGATTTTGTGTTTTAAGATGCTGGTGTAGCAGCTTTGAGTTTCTGTAGGGTAATTACCGAAGCCACAGTTGGCAGAGCACGACCGAGGAGAGCCGGAATAACGATCCCTTCTGCGGAGCCGAGGGCAGCCGCGGGCCCCGTTGCGCCTGGCCCTGTATAAACGCGCACGAGGCGGTTGCTCTCTGGAGGGTTTCGCTGGCAGCGCTGTTGATGCGCCCGTTCAGGAGGCGAGGTGACGGCTCCCGTCTCGAGCCGCGGGCGCGCGGCGGAGCGGAGCAGAGCGTGCGCCTGGCCGCAGGCGAGGGGCGACGGCGGGCCGGCGGCGCTGCGGCCCTCGCCGGGGCGTCGGGGAGGGGCGGCTGCGTTCGGCTCCCGCGTTCGCCGTGCGGTAGCAGCAAGCCGGGTCTCCTTTTCCTTCCCTCTTCCCCTCCCTCTGCCCCGTTTGCGCGGGTGCAGAACGGGGCTGGGGATAACCTGCTCCAGAGGAAGGGTTTCGCTGTCAATTGATCCAGGATATTTAAAGTGAGCCCTGTGATTTCCACTGCTTAGAAATTAAGGCGAGCCTAGCTGCTGCTCGGAGAGGAAGTTTGGTTGCACCGCCCGGTCCCTTCCAGACTTGCCTCTCTCCCCCTTTTCCGTCTCCCCACTGCTGTCAACGTGCCTATTTTTAGATAAATGATATTTTGTTCCTGACCTGTTTTCTGGTGCATTCCTGCGCTTTCGCCGGGTTAACAGCTTTTCTCTCCCGGTGAACTCTTTGCATTCCACCTCTTCAGAAAAGCTCTGTAAAATATGTTTCCCCTTATGAAAGCGTTCGGGGGGATCAGGCAGCCCTCTGGCAGCCTGCGGAGCGGTGAGCGGGGGGTGAGGGCATGAGTCTGAGCAGCAAAAACGCCCGCAGAGCGCTGCCGCGGGAGTCCTGTGTCGCTCTCCCATGCGCTCCGGAGGCCTTTTAAAAGAAAACAAAGCAAAACGCGGTTTAGTCCCTTTGGCCTGAGCTTGATGGCAAGGAGAAGAGGTTTCCAGGGCTGTCCCAACTGCCCTGGTTTCAAAGGAGTCCTTTTTGTGCCAAAGCATGTTGCTGCATGCGCCTGCCCTGCTGTGTCCCCAAGAGCTCTGGGCAGCCTCCAGTTTAAAACTTTCCTGTCTTCTCTCCAAGCGAGCATCGTTCTCTTCCCAGGCAGCGCTGGTCTAATCCAGCACTGCCCACCCAGATCGCTGTGATGGAAAAATGTGTGCAAAATAAATAATAATAAAAAGGCGAAGATCTGGGTGAAGATTAGCCCTGGGCAGCGGTGCTCGTCGTCATCTCCCTCGTGCCTGGGTTTTTAAGTACGTGCTTGGTGGTTTCCCCCAGGGTGCAGTGCTTGAGAGGTGGACGTGGGAGAAGCCCCCCCGCCCAGGAGAAGGCAGAGGTCTGTGCGTGTTCATCTCCCACGTGCCATGCCTGAAAGATTTCCTCGCAGAGCGTGTGATTTACATAAGGAGCAGTCATCATCCTTCACCGCCGATCGTTCCTGATGTACATGCAAAACCTCGCTGATGAGGAGCGTGGGATTATATTTCCGTTAATTGCAAGGTTCTCTTTGATCCTCTGGCCAGGCGGCAGCGGCTTGGGGAGGCTCTGCCGGGCCTTTCCGAGCGCTGGAGGAAGCCCTCGGTGGCGACGGGGGTTTGGGAGGGTTTGGCTGATGGACAGCGGTGCTCTGGCTGGGGGGAGATTGCAGCAAGCCCGTGCAACTTGCTGGCTTTGGCTTTGATTGGCCCAACGCTGCATGAGATGAAAATTAGGCAGGGAATATATGCAAATTTACAGTAAAGCTGGCTCCCGGGCGTCGCGCACAAAGACGCCGAGAGGTGAGTATGGGGGGAGCGTGGTTTAGAGCTTTGAAGACAAAGCCGGCAGCCACGGGCCTGGATTTTGATCCCGTCTCTCGTTCGGAGTTGATTTAAAATCCTTCAGCAACCTTTAATCTCTGAGCTTTTAATTCTGCGACTGTAGGACGGGAGTGTGGATGCTTTATCCATGCTTTTGCAAAGCGCTAAGAGATCAATAGATAGAAGCTTAAGGTACTGTGGCTGTTAAATACTTGTTATACCATAGTATCTCCAGCATGTTCATTCTGCTGGATATATTTATCCATAAAATTGTGCAATATTTATATACAGCTCCAAGCACCCTGGAAGCACCTAGGTGTTGACAGAACAGCTGCAATCTTTTAATATATTCCGTACATACGAATGGATATCGACAGTATCCATCTGTCAGGCTCAGTTAGATGCTTTAAACATGAAGCTATTTTGTCTGTGTAGTTGTATTTGGATCTGAATTGATAGAGGTTTGATTTTTCTTTGCATAATGATAAGCTAAAAATCCCTTTCAATTGCTTTGACTCCTGATTTATTGCAATAAATTAAATAATAATAACTCTCCCGTTTCACCCCTCCTCCAAGAAAAGAAAGTTGGAAGCTCCTCCCTGCTGAGGGAGTGAAGCATGCTGCTTACAGTAACCCATCTTTCCCATGCTCATAAGCACCTGGGCCTGTGACCTCTGTGTTTACAAGATATTTATTGCTGCTTGCACTTTCCACTACCACGGAGTTATCACTTCAGTGCCTTGTAAAATTTGATTGCGTTTAATAAATGTATTCAGTGTTATTGCTGAGCGTGGTGGAAAGCAAGTCTGACGATCTGCCCTCACTCTTTTTCTCACACTCGCAGACACACGCGCCTTTGTAGCCAAAACGTTTTCTTGCATACGTATATTACTGCTTATGTCATATTGGAGGCAATTTTGGATGCATCTCAATTAGATCGTTTTTCTAATTAAATAAGTGCTTGTGGTTGTAACGTGAGCGTGTGTCTGAATACTGAGTGAGTGCGGTTCACTGCAGTGATTTTCCAGCTCCTGTGTATGTTTGCTCCAGACAGCTTAGCTTCTCGCGTGGAGGCATCTCATTGCCTTCCCCATCCTGACCTCTAGAGCTGGTGTTAGCCAGATGTGTTCAGGTCCCTCCTTTTGCCACAGACTTCCTGTGGGATATCAGGAAAATCATTTAGTTTTTCTGTGCTAGTTCTCCATCTGTAAAACAATTATGGTAACTCTTACCTACTTCTGTGAAATTAGGTTTTAAGCACATGTGGAACCTCGAAATTGTTGTAAAAAAGGAAAATACTTGAAGATATAGAGCGTTTTTTTACCTCTTTCTTCTCACCCCTAAGTACCTCAGTATGGGATGGCAGTAAGGCGGGCATTGCCTTTCTTGGGACAGGGGTGGATTTTGATTTGCTCTTAATGCTGTTGATTAATCATTACTAATGCAAGCAATTGAATCTGTCTGGGCTGGTGACAAGGACTGTACGCTCGTGGTGTAATTTATTGGCTGTGCAGTGCAGGATGTGTTCAGCAACTGGTGGATAATCAGGGAAGTCGCTCGGTACCAGGCCTGTCTGGAGGGCTTCGCCGGAACGGAGGCACGGGTCAGCCTCCGAGATACGTGTGACCCACATCCATCAGCAGAGCAACTTGACGTTAAACGCATTTTCCTACCCAGCAAGGTTAATTGCTCTTGCATTTTACGGAATTTATGTGAGGTTTTTAGAAGTCAGGTAGCACTAGCTGCTGTAAGCAAATAATAGCTTGGGTTAGTGCCACTAAATAATAAATATTAGTACCAATGAAGCAGAAATACAGTGGGCTGTGCTGTGATTAGCAGTGTGGTTTTTTTTTTCCTCTTTGGCAGAGCTTAAGAAATAGATTTCATCATGAGGCCAATTCAGATGTCTATCTTGGAAAAATCTTTCTTGCAAAAAGCACTGGAACAGCAAAGAATAGGAAAATCGACTTCTAGATGATAGTGCAGCACAACCCAAAGTAGAGGCCGTCTTTTGTGGACAGCTTTGATTCTATGTGGTCGCTTCAGACTCTCTCCAAGGATTTCAGCAGAGATGTGAAGAATATGTAATTGAAGACCGTTGGGTAAAATACACAAGTGTGCCCACGTTGCATTTTCATCGTGAAGTCAAGCTCTGAATAATCTGAATTGCGAGGAGTTTCCATCCCACTCAAACTTGAAAAATCCCAGATCGCATTTGCAGATGGATTGTAGGCCCTCTGAAGTCTCCCCTCCTAGTGCATGGCCATCTTTCGTTGGCTTTCTCTGAGGCTTTTTCCACTCTTAGAACCTCAAAATTTTATCTTTTCTGTTGAAAGCAAGTGGCTGCTGTTGCTGTTTACGGGAAATTATTGTTATTCAGCAGCACTATCATTTTTAGAGTAGGAAGTCTTCCGCAAGGATAGAGGGAATTTAGAAGATTGGCTAAGAAGTATTTTGGATGAAGCACAAAAACCTGAGTTTGAAGGAAACAACTGCATTTTATGGAGTCCGTGCTCTTGAAGTCTCCTCAGGCGGTAGCAGATCTCTTGCTGATGACAGCAGGAGGTTTGCACGGAGATCACTCCCTTTATGTAGCAACTAAGTTCTTATTATTTATTTGTTGCCGTATTGTCACATTCAAAGGGAAAATTTGCTCCCTGTTTGACCAGCACCAATTCTGAGCCTGTTCTGTCTGGGCCTTGCTGGGTCTTGGACGCGACACACCAGTGAGACAAGTGATTCAGTTTTGTGCTGGGCTGCGCTTGGACTCTTGAGGCAACGTAACTTTACGCTCATTTGGCATTTATGGGGCAGCTTCTTTAGCAAGAAGGTTGCACCAATGCCAGTTTTGAATATAAATAACGTAACTTTGCTTATTTTGCTTGTGTTGTGGACTGCCAACATCTGCAAGGTGCCTTGAGCCTTCTGTCTTAGGTGTACACCTCCTATTAAGCTGTTTTCGAGGTTTTCACCTCTTTCCGGTTCGTAGACTACATCTGCATTTTAAACAGGGTCTGGCTTCTCTAAAGGCGTGGAAGGAAGAGTAGTGGAAGAGGGAGCCCCGGGGGACTCGGCCAGATGTTAATATGAAGAAGCAGAGGCTGGAGCGAATTCAGAAAGCTGTCACGTTCTGGGCCGTGCTGATTAATTTTGCACTTAAAGCAAATGTTCGCGAGTAAACAACAAGCGTCACCCGTCCGTGTAAAGCCCTGCGCAAGCCCTTACGTAGCACGCACGCCCGGCGATGCCGCCGCTCGGGCACGAGCGCGGGGCCGGTGGGAGCGGGCGAGAGCTGTCAGCCGCCGGCCGCCGCGTCGGCAAGGCTGTGGAGGGATGGGAAGCGTGAAGGTGGCGCAGAGATATTGCGACTATACGAGGTCTTTTCCCGCAGCCGAGACAGAAACCCACTGAGGTGGGACTGACCTTATTGAAGAAATACTGATTTAAAAGAGAAACGTCCCACTTTGCGTTTTTTTTTTTTTTTTTTTCTACCTGACAGCCAGCAGAAATACACAGCTGCGCTGCAAGTTCCTTCGAGGAGACGGCAAATTTGTGATTCCTTTTGACTTCCAGCCTAACCTTTGCTGCAACGTAGCTATTTTTGTTGCACCCCCCCGACAGACACACCGGTATCGAACCCCACGGAGATCCGTTCCCGCGGCATCCCCGGCTCAGAGCGGGGCGAGCACGGAAGCGGGCTGCGTTTTGAGCGTTTGCAGAGCCGAAGCCTTGTTTTAAGCCTGCTCTTACCAGCCTTTCAGGGGACGTTGAAGTGGAACTGGGGAATAACAGGGTTTCTACGCCGTGGGGCTTATAGACCCAATAAGCTTCCCTGCTCCATAAGTGGCCAAAAAATAGCTAATACCCTGCCTTGTGGTACAGCTCATTTAATCCTTCTGATTAAGAAAAAGATATCCTTTCCCTTTATCCTTTCTGATAGGCAGCGATCGCCTGTCGCTCCTTTTTAGCGTATCCCCCGCACTGAACGAATGCTTCGGCTTTGACAGCCGGTACTAAGAACAACTTTGCACTGAGGTGGAGTCGGAGATTTCCAAATTGCTTAAGAAACTCCTAGCTAAGTTGTTGCCCCTGTGCGCTTACCAGCAATTTTACATGCATGGAAACCAGAAGACTGATAGTATTGAAACTTGTAGTCGTAAATCGTGCTTTTGATGAAAAATTTGCTCTGAATTGCTCTTTTTTTTTTAATTCCTAGAAGAATAAATTGATATTGAGCCAGGAGCGAAGCTTGTTTTACGGGGAAGGAGATCTCTAAGCGTTAGTGCCGCTCCGCCTGCCTGTTTTTGGTGGTTCTGTCTCAGTCATGGGTACAGACCCCCAGGAACATGATGCACATGCAGGAGGCAGCTCTTTCATCACGAACCAGCTTCCTTGCTTGAGCGTAGGGTTCAGACCATTTTAAATAATCTGCTTAAAACGGAGCGTTGCTGCGTTGTGCAGCCCTGTAGAACAAAGAACTGTCTTGAGGATCTGCTGGTGCTGCCAATGTTTCCTCTAAACAGCGAGGAAAAAACAATCTCTTGATTCTGAAGCAGCATCAAAAGAGAGCCGTCTTGTGTGTAATACTCCTCTTGCAGGCTGCTGTCTCTGAATGTGAGATTCCCTTTATCGTAATACACTAAATAATCTGAGAAGCAGACACTCGGGACTGAGCAGCGTTAGGTTTTTGTTGGTATCTGATTGCCTTTCTCAGCAGTCCTTTCTCGGGCAGCGCTCCCGCGGAAGCCGTGGCTCCCTGCAGATGCTGTGGTTTGTGGGAGGCTGAACAGGAGCAAGCTGTGTTGGTTTGTGCTTCGAGTGTGTTGAGCATCTGCCTGAGCATCGTGTGTCACAGTGCTATAAAATCTGTCAACCCGCACCTACGGCAAGGGGGATCCAGGGCTGAGGAACGTGGGTGCTCTCGCTTTGGATGGAGTCAGGACATTGAGTCTGTCATGTTTACCGCAAAGTTCCTGGGCAATTTTTTCCATCTCTGTGCTTATTCTTTCCCCCCAGCTGTACACTGGGCATAGAAACATCTCCATGACATGCTGGCCAACCTTTCTGGTTCCTGAGGGGGCATGCTGAAAACCTTCGTGGGGCCGGAGTGATGATATGCATACCATGCTATGAGAGCACTTTGGGAATAGTCCTCGAGGAGGAGATACCCCTGGTTTTGCCCATGTGCTGTGGCAGGCCGGGGTTGGAGGATGACCCCAGACTGGCCAGGTGCTGGCCACAGCTCCTCCTAACCCGCTTCCCCATCCTCACCGAGATCGTCTGGCGGCTCCTGTGCCAGCTCCAGTGTGGCCTGGGCATAGGAACCTGCCAGTTGTGAGCTGTTGATGTCGCAGGTTGGCTGTGGTTGCTTCTGAGCTGGGGAAACCGGACCACTAATGCGTCTCGGAAGGACCATCTTACTGCGTGAGGCAGAAGAGTCCAAGCTGTCTCCTTTATGGTGAAGCACGTCTTGCTCGTATGACACCAAGACACTAGAATAAAGAGGTTTTTAGTGCTTTTTCTCCTCTCTCTCTCTCGCTCTCTCTCTCTCTTTTTTTTTTTTTTTTTTTTTTTTTGCTGTTTATTAGCCATGTCTGCCTTTTAGTATTTTGGGAAGCCGGCGTGAATGACGAAAGGATGTTTGCTGCAGTTGGAGAAGCTAAAACAAAATTATCCTCATTGAGAGATCAGGGGCTCTGCTAGTTAGCTGAGGATATTCATGTTTTCTCTAAGGTCTTCTCTCTTTAAACAGTTTTCTTCACTGAAGCCCAGGAGTTAGATTAACCATCATCATAGATTCTCCCAATTAGAGATGAGGGAGAACGAACTGCAGTAAAGTCGTGTTTGTAATTGTGTGGTGAGCAATTACCCCTTGGGACATTCAGGATAAAGTGGGAGGAAGGGCACAGTGGAGAGAGGCATGCTGCTAAAAATGTCACTTTAATTGGACTGCCTGACACAGAAGGATTTTGACATTCAAGAGGTTAGACCATCTGTTGTATAGCAGGCCTTGCTTTATAGATATTTAACTTTTTTTTTAAGAGTGCACTGAAGAAGCATTACTGATTCCCATGCCACGAAGCTGTTCGACATGGAAAGCTTAGTGAAAACACTTGAGCTGAGGCTCTTGAAAGCAGAAAAGTGGTCTCAAGCAGTTTAACCGCTACTTAGAGTGTGCAGCTTGCTATGGCACATTCCTCTCCACCTACCCCCGACCCAGCTGGGTTTCTGCGGGAAAGTATCTCCACGCTATGTAGAAACACATATACATGCCCAAGCGCAGGATTTTATATATCACACATTCAAAATGTGTATGGTTTTATAAATCCATCTATATATATGCACATGGGTAAAAATAAATATTCATGAAGTATCAATATAAATACAGAGTGTACAGTACTGGCAAAATGTGGCAAAACAGATTAGGCTAACTAGAAGCAAAGCTTTCTTAGTCAAGACTGAAAGCATCCATAAACAGAGCTCTTTCCTGTACCTGGAAGAGCCCCCTGAACTACAGGAGGAGCTGTTTTCCTTTTCTGAAAGTCCTGGAAATGAGTGCTCCATCTCGTATTTTCTCATCAGAAAATCGGCTTCGATTTCCAAAATGATGCGGGAGGCAGAAGTGCGTTCTTCTTTTTTGTATGTTTTGTTACGGTTGAGTGGCTGCTAATGTGCTTTATATGCATTAGGGGTTTTTTTTTAATGAATATGAGGTACAGCGACGCGATGTGCACGCACAGTTAATTAAACCTGTTTGATTTGGAGCGCAGGAAGATGACGGACGCAGTAGCAGGTCCCGCTGAGAGCCAGAAGTCGGCGTTCGTGGTTCGGTTCCCGGTTGTCGGCAAACGGAGCGCCTTGGCCGGATGGGCGCGCTGGGACGTTGTAGAGCCCAGGAGCTTCCCAGCTGGAAGGGGATCGAAGCAGGCACGTCGCTGGAGCGCGCAGGGTCCGCGTACAAGCGCCGCACGTGCGTGAGGTGTAAGAAGCTTATTTGTGCCTGTAGGATTTGCCACAGCAGAAGCCTGATGTTTGAGGGGATTCCTTGGCGCTATTGCAAGAAATTTTGTAATGGAGAGAGTTATTCTCAAATCAATTTTCAGTGGCCTCCGTTTTGACAGTTGCGGGGTTCTTGCAGTTGCAGCTGGTTAGAAGCGTTTCTGTAAGATGTGGTGCGACTCCTTGGCTTAGAAAAGTCTTTTTTGCATCTGGAGGCTAAAGGTGAGATATTTATCTCTCCGTATTTTCCAATTCTCCTCCGTGCTTCCTCGCAACAAGATGCTTCCTCGCAATGCTCTTTGTTGCTGCTTTTAAAATGTTCTCATGGTGGAGGCGAGCAATCGTTTTCAATAATGCAATTACAGTCAGGGGAAGATGTTTATCCCGTAAGATTCCAGCTGCTGGGAAAGCCCTCGCACATTCTGGGAAGTGAGATGCAAAGCTCAAGGATTACCTCTTTGTAAAAATACCAGGATCGACCAACAGCAACCGTCCTGGCTCCGAAGCGTGTGTTAAAGGGCTCGTCCGTTACTGCTGGTCGAGGGGGTTCGTGCAGTCGAAGGACGAGTCCAAGCTAAAAATACGAACTTTGCAGCACACCAGAGTGTTGCTGAAGGGATGATGCCTGCCCGCTCTTTGGGCTGCGAAAATATGATTTAAAGCATTCAGTAACCATAACTGAAGTCTGCGCAGGTAAAAGCTCCGAGAAGACAAAAAAGCACAACTCATTTTTCTCTATAATCTGAAGGCGCTCGGTTTGGCCGCTGGCACTTCATAAATGAAGACACATTTCGGTGATGCTTTGTGACTAAATTCATTTGCAGAGTCTTAACTCATTTACTAACTTGGCCATGAAAAGTATTGTTAAATGAATGAAATTTTAGAAGATATTTCAATTGCGCTAGAGCAGTGGTGGTGCATGCCCAACGTCCTAGCAAAGAGCTGGGACCGCGTCACTTAACTCATCTCGTGCAACTCACAGCGCACCCTATTTCTTTGTATCTGCAGCTTAGCAGGCAGCCTTAAACCTAACGCCGCTTCTAGGATGACATCAGCCTTATTCTTTTACGATCAAATATTAAGCATAACTGTTGCAAGATCTAGTCTGAATTTAATTTCTATGAAGTGTTAGTGGTGAAAATCTGGAGCTTACTTGGCTCTCCGGATTGCAGGTTTCACTGGATGGGAACTAAATTACAGACCTGCCTAGCAGAGCACATGAACCTAGGCCAAAATACAGCAATCGATAAAACAGATCAAGCTCGAATCCTTTCATACGATAATGAACTGAGCTTCACTTCTGTCTGTCTAAGCTGAATTTTTTTTTGGATCCACTTTTTTTGGATCCACTTCCAGTGGAAACAAAGGATTTGGACTAATTTTCATTTAAGAGCTTGGTAATTGGGGCAGGATCATTTGGCTTTGAATTTTGTATTCTAGGGTCTGAATAGATATATCAGATTAAAGATTATTCAGAATTAAAAATCGATTTAAAATCCAAGTGGGGGGGGTTACGTTTTTTCTCTATGGTTTTCTCATATTTTTTTGCTATGATTTTGGGAAACTGCTTAATTTTCGTAGACCCTTTTGGGACCGGTAACCTGAGCCCTAATTAGAATTGCGAACCACAGGAATGTCCTGAATTGTTTTTCTGGTGTTTGGGTATTATTCTGATATTTGGCTTTGTTCTAGCAACATCACTGTGGTATCTCAGTTTTGCCACAGTGCTTCAAGGAAACTGCATTTTTGTGTCTTCTGGTACAAAAGGCCTTGGTTCAGCTGGGGTTTTTATTTTGGGGGGAGGGTACTTTTTTGGTGTAATGAATTTTATTTTATTGAAGTCGGTTCCCTGTGAAAAAGCTGCACTTTGCAAGTTCACTGTGCTCTGTGGCCTTTACCCCTCCACGAAGGAAGAGAAGCTGCGTTTTGAGACTGCCCTGACCAGGAATTTTTACATGTGAACCTAACTGTATGCCATTTATTTTTCATTATTACAGAGAATTTTTAGTGCTGATGCAAGAAGCCTCCAGGCATGTTTGCAGGTTTTTCCATTAGTTAGTTTGCTTTCATGCTGGTGAGGCTGCGCTGTCTCCAAAATGGGACATTTACATCCTGTTCATGCAACTTCTGCCTCTGCCCTTGAAGAGCACCTCTGAGTTGCTTTTGCAACTGTATCCAGGATTAAAGAGCGAGGGCAGGAGGAGTGAAGGAAAAAAAGCGTGCGGAAATATTTTTTTGGCACTGAATTTAAACACGCAGAATAAGTCAATTTTGTCAAAATTGCCATAGAGATATTTGTGTGGCTCAGTCTTAGTGAAGAGCACTCGTTGCTGCCTTTGACCTACAGCAAAGACAACCATTTGTGTGTTAGAAAGAGGAGATATTTGAGGTGCTAAATACCTGGTGCTCTTTTGCAGGATGGAGCTGGACCGAGAAGAATCTAAATAGTTAACATTAGCATGCAAAAAAAAAAAAAAAAAAAAGGAAAGAAAAGAAAAAAGTAACCTCCTCTGCAACCAGTCACGCCAAGCAAATGGGCTGTACTCCTGCTTCTTCCTAGTGTCAGAAGTCAGCGGAGGCAGTGCCAAGTCCAGACCATCAAATGGCTTTTATTAGGAGAGCCAGCAGTGTAGTGCTGCTGAATTAGAGTCACGGGGTGGGTGAATTGGACTTTGAGGGGTTGGAACTGGGGGCGGGTAGGGAATGTGAATCTCCATCACGAGGAGGTACTGCAGGGAGAACCAGGCAGCTGTGCTTTTCGCTGTTGTTGCTAGGCTGCTTTAGGGACTGGGTAGAAATGATCCTGAGTTTTATGTTATTAAAAGAAAAGGGGGGGGGGGGTGGAAATAGAAAGAGTCCCTGCCATTTGAGTTCTGTTTTATTAGCTGCTAGCAATACGTGTAGGATCTGTATTACATAGCTGAGCTGCTCTGATTCTGTCCAGGAGAGGTTACATGTGCTTGCATGGTTAGTAAGCTGAGATTAATTTATTCTGTGGCTTTGGCAGAGGCAGTTAAGCTGAATTGGCTATAAGGGATGATGGGAGAGAGTATCGGATGCCAAGCTGGCTTTGGTCTGATGAGTCAAAAAGATTTGGAGTTGTTTAAAACCTCTCTCCCTTCTTTGGGTATTTGGGCTCTTTCTCCAGTCTGTTTGTAAATGGGAACGTAATTCTAGCCTCTGTGTGTATATAGGCAATGGAAGGTTTCTTTTCTTTCTTTTTTTTTTCCTCCATTTGTACAAGGACACTGAGCTTCAGACATGCGCTAGCTTTTAGCTGACTTTGCCATCCTTGTCGCAAGGGTGTCTGAGGCTGGCTGTGCAGATTGCCAGCTTCTGAGTCATAGGAAAGTGCAAAAAGGGATGTTGTTGATGTATTGACCTTTGGGTAATTATCTTGATTTGTTAGCATGTGACTTATTAGACAAGAAAATGCTGCTATTTAAACCAAACTGATGAATAACATGAAGGAAGGGCAGGCAGCTCAGTTCTCCTCCTTTGTCAGAGCAAGGGCACAAGCCCAGCTTTAAAGGCAAGGCCCGTTGCAATGGCTCGGTTGTGAGCTGAAGAAAGGGAGCAGTCTAATTAGGTGTTGACCAACGAAAGGAGTGGGACTGTTCTACGGTTTAAGAAGTGCATGTGTCACTGAAAAACACACTTAAATCCAAGGCACGAGAATTTTGGTGTAGATCCAAATTTTTGCGTTATTAGGGTTGTTACCACCTTGAGTTTTGCCTCTGACCTGTTTGAACCAAAAACACGTACAAATGCTTGTGATTTCCATGCATCTTTTTGTAAAAGGAGCAGGCTGATGTTTATTGTTCTTGGTTGAAATGGCTTGGAGGTCTCAGATGTGTGGGATACAATGGCTCTGTCATGTTTGGTGCCTGCCCAGAGTCCCTCCCTGGTATTCTTTGTTATGGTTGTGCAAATACTTTCCCATTAAAGGAATTAATTCTTGCTCGATCAGCATTAAGAGCCAGAAACAAATGAAATCCAGCCTCTTCCATCAAATAGCATTATGAGTTATGGTGGAGTGAAAAAAGCGCATCCCCTACTCTGTCAAAAACGCCTGCTTTTCCAATTTAGTTAAGTGATTCTGTGGCTATGTCCCTAAAACTGAAAATCAGCAGAAGATTCCAGATGTCTCTAGAAGGTCCATTTGATCAATTGGTGTTGATCCACAGTTGTGAGCATCCCAGTGCTCAAATCTTCTCAAGGGTGAATGCTTGAATCTGCTGGAGTCCCAGTGTAGCTCATGGATGTCCTAGGTGAGAGAAGCAGTGCTCTGAGCTCACTTTTGCAGTCCTTGTATTAGTATCCTACACCAAAGGGAAGACCCTGGGCCGTTTCTCCGTGCATCCTTTTGTTTTGTAAATTGTGGTTCTCTTCTGGGAGTGGGAGAGCTTGATTCTGCTCTTGCTTCCCAGAGCATAATTTAGGAGCAACTCTGCTCGTGGTAGATGGTATCAGATGGGTGTCAGAGAGGAAGAATTTAGCCGTAAGCTAAGAGGAAATTTGTCCTCCTGCATGTTCTTGGACTCCATATGTGAAAGCTGCAGAACAGTTTGGGATAATATCCACTTCTATTATTTAGCTGCATAAAATACCTTGAAGGCAAATAGCACATCTATAAATTAAGCTTCTGAAGTGTCGGTCAGGTTACTTGGGGGTTTTTTGACAGTGAGATTATTGACGGTGTAAAGTGATAGTTCTGCTCTTGAAAAGCTCATTCTCCTAACACAAATCACAGCACTGCCAGGATTTATTGAACTGTCTGATGGAGAGGTACCGTACAAGCTACTATTAGTCCATTTCCTCAGCCTTGCCATCAGGAGGCTTTAAATAATTGTATTTGAAAGAAATGTCAGAGTGACAGAATTGGGTGCAGAAGGCCATAGATATTCCCCCCCCCCCCCCCGTTCGTTCTTTCTCTTTCTCTTGCTCTCTCTTTTTATCATTCGATAATTTCAGAGGGAGAGGGCTTCCCCAGCTGCATAATCAGAAGGTTTAAAGACATTGTGCCTGCTGCTTTAGGCAAAGTCTTGCTTTGCTTATGCTGAAGAAGTGGGAAGCTTATCAGCTTCATGCCGTCCCGCAGATTTGTTTAGACAGCTAAGGACACTCCTGCCGGGGTCAAGTCTGCCATGGAGAGCTGAAGTAGTAACTGTGAAAATAGCAAAGTGTATAGTGGTGCCACAGTGGTGGTATTTTGAGGCATGGGTACCCTGTGGGGAGGGCTGCGTATCTGGTTGTCAGAAAGGAGAAGACCGGTTCCTCTCTGACCTGGCTTATTATGAAGTCTTTAGCTGAGGAGAAAAAGCAACTGATGTGCATTGAAACCTGAAGTAGGAGGTATTGCACTCTTGGAAACAAAGTATGTTGAGTCCACAAAACCACAATACGATTTTGGTCAGAGTAATTCTCCAGAGGTTGTCTCGTCCTCTGAGCAGGGCTAGGTTATCAGGTTGCTAACAGCTTTGTCTGCTCAAGGCCTGAAAATCTCCAAGGATGGAGTTTCCACAGCCTCTGGGCAGAGGGTCTCTGCCCTGGTGGATGGGAGAGAGTGTAGGTGTCCTTCTCATGAGTCTTAGGTTACTCTGGATGATGCTACTCACAACATGCTTGTGAAGTACCACACAGCACTAACGCAACTTGCCACCACTTCTGAAGCCATGTGCTAAGCTTCGATGTTGCCTTTCAGTGTAGTGCTAGTGAGAGGCAACTACATCCTTCCAGCTTGTGCTAGGAGGTGCCTTTAGGTTTGCCTCTTGCACTGTTTTTGGCTGAGCTGGCTCGCTTCAGCTGTGTTTTATGCTCATGTACAGTAGAAGTTGATGTTAATGGTGTTGGATAAACATAATACAGGTCTTTAGCATGACCTAAGTGATGGCAGGGTGAGAAGAGGTTTATTCTCAGCTCTTTTTGTCCTTCACCTGCATATGGCATCGTTGTGACCTATCCCATTAACAGGCCAGCAGGGTCAAACTGGCCTAAACAGTGGAGCTCCCACCCCACTATGAGGTTGATGTTAAGTGCACTTAAATGGAAAGGCAACAGTCGATGCCCAAGGACATGAAATGGGACTTTTAAGGTATCTCCTATTTATTGTAAGCAGTCAGAAGGGAAAGAGGCATCTTTTTGTCCAGTGATGTACTTTTAGGAATGAAGTACATACAACCTTAATACAACTGGCATGTAGAATTCAATGTGGATAAAACTATTGGAGTTCTGCTAATTTTACAATAAATTAGCATGGAAAATGAGAATCATCATCTGAATTTTATAAATTCTTATATGTAGATGAGATGCATCTGCTCCATTCTCTAGGCTGGTTCACACAGCCTAAGAGGTTTAGGATTTATTTATGCAATTCTGCCAGATTCCTGAACAAAGTTGCTCTTTAAATAGCAAAATGTAAAGAAAAACAAGGTGTACCTTGATCCTTTCCACTGTCTAGTGAGAAAATGTCTTGCTTAGCATTCTTCTTCTTTTAAATAAAATTGGCCCTTCAGAAGAGGTGGTTTCTCAGAATGGTCGTTGGCTCCAGAGAGAGCTCAGGCCTGATTTCCCCAGTAGAAATTGGGGGAATCTTGTCTTCTGTTCCCATGTTCAGGACCCCTAGGTTAGATACAGCCTTAAAGGAGAGATGTCTGGTCCCAAATGGGGAAACATTATTCCTTTTTCAGTCACTTCAGTTGTGCTTCTTCATTTCCAATCTTGGTCTGGATTTCAAAACTATATCGATTCTGAAACATATCTGATAAGATTTTTGATCCAAAGTCTTCCTCCCCTAGCTTCCTTATTACCTCGGTGAGCTCTGGACAATAAGGAGCCTGTAAACACTTGTTTTGAAAACCTGTTACAAGCTTCCCTGTATTATAATACGATTGATCAGCACCGACTCATTTGTTTCATAGGGGCAAGTGGAAGAGGACTTGGGGCTTTGCTTGTTTGGATGTAGCAGTTTTGTTGCATGGTCTAACTTACTTGTTGGAGACATCGCAGTTCGCGCTCATCAGCTGCCTTCCCTTTTGCTCGGAGGCTGCACGCTGTATTTGCAAAACCCTCGCTTTCCACCAGCGCTATCCAGCGTGCCTTTGGGAAGGAAATAATGTTCAATGGAGCTTTTTATTTAATACAGCCCTTTTCTATTTAACTCTGGAGAGTTAAATGTGACACAGAATGTAAACCCTGAACCGCTCTC
This sequence comes from Rhea pennata, assembly GCF_028389875.1. Taxonomy (NCBI): domain Eukaryota; kingdom Metazoa; phylum Chordata; class Aves; order Rheiformes; family Rheidae; genus Rhea; species Rhea pennata. The sequence goes on from NC_084682.1 coordinate 10,473,563, forward strand.
CGTAGGATATCCGGGTAGCTTCCATCTTGAGGTAATTATATCAAATACATGCCCCTGCTTCCATGGCCCGGTGAGCTAGCTCGTACTTTGAGTCTGAATTCACGGTGGGAATTGTTGCTGCTTGTTTTGTAACGGAGACGGGAACCCAGATGGTTTCGGTTATCGGTGATGGATTCCAGCGCCTTGAAATCACTCGCTCAAATCCAGCGCCAGTCTGTAGTAACCTAAAGTAATTCTAATTTGATTGCTAGGCGGTGATGTAAAGTGAGTTGGTCATCTCAGCCTGGGCGGACAGATGTCCGGGTTAAACAGCACCAGCTTAGCAACTGCCAGCAACTCTTTGAAGTCCTGCAGAGGATATTGCTGAAGACAAGCGGGTACACTCGGACGGGAGTCCTCTTCTCTTGCAGGTCGGTGGAGTGGAGAAGGAAGTGCCGAACGGCGAGCAGGTAGCTCTTACCTGCGAATGGCTCCTCTGGGGCCACGGCCGCCGAACGCAGAGCGAGAGGAAAAGGCCCGTTCGTTGCTGCCGAATCTTCCCCGTCTCATGTCGCTGTGCTACTGCCAAGTGCTTACGAGACGCGGTGCTTTGATGGGGGCGTGTTGTGTGCTAGTGGATGGGCATAAACGCTGAAAATGGGCATAAACTCATGAAAAACTGTCTTTCCGTCTGTATGCCTTCTCATTCTGTGATTTAGCATTTGCTTTCCTGGAAGCTATATTTCTCTGCTGAGCCTGCAACTCTTTAAAATGGTGGAATTTTTAGAAGAAAGAAAAACTGAAGTTCTTCTTTGTAGTATGATTTTTATTTCCTCTTTTGATCTTTATTTTCTCTTTTGATAACACAGAGAAGTATGGGCTGGGGGAGGGAGGTAGCAAAAGACTAAGTTCATGCAGAGGGCTAGCAAAAGGCACCTAGACCATTTAAAATCCCCTTTTTGGTCCCCAAGGAAGCAATATTTAAATGGGTCATAAGTGATCGTATAACTTGCACTGTGCTCTTTTGGAGTAAACTTCGTCCTTTATTTCCTTCAAAGTTGAGAAACTTTCCTGTGTTTCTAGTTCTTCATCAGCTGACTCTATTAAGTAAAGATACTGGTGTGTCTTGCTCCAATGCAAAGTGGTTTGGACTCGTGAGATACGCATAAGAGATTAAACTGCCTGCAGAGCTATTTATCTCATATTTATTGCCATTGCCTGACAAAAGCAGTGTGTAATGAATGGGTATATGGCACAGTCTTTTATCGCACAGGAGATATCTCTAATTGGTCAAGAGATTTTATCTTTTGAGGCAAGGTCAGAAGATTTGGTTTACTTGACCTGAAGGTTCCTCCTTTCCTACCACTGAGAAAGAAATTCTGTTGTCAGCTGAACTTTTGGCTCAGGCTGAAGGTCTTGCATTGCAGCATCTTTTATCTCTGACACTTGGCTCTTGGCCATCCAGGTGCACTCAGTTGTGCTCCCTTTGGCTCTCAGTTGTCCTCTCCAGAACCGCTTTAGCAGAGGCCTCTCCAAAACCGCTTCGGTGTCCTTTGTGCTATAGTGAAGACTCTTAAATAAAAAATAAATAAAAGTTCCCTGGCAAAATGAAACCTCCCAGGGCAGTCCTTTCTTGGGGCCCGTTGCTGCAGAGGACCAGCGCTTTCATGACTCGGTTGCTGGGTTCTACTCCGACGTCTCCAGGAGCCGAGTGGTTCCTTGGTCACCCTCCACCTCCTCAGCTGGGACAGCCCCAACTGTCCTCTCTCTTACTTGAGCTAGCCCAATCCTGCACCTGGCCATCGGATGGAGGTAGCAGGTGGTGATGGTGGTGGGACGTTAATGGCAGCTGGATACATTCGTTAGTGGTTCCTTATTTGGTTGGTAGTATATATTGAATATGGCACTCAGTGTTTTGATGTAGTGACAGTGCAGAGCGTGAGGATATTTCTCTAAAAATGGTAGAATATAAAAAGGTGTGAATGTGAAGAAAGAATACTTTAAAAATTAGAACACATTTGTGCATGTCCCCATCACAAAAAGATCTTTACATTCCAAAAGAAACAGATTTTAAATGAATTAACTGGCTTGTCTGGCTGTTATACTAGATGCTATTGTAAATTAGTGCTGATGTTGTAATGCTACGTTTAAAACTTGCAGTTGTATTAATAAGTAGTGATGCTAATGTTATTTAGGCTTAGAGTTGCCACCTCTATTGGTATAGATTTCAACACCCATGTGGTTATTCAGTGAAATCTCCACGGTTAGTGACAAATGAGTCAACAAGCCTGCGAGGGAGGAGGTAAAATTCAAGTATTTTGTTCCCTGGCCAGTGATCTCTGCTGCTGAAATGGGATTTCAGTTCCTTGACCCTGAAAACAGCAGCAACAACAGGAGAAATAAATGCCGTAAACAGCTCTATAATGAAACCTCTCAGACAGCGTGTCAGCATGTGCTGATCTTTTGCCTTCACTTGCTGCTATGACAAATTGGGTTGACCTTTCCCTGCTAGCATCTTAAAAAATAAAATAGAAGAAAGCTTGAATTTGAAAAGAGCCCACGGGAATTAGGTACCCGGTTTTATTGAAATCTAGCCGGCAGTGGGCATTTAACTCTCATAGCAGCCTTCCAGGTTTCCACCCCATATAAATTACATCCCGCTTTGGAGGCGGTGGGAGTACCTGGGTTGATGGTATAGGGATGTAATTTACCCAAATGATAATGGCAGTATTGATTCTGACTGTTCAAGTATATTTTCCATGAGTTAGGCTAGAGAGGCACCAGCGTGAGAATTAACAGCAAAGGCCGGTAAGTAAAGTTTGAGGAATTGCTAATCTCTGTTTTATGGCTCTCTCCAGAAGGCGTTCGGCACAGGGCAGCACTCAGCAGTGATTGAGGACCCTTCCAGGGTCTCCTTCATCACGAGACATATTTCTTAGCTGGTCGTTGCAGGTTCCCAAGGTCTCAGTCCATCCCGCTTTAGATTTTTTGGCTGTCAGGCATCTTTCCGTAGTTCACCAGATGATTTCTGTCCCCTCCTCTGCCGCTCGTGTGACGGTTTTGCAGTGTTACAGGACTCGAGCAGTGAAAACTCCCAGAAGAACAGCAGGGACTTGAGGCTGCTGTGTTGGATACCTGCAGTATTTACTGCACGTCCTTTTGGCGTACCTCCTAGCACGGTCTCTAAAAGCAGGTGTTAGTCCGCATCGATGAAACGTTTCTCCTGATGCAGCTGTAATTAGGGCTGTAGTGCATCCTTGGGGCCCAACCTGGCTCTCGCTCGAATCGACAGGAGCTGAATTGATCCCCGTTTAAGCAGCACTGCATTTGTACTGCAGCGCTGTGATGTATTTTGTTGTTTTCTGACCCTTTAAAGACAAAGGCGGAGAGAGGAAAAATAAATGGTGGTGTAGGGAGGGGGATATTCGTCTCTGCAGAACGATGAAGATAAAGATGGATAAGGAGGGCGATTTGTGAGTTTTAGTCCCGATTCCACTTAATGGGCTGCAGTTATTACAAAGGTGTGGAGGTCTCAGTTAATCTTTATACTGTCTTCTTGTTTAACAACACAGGCATTTCAAATTAAATTAGCCTTCCTTTGCATCTTGCTCAAAGTGATACAGTTCTTTTGGTGTCCTTGTTTACTTTTCATTGATCTAGGGAAACAGAATTTCTCCCCCTTTTTTCCTGTGGGATGTTAAGAATAAAGGGATCGCCTTTTTGCTTTCAGCTGCTGTGGCCTTAAAATGTAGGAACCTGGAATAAATTCACCATGGTTTGAAGAAATCCTCTTCAAAAAAGCGTTAGAGAACATGACAGAGTTAGAGAGACCTCTCCCTCAGAAGAAGAGTAATATATATTTTATTCTCTTATTAATATTTCATTGGCACGAAGGTCAAAATCTACATTTAAATGGAAATATTTAAAAAGCAGAAGCATAATATTTGACTATCTGGAGCTTTTATGGGTTAGAGAAAACCAGAGGCTTGAACACGTTGGTTCACAACTCGCGGGGTGGGCTGGGAATTCCTTAGGAAACCCGTGCGGCAAAGGAATCGGCCGCTTGCCTCCACCGACACCTCCGACAAAGGGCTTCCACTACCGTACAGAGCTCCCCTTTTAATTTGGAAATCCTTTTAAGCATGTCGAGTGAACCGGAGGAGAGCCTTGAGGCCGCCCGCCGCTGCTCCGTTGGGGCATCAATTCCCAGTGCGCCTGCTTTCCATCCCCGTGGATTTGGGCTTTAACATCAGGGATTTGGGGCGGGCTTTCCCAGGCTGTGCTACCTGGGCCGCTCCTCTTGGGTTGGCTAATTCAAAACGGCAGGAGAAAAGGGAATAAAAAGCCCAGGGGGCTGCGTGTTTCCGCAGGAAGATGGAGGAGAAAGCGAGTACGTGTCCACGCGGAGCAGGTCGCTCGCTCTCTGTCCCGGTGGCATCCGAGCAAATGGGGTTTGGGAGCCCCCGGCTTAGGGACATGCCAGGCAGCCCAGGATGTCCCGTCTGACACGTCTGTCCCGGAGGCGGTGTTGGTAGGTGGCTTTTTCGACGCAGCCTGTTTGCAGGAGCCGTGCCTTTGGCTGCCCCGGCAGCGGTGGGAGCAGCGGGCTCTGCGGAAGAGCGATAGCATTGATTTGTTAGCCATGCGCCAATATTTGATCGAGTACTGCTTGGTGGGTGTATTCTTTATTTTTTTTTTTAGAAAAGCATTATATTGACTAGCAGTGGACCGCGGAGTGTTTGGGAAGATTCGCTTGCGTTGCCACCGCCTGTTCCCAGCACACCTGCACCCGGCGGGCGGGCGCGCGGTTGCTGGAAATGGCCCGGAGGAGCCCGGTGCGATGGAGAGGAGGCTCTGCTGCAGCTTGACAGGCTTGTAACCAGATTCCGGTTTGTGCTGCATTGCCCCTTCGTGTAACCCTATTAAAGAGCTGTAAATAGTAATATAAATGATGTTACAGTCATTTGTTTTGATGTATCTGAGCCTTTAATAAATCAGCTGCAGCTTGGTTAATAGGAATATGAGAGCGTGGTGTTTGTTGCCAGCAGCTGCTAGTAAATTACAATGCAGTCATCTGTTTTACAAGGGAATTAAATGTTTGTTCTCTTGCTCCTGCTCCCTCTCCCTTCTGCTGTTTTAGAGCTTCAGAATTATGCACAAGTCCCTGCTCTTTGCTAGGTGGGATGATGGAAGGCATCTGCAAGGAGGCTCCAGCCATTAGCGTGCACGAGCTTCGTGTTGCAGCCTTGCTGCTGGCGGGTCCTCCAAAGCAAGGGTTACTGCATTTCGTTTGCTTGGGTAATGGTCTCTCTCATGGGTTGTCAGCAGCGTTGGATTCTGGGAGCTATAACGCACCTCGAAGAGTTGAGCTGGAGAAGTAGTTTCCTTAGCAGGCAGCTGTAATGCAAGTTTTTGTTTGGACCAGCCACCAGAACGAGAGTGTGATACACACCGAGCTAGCCTGATGCGCTTGCCTGGCCAAGGGTTTTTTTTTTTGTTGTTGTTTTTTTTTTTTTTTGTTTTAGGACTGTCTAGAAGCTCTGGGCTAGTTATACATCCGGTGTTACAGGTGTATTACCCTGTTTCAGTCTCCTGTATCGACTGTGATCAGAACCAAGTGCTTATGCCTGCACTTAGTCTAGGCAACATGCATGTGTGTGACTTCAGGCATGAGATTTGCTAGTAACTACCTGTCTTGAGGAAAGGATCAGACCCTGGAGAAGCGCTTTGTCCTGACTTTGAGGCTTTACGTGAGTACATGCCCACAGCAGATCAGTCACAGCCACACTCTGCTCCGCATCCCTCTGCTCTGCGTCCCTCTGCTCCGCGTCCCTCTGCTCCATCCTCTCGGGAATTAGTTGCCTGGAGAGTTCCAATTTCAATATGGAAAATATGTCTCATCTTTGCAGTGCTATAATTATTGCTAGATAAAAATGCCAAGGGGGTCTGGAGCTTCGTTCTTGCTTCAGTTTGTCAAAACAGCTCTCATCCTAGAATTCTCTTAAAAGCTTACGATTGCTGGGATAGCATCAGCTACGATCCTTATGTTGTAAGATTCATTTTCCTTAGTGCAATTGGTCGTTGTTTCTTCTTTCTGTCATTACAGCTGTGATATTCATGTAGCTAGACCCAAAAAGACATAAAGTCTGCCAAATATTGGAATTAAGTGCAACATGGGAGCCAGGTTATCTGTGGTTCCTGATTTTTTTTTTCTGTCTCTCAGCAGAATCCACATCGCGTGGCGTGACAACGTGCGGTGCTGAGCAGGAAGCCAGATGTCTCTTTTTGTAGGTGTTTGCATTAACAAGAATCATCCTGTGGTGAAGCACAGCAATCTCATCTGGACTTAGCTTTGGGCTTGGAGTTTAAGCAAGTGCTCCCTCAGTCCAATGCAGCTGGAGAAAATGTTTCATTGCATTGATTTAGATTAAGCTAGATGAGCTGCTATATCCTTTCTCAGAATAAAGACTCTGAGGAAGAACTGCACCGGATGGGTTTCTGCAGAAACACACATGGAAAAGTGTGTGTAATCCAAGAAGAACATCACTGATCTATGCAGTGCTACCAGTATTTCTTAATATTTTAAAGGAGGAAGTAGCTGCCATGGCAGAGGTAGAGGCTGTGGCTGATGTAGAGACCACCCTTTGGAGAATGATGCTAATGCTTTGTTTGCACATGGTGTTCTGTCTTTGAAGAATCTCTTTGGTTTGTAAGGATGATTTCCGTGCAAGGTTGAATTTTATGATACACTTGAGATCTGATCGGATTTGGAGGGCTAAACCTTATTGTATTAACGACTAGGTTTTGTCAACTACCAAACACGATTTTGGTGGAAGGTGATGTTGTCTGACAGCTTGTTATCCTAAGGGTTTGATCTAGTGACCCCTGAAATCTACACTTGCAGTAGTGACTTTTTACAATTTTGATTTTAGAAAAAATATGTTAGTGTTAGACAGAATCAAAGTTAAGTGCAAACCAACAACACACTTAAGCGTGTGTCTTATTTGAAGACAATGAGTTTTAAGAATGTATGTGTTTGCTGTTGAGATCTTTTGAGAGCTAAATGTCATCTTGAAAAAAGGGCTATTAATAGATAAACATCAATTGAATTGGAAAGGAGAGAAGACTTCCGGTATAGCTCCGTGGCAGAGGCCATCTCGGTTTCCATGCTGAAGTCGATGGCCAAAATCCTGCATGCTTTAGTGATGTAGAATGAACCTCGTAGCAGTGGTTTGTTTTCTTTTTGCTGATCAGCTTGGCTCTGCATTGTTAAATCTGAAATTGCTTTGCCGAAATCAAGTTGGAGGCTCGCTGCAGTAACGAGGCTTGCGGTTTGCACGTTCGGGTGAGCTGATGCAATTTCCAGCTTTCACTGCGCTGCACTGTAAAAAAGAGCACTGTTGAACCAAAGTCCTCTGGAGGCAGGTTGCAGTGTGTGATCTATCCACAGTCGAGCGAGGTGTTCTGGAATGACAGTCAAATACGCAACCTCACGTCAGTGTTTTTGACGACGTGAAATGCAGTTTTGCCGTCTCAGTAAGGTGCCCTTTGGAGTGGGTCACTTGCTCTCCCCATGCAAGCTCCTCACGTGGCCTGGCGGATTTGACGACGGTACCCAAGCATCATCTGCAACCTCTGCCCTGAATTTATAAGAGTGAATTAAAATGACTGCATTTCTTTCTTCTGTAGGCTGATGTTTTCTATTTAAAAGCCAGAAGAGTGTGGTTCCTGAGAAGCACAAGCTAGGGAGCCTAGGTTCAGTCCATTCACTGGAACAATAGCACCCAAGCACACAAAGTAACATCGTTTTTATTTATTATTATTATATATATATTTTCTTTTACTCTTTACGAAGAAGCTGGGAATCCACAGCGCAATTAGTACGTGCACATGGTGCAATAAAGACATGGGGCTGAACTAGATAACTTTTCTTTTCCCTGTTCTTTTGCCCAGTCCCTGGCAGCCCGCTGTTTGCATTCCTGTGCATCCCATGTTTGAGATAGGAAAAATAGTTTTTCCATGAGCTTGAATAAATCAAACTTAATGTACAAAGACTTGAAGTGCATTTTCTGGGCTTAGAAACATATATGCTGTAGCAGATGGCATACAAATGCCTTGTGTCCTGTAAAAATATATAGACATTTCGAATCTGATGGGAAGCTTCAATTTATAAGAGCATCAAAATTCTTCAAGCCCAAAAGCAACAGACAGTTGTAAGAAAGATTGTCTTGTCTGTCAGTGCAAACGCTATTATGCAACTGAATCATAACTGGATGCACTTGACTGGCTGTGTCTGAACTTCTGTCAGCTGTCGTAGACAACTGTATTTTCTTCTTTGGGTTTTTTCCCCCACCCCGGGAACTCTGCTGAACTTGTTCTAGTACAGAGATATCTGCTGTGACTGGAGCTTGTCATTTGGATGTTTTTCTACTTGTGGCGTTGAGACTTGGTGGAGAACCCGTCCTGTCTGGTTGCCGATCTGTCTGACCGCGGTTGAAATCAGCTGCGCTGACTTGTGGTGTTTTCTGTTCCTCTGCTTTGAGCTGTGAAGAAATTTGTTGAAATAGCTGAATCTTGGCCCAAAACTTCAGCTAAGCCCCAACTGCGTTACTTGCCGAGGTTCCAGAAAAGGTGGTTAAGGTTCTGAATTTCCTGTAGCTTTGAGGTCGCTTTCCACCAAGCGTTGAAGCAAAGGCGGAGGGTGTCTTCTGCTGCTGGAAGGTTTGTGCGTTTAAGCTGAGAGCTGGAACTGCAACTGTTTAATCTGGTTAGATCGTGTTTTGGCAAGATTCCCAAAACCATCAGCAGTGTGATGAGTTTGACATTTTGACTTGAATTCAAGATTTCCACTGGTTTCCAAGGAGCCTTAAATTAGATTTTAACAATGACTGTCCCTGTTACTAAATCCTACTGCTTTAAAATAGGCGGTGTGAGTATTCCTTGGGCTTCTCTGCCTTAGGAAAAAGAGGTCATTCTAGCTGGTGTGAATTAGCATGATATTAAACCCGAGTGTCAGTGGAGTTGAGAGAAATTTCATGGAGCATCATTAACTGAGCAGATTAGTTGGAGGTGTAGGAACCATCCCGTATCCATGGCCAGCTAACGCAATAAATAGAGCTGGCAGAGCGTTGAAATCAAAGCCGTGGTTTCAACATCACGCCAGCTAACTTGACTCCTCAAGCTTCTTCCTCGTAATCTTTTTCTTTTGCAAATCAGCGCATCAAAGTTATCCACGAGTAGCTGCTGGAGAGCCTTATCTCCACATTTAGATGCGGGATAGCTGTCTGAACTTCAGTAATTACATTGCCGTAGTGTGGCTGCGCGATTTAAATATCATCAATCTCACCATCCCTGGGTAAGAATGTCGCCTTGCTACTGGTAAAAAAAAAAAATCGAGATTTTTCCCCCGCCTTCTTTTAAGCAAGTGGTTGCTGTGAAGAGTATTAGTGAAGTGCTGGGGTTAGAGGTAGCTCCGGGACAGGCTGGTGGTTAAGCACTGGGGATGACGTGCTTCCTGAAACGTCTCTGAAAATTTAGTATGCAAATGTGTGATTTAAAGGTGGGGGAAAATGGTTGTCAGCTAAATGCAAAACCTGTCTTGGAAAAGGAATAAATAATAATTTATAATTTTATAATTTAATAAAGTGTCAAAATAGCGTAAAAAAAATCTGTAAATAGCATTAAAAAGTTCATTGATAAATATTTGACTCGTGTTTTGGGCTATGTCAACACTTGTTGGAACTGCTGGTATGTTTACCTTCAGTAATACTGTTTCTCCCCTTAAGTAAGTTATTTATTTTTAATGCAAGGCAAGCGATGAGCCCGAGGAGTTTCCGTGTACGCCTCGGCGGGTCTCCGTGGCAGAGCAGGCTCCTCCGCAGGGGGTGACCCAACCGCCCGAGCCGGGGAAGACTCTGAAATCCGTTTTTGACCGCTCGCAGGTGCCGCAAGCCTGGAGGCGCCGGCGGTCCGGGTGCAGCAGCCCGGCTGCCAACCCGCGCGGCGTGGGGGCCTGCGGGGAGGGGAGAGGGGGGCTCGGAGCGGCGAGCCCCGGAGCCGAGGGGCTGCATCGGCGGCCAGGCTCCGCTGCTGGTTTTGCCCGACAGCAGCATGCTGTTAGGCGTATCGCTTGTCCTCCGCGCGCCTTAGCCTGCATCAAAACGGGTATGAGCCCTGATTTATTTTTATTTTTCTTAATTTATTTTAATTTTATTTTGAAAATTATTTTATATAATATATATATATGTTTATTATTAATTCTGGTGGCAGCCTGCGAAGGCTCCCTGTTGCGAAGTTTTTGCTGTTCCCCAAAAGTAAATGGCAGCTCTGTCTGCTGCTCCAAAGTTTTGGAGAGTTTTTTTTTTGTTTGTTTGTTTTTTAAGATCTGCACTTAAGGTGTTGCAGCAATACAACGTAGTGCTAATTCACCCGTACTTTAATACAAATAACTCATGCTGATAACGAAAAACCTGGAACACTTATTTAGCCATTAGCATAGACTGTTTCGATGCGCCTAAAAATAAAGCAGCAGCTTGAACTAATGGATGCAGAAATACTACGCTTTATCCCAAGGTCAGTTTTGGCTTGAGCTTTGAAAATGACTTTTACTTTGAATAAGACTTTTACTTGAGCATCTAACCCCAAAGTATTTTACTCAAAAAAGTCATTAAGAATTGCTAAACAATAAATAATTTTCTTCCTTGGGAAGAGTCTGCGCAGAGTGGATTTTTATGCTCTCATTTTCATTCCCTCTGTGATGGGGTTTATTATGCAAATACAGAAGGGTCTTTTGATAACAACAACAGTGAGAATGGTTCTGGTTTTACTCAAATTTTATTAGCCTCTTTTTGAGCAATAATTCAGCAATAATCCCACAGTAGCAAATAGTTATACAAGGGAATATGGTCTCCTGTGGGCTTATTATGGAGTGCAGTGTATTTCTTTCCTTGGCATTACCGCGTCGTTGAGCACTATTTCATTACCAGAACACTAGAGAGTTTGTTTCTGATTTAAAGGTATCATTGCATTTAAATTTGGGAAGTCGAATGGTTTTGAAAAGATACCGGTTTGAATATCGGGGCGGTGGTTAACCGACTGTTGGCTGCTGCCTGTATTCAGTCTCGATGCATGCGGTTACCCATTTCCCAATGCACAGAGGTGATAAATGCAAATCTCAACAAGTGATATTTTCCATTTGCTATGCCAAACTGTAAACAAAGCTCTCAGTTGGATGCGATCTCTTTTCAGTAATCAAATATTTAAGAGCTACCCAGAGCTTTTCTCTTGCAAGATGAAATCGAGCTGGGTTGTGCCTGTTAGTGTGGCTGTGATACGGGACACGTGTATGTTGTCCCCGCAGGCTTCTTCCTTGGGATGCGATCTCTCATGACGAGCTTGGTTCTTCCACCCAGGACTGATGCAGAAATGAGCAGGAGAGAAATTGGTTGGGGGGGGGGATATCAAAATGTAACTGTTCTGCTTTAGGATACAAAAATAATGGTAATAATAATAAAAAAATACAACTTTTGAAGCCTTTCCACATCCCAAAGTAGCTACAGCGGCAGCACAAAACTGGTGTAGAGAGAACCTCTCCGCTCCGGGCCAGGGCACAGGCTGGGTGAAGGAGAGCAGGAGGACACGGGTTCACGTGAGCTTTCCACCTGGGCTGAACCTTGTGTGGAGGCTGGTCAGTAGGGTGGGCGAGTTTCATTGCGTTTCAGCTGTTTATTTTTGTTCCGTTTTCACGTAGGAGGCATTTAAGTAGCTGTATTTCTCGTTTCTCTACCTTAATTCTGAAAATTTCTGTGCAGGCACCAAAAAGCTTTTCCCAGTAATGATTTCCAAGTGGTTTCTGCTGGTCCGAGGACCGTTAGCTAAAGGGACGTTTTCTGGAGGTATGTTTTGTGGTGGGACGTACCGTACCAGTTGTTGTACCTGTTTGGGAGCCTCCATCCAGCCTGCGTGTGGCTCCCGCAGCCTCGTTGCCGACAGCTCCTATTTGGGAAAAGGGGAAGAAGTGTCTTGTCCTCTACTGGAATAAAAGATTAAAAAAAAAAAAAAAAGATTTTTAAAAAAATTTTTAAAAAACCCTGCTAAGCATCTTTCCTCGAGATGGGTGGTCTTGAGTAGTTGTCTTCACGCAAAATTCTGCTAGCAGCTAGGCACGGTTCATTTCTATCCCGACCCTGGTGGCTGAAGGCAACAGTATGCGCTGGCCTGAGCTTGTGGAGGGGACGTACCAGCAGCGTGCTTCGGCAGCGAGCACGGGTTTCCGTGGGAAATCCGGCGTAAGCGCGTTAGATATCCTCTCGTCTGTGTTGAGAAAGCCTTCCCCATATGCCCGTAGAATAGCGTTAGCTGCGGCTTTTGCTTGAAAGACGGGATAACGGAACATTTTACCATCCCAGCCAGGGCAAAAGTTATGGGGGCTCACCTGAACGGGGAAGTTGGTAGAGATTTTTTTTAAAAAAAAGCCTTGAACTTAAAGCATTTCTTACTAATTTCCACATCGTAGTCTGGGATGGTAGTTTGGTCCCATTTCTGAAATGGTTTCAGTTAGCTCAGTATAAAGAACTTTTATTTCCGAATAAAAGAGTCTCTGCAGGGAATTAGTCAGGAATAGCAATTCAGAAGTAAGTGCCTATGTAGACAGCCTCTTTCCCCTTTAGTTATTTACTTTTAAGCCCCAATCTGCAGGATGACATCTGCGTGCCTATTTAAAACATCATTTCCTTTGCACAGAAGCACTACTATGGCTAAAATTTAATTCTGATATTTAACTGAATGAAATTGCTTGCAGATGACTGTGAAAGAGAAACAAACCACATCCTTGTGTGCTGCCATACTGTAGAGGATTAGTGAAATATTATACTAATGCAAAGAATGTGTCTCCCCGCTCCCTGCAAATACTAACTAGTTTGATTTTCTATTCTCATTGAAATTATACCAGCACATTTTTTGTTCAAAAATCATGTCTTGTTATTGTTGTCTTACAAATAGCAGCCAGCAGAAATTGCGCAGAGCAAACTAACTGTCTTTTGTTTCGGTTTGTGCAGAACCTACTGCGATGTCGCTTTGGTCTACATACTTCAACGCTGTTTCAAGGAAGAGTAAAAATTGCAATGGAATATTTTGTAAATAATTGCAATAAATATTAAGAGTTACTTATGAGTTATGCTGCTTTAGGTGGCTGCAGACTCCTGAAATCCTAGAAGTTGGGCTCGAGTAGGAGTTGCCAGGTAAATCATGCCGAACTACTGTGAACTGCACGTGGATCGTGTTAGCAGCACAGCTGAGAGCGGTTTCCTTTCAGACGAGGGCAGGAGGGAGCAAAGGCGCAAAGGGAAGTTGTTCCAGATTGCTTGGCAAGCTTTGGGAGACAAGAGCTCCTTTATTTGCAAAGTACGTGCAGGTTTTTCCATCTTCACTGGTAGCTGGAGTCAATCCGGGGGTCCCACCCGTCCGGGGATCGGCAGCCTGGGGAACTGGAGTCGTCCTTCCCAGTGTTTTCAGAACAGAGTGTGGTGCTGTTTTCCGCAACCCTAGGAGCGTCCTCCAGTACTGTCTGCCGTTGAAGACCTCTCACGGAAAAAGTGGTGTGTGTGGTTTCTTGAGTTTTTTTGTTTGTTTGTTTTTTCGGTGGTGTTGAATGTATAGTAGTTTCACATTCTCAAAAAATTAGCCTGGAACCAAACTGAGTAATGTTTTCCTCCAAAGACGATGCGCTCCTGGAGAGGCTGAGTGTTACAGTTAGACTTCTGCATGCTTTGACTCATCTTTGAGTAGACTTTAACCTTTAGGCAGTAACCAACCTTACGTTCTCATTACATCATTTGCAAGCTTTCTATAGGGTAATCTTCAAAGTTGATCTCTGCTTTGCCTTTAATCTTTGTCCTTTTTTCTCTTTGTACGGCTTTGCTCTTCTTTTTCCTTCTATTTGTATTTTGTTTTGTTTGGAAATCTCTATGCTGTCTCAGTGATTCTTGTTCCCATCTCCCCTACTTGGTTCTGTCCTACTCTTACTCTTTGGTTTTTCTCTATTCCTTTGGTGGCTCTTTCATATCTAGAAGTTATTTTGCTTCCTCGTGGTCTTTTGTTCCTTGTTCTACTCTTTCTTTCTCGGAGTGTGCCTCCAAAGCCAGGTTGCCTCCTGGTCCCTCCTCTCCCTTGCTTCTTTTGGGTACTTTCTAGCTATAAAAAGAAATTTGGGGTAGCTGGTATCAGAATGAATTTTTTTTTCTGCCTGACCTGCTTGGTTTGAGTTTTATCTTAAGGGCAGGTGTTTCAGAGGGACGCCCGCAGGAGAGCTTCCCTAGCTTTAAGAAAGAATCGTTTATCCGAATTAACATTCTGCTGTGGATGGGGTAATTAGACAAAAGAAAACAATCCTTAGTACTTTGCTCTGATAATTAACAATGTTAAATCTGCCGTTGGTAATCTACTGCTGTGTACCGGGAACAGAAAATCTCAATTGCTTGACATCGGCCTGCAAGCTTTTTCTCTGTTTGCAGGCTTTTTTTCAATAATCCTTTCTCAGCTTGCGCTGAGGTGAAGCGCACGAGCACGGAGGCCCTTCTCAAGGTGCTTACTTAACCTTTAAAACCCCGCTGACATTTGCAGTAGGTGCCTCTTTCAATCCAAACGACCCGGGTCCGCAGCGCGCCAGCCCGGAGCTGGAGCTGGAGCTGGAGCCTCGCGGCTCCCGGTGGCCGTCGGCGCGTGGAGCTGGGCGGCGGCGGAGGGAGCTGAGCGGGGCCCGGCGCCGCGGCGGGGCTCGGCGGGGAGCGCGGCGCGCTCTCCGGGGCTCGCGTTTCGGCCGTGCGAGGCGAGGCGCGCCGCGGTTCCTGGCGCCGCGGGGTGCGAGAACGTCTGAAGAGGACGTTAGCAGTGTTTTTCGCGCTGTTCCATGTAGCGATACAGTCGCTCGCGAGGGGCCCCTCGGCTTCTCTGCGCGTGCCGTGGGTCACGCTCTGACTCTCCGGCATCCTGAATACCGGTGGCACGCACGGAAAGTTCCTTCTAATACCTTTACCTGGTTTTCCACTTGTAGGGTCCATGGTTATGAATGAACTGAAAGATTTATGGCCTACACGTTAAATATGATAGGTGCGTGTATTCTTCGAAATTGCACATCTTTGATGCCGTCTCTGATACGCAGCCTTTTTAGGGGCTAAATAGCCTGACGTGGCCTCCTCGGCACGGGAGAACAACGCGGGCAGGGACGCAGACTGCAAATAAGGGGCAGAGCTTTATATCTGGCTTTTCAGAAGTTATAGCTGAGGTTTAAACGCTTGATTGTTGGCACGCTTGTTGCCAGACGGGTACCGAAGGCAGGGCTCTGTCTTGGAGGAATTCCTTACAGCTATATTTTTATACATCTCTAGTTACCGTATTCTTAGAATTTAATAATAAAATTCCACTTTGTGGAGTTAAATGCAGAGGAGAAAGGCAATACAGTAAGCCTGTCAGAAAGGAATAACAAACTGAATTTGGAAGCTGGCTGCTTTCTGATGTATTGGGTTAGAAAGCTCGTCTTTTAAGAACAGCCATGATGGTCTATCTCAGCTGTGCAGTATTTCGCCGCAGCTGCAGGTAGTTTGCAGAGTAAGAATTGGCAGGTGGCAAAGCTTAAAAATACCTTCTTTTTTTTTTTTTTTTTTTTTTTTTTTTTCCCCCTCCTTTAGAATAGGATGCAAGTATGGCAGGCAGCATGTTAACTGAGTGCTTCCCTTTTATTAAGTCTCAGTGGCAAAAGGGATGATAAAGTTTTGTGCCTCCTGGAAAAGCAAATCCCTCTCCAACGGGCTGACGCATCAACCTGTAGCAAGCGAGTGTGTTAGTCGCAGCAATTTCATGGCTGGTAAAACCTAAAAGCAGGGGCTTGCACTGAGCAGCTACATGCGCTTCCATTTGGGATTCGCTAAGGAGGGGAGCAGTTAATGAGCCGCTTCTGGGAAGGGAAGAAAGGGAACGGTAGCGAGCCGCCCGCCCGCCGGCGCTGCCTGCTCGTGGCGGGGAGGGGGTTCCTCCGGTCTACCGGGTGGACGTGCGGTTTGAAAACCTCACCTCCGCCTGAAAACGGTGCAGCTTCCGCAGCATCGAATTGTTGCGTGTATTTCTTGCGGGATGGTGCTAGCAGAAGTGAGTTACCTTGTTCTCTGCCTGAACGCCAGCACGCAGCGTTTGGCTGTTTTGCTCGTGCGGTTAGCTTTGCCCCTGCTGAGTCTGTCCTTGCAAATGAGCAGAAGGAAGCGGAAACCCCTCTAACTTGATGGTCTAACCCTTCAGCTTTGATCTTTTTTTAATGAGTCTATTAGAGTATTAGTGTGTCAGTCCCCGTTAAAGCCTATGGTTGTACTCAATGAGTAGTCACTTAAGTAATTAATAAATCTTGTTCTATTTTTTGCCCTTTTCCTTTTGTCTGCCTGTTGGCTTTTGCAGGTATTTTAAATAGTCTTTTTCTGTAGTATTTATTTTAACAGTGTGGTGACACGCCTATGAGCATGCCGGTGTTGGATCAGGACCCCGTTGTGACGGATGGAGTACGAGTACACAGCAAAAGGAGAATTCTTGCATTAAAAATGGGTGGTTTTACCCTTCCAGGTTGCTAGTGAAGCTCTGAGAGAATGAGTTAAGGTTTTGTGGAGTTAGGAGAGAACGATCCCAGGAGCACTCTGCGTTGTGCGACGGTTTGCTTCGGAGGATGTTGGCTCCAGCTGTTAAAGCGGGCAAGCGTCTCGGTGCTGCAGTGTCGCTGGATATGCGAAGATGAGCAGGAGCTGGGAGTCAACGAGAGATTTCTCTTTCCATGAGCTGCTATAGATTAACCTAGCAAAACTGCTCAGAGGAGCTTTAATTCTTCCTCTCACAAGCGGGTGGCACTGAGCACGGCTGGAGCTGGGGCGCTAGGGAAGATGGGCTCCTTACCAGGAGCTGCTCTGCTCGGGCCTTTCCCGAAACCACCACGCTCCGGTCCTGCCCCGTCCTCCTCCGGGCCACCTTAGCCTTTCACATGCCCTCTGGCTCGTTGCACTCGGTTCTCGTGGGGCCACCGTTTCTAGTTCAGTTCCTGCGCGTCAGTCGGCCCCACCGCCGCACTGATGTCGGCTGTCTCCCCGTCCTCCCCTCTTCCCCTCATCTTTGGCAGGCTCTTCTGCGTCTCTCCAGCTCCCCAGACCCTGGGCTGCCCCAGGGCTTCTCTGAGCTGATCTGTCTGTTTGCTCTAGGGTGTCTAAGGCTTCTCCTTAAGCTCTTACACGTCAGTCCTGACACTTCAGACTTCCTAATGCTTTATAGTCGCTTTCTTCCAACTCTCCTGGTGATATCCACCCTCCTGAGATGACTTGTGGTCCATCAGACATTTTTCATGCTCCTCCCCCCCCCCCCCCCAATCATTCTGTTTTCTGTCTCAGCTCATCTTCCATTCCCTATGAATCTGCTGCTGTCTTCATTCTTTCTTTTCTTTCTCCATTTCCTCAGAGAGGACTTTAATGTTAGGATGTGCCACCCAGCTCATCTTCTTTTTTTCTTGAGTTTTGCACCCCTTCCCCAGAGCTCACCCCTGAAACCCGTTTATATCACGCTGTGCCTTCGGGTTCAAGGAGGAAACCCCGCTATCTCTTGCCGAGCGCCTGTGTCGGCGCTTTTGGGTAGAGACCATGCTCATCTCCTCCTGGAGCCACCATGACAGCACTTTCAGTCCTCACTTTGCAAAGAACGGCCTATTTTTGTGGAAAGCCCTTTCACGTAACTTCTCTTTCTTAATCATGTTTGTCATCAAATGAAGTTTTGGAACTACCTGCTTGCCTAAACGGAGGATGTTCTTCGGCCTTCGCGTCGTTGGAAGCACAGTGTAACCATGTTCCTTTCCCATCTCTTCCACGTTAATCACCCCAAAGAAGGGTTTCAGTCATCATCTGAGCCAATGGTTTCGGGATGGTCTGTGAAACTGCCGATCTTTAATTTTCTGCATGGAGGCAGAAGGGAGAGGGTAGGCAGGGGCTGCGTGGCTTTTCTGTGTTGCAACAGGCGTGCGTTGAATTCAGGTGCTTCTCCAAATCAGTGTGTTGTCTTGGGGAATGAAGGGAAGTGGAGAGCTATACCAGGATTGAAACTTCTTCTGAACTGACATGAACATCCTTTCTGAGAATAATTAATGCTAGTGACGCTGTTAAAGCAAAAATCCTACTTGAAGCATTGCAAAATGTAGTGCATGAACAGCCTCTCCTAGTTTTTTAATAAAAGGTTATTTAAAAAGAGCGAAGCCGCTGTTGCCGCGGGGCAGTGTCTGTGTTACGGTAAATCTGTCGCTGCGTTTTTCTGCTTAACGGTGGTTGATGACAAGGTCATGTTAACACCATTGAATTTCTGGGCCCTTGTGGTCGCTTGAGACCAATCTGACTCCTTTCTTCACTGAGATTGCTCTTAAAAACTAACTTCATTCTGTTGTGCGCGAGTTGGTACGGCTGAATGCAAACGAAGCTCATGTGCGGGCACATTCAGTCACTGCTGCCTCGCTCTTTTTTTTCCATGCATCTCCTCTACGTGGTGTCTGCCTGTTGTAAGCACCGGATATATATGTTTCAGCACTTCAGACATGATAATTGCACTATCTAAATGATTTTCAGAAAGATTCTAATTCAGTCATTATCATATTTGGGTATGCTAATTGGGACTGACAGGCTTAGATTATGGGAAAAAGGCTATTGTGGCACTGAACAACTATAAATATGCAGCCGCTGTAAGGGCGAGAGCAGAGCACAGCGTGGTTTTTGGTTGCCCCTAGGCCATAGAAAGCCCTGCTTTGATCTTGCCTGTGATTGAAACGCTCGGAAGCGAGGGCTCTCCCCTCGGTTCGGCTTGGATTATATAAACCATTTTGTTTATATTTAATTTGCTGTCTTATATGGTAAGCTAATTCTTTGAAATGTATAATGAGATCCCTTATATGGGAGAGGAGGTGGAGGTCTTTGCTGACAATGTAATGTCTGTGTTATTCACTGACGGTAAGAAGCACGCAGAAGCGTGCCAAATTCAGAAAAATCAAGTGGCCGGTGATGGCAGAGCCTGGTAGTGTTTGGGGGGGGGTGTCTCTGTGCATCTAGAGATTGATGGAAATTAATTTAACAGGCACTGGGTGCTTGAAAATGTTATATTTGCCTTGGGGGTTCCAGGTCCTGTTGGGTCGGGAGTGTCTTATCGCCTCGTGGCAATGAAGAACGAGGGTGAAGCTATGCTATGTTATCCCGTAGTTTCTAATAAACTGCCCAGGTGACGGGTGAAAAAGCTGGTAAACCTGTTTCTTTACTTTCTTTTGGGAGTCTGTCAGTAGTAATCTGACCTCAGTGATGCCGTGATGATGAACGTGACAGAGCTGCATGATGAAGAGTATAAAAGACTAGAGGGGCAGGAAGAGACTGGGTCCGTCCGGGGTGAGAGCAAGCTGTTATTAATAATCCAGTCTGAGCTCTTGGGAGCTGCAGCACGCAAGTAAGTGCCGAGACTGTCATCCAACACACCGCTTTTACTCTGCCCTTCTTCCCCCCACGATGCGCGTATGCAGCAAGGTATCTCGCTTTCCTAGGGCACGCTCTGTATTTAGGCGTGACTTTGCACCTGGAGTAAAAAAAAAACCAAGAGATTTTTGATGATTTTCCAGGAAGGCTTCATGCATAGACTTTTTTTGTTTCCTTTGTACAGGGAAATGTAGTAATTTCCAAGTCATGAAAAGATCTTCCCCCTGTGCCTTGCTCTGCCTCGGTTCTTGTGACCTTGGCAAGAATCCCAGCTCAGATGTAGGTGATATGACCTGTACCTGGCATAACCCCAGAAGAGAAGTCAAGGTTTGCACCAGCTGAATCAGTCAGACTTTGTATGGATGTAATGTACCCTTCAGGTAAGGAAAATCCCAGGAATTTGAGGTTGACTACGGATTGCTCGAGAGCAGTGCTTGTGTTTGGGCTCTTCCTGGCTATCAGCTTGGCTTATTAGATGTCCGGAGTTGCTCCAGGGATTAACACTCCACTTTCCTGCAAAGCCAAACTTGGGGCAAGGGGTGTTCTTGTTACGTGGAAAGGAAGTGATAGCTCTGTTAGTGCTGAAACTCTCTTCAAACTTTTGGTGGTGAGCTGGTTGGGATGAAATGTTTTTGAGGACAACTCTGCACCAATTTAAATAGTCAAGTACATTAAGGTGGCTCTAAAATTAAGAGTTGGAACCTTTCCATGTGGAGGAGCCTGCAGCATGTTCATTTAAAGCTGTTGTCAGAACGTTGTCTCTTAAAGTGCAATGTGTGCTTCCTTGCCCTTGGAGGGGAAAGAAAAGGGTAGTAAGTGTAGATCAGGAGGGACACTTGCTACGCAACTCAGGGCTGTCTTGGAAGATTAAGGCTAGAGTGTAAAACTCTTCCCGCTTTGGTCTTTGCTGCTCAGCGTTGTTTTCCTGTATTTTCCTCCCACGTAGCAGCAAGTGAGTGATATTGAAGTCGTGTGGGGCAGCAGAGGTGGCAGGAGGTCACTGTGCCTGCAAAGCCAGAGCAAATGCTATAGAGCAGAGTAGAAGGTTTGGAAGCTCTCTCCTCCTGGCAAATCTCCAAGGCTGATCATATTTGCAAGGTTTTTTCTTTTCTTAACGGGAGTGGAAGCTGAAGCACTGGTGCAAGTGTATTGGTGTTTGGGAGGCTCAACAAGGAGCAACTTCAATAAAAACCCAATAAGCTCCTTAGGTCCCTCCAGTGAGGGATTATCTGATTGGTTGTAGCATACAAAAGCACATAAGAAAAACACGCCAGTCCAGAAAACACTGTGTTTTTTTTGTTTATTTTTTAAAATCTCGTTTGAATCTTTTTAAACACTTAAAGGGTGGATAAAGTGAGCAGCTATCACATGAAGCGAAGGAAGCGCTGATATACCCGAAAGGATAGTGTCACTGCCACAAAAATATCGTGGCACTGTTGATTAAAGAGAGGCAGTTTGTGACTTTAAATGAGACTGCAGAGCTTTTAAATAGAGTGATTTTATAAAATATTTGTCTGTTTTTAGAGTTTGATAATTTGCCTGAACAGTGTATAATCAAACCTGATTTTTCATATTTTTCATCAAAAGCAAAATTAAAAGGGGCTTGTATTTCTGCAAATGTGATTATCAGAAGCAAGTACGTTTTTTCCATCTGATTAGAACATTTTTTCCCCCCAAACTGGCATCCTTTACTAGCTGTCCCATTTGTTCTTATGTGCAAGCTGTAGAGAGTGTCCGTTGATGATCTTTTAATTTGATGGAAGTTTCTCCATGTCTCTTGTGCTGTGTCATATATCTGCACAGACACAGAGAAAATATCTGCATCCAGCAGAACAGAGCTGTCGACAACGGGAAGAAAAGGAAACGCGTTTGGTACAAAAAGCCTTATTCTCTTCCTTGAGGTGCCTTTCATTGACATTTGTGTTGCTTGGCCCTTATCATTCTCCTTATCAGCGCTCCACGAAAGGACCTGGGGAGGCGAGGAAGATGCTGTGAATGTTAGCGTTACGTACAAGGGATGTATTTTCTTTTCTCTCCACTACTCAAGAGACGACCTGCTTTTGACAAGGAAAGAAAATTGAGGAGGAAAATGTCTTTCTCTGTTCTCCTCCCGGCATTCGGTGGTCTCTTCCCTTCACGTTCCACCTACCCTTTGGCCCTTGTTATGTGGCACGCAGGGGAAAATCATCAGGTTTTCAACCTCTCAAGCCTCACCGGGGCGATATGTGCCCCAAAGCTTCCCTCTCTTTCCTGTGATATCAGTGTGTCTCCTCTGCCTCTCCCTGCCATCCAATTCTGGTGTCTCCGGATCATCAGAACAAACCATTGCTACCAAAACGGCAAAGGCATGCTGTAGTTTTGTATATAAATGTGTGCAAAGATGAAGGGAAAAAAAAAGCGATCGTGCTTTCTGTCAGCTGAACAATCGTTTATCGTATTTTGGACTCTAAGACCAGTAGTTGCACCTCTTCTCGGATGGTGGCAAAGCCAAGAGCAGCTCAGCTGGTGCCTAGCCTGGGCACTTGGCCGTGCGAGGGCATGGTGATGGGCTTGGGCTCAGCGGGCTCCCATTACACTCTCTGGGGTTGGAAAGCAAAGCGGGTTCCAGCTCTCGTGTGCAGAGCTCGGGGTGGGTTGCAGCAGAGGGAGAAGCTGTAGGAAGCGTTAGCTTATGGTCTGTTCTTCATAGTTTAATGCATCTCTTGAAAAACACGTTTTGTCACTTCTTTTTTCAATGTTAAGCTGCGGACTATACTTAAAAGCTGCTGTTAATTAAAAGTTTTGCATATATTTTGCATGCCCCATTTTTCACATGCTTCAATTTGTCTTAATATCGTGATAAAAAATTGTTGTCAGTCTGTGAGAGAGTTTCTTCAGAAAAGGAAGCAAGAGGAAAGAAGTTTGCAACAGCAAGTCTGCCAATCCTTATTTTATTTTATCAAATGAATGGGAAACCAGTTTTCAAAGCAAGTGCATGGTAGGTCAGTTTGGATGTCTATCAAAGCACCCTAGCTCACTGATGGGAGATGGCATTTTTTCCCTGGTCGTGGGCGTCGGGGTCTTGGGCACTTGGACCCCTCCGTTGTGCGCAGCGTGGGGCGGCGGCGCTGCCACGTCTGTCTTCGTTGTTCTCCTCGAAGAAGCGCTGCTGTGCAACCGTTGTGCTTGAACGCGCAGTTTGGTGGGTGGCCCGCCCTTAATGGGCGCTGGCGGGTGGGAGCCGCGTTAACGGCGATCCTGCGGTGCCCCCAAGCCTTCCTGAAAGGCGAGGTGCGTGCCGGCGGGCGCTCGTCCCCGTCCTGTCGGCAGCTCCCCCAACGATAGAGGCGCGTGTGTCTGGCTGCGATGTAAACGAGGTGATGGATGGCTCGCAGTCGAGGAGGAGGAAATACTGGAAGCTTTTTATTTATTTGAAAAGCTTCCGAGGAGGCTGAGAGCAGGTGGCCTGACAGCGGCACGTAGGTGTATCGTCGTGTGCGGGATCCCGGCTGAAGCCGACGTTTCCGTTCTGCAGGCAGTGAGCTGGCGGAGGCGTCGGAGAGGCGACTCACACTTTCAGTTGTGCAGTAGCAGGAAAAGATTAGGGTCTGGGGTGTTTATTTTGGTGGCCAGAACTGTAATCAAAGCTTTTGAAAGAGTGTTTTCCCTTTCACCTAGGCCAAGCGCATGCGCAGAGGTCTTCTCTGTGTTTTTACACCTGCGTTGCTGGTGCAGGCACAAGCACTAGTTAGCTCTTCAGGTGCAGAAATTTCAGTTTTTTTAAAAAAAGCTGTCATCAAAATGCCAGCTAGGGCAATAAAATTTCTCCCTGATTTAAGAACGCTGGAAGGCTAAATAAATTAAGCATTGAAATCCATAGAAATTCTTATGTTGAAATTAACAGGCTTAAAGTTATCACTAACATAAAATTGTTAGGATTATTATTTTTTAATTCAGCATATGTGATTGTCTCTGTGATAAGTGGTTTGGTTGAGGCTGCTAATAAACACTGCAAGACTTTCCACTGATTTCCACATGTCTTCTAGGAGTGTTTGCTGTGTAGGGACTGGACCTGTCGAGTAAAGGAACATGGAGGTGCCTGGTTTGTATTTTCAGGTTGATGTTTTTAAAGGCCATGTTCTTGCCCAATACTGATGAAGCCAGTCTGTGTCAAAGGCAATGGATGTTTTCTAACGTGCTTCATTTTACGGTACTGGTAACGGCTCTTCTGGCTGGGTTTGGAAACATCAAAAATGTGCCCAGGTCACCGTATTTGCATGAAGCTGGGAAAATGCTCCCTAGCTGGGGGATGTTTCCTCTGGAAAGTCAGCACTGTGCAAGTGTTGGCAGTGAACTGATCTCATGTTGCAGGATTTTTAGGTTCTCGCTACTGATTTTTGTAACTATGGTGGCTGAAATTCCAGGTAGATGGAATGGACCATCTGCAGCATGATTCCTGCAGAATTCCTCTACCTTGACTTCAGCAAGGCTTTTGACACTGTCTCCCATAACATCCTCATAGGTAAGCTCAAGAGGTGTGAGCTACATGAGTGGGCAGTGAGGTGGATTGAGAGCTGGCTGAAAGGCAGAGCTCAGAGGGTTGTGATCAGCGGTGCAATCTAGTTGGGGGCCTGTAGCTAGTGGAGTTCCTCAGGTCCAGCCCTGTTCAACTTATGGTCAACATCTATGACCTGGATAAAGGGACAGAGTGCATCTTCAGCAAGACCTACTGAAAAGCAGCTCTGCAGAGGACCTGGGAGTTTTGGTGGACAAGAAGTTGACCATGAGTCAGCAATGTGCTCTTGTAGCCAAGAAGGCTAATGGTTGCGCAGAGAGGTTGTGGAGTCTCCTTCTCTGGAGATATTCAAAACTAGCTGGATGTGATCCTGTCTAATGTGCTCTCGGTGACTCTGCTTGAGCAGGGAGGTTGGACTAGGTGTTTCCCAGAGGCCCCTTCCAACTTTACCGCATTCTGTGATTCTGTGCTGTGAGGAAGGTGCAGAAGCCAAAGCAAGCGAGGGCGAGTTTTCTTCCCTGTTGAAGAAGCAGGAGGGAGGACGGTTTTCTTGGTGTGAGTCCCACTGCACTCACTACCTTTGCAGAGGACATGGGACAGTTGCTTAATCTTTATGCTTTTTATTTAGCAGGCAAGCAGGGAACGCAATAATATCTTATCTGCGTTAGATGAAATAAGGACTTCCTAATAGTGATCAGCTTTACAAAAGCCTGTGTTACTTATCAGCTATGCCTTGGGCCTTTAATAGAATTTTTCTGTCCTTAGGAAGTGTGTGAAGAATCACACTTTCACGGAATTTGAGGTGAAACAGTTAACTGACGCCACCCAAACTCTCGCCATGTCCAATCACAAATTTCACATGGAAAACATGGAAACTGCATGTATTTCTATAGCTACATTTCTGTCTAGCGTATTCTAGTCTAGTCTGATTGCTCTGATCTCTTGTGTATCAGTGCAAAGGGGATTTTTAATTTGAGTGAGGGGAGGTATTGGGTTTCTGTTCATTTTTTTTCCTCTGTGTTCTTTTTCCTCTGTGTTCTTTTTTTTTTTTTTTTTTTTTTTTTCCAGCAGCTTTGGCTTGTAATGTCACAAGCAAGTTAGAATTGCTTTTTAATAGATTCCTTTTCCTTTAAACAGATTCTCTTCCTAGTGCGTAAAAATGGGAAAAAACGTGCTTTCACTTCAGTGTCAATGTTTTGCATTTCATAGTTACATATTAGATACAATTACTGCAGATTGCATAGGAAAATCGTAGGTCATGGTATTCTTAGCTAAGAATTTTCGTAATATTTAGCGATGTTGGCAGTTTGGGGTTCTGTTTTAACAAATCATTTGTAGCATGTTAGAAAGAATAAGGAGCCCGTGGTCTGGGCACGGGCTTGCTGTAGCTGTGACTACAGTTTGTGATGGGCAACTAACCGGGCTGACAGGCTGACTAAGCACCAGCCCCTTGTAAACTCGGTCACGTTCGTTCAGCTCATATGACCTGAAGTCCTAAGTGCAGTTTTCTCATTTTTCCTTTTTCAGGTTGGCCTGCAAGAGGCTGGCGAAGGAGGAGGAATGGTGGCTCTGTGTTTGTTTTGGCCTGCAGGCAATTTAAAGATCTCTCTTTTTTTTTGCTGGATCACAGTAGACATATTTTATTTAAAATCCAGCATGTATCCTCCCCTTTGCTGACTCCATCTCCCTCCAAAAAGCCATGGGAGTCTTACTAACAGGACACCACGATGTTCTGACACAATGAAGCTTTTAACTGAATGTTAATCACATTGCTCATGCCACCATCTCTGCAAAGTGGGACATAGAAAACCATTCGTTATATACCGCCCGTGACCCCTGTTTATCCGGAGTGAGTTTTCAGTATGGGGTGATGTGGGCAGGGTGTGATTTGGCGATCGTGACTGGCATTACGGTTCAGCTCTGAGCTGACTTAATTTCCAACTCATGGAGCTGGTATCCTCATCCTCAGCTTAACGTGTACTAAAATATTTACACTTATCTACTATTTCAAACTACTTATGAAGGAGTAAGAATGAAAATTTTTTGCTGTCCTGCCATTAGTTGCTGTGGGTTTTTTAGCTGGAAAAATTACTATTCAGGACGATTGTAGCGCCGGGCAGAAGACGGACTGAATCATTAATATTTAACTGTGCTGGAAGTAGAAAGCTTTGTAACAATAATAATAATTTGCACTTGCACAGCACATTTCTCCTGAGGATCTCAAAGCACTTTACAAACCATTTAATTAAGCCTCGTTGAATCCCTCTGAGGTTTATTATTAGTCCCATTTTACAGATGGTTAAGCAAGGGCATAAAGAAGTTAAATGGTTTGCCTAAATGAGTTAGTGGCAACGATGAGCATGTACTTTGGGAGTCCTGGCCACTTCTCCCCTCTCTAATGGGGAAGATGTCGAGTGACCGTGGCGTCTTGCCTGCAGCACATTGGTGGAGCGTAGCAGCTGAAAGCTAAAATAAGGTGAAGGGTTTTGTCTGAGATAGGTCACTGTAAGCACCCTCTGGAGATGGCATGATACTGCAGATTCAGCTTATGTTCTCTCCAACTATCCAGGCTGTAGAGCAGGTAGGCAGCCCAAAGACAGCTTGGACTGGGGAGGCCCAAGCACCCGAGATGTGGGAGAAAGCAGTCAGATTGAGTCCTGCCACCGGCCCAGGGTCCTGTGTCTCAGTCCTTGCACCAGGGACGCTTGCATTGCTTTTGTTACCGCTGCTGCAATCTTGGCTGGCCAGGAGCTTTTTCATCATGTAAAGAAAGAAGTTCTTGCCTCTGTATTTGAAATTATTCATACCATTAGCAGCTGGTTTTCCTCAGATGCCCAACATGAAAGGTTGGTTTATCAAGACATAAAGCAGAAGCATATAGGCAAAGGGACTAGTGCTCACTGCTTAGCTGAGAACCACTTAGGAAGGTGTTCGTGTACAAATGCATTAGATTATGGTTAAGCAGCTTATGGACATAAAAACACATTAGAACTTTACAGCACGCTATAAATTACAGTTTTGCAGCATTCACAGCCACAATGTTAGGTAATTACATTCATTAATCTACTACTAAGAGCACATAAAGTTGCCTCCCTTGTGCTCAGCTGGGAATGTGCTGAGAAGGATCTCCCAGCCTCCATCTCTTCCCTCTCTGCCACCTCCATCTATTATGCCTTGCTGTGAGAAGCTTTCTAATTTTATAATGTTGTTCAGCAGACCAAACTTTCAAGTATATATTGGCCTTAACATTTAGGATCCACAATGGAAGAATTTCTGATAACCTTATCTGACGTGGTTCCAAGCTTTTCTGATGAGGTTTGGGCTTTATCTGGACTTACTGCAATCAGTTAGTTGGGAAGACGTTACTGCTTGTTGTCCCTTAAGTGACCCATTTGTACCCTGCCACCTGATACTCAGTAGTCACTATAGCTGTTGGCTTCAGCATTATGTGGATGCTTGCTGTAGCATTCCTGCTTTCAAGCTGAACACCCCACACTTCATTTTCTTCTGTACAAAAGTATTTCCTTCAATTAGAGCTGATTCTCAGCTGGCATAGATCAGAATAACTGCTGGTTTCCTTTCTTTTTCGTTGTTGCTCATATCCTGCATTGTTGGGAAAGACTTTCAAATAGTTTATTTGAGGTGTAGGCCTATTCCATGTTGTAGGAGCAAAGTCTTCTAGTGTTTCTTTCCTTTTTCAGCTTTTATTTATTTATTTTTAAGACTGTTCTTGGTCTTTTTTTTCCCACTCCTCAGTGGACCAATTTTTATCCTGTATTTTTTCTTTCCTAGAGTAGCAAGGCCCCTAATCTCTATCATCGACATATATTTTTTGCTCATCCTTTCCATTTCCATTATGGTCATATGGACCATATGGTCAATGGAAATGGAAAGGATGAGCAAAAATAATATCCTCTTGAATATTGTTTGATATGAATTTTTAGTCGTGAAAATGGGAGAGAAGAGACGGGTGTACTGCTTGGTGTGTTCTTCTGGACCTTCAGGAGTGCTCGTGGAAAAAAGGAGGAAAAAAAAAAAAAGGCTTTCAGCTGAGGATGCATGTACGTGCTCAGTCAACTCCGTAACTTCAGAAAATCCGGTCCGTCCTTTGTTTGTGAGACTTAAAGATGAATTTGATTATAAACGTTTAAGCTTGGACAACTCAGCAGCAGTAAGGACTAGCAATGACTCACTGTTTATTTGTCAGCTCATCTAATTGGGTTTGCGTTTGCTGATCTCCTTTCACATCAAGAGCCTCTCTACAGCTGTAGATAGGAGCCGCGACGCTACCTGTGCTGGTGGAGCACGGGAAGCGATTGGGAGAGGCGACACGACAGATAGTTAATCACGCTGCCGTCCGCACTGGAAGGCATTCATCTCTTTGCTAAATAGATGTAGTTTCAATGACACTTGAACACTGCAGTTTCTAGGGGATTTCTTTGTCATTGCTGACAAATTTATTGTCCTGACCATTAAGTTAATAAAAGGCAGAACCGGCAGCGACACCTTTTTGGGAGAAGTGAATTGTTAATACGCAGTAACCCTGCCGGCTCCGCTGCCGGGGGGCTCTGGGGGAGCCCCAGGTTAGCGGCTGAAGACGTGTTCAGTTATTCTCCAGTGTCCCGCGTCCTTTAGCGGTAGCGGCCGTTTCAGACGTACGCGCGTGCGTTGTGCATGCACGCATACGCTGTGAGCGGGAACGGCCGTAGCTGCCGAAACCTGTGCTGGTGTTGTAGCCTTTTCCTCTGCGTATAACCACAGCGGCTATTACAGAGGACTGAATCGTAAGGCGAGGGGAAAGGAGACTTTCTTGCTTAGGTTTTCATCTCTGTCCTTGCCAGTTGGTTTTTGACCAAGCGACTGACCCTAAGCAGACCCTTATGCCTGGGGCCTCGCGTCTCCCCTGGGTGAAGGGGGTCCTCCGAAGCAGCATCCGGCTCCGATGCAGCCTGCCAGGAGGGGTGGGAAGCGCAGGGAACCCTGCTGGCTCTCCTGCTCCTTCCCCATCTCCAGGCAGCAACATCAGGCTGCTGTCCTAATGCTTGTCCCTGTGCGTTTCAAGGAGCCTCCTAGGGTAACATTGGGACCAGACCCAAAAAAGAAAAAGGTTGCTTGCAGACGTTTTTAGTGCTGCTCTTAGCAAATTTTGTCTGCTGCCTGTTTGGCTTCATTTAGGTAGCATGAAGCTTTCAGAATGAGACATGCAATTAAATTCCCATGAGTTTTGATTCCTTTTTTGGTACATAAGCATCAGCAGAGCGGAAGCCCTCTTGGTAAGGGCAGCCGTCTCTCCAGCCGCCTGGATGGTGGGGAGAGCAGCCTGCTCAAACAGAGACAACCCGGGGTCCTGCGGTCGCGTCCAGACGGAAAGATGTTTAACTTCACATAGAGCTGCTAACCTGGTCCTTGCCCTCCTGACAAAACAGCTGCCACTTTGGGTTAGCGTCAGAGTCACGGAGCAGTCGGCCGCGCTCTTGTGTTGCTAATGCCATCTGTGCCGCGGACGTAGTGTCCCGTAAAGCGCAGAGACAAACCGCTAAGCAGGCTTTCTGCTAATGCTGGAGGACCTTGGTGACTCTCTTCCTCCCTTCTCGCGCGCCCGGTCTCGGAGTGCCCGTGATGCGAGGAGTTTTACTACTCTGCTCGGGCGTTCAGGGACTTAATTGCGCGATGCTATTGATGTAAAATTTAGCAGCCGCTGTGTATATTGACTATAGCCTCATCGGTTGCTGCTAGAACATGCTGTGCTATTGCCCTGCTATTCATTTAGCTGTTTTGGTCCATTTATTAGATATTACAGAGATTTTCCTTTTCTGGACAGAACTGGTAGTGATTTCTGCAGTGGAAACCTATTGGGGATGACTCTAATCTAGTTTCTGAGGATTTGTTTATTGGGGCAGCACATGCTGGGCTAATTTCAGGGTACATGTTCCATGGTATCTTTTCTATCCACAAGCAAAGTTATAATGAGGGGATGTAGTGCTCAAATGGCAGGTTTTTTTTCCCAAAAAGCAGCAAAACCAGAATTGGCTCAGCCAGTATTTATTGGCAAATTAGTGTTCCTAAAGACTTCCTTTTGCTTGTTCTTTTACAGAGCTTGGAGAAATAAGATTTCACGTAATGCATCTGGGATTGGATTACTGGATTGAATTTTGCAAAGTACACTGGGGAGAGCTGAGCCTGTTCAGAAAGCAGCTAAGCCCCTCTAAGTCAGTAAAAATTCAATTCATGATAGTCGATGAGGGATTTTTCAGTGTTTCTGTTTTGGGTGGCTTGTTTGCTGTTGGATGGTCACACTTCCTTTGAGGTGTTTTATCGGGGTTTATTAAGCTTTTAGTGATGGGGATGGTGGGATGCTATTTTCCTCTGAAGAACAGGAAGGAAAAAGCATCGTGAAAGCTGATGTTTCTGGGCCTGCCTGCTTGCTTAACACGAACGTTAACTCTCGTAGGAGCTCTTCAAATGAATGTCTATGTCGTGACCGTTTCATAAAGCCACAGAAATGGGAAGAGGCATGCTCAAAATTTGTCGAAGCTGAAGATGTGATTGGATTATTACTTTGCATCTGTTCTAGTTCTCTCTCCACCCCCACCGCCCCCTTTTCCTGCTGCGAGTTGTGGTTTTGGTCCTCAAAACCAGGCCAACCATATGATTATAGTGCAGATGGCAATAATCTCTCTGTGTGATCCTGATAACAGATCTTGGGACTCAGCAGGGTTTGAGAAATTCCAGCTCTGTTGCAGGGATGGATCTAGGCCTGCAAGAATAGCAGCTGGATTGAGGCCAATTTTGCAGAGAGGTACAGAATCTAAATTTTATTTTGGACTTTATTGCACATTCATAGGAAATTCCTGTTCTTAGGATATCTGAGAGCGGTGGTACTGTGTTGCTGCTCTTCCTGGTTTTGGTCCTTGGAAATGCATTTTTTGAAAGCGATAATAGAAGTTTGCGTGGTGCTCTGCCAGCCTAATTAAGGAGTGGACCTGGGGACGTAGCTGTGCTAAGATCAGGGGAAAGGAGGAGAGGAGGGGTTGCCAGATTCATCCACTGAGGTGTGGACTTTTTAAGGAATGAAATAAGTCTTAATGAGGTCATTAAGAATGAAAGAAGGGAGGAAAAATAAAATCCTGAACAAGGTAAAAGCTGCAGTGGCAGGAAACATAAAATACTTGGTTGAATTCCTGCATGGCGTCTTCTAGGGTCCTATGCATCCTATAATGGAAGTATGGAGTATTAGTAGACTGTATTCTCTTCACCTTTAAATAGAAAATGGACAAAGACACAAAATGTTTTTGCCCTTCTAACAGCAAGCAATAACGGCGAGGTTTAATGCTCTCAGCAAATCTTTGCAGCTTATTTTTTTTTTTATGATAGTCATTTTCTTGAGTCAAAAATCCCTGCTGCCTGTTAAGTAAACATAGAAAGCATAGATTATGAGTTAAGAGTATCGACAGCATTTCAAGTGCTATCAAAGAACATTTAATTCAGTTTAATTTTGTGATAAATCTCATGTTTAATCCCCTGGTTGCTCTGTAATCATGTCTCTATTGATCTTTTCTGAATGACTGCGTGCAGTTTAATAAACTTTGCCATTAACCCAGGGTTTCTAAAGGGGGAGATTGATTCCAGTATCAAGTCCGATAGAACCAATAAGTACCTGAACATCATTAAATCTGTCCATTATAAAACATTTGCATTAAGATCAAAGTAAAGCATAGAGGTGAATGTGCAGCTTATTAGAGAAAGAGTTTGCAGTCGGAAAGTCTCAGTATGTCAGTCAAAATCAGTAGCAGTTTTCAGCTTGGCTGATTCAAGCTGACACCTCCTTTCATTTCTTATTTCTCAAATCAGCCTTTCATCCTATTGAGTGACCTCCTTCCTCCCCTCTTTTCCCAGCCATAACTATAGCCCTTAATTTATTCCATCTTTTTCACTCCAGGCATGTGTTTAGTCCGGGTTTCTGAGGTCATTTTTGCCCTGTAATAAAAACAGAGAAGTTTGTATTTTCACCATATTTTGGTTTGGGTTTGTTTTCAATTCTGAATACATTTTGCAAGGAATGCCTTAGGTACGTGATATATAAAATAGGGAGGGGAATGGGGGACAGGTTATAATTGAAAAAATGGTATGACCGTCTCAAATTCCTTCTTTTCAGGCCTGTTCCCATCAGTCCTTCACAGGGGTCATCTCACATATTTGGATATAGCAAAAGGGCTATATGCATTTGGCAGGTTGGCCCAGATCCTTAAGAGCATATAGAAACACCGCTTGTATCGAGACTTAACACCAGCAGAATTGCGTTGAAACAAAGCACCTAAGTTCCTTGTGTTTGAGTGTGCGCTGGTGGCCTTGGAAGCATCTGTGCGTTTACTTGATGTTGAGAAGGTGACTAGTTCTTTTGAACGTGATGGGACTGATTTTCAGGAAGCATAGGCGAAGAGAGGATGGCAGAGACTGACAAGATGTGTCTCCTTGGGCAGCTTTGCTGTTCTGTGTTTTGTCAGAGCAGTGCTGCTCTTCCCGAGCTGGGGGGAGAACATGAGAAGGGAAGAACCAGATTCATATATATGCAGGTTTGTGGTGGAAGTGAGACTGCCCTGACGTGAAAGACAGGGAAAGTGAGATGTAAATGCCCTCCTCTTCCAGCAGGGATGGTGGAGAAGAAAAAGAGGACGTGGCTTCCCCATCGCCATAGGGATACAGGTGGAGGAGAGGGGGGAGATGCAAGAAGTACCTCCTTGGCAGGAGGTTTGGGAGAACCCCCTAGGTACAGAGATAAGGAAGGATGAGAGACAGGGAAAAGGGATGCAGATAAGCCCATGGGGCTTATCTGAGGAACATGCTGGCTGTGGTGGCTTGAGCCCTTGGTGGAGTTGATAAAGTTGAAGGGCAGCAGAGACTTGGAAGAGAAAAGAGTGACTTTACTGCTGTTTCTAAAATAAATTAATGAGCAGAACAAGCCTTGAGATGTTTCGTGTTGTGTAGTGGTCAGACACACTGACATATTTCTTGTCCAGAAGATAGTCAGTTGCCTTGATCTAGTTTTGAACTGAAGGTGATGAAATGGCAGCTTTGTTAGCCCATGTCACCTCTGCGGTGTCTTGTTTGCTCTTTCCATGCCACTGCGCTGCCCGCTTTGTTGCTGCAGTATCTGATCCATTTACCTCTTAAAGTGTTTAGCATTACAAGGAACAGATGAAATAGGAAGTGGTTTT
Source organism: Rhea pennata (assembly GCF_028389875.1). Lineage (NCBI taxonomy): Eukaryota > Metazoa > Chordata > Aves > Rheiformes > Rheidae > Rhea > Rhea pennata. The sequence goes on from NC_084682.1 coordinate 10,506,766, forward strand.
ACTTCCATTTTACAGCTGAGCACTGGTGCCTGGAAGGGTAAAAGCCCAAACACACAAAGCCATTTGTTTTCCTTTCCAAAATCCATCACTGGTATTTAAATAGTTTTAGGCCCCTGAATACCCACTTAGTGGATTGGGACTTAAGTAACTTGCTTCAGGTCGCAGAGGGAGTCAGCGGAAGAGCAGGAATTTCAGCACGTCTCCGAGGACCCGCAGTAATAACTTACCTTGTCAGTCTGGGCAGCTCTCATCCTGCACCTGATGGGATACAAGCTGTGATGAGATCAAACAGGAGGGATTTGGGTACCAGCGCCAACAAGCAGCTTAGGAAACAGATCTTTAATAGGAAAGGTTTCTTCCAACTGTAGACAGATTCCTGCTGAAGGTTCTCATTCTCTTCAGCACATGCCGCAGCTCTCAGGAGGTGCGTTGCAGAGCTTTATCTGCTTTCCGCTCGAGGCAAAGCTTTACAGAGAGACAGCAGTTCAGATGCTTTCTACAGAAGAAATGGTTACAAGTTCAGTCGAGACAGCCTGCTATACGATAGTGTGGTTTGAATCTAAGTATTACTCTAGCAGTATTATTCACAGTTTTTGTAACTCCTTGCAAGTTTGCTGGAGGCATGAGGGAAGCTCTTGACTTGAGATGCTCTGTTTTGCAGCTGTGGCTCCACTAACCATGCATCCCTGCAAAGTTAAATTTGTGGCTTCTAGGTGGCTGTAAATGTGAAATATTACAGAAATTGCTTTTCCAGCTACTGAATAGCCCTGAACATTAAATGATGCTTCAGTTACAAAAGATCTATCCAATGTAGGTTGGGGGAAAAAAAAGCTGAATATTTGCAAAAGACATATTTTCAGCTGTGGAGCAACAGTAAAACAAATCATTTATTTTTCTTTTTCTCTCTGGTGCATGAGATTGCGTTATAGGATCTATGCCCTGTAATAAAACTGAGGAACATGATCTCTGCTTTTCCCTTTTTATTTATTCATGCTATCTTCTGTGCTCGTTTAAATGGAGAGCCCATATTCTAAATACAGGATAGAAGGAAGGAGCTGTGCTTTCCCTCCTAGGAACTGCTGGATATACTTGATGGGTTTTGACGATGCCAGGTAGATGTTGGTGCGTCCCCTGGCCTAAAGCTGAGAGGAATGCTTTGTTGGGAGAATGTGATGCGGTCTCCTTCTCTGGAGATATTCAAAGCCCGCCTGGGCGCAATCTTGTCTACCGTGCTGTAGGTGAGCCTGGTTGAGCCAGGGAGGTTGGACTAGGTGATCTCCAGAGGTCCCTTCAAGCCTTACTGATTCTATGATGCACTAGGAGGAGAGAGAGGTAAAGACAGAAAATGTGCATGGTGGTTGTCCAGCGGATCTGATTTTCTTTGATATGATTTCTTTTTTTTGATATGGTTGCTTAAAGCTGTGTAAAGTAACAACAAAATATTTGTGATATATATTTTCTGTGAATTTCCTCGTTCCTGTGAATGAAGAATCCTGAGATAGCAGCAGCTTGTATCTCCTTTGTATGCGATAAGAAGGACGAGGCAATGGTAAGTCTGGGCTGCTGTGGTAAGCTGTGCTTCTCAATGTTTGTTGCAGTGAGTGGGATCCGGCAGCAATCAGCACTATGCAAGAAGATAATCCTTCGGGTTTCTTTACTCACCAAATTTGCCTTCACGGTATCCCTTTCCTAGGGAAAGAATAGTCCAGAAAATGTAAGGTTACACTCCTTAAAATTAGTTCTTTTCTGATTATTCAGTCAGAAGTCTAGAAAGACGTTCCTTTTCCAGACAGGAAGCTGAACTGTATTTTTGTGATTGCACAAAGGTTCTGCTCCTTTCCCTAATGAAGCATATTACCAAGCTCCCCATGAGTTGAGTGATGCAGGCCTCTGGTCATCTCTGAGCACTCTCTCTTTCTCTTTTTCCTGATTTTCTAATCACTTTCCTTTCATTTCAAAATGTGTCTTCATCAGTCTTTTGTGTGAGGTTGTATGCCACTTGCCAAGAGTGGCAGTAGGGTTAAATGGTGCCAAGAGGAAGCAGGTTCTTCAGGAGAAGAGGGTGGTTCTGGTGGTGTTCTAGGTGATATGTGCTGGTAAAAGGCAGGTGTCGCAGGTTTAGTTCAGGCAGACCTGCGTGCAGACAGATGTGCAAGAAGTGGCCACAACATCAATATCACTTGTGTAAACCCCTCAAAATCTCTGGGGGGGGGGGGAGGGGAAAGACCCCCAAACCCATCCTAGGCTTGCAGGCAGGCAGGAGCTGGTGGAGCGAGAGCTTCGGGATCGCTCCTTTTGGCAGGAGTACCCAGGCTTCTGGCTGAATCTGTCTGAACAAAATCGTCTGTTTGTACTTTGCCTTCTGCAGATCCAAGCAGCGTCAAGAAAAACAGTGCGTTGGCTCTGTAAGCCCAGCTGGCGTTTCTCAGCGCTTTTCTTGACGCTAGCTCCAAAAGCGGGTTTCTGCAAACTCAGATCGATTGCTCTAATGTTCATTCATCTTCAGAGAGGAGATCAGCTTTTGCCAGCCTGGATTTAGGAGAGTTTCTCTGGCTCGACATCTGGCCTTGTGGCCTTAGGTTTTAGCTGAAGGTACATGTTGTGCAGCGTTTGTAGCCTTAGTGAATGCTATGGAAAAATGTTGTGTATGACGTGTCCGTTATGGCTTTTGGCTAAGTTACTGCAGCTGTTTTGTAGAAGCAAGTGCCTTTGAAATTTTGAGCAATTACTTTCTGTTGTTGTAAATGTTGATGTGTAGGAATAAGTTTTAATCTTTCGTACTCAAAAGATTTGCAGAAATTTCATTTTAAACATGTTTTATCGTGTTGTGGTGAAAACTTGAGTGTATACTCTTAGTCACCAGTGTCAACCCAAGTGAGAACAAGTTCAAGTATTTTTCTAAAACTGCGTTGAACACAATGAGACTTAGAGACATATTTAAGTGTTTGGTTTAATTAAATGTGAGACAATTATTCAGGTGAGGCACAGAAACGGTATTGTGTAGTCTGTGTAATTAATCACAAAGGAGCAGCCTAAATCTGATTTGAAATACGAAATGGCATAAATTGTAGAGAAATACAATGTCTGCATTCAAACACAGAGTATGCTTAAGGAAATCACGATCTGTTTGTTAAAGTTATGACTAGGTAAAGACATTTTGCTGAGTAAAATACTTTTTTTTCAGATTACTGGCATAGGTCTAGCATATTAATAGATGTGAGTAATGGTTTACATGTGCTGAGGATTGCCTTCCCGCTACAAAAAACAATAGTATTGGATAAAATCTAAGTAGAAATGAAATGACACCCGTATATTCTTTAAGTAAAGTCAGGCAGAACGCAGTTTGAAACGTATAGCTACGGCTGAGGTAGGGAATAGTTCAATCCAGATGAACCCTCGTTTCCGTTGGCCCCCGTATTAGGGCTATTAAAGTTTGTCCACGTTTTTATTATTTGGCCCTCGTGTTCATATGATTTATGATGCAGTCGTTAAGTATATAGTGACCTAAGTATATAGATATATACTATATAGTATATATCTTCCTGAAGAGCCTAAGCTCCTTCACTCGGACAGGCAAGGCTCGCCCTGGAAAAGCATCAGTACAGCGCCCTGGGAGAGCCTCGAGTCCTGCCGCAGCCCTCCGTGACCTGCTGCAGAAGGGGCGAGGTGTGCGGCGAGGGCTGCAGCGAGGAGGATTTCCTCGTGCTCGAATGTGTTGCGTGTAGTTGGAAAGAATCCAGTTCTGCCCCGGCCTCTGTCCCCTGTTTCGTGTGGGGCATCGAGGGAGGCCATCGAACAACGCTTGGAGGAACAGTCGCTATCCGTCTCCGTATATTATCCGGCGCTCAGTGATGCTGATTTGCTGGAGTGCTCCGTGCTCGCTGCAGCTGCCGAACTCCACGAAGGCTTCATTAGATAAAGTGCTCTGCAGGGCTAAATTCTCTGGAAGATGAAATCCTAGGTGCTTCCTAATGGGTTTTTAGATTAGCAGACATTTTTGACCTGAGCTTATTTGGGCTGCTGTTTCCACCTGTAAAATGGGAATAGTGAAATACCTTCGTCTGGCTAAACTGCTATGAAATATGTCATTGATATTTGCTGAGCATCTGATATTATAGTTAGAAGCTATATAGAAAAGCCCTTGAGGAAATTAATGCTTGTGCATTCAGTGGCAGCCTTGAATGGAGCGTAAGTAAACGAGTTTTAGATCCACATGTTGGACAAAGAGAAGAAAACAAAATCCCGAACGGCTGCTCGTTACCTGAATGCTTTCCGTTCCGTGCGCTGGGGAAATACAGCGCGGGACCGTGTAATTAAAGATCGTATCACAGTGCATATGCACAGGAGGGCTGCACTGAGGTGGTGCTTGCAGCCTTAATCCTGGCATTTCATAACTTCCAAGTCCTTGACTTTTGTAACCTCAATAATGTTACTTCAATGTAGCTTTTTGCGTGCAATTTAAATCAGCAACCCCTGAAAAGGAACCTTCTGTTTATCAATGATACCGTTAACAAATGATTTTGGGATGAGAAATCAAAGCAATCTCTTTGCTACAGAAGCTTTTTATAAAACGTATCTCAAGCAGACAGCAAGTTGCTTTCCTATTGTTTCGCCTTCGTCTGTAATCAGGGCGTGCAGGCCTGCAGACGGGTACAACGTTTCATCCTCAGTCTGCTGCACCACCTTTTGTTGCACAGCACTGAACCACTTTGTTTTCCAGATTTGAGAGAGATGCAGGAGGGCACGGACTGTAATTTTTTGAAAACAAAGCAAACAAAACAAGATTAAACCTTTCTGAAGAGGTCTGGCAACTCGAAGAAATTGCTTGGATTAGTGGATGGGCCGCTGCAGTCAGTGGAGCTGACACCGTGACTCTTTTTACCAGTTCCTTGTGTCCTAAAATACTGTAATTTCCGTAGTTAGAGAATTCTTTTGTCTTTTGTATTGCACTTTATACCTGCCTGCTTTTCCGTCCTGTGTTAGGAGTGTTTCTGCTTTTTTCTCTCCTCCTCCCCCCCCCCCCCCCCCCCCGACAGGTGCTCCTGAGGAACTAGTTGTGCTTTTTGAAGGGATGCACAGTGCTTTAGCTATCTTATCTGGAGGAAAATGAATGACTGTTATAAACATCTTGTTTTGGTTTCTGATTTTGAAAGATTGTAGGGACTACTCAGTGCGTTGTTTTCAGGCCTTTACATCTTGTTGTTTCTGCCAGAACTAAAGTAATGAATTAGGAAGTGAGCGCGAGAGCGGTGTTGAAGTCCTAGGGCATTTTCATCGATCAACTTCAGAAATTCTTACATAACAGGAAACACAGTATAAGCCGAAGTCGAGATCGGATGGCAACTTAGGTAGCGCTCATACTGGACTTGTTTTCCAATCCGCTGTTCGTTCTTGTCTTTCGGTTTGTACAGCTGTCTGTTAAGGTGCTGCTTGCTCCCCTGGGTGACCGTAACGATGCACAGTGCCTGCTGCTGCTGAAACTGCGCTAGCTCCATCTCTAGCTCTACGACCTAGACAGCTAAATTTTTTGCAAGCTAAACCTTCGTAACAAATTTTCTCAGCATATACGGTTGCGGAGCTGTTGTCAGTATTTTTGGTTGTGTATTTGTTGCATAGGAAGGACTTGGCCTGATTCCTTCTTCTATTCACGTAAGCATCGCTGTTGGATGAAGCACTTCCAAGCTGGCAGCCAGGGTTGAGGTGCTCAGTCAATGCTACTGTTGTGTCCATAACCTATAAAGAATTTTAAATCAACTTCTGCAGCTGTTTTTTTTTTAATTGTCTCCTCCTTTCTGCACTAGAGTTCCTCACTCAGACATGAATTACTTCTAGCTTGTAAATGGGCTCAGACTCCAGAAGTACGTCTCTTACAGCTTTATTTGACAAGGAGGGTTGGATTTCACACTTGAAATGTCTGCAGAGTGGACAGTGGCCAACTAGTAGATTCAAAAATGTCTTTCTAACTATTTAAGTGGAGCGTTACATTGGCATTTCATGTCTGTCTAATAATTTGGAGTGTTTTCAAGAGATGTCTTAATTTTTTATATTCTATTATTGGAGTGAGGAAGGGGTAAATTGTTAGGCTGCAATGTTAAGTCAGCATGAAAAGCAAGAACCTGAGAAGCAAATAACTGGAATATAGTTGTAGAGTAATACAGATATTGGTGCTTCACTGGCCATGCACTATAACGTACTTCTATTTTAAATAAACAGTTTTTAAAAGTTGTCCTGTATCGGGGTTGCATTCAAGTTCAGAACTTCAGCTCTTGAACCTGACCCTGAAATCAGAAAAGTACTCTGTAAAGTTGATTGAACAAGGTTGAGGCTTGAAGTCCCTTGCCGGCCACCTGAACTGTTCACCAGATGCAGCTTGCGGCACGTTTGCCACATTGCTTTTGGAGGTTCCTGTGCCAGCGGGACAGCAACATTGGGTGTCTACCACCTCTGGTCTGCTGCAGAGGGAAGGGAGGTGGCCGTGGGACGAGGACAGGGAGAAAGGACAGCTAGCGATAGACTCCCGGAGGAGATTCATGAGGATGAAGTACATACCCCGAAAATCGTGTGAAGCGCTGCTCAGCTGCCACCGAGGAGCTGCTTTATTGTCATTTATGGCCCGGGGGAGATGGACTCCCCCATGGTAGACAAGGCACAACTCCCTGGAACATGAACACCTGGTGGGAGCGCAGTGTGTCCTTCAAGCCTCCTCCCCTGTGAAATTATCTGAGCTACCCAAGGCTGCTGCCTCTGCCCTCCTCGCCAGACGCAGGGCTTGGGTTGCAGCTCTCAGTGCTCCCCGGAGCCGAGATGATTGCGGTGCCACCGCATCAGGCCTCAGCAGCCCTCCTGCTTGGCGCTGCCGCGGCAGGGATCTGTTCAGCACGGGCGGCGATTCGCCGCTACGGCACGTACAGTGGTATCGGGTTGATTAATGTGTCCAATAGAAATAAAACAAATGGAAATTTTTTTAGATTATACGGTACACTCATAAATATTAATGCACTTTTGTATTGAATTGTATGTAATTACATATTTATACATTTAAGTCACCTTCCTGATACACTTAAGGCACTTTACTGATGAAAGATATCTCTGAATAAGATGGTTTTAAACCATGCCTAATATGTTTGTATGATTTATTTAATAATGTGTGGGTTTGTACGCTGGCAGGGGAGGAGAAAAAGCTGCATTAAAGTCGGAATATATTGTTCATAGGAGTGCTACTTAGTTTGAATCAACTCCATGGGCAGCTGCTGAAAAATACAGCTCAACATGAAATATTACTACATCTTCTTATCTATGTAGATAAGGTCTGTGCAGTCCTGTCACCTTAGAGTAATTACAGCTTATTACTTTAATCACAGCGATGCTTAAGTCCGTAATTAAGCTTACGCTAGCTAATGTGCCAGGGTGCGCCCCGGTACGGCTACTGTCCTCTGCCTAAACAACGGAAAGATTAAAAATTGGATGAGGGAGCACGGGCAGGAAGCGGGAAGTGATTTATGATTTATCCAGGGTGGCGGTTGCCAGCCTCATGCCGCCGTCGCAGAGGGCGGCCGTGCCCACCCTAACGCCGGCGGGGTGGAAGGGGCCAACGCCGAAATGTTTCTGGGCTGGAAACGCCTGCCGGTGCGCTCCCGCGGGGGAGATGCTCGGGGCGCCGCTGAGCCTTTTCCCCCGACATCCTGAGACCAGTGGGTTTTATTCCAGCGGGGTTTAATGCATCCTATCTGCATGTGTCTAAGGTTTTCTGCTTTCGGGGTGTCCTGTTGCAGTCCAGTCTGCAGATGAAGAATAGAATTGCTTTTTTTTTTTTTTTTTTTTTTAAGGCCAAATAGTGTATCTGTTGAAAGCAATGAGAGGTTCCACCTTACAATTCAATAATACAAGGTTTTGACCCTCAGCACTGTAATTTTCTCTACAGAGATGTGAGCTACTGAAAAGCGGCTGGCTGTTTCGGACGGGCTTGGTTGTCTAAACACCGATCTTGATATCGAAATCTCGTAGTAAATCAATCCACCTCGTTGCATGCGGGTCTGCTTTTACAGTTTGCAGAATGGCAAGGTATATACAAACGGAGCTCCCTTTGGCTGCAAGCAGAACAGGCATATTTTTGGGAGATTTCTGCAAATCGTTTCTTCTATCCTGGAAGATAGGTGTTTTTTTTTTTTTTTTTTTTTTTTTTTTTTTTTTTTTTTTTAAGAGTTTTCAGAAGGTGTCGTGAAGCTGGAGTTGCTTATCTTGGCTGTAGGTTTATATGCAGGTTCTTTCATCCCAAGCCAAGCTTCGCTTTAGGTGTGTCTGAAAATTCGTGAAACTATGGAACTGTTAGTGGGGTTGGCTCGAACGTGGGGGTCTTATGGGGAAGGTTTTCCCAGATGTGCCTGTAGTAATCTGCAAAATTTTGACCTGTCTCACACTCTCTTAAAAGCTAATGGAAGCCAGTAATTTCTTGATGGCAACGTTATCCGCGTTAGGTGTTTTAGAAGCTTCTGGAATCCTGCCACTGTTTCATTTAGATCCCTAGCTGCAAAAATCCCACCAAAGCTATTTAGTCATTAGGAGAATATTTTTCTTCCAGAAAGTTTCCCTTTCGTCACTCCTTCATCCTTTCCGCATTTAGAGCAAGTCATCCCAATGGCATTTCCGCAGCGCAAATCCTAGCGCTGTAGTGTAAGAGGAGACCTGCACGGGGACGGCGTGCAGTTCATAAAGCACTGGCGTTTGGTACGGATCTGACAAGATAAAAAAGTGCTTTATATTTATCATCATCAGCCCAGTGATGATTATCTTAAGGTACAAGTGTGCTTTCGTGATCAAGCACCTCGTTATTTCAATACAGCGCGTGGAGCAAGCGGTCGTTCTGGTGCTTTTTGCCGTGATGAAGTTGCCTGGGGAAACCAGCGTTGCTCTGTTTTCCAGCTCCTTTCACAAAGCTCGGCAGAGGGGAATGGGGCCGAACGCTGGAATCGCTGCAGGGCGCTCGGGTTGCGTTAACGTGGCAGGTCCACGTGTGCGCGGAGTTCTTCTGGTTGCTCTTTTTATGGAGCTGTTGATGTTGAGAATTGAAGTCGCTGTCACCGCACGTGACACCTGAGAGCTTGCCTTTGCAAATTTATGGCATGTATCTAAACTTGAAACCTTTTTAGGGACGGAGACAGAAGATGTGCTCAAAAAGATGGTTCTGTTTTTTTTAATTATTTATTTAGTTTGCTTTATGTACAGAGTAGATCTCAAAGAACGTTATAAAGATCAGTGTTACTGTGGATTTTTTTAACAGCTAGAGGGACCGGAGAAAAGACAGACATCCCTCAAAATACTGGTCATACTCTGAACCTAAGGATAATAAGGATCTTTTATGATTTTTGGATAGGGCTCCTAACTTTTTCTGTTACGAATAGCACTGGGTAAAGAAAAGCTTAGGATGTTTCCCATGATGTCTTGTTGAAAATAATTTTTTTTTTTTTTTTTTAAAAAAAACCACTTATGGCCTCTGTCCCTTACTCCCTTCTTTAATGCTTTTAAAATTCTTTTCTATGCAGTAACAAATTTGAATTTGGGTTGTCTTCAGTCTAAGAAAATTAAAAGCAAGAATCAGTGAGAATATTAATTAATTTTTTTGAGGCTCTTGTATTTTAGATAGGCATTCAGGAGGTTTCCTTAATTAAAGCTAGACTGATTTTTGCTTTTAGACATATTTTTGCAGCAAAATGGGGCATAATTTGGATTTTATTCTCCTGGACATGAATCTTTGTATGACAAAGGGACCAACAGACCGATTTCCTCCTCAGAAAATGTCATACTGCCAGTTGTAATATTAAGTGACAGTAAACAGAAGCATGAAGGCTTACAAGATCTCATAGTGCTTTATGGCAGGCCATGGACAGCTTTTTTCACGGGACCTGAAGGTCAAGGCAACCAAGCATGTTAATAGAATATGCTTAAAGTATTATGCTGTTTAAGTAATAGGCACATTGTATGGAAATACCCATATTTTCACATATGAAATTCTTTGAGTAGGCATGATTTGGCACTTGCAGATTTATTAGAGGCATAACATGCATCGTAATGTACACATCTCCAGTGGCTTCTACTACTTTTTTTCCCAGTAACCCTGCAACTTCTGATTATTTCTTCTTTTCTTGCCTTTGATTATTGGAAAATTTATTTTCGAGTAATGCTTGTTTAAAGCAAATGCACAGATTCAGTGTGTTACAGGTTATCAGCAAGCAAATAAACTATCTGTAGCCTAAGCTACAAAATTTGCATTTATGTTACAGGACTTGAATATTTTTATAGATGAACATTGATTATGGAGTGTAAAGAAGGGTCAATAATAAAGTTTTCAAAAACAAGAATGATTTTTTTCTGTGAGATTTGGAAATGTTCTGCTTAGGTCAGGCTTGAAGAAAAGTCCAGAGAAGTCAATTGAGATACATTGGCTTTAATTGGCTTTAGGTCAGCTCTTGCCTTGTCTTGTTAAATGTAAGAAATAGGTCAAAAGAAATGTCAAAGGCCAAGACTTGCTTAAGTCAAAGACGATTCTTAATTTAAACATTATGAACATATGCTGTCTTTTAAGTGCATCCTCAGTTGATACATGAAGTGTGTTTGGAAATAGTAGGGCTGACGGTATGAAATGTAGAGGAGTATGTGTGCCTCTGTGTGTGCACTCGCTTAATCTTACTCATTTTACTTGCCTGTCTTTTGATTAACTGACTTGCAGCAAAGATGCTTTTCTCCTTTTCCGGTGACCGTCACATTGGCTCGCGAGTGCTTGCCGGCCCCCTGGAAACTGCTGCCTAAAACTGCTGCTTGAAAACGGTTGGAAAAAACCCGTGATCTGTATTTTAACGGTTGTGTTTTCCTTCCCCTTCCCTTGCCCACTCCCTGCCTCTGCAGAAGGACGTCGCGCTGAAGCCGCAGGAGCGCGTAGAGAAGCGGCAGAACCCTCTGGCCAAGAAGAAGCGGGAAGCGCTCACCAACGGGCTCTCGTTCCTTCCCAAAAAGAACAGACTTCCCCACCACCAGTACAGCTCCGACCGCGAGAATGACCGTAATCTGTGCCAGCACCTGGGGAAGAGGAAGAAATTCCCGAAGGGCCTCAGACAGGTGGGAGCCGAGATACCTGCTGCCGGAGGGAGGGCTTTGGTGCGTGGTTTGCCCAAGCGGACTTCCCAGTTGGTGGGGTCACTTGCTTATATGGGCTGCCGGGTCCCATTCAGTACCATCTTCTGGTAGATGGCGAGATGAACTGAGCGGTTGAGAAGGGGCGAGAGAGCAGCGTGTTGGTGGTGGGCTCAAGCCGGTGAGCGAGCGTGCCGAGGCTGGGAGCGAGCTTGGCTGGGCACGCGGCTAAGCCCCGCTCTGCGTGCCAGGGGCAGGGTGAGGTAATTGTAAGAGAGGTGGCTGTAAATCAAGAGGAATCGAGCTCCGAGACTTGTTACTGTAGGAGGAGCTCGTTTGTAGGATGTCAGTGGTACCAGCGTGTGCTCTTCTGGTTTACTGAGCACTACTGTTAGCAAGAGCTTTCTGCCTTCCCAACACAGCTATGCTCCTAGGGCGGGAGCCGTGGTGCACGTGTGATGGATGAATGAGCACGTAGCATCCAGGATTGCCGAGGTGGAGGCTGGAGATTCTGGTCTGCTATGCAAAACTGCGCGGATTGTTTTGTTTCTGGTGTTTTAAAAAAGAAAAAAGCATGGCAAGTGTGATTTCTCTGCTGTGCAGGATGCAGGGAAAAAGATAACCATGTTCTGCTTTTATGATGAACAAATATCTATATTTTTTGTGTATGTGTTTGTTGTATGCAGAAGATTAACCTGAAGTTTGGGCATTTTAAGTATAACATGTGCCTGTGTGTTCATTTGGCTCATAGGCTGCAAAGCCGTAGCCTAAAGTAACAGTAAAGAGGCCAGAGTTGACCAGAGTTGACCTAAGTTTGAACATAATTAATGACTCTTTAGCCAGGATTTAAAACTCAAATGGAAATAGTTGACATTTATTGAACGCGTCTCTGTCTTTGGTGCAACCCAACGTTGCTTTGTAAAGAAACAGGTTTTGGAAGGTGGTGAGAATTAGCAGCTTTTCATTTTGTGAGCTCAGGAAGATGAAGGGAACTCTGAGGATGACCAGCACACTGACTTTCATTCACTTCTGATTATCCAAGTTACAGAAGTTGATAAAAATGAGTTTCCACTAGTATTTTTAAGCCATGAGCGTAGATAGAACTAGAACAAGAACTCACAGAGCATTTTAGCAATGCAAGCAATTGTGAAACACCTGTTCTACACTGCCATGCCTATTACGGTGTTATCTCTTCTGATTTAATTTTATTTTTACTTTGCACTTCAAAGGGAGATAGGCAAGCTCTTTGGGATATTTGGTGCAGAAATTGTTTTGTAGGGAGGTATTGAAGGTTGCTGTGTTGCCTCGACCATTTTCTGTGTTCCCGTACGCATTCTTTACTCTGTTCCTTTTTAGTGTGTCAAATGGTAAATGTATCTGCTTTGTGCAGTAGGAGCTGGGCTTCATCAAGCTGACTTTCTGCACTATTTGATTCCCATGACATAGCCTGCTGTCAGGTGAAACCTTTCTGCCTGGTACTTAAGCAATGAAGAATTGGCCTAGCTGCTGATGGGAGTTATTTGTGAGGTTATGTTTTTAAGAATAAATATACACTGGTTTGGAAGGTATTGAGTTGTCAAATGTCATGGAAAATGGTTTTCCTTTTAGCTGATAAATCTGAGTACTCTGCTTAATTCCTGAGGGATAAGGCTGGGAGGGAATAAAACATCTTGCTCAATATAAATTTAATACGTATGGTTGGGGTCCAGCTCCTCAGATAAGAACATTTTAGTGTCATGAAGAGTTTAGGTGCTGACAACTACACTTAGAAAAAGATGCCATGGTGTCACAGGCAAAACAGCCTCGAATCAAGGCATTTCACTTCACCTCTCCACCCTTCCTCCTCCTTCCCTTGTTTTTGCTGCACGTTGTGCACCGTCCCTGTGGTGAGGCCATGGTGCAGGGTCAGTGGCTCCTGGCTCTTTACTCGTTTTCTCTTTCCCATCATGGGTATCCCACGGACTCTGGTCCCCTCCAGGTGTCCGTACCCTGGTGCAGGTCTTCCATGGGCCGCAGTCCCCACAGACATACCTCCTCCATCCATCCCACTGATTGCCCGAGTTCTCGACTGGAAGTTACTTAATCGACTTTGTAAAATATCTATAATTATACATCACATGTGGATGGAACGGTGGAGACATCCACACTTGGACGGAACGATGCAGACTTGATGCTGTCATTCCATTCCTGCACAAAATCTTGGCTGCACTCTGTCCCAGGTGGGAAAGGCTTTATACCTGGAGATCTTGTTTGTTATTTTACCGTGGCTAACGGTCTTGTCTGATACACCTTTCTCTGAAGTCTGTTATCTGCCGAAAGTAACTCTCGCATACAGGATTTACAGTATGAAGCTCCCTCATCAAACAGTTTTAGTTGAAGGTGGCTACGGGAAGTACTGCTAATTAGTTTTCAGCAAAAATCCTTGCAGTATCCAAGCAGGTATTTATCCAGCTATGCTGAAATGCCTACAGGTTTATTGAAATCCAGAAAATGTGAAACTGTAGGTTAATTAAGGCTCATATTTTACTAGCAAGAAGACTTCTGAACTCTGCTTTGTGAGCTTTTGTAAACATACTTATTAAATGCCTTAAGGATATTTTAGTTGGCGTTAAGCAAACATAAGACTCATCAGAAAATTTCTCCAGCTTTTTTAATTTAATTTCCCTTATGTTAATTGGTAGGCAGCATGTTTTTAGGTATGTTCTTTAAAAATAATGTGGAAATCTTAAAGTGAGCCCTTCTCAATATGAAAAAGGATGCCAGAACATTGTGATGGTTTTGAGTGTGTTTTTGCTTCTCAAGGTGCAAGCAGAATGGGGCATGCTTGGAAACGATGAATTTTGATTGTGGAAGGATGGGTGGAAGAGTTAGTTGTGGTGTGTGTTACAGGAAAGGATCGTTTTCCCTCCGTTCAGTGGACATGGGAACACCTGAAGACGCTGACTTCTGCTCTCTCCACCCTTTTCCTCACTGTTTTCTTTATCGCTTCTGGTGGGAGATGCTTGTCTTCCAGCAAAGGATACTCTCTGGCATATGCTTCTGAAGCAGCAATCTGTGCGCTGGACAAGCGCGACGTTACCTGACTTGCGTATGCTCGAGAGCCCGCAACCGCGAGGCTCTGACGTTGTTAACTGGGGGCGGCTGCAAAGCCCCGGCAGCGTATCGGGTCCCCATCCCAGATGCGGTGCGGGTGCAAGCAGGGAGGCAGACGAAAAGGGGCACCTGATGAATAAAGGGAAGAAAAAAGACTGTTGAGGGAGGGATGAATTAGGAGGTAAATTTAAATGAGATAACGGGAAGGTGAGAGGAACGGCGGCGGGGTCGGGGGGGGGGGAAGCAGCCAACAGTCATTGACTGCGAGCATTAGAAACTATATATGAGCGTTAACCGCGTAGTCCATTACGTACATCGTTAAAGGGGAGGGAGGGAGGGAGGTGTTAAAGCTTTTCCTTCTCGGGAAGAAGCCCGAGATCCCGCGGGGGAGCCGGGGAGCGGGCGCGAGCCCGGGGGGCCGGCGGCGCTGCCGGCCGGCGAGCGGAGCAGGCGGGCTCGATTGCCACCGGCAGCGCGCCTCGAGCGGGAGCCGCCGGGGGTGACAGGCGATTTACAACGTGCTATTTACAGTTTGGGTTTGCAGGCTTTCAGTGACATCCGAGTGCTCTTTAGCAACTGCTTTCCGTGCTGCTTTTCCAAGAGCTGTTAATTGAAAATGAAGTTGTGGGTGGGCTTTGGGAGCGGAAGAGCAGCTCCAAGGGTTACGTGCGCCCATCGAGAGCTGCACAAGTCCTCTGGCTCCCAACTTACGATTCTCTGCAGCAGCAAGGCGGGGGAAACGCATATACTTTTGTACAATTCGAGGATTGTATATGTATATATATTGTATATACTTGGATATAGTATATACAGCAAGCATACACGTGCAATGGGTGATGAAGGCTGGACTTTCCTTTTACATAGCTGCTGCAATTTGGGAACGCCTCTCTTGCAGTCACTGAATGGAAGCGACTATAAAAAATCAGGAAGGAAGCTGAACCCTAGAAATATTCCAGGCAGCACAGTAGAGAGGTTTGCAAGCTGTGATGTATGGGCTTGGTCCAGTTTTACGCAGCTGGGGGGTCTGGCTCTGCATCACTGGTGTTAAAGGACACACTGCTCCTGGCTTGTATTGCACGGGACAGACTTGCACGCTTGAGGAGTGGCATCAGCTAGGCAACGGGGACAGCGTGTGAGGCCGTGATACCTGCGTACTGGAGGTGGATGCAGTGTTTCCCTCCCTTTTGTTTGAGAAAATATATATATATATATATATATGTATATGTATATGTATGTATACTTTTTTCCAGGATTTCTGCAGAGCCACTTTTACGTTGCCAGGTCTGCTGTTTGAGTCGCAGCCTGCGCGGCATGCTTTGATGCGTCCACGTGTTGTACGTTAAACTGAAAAAAAAAAAACGGGATTTAAAAGGAGTGCTGACACAATGAAGCTTTGTCTGCTGTGCGTTGCTATCATCTGTGATCTAAAGGCAATATTTATTTGGGTTTATTAATCTACCTTATTAACAGCATTTCTACAACACGTGCTGTGGCATACTTTTATTTGCTTTATCTCCTTTGGTGCTCGGAGGTTTTTATGTTGCTTGTACTTCTTTTTTTTTTTTTTTTTTTTTAACCACTCATAAAACCAGTTTTAGGGGAAGCTAAGCACATTAAAAAATAGATTAGAGCATTTAAAATATAGAAAGGGAAATCCCGGGCTGGTCCCAAGCACTGGCACTCCTCGATCAGCTCTGCCTGCAGTGACGTGATGCCAGCATCTCCCCCCTTTATAATCACCAGTTTCACCTGCAATTTTTCAATAAGCTTTTGAATTACACCTCTCTAAATGATACGCTGCGAATCCAGCAGGTCCTAATTGCTAATGATGGTTCTGAAAGACTTTCATTTGACTGTAATTAGGTTTGCAAGCAATCAGCTGCCCTTATCAGGATTGAAAACACATATAATGCAAAATCCAGGCTGGCGGGAACGTAGCGCTTCCTTGCAAGGAGGAGGGAAGATGTTTTATTAGCAGAAGCTGTGACATATTTTAACACCTTGAAAACATCATGTGTGAAATTAATTCCGTTCAGCATTACGCCATCTGGCACTGTTATTGTTCTGTACACATTGCTGCGTGTAGCGCGCCTTTCCCCCCCCCCCCCCGTGTGGGTACGAGCCTACATTTGCAATAGTAATCCTGAGTCAAATGGATCTCAGAGGCGGTTACGCCTGCTGGGGAGCTTAAAAATACCCCCTGGGAAATGCCCGGGGCTCGGAGCGGCGCGGCGGGCCGAGGCCGCGGGAGGCAGCGGGCCCCGTGGCGGCCGAGCCCCGCGCGGGCGGCCCGAGGAGGACCTGCAGCCCGCGTACGGCCTTGCAGCTGGAGTAGGAAATAGCTGTATTTTAGACCCGGCGCCGTGATATTGTTTAATGATAAGCTGGGGTTTTTTTGATCGTGGCTGTATATATTTTTTAAATGCAGGAAGTTTTGTTTTTCTTTTTTTTTTTTAATCCCTTCTTGGATTGAGAACTTAAATGATTATTAAATGTGCTGTATTGGGAAATGAGCCGTATTTTAAACGCGTGATGCAATCAGTTGCCGTCTTAAAAGCTCAGAAGTCCCACTGGTGAGCTTTCCTCCTCCTGGAGGAGGTTACTCTCCGTTCTGTGTGGTTTTGCAAGTCTGAATTTTCCCTTTTGAGAAAATTACGAGATATTTTTATTTTTCTTTGTGCCAGAACCTGCTGAAGTGGAACTTAACCTTTCCAAGCGGCAGTCTCCATTGCCTGCCTTTATCCCTGTTTCGTGGTCGATGGACAACGTTCGCTGGGAAAGCTTCGTTGCTAGCGAAAATGTGACATAGCTTTAACTTTTACACTGAACACATTGCACTTTTTAATAACTCAAAGGGGTGTTTTGAATCGGTTCCACCACCCGTTAAAGAGCGCGTTAGGGCCATTACTGCGTGACAATATCCACTAGTAATACAGACAAAACAAACTTGTCATTTTGTCCTGACCTTTCCATGGAACAATTTTCTCTGCTCAGTATTAAACTACAGTGAGGTTACGATGAGTGAAAATGCAAGAGCTACCCTTAAGGAAAAGCTGCTGTTGCTAAAAGAGGGAAAAAAATAGTAGAATTAAAAGATTTAATAGCAGTTGAGCTGCAAAAGTTGTTGCAATTTTGCTAGCTAGTGCTGTTGGCAGTATATACCTAAGGTTGAGAAAACCATGCAGTCTGTGACAAAATACATATATCTACAGATACCTACACACTTAATTTTGCTTTTTTAGGTGTGTTTCGGGACATGATTTGAGTCAGGATTAGAATTTTGTATTCGGATCGGTTATTGCAAAGATCATACAAATGTGTCGCGACAAACTTGAACTAACTTTCTTAAAAGTAGCTAAGCCTGTACTGAAGCCCGCCGCGCTCAGGAAAGCTTAGAAACGTGTTTTTAACCATACCTGCTGTCCTGAATATAGCTCTCTTCTTACTCTGCTGATTCTTGTGAGCAGCTCTGGTTATGTGTTTTCAAGGAAATAGCATTTTGTATTTTCTACGTTTAAAGAAGAATCGCTAGCCTAGTTTAACCGTAGTTCCTCCTAGTATGGAAGAAACTAGAAGAACATGATCTTTTCAGTGCATCAAGATGAAGACTGGGCAGTATAACTTGATTGCCTCTCTGAACGTGTCATGGGCGTAAACGTCAGCAAGGTGTGAGATTGCTTCACAGGTAAAGGAAAAAGTTGGCAAAAGATGACAGGGGCATAAACTGGCATAAAATCAATGTTGGTAGGAAATTAAGCTTAGGCCCTAAGCCTAGTGAGCTCCTGCAAGGAGGCATGGGAGAAGGAGGCAGGAAAATCACTAGTTTGCAGGCATAAGGTGAGTAGAGCTTTTTTTTTTTATATATATATATATATATGTGTACATATATATATACACACACACATATGGATGTGTGTATGTGTGTATATACACACACACATATATAAAAGCTATACCCTACTAGTGCTTCTGGCAGGAGAGCCCTGGACGTTCTCACGCCCTGTGTTCACGTTCGCCTTCCCAGGTAGTGGAGTTACCTCTAAAAATGAGAGCAGGTGCTCAATTCAAAAAAAATTGTATTTAGTACCTTTTCTTTTAGAGATTTTGGGTTGACTTTGTCTAAATATTGTAACTCAAAATATTTTAATTGTAGAGGTAGGTGGATTTTTTGGTGACCGTATGGAGCATCAAATGTGATGAAGGAAAATTACCCGTGGTACTCGTTCATTTTTGCTGGCTGAGCCAATCGTTCCGAGGTTTTACTCTGATATAGTGGAACAAAAAATCTCTTGCTTTCATAAATGAAAATCAAGAGGCAAACCAGGCAGTGGGTTAATAAAAGCGGGAATTAAGTCAAAATTACTAATCAATCTGTTTAAAGTTTTATAGCCTTCTCTGCCCTAACACATGTTCTTCTCTAGTAAAGCACCTTATTGCTTCCTGCTTGTTTACTGGCTTTTAGCAAGTCAAGCAGCTTTCAAATTGCTTTGATGGTAATTATAGAAGCTGTTCAATAGGGCTTGCTAGGTGAGGGAGAATAGCTCAGGTGTTTAAGAAATTAAATATATACAGGCATGTGTTCTGCACTTTGGTTTTGAAGAAAATGGCAAGATAGTGATGGTTTAGTGCTCTGTTGAGGAATAAAAGACATATTTGGGTGGGATGCTGCTTTTCATTTGCAAGGTTTGGTATTAGTTATATTCACATCTCTTGATGATAAATGGGAAATGTGTGTCAAAAGCTCATAATTACGAAAAGGAGTGAGCTGAGTTTCAGCATCCCTTGCGCCAAAATAAAAAGAAAAAATAAAAAGGAAAAAATGAAAAAAAGGCTCAAAAAAGCTCTTACAATTGGAAAACCTCAATTAGTCAACTTTGAGATGTAAAACCCGTGGAAGAGAGTGTGGGAGCTAAGGATGGGGGCAGCCCCTCTGCCCGGCGGTCGCTGGTGAGCTGCCGACCCTCGTCCCCCCCTTTCTTGCCGCGTGTGTAAACTGTGCTTAATCATCGAGACCTTGTCTCCCAATCCCTAATCGAGGGACAAGGCATAATCAGAGCATTTGTGCAGTGTCTGGAGATCTTCAGAGGAAAGGTTGTGTACCTGTGTGGTACGTGAATATTAGTAGTTCCTAGTACGAAGCGCCGTGGCCGTTGCAAGCCAGCGTGGAGTTTAGTCGCAAAACTAGCGCCGTTTTGACCGACGGGAGCGTAAGCATCAGGAGGTGGCGTAAAACCTCGGTTTGGCTTCACCTCAGTTAGCAATCCTAGGTTTATAAATTAATAACAATATACAGGTCGGAGGGCGGAAGGTAAATAATTATAAAACGCTTTTGAAAGATTTGAAACAAAAATTGTGGCCTGCTGTTTCCTATAAAACTTGCAGCGTATTCGGTAATGAAAAGATATTATTTTCAGTATTAAGGCTCATGCTTCCAGTGTTTTAAATGAAGTTGTACTTTAGTTTGCAATAAATCCTGGAAACGACCCTCTCCAACTTTCTTCTTTATTATAATGATACACTCCGGTGTAATTATTACTGGTGTCGTGTTATTGGTCTGCAGTAGGTACCAGTGGGTGTTTTATTTCCAGGAGCCGTAAACGCAACGGCCTCTTGCATGCAATTTTGGAACGATCGTAAAGCATTTCCTGGAGCCGAACGCCGTGAGCTTGTAGTATCTCGTTGGGGGAGAGAGGCCATACCTATCCATAGCGAGTCAAGGTTTGTAATCTTAAATCTCTCTAATTTAAATCACGAGAATCTGTTTTTTCATGAATAATTCAGGGCTCTGATTTAGAGGAGTTATTTCCAGCCCCATGTATATTAAACAACCAGCTTGTTGTGCCAGTTCTGCTTAAGACACCGTTGCTGGGGGTTTTCTCTTTCCCTCCGAAGCGATCGGCTTTGTGGTGGAAAGCAAAGCGGCGGCGATATTTCGTCCTTTTTGATTGCCTGAGGATTTGTCTTTAAACCTTGCAGGCTAACATTCGAGCTGCAGAAAAATAAACCCCTTACTACAGTAGCTCCTCGAATTCAATTTGGAGAGAGTAAACCTTGTACTATATCCATTAGGAAAATGGCAGTATTCTTCCATTTCCTGATGTTATTCAATTACTTACCCTGCTTCCTGCTTTTAGCGTAAACTGTATATTTTAGCTCATGACCTTTGACAGCAAATTGAATCAGAAGTGGAGATGCAATGAAAGATTTGTTTTTGTTTTTTTTTAAGACTCTTTAAAAGCATTGAAGTGTAAGAGAGTGTGTAATTTTTTTTTCTTTAAATAAGCTTTGCTGCGGATTTTTTTTTCTCCCCTTGGAAAAACTTTGTCCCGTTTAAGCTAGTCCCTTTCCATCTTTGCCTTGGAGAGCAGAGCGGTCTGCGGAGTCGCTCTTGTTAGCGCACGCCTGTCGAAATTAGTGTTACATATTTTAGGTAATACCAATAAAAGTGGAGTTTGTTTAATTTAGAATCAACCCCTTGTTTAGATTGGATTAGCACTTGAAGAAAAAATATTTGACTTGTAAAGTGATGCTGTTGACACGCACTGGTTATAAGTCCAAAGACATCCTGCACTTGGTTTCGCTATTATTCTGCATCCTTCGCTCTTCTTGCCCCCTCCCCTTCACTTGCGTTATTCTACCCTTTCGATCCTCTTGCACAAGTTGTAGCTCATTTACAAGCTTTCAGTCACGTTGTTTCCGTTCAAGTTGTGAGTAGTGTGGACGAGAAGCCCGCGCCGCTGTGTTCGTTGGAAGGTTTCCAGCGTAGGTGCCTCAAACACGCCTAAGACGCTGCAGAAACAGCTTAGTAAGAAAGTCGGCGCTAGGTCAGATCAGCCCAGCCGTACCCAGCTACGAGCTCGCGCTGCAGCTTCTTCACCGACAGCGTTCCCTGTCGTGCGAGCTTTTCCTACCAACAGTTGCACGAAACTTTAAAAGGTTCTTGCTGAAGGCCAGAATGTCATTGTCTTAGTTCCTCCAAAATTTATCAGTCGTGCTAACCCTGCGTCTGTCTTAGCAGCCCTCGCCTGTGCATTCAAAACCGGAGCTTGAGCAGAAGCTGGGTTCAGCCAGAAAAAAATAGGAGATGTCTTAAATTCGCATTTCTAATGAAGTAAAGAAATGGAGGTCCTTTTTCCTTCCCCCATGGCTATAAAAGCAGCTTGTCACTCACCCTGGCTTTTCTGGTCTGTTTAAACCTGGAAGGTGCTGCTTCTTTTTCTGCAGTGAACTGCAAACTTTTCAAGCCTAAAGACAATGCTAGGTCGTATTGTGGCCCGTTTCAAGTTTGCACTTGGAGATAGTCTGGCTTTTCTGTGTACATAACTTTGTAACCTGGTCCAAGAGCTCCGTTGCTTGGGGTTATGTTGCTCGGCAGGCTCTTCCCGGATGGCATTTCTTCCTTTCTTGTTCCGGCTGCAGCAATGCCAAGTGTTTGTTGAGTGGAACATCTGTCAGTGTGTTCAGATTATTAACCTAACTTCTGCTCATTTATGTTAATAAAAACATTTGAGCTTTGTAGCTAGCACGCGCAACAGTTCCTCGTGTTAGTAATCTAAATGAAATCCAACTGAGAGTGCTGCCACGTCTTACCCCCATGGACAAAGCATCATTTGATCCATATTTGTGAAGTTTTGTCGAGCTTTCTGTGCTTGCCCGCTCCTGGAAGGTGGCACTGCTTATGCGTGCTTGTATTTAATCTTCAGACACTAACGTAGTGGCTCGTCAGGTTTTGACAGACACTGGAAAATGTCTTTGCGCAGACTCTGGGAAATGGATTCCACGGTTGTTCCCAGGCTTAGCCTCCAGGATAAGCAGGCAGTGATATTTTGAGGAACGTGAACATGAGACTGGTGACAACTGGGCTACCTACTTTCTCTCCCAGATCTGCCACAGAGGTAGAGCCCTGCTGCCCAGAGGCTGTGGGATCTGCATCCTTGGAGTTTGTCAAAGCTGAGAGCCATCTGGCTTAGCCAGAACCGAAGGTAATCTTGCTTTGCGCAGTGTTTGGATGAGGTGACTCCCGACAGCCCCTGCCAACCCAAACTATCCCATGATTACACCCCAAATCTGTCCTGGGTCACGTGGAGGAGGTTGCTTGCTCAGCAACCATGAAAGCAGCTGGGGAAGTGCTCTCTGCCATTTGGATCTGTCTACAGTGATGATAAAGCCTTGACTTTACTGTTAGCAAGCAGTTTCTCCTGCCTGGAATGCATATAGTCCACTGGGCAGCAAATTGCACTTGGAGGCATGCTCCCAAGCCCCATAATCTTTTACTGCAGATACTATTAATAAAAGTATTAATTACACTGTTTTGGAATTAGAGTTTTGTAATGAAACCTCCAGCAGAAAACTCAGACCAGATTGGCTGAATGTCATGAAACCCTCCCAAGCTTGAGCTGAGAGTAAAATAAAAGTCTGATTTGCTTTAAGGTTTATGGTTAGAAGAATGTAAAACTTTTCAGCTTGTCCAAGTTTTGACAGAAAACCTCGCAGCACTTGGCAGGCCTGGCTGGGTTCCCTTAAGTGCGAAATGGAGGGTAAAACTTGGCACTCAGAGCCAAGCACCATGAAACTAAGGAAAGGCTCTCATGAACCGGGGGAAAACAGAGATGCGCAGGCTTTCTCGCAGCTATCCTGCAAATGCCGGGCCTGCGCATCGCTGGCGTGCGGGGGCTGGAGCACCCCGAAGCGCGGCGCGCGGGAGTGCTGCAGAAGAAGGTGCAATGTTAATTAATGGTTGCTCCAGAGACTCAGCTGGCAAAGGGGAGCCCGGGTCTGCCGGCTTCAGGGTGTTTTATACCAGCGGAGGATTTTGCACGCTGAGTTATTGTGTAGTTGTTCAGGACAGAAGTGAGATAACCTCTTAGAGTCTTTCTCTTGCCATCATAATGTATTTTGGTAGTACCACCGTACAGGCTGTAATTAAAAGCTATTTTGAACAGGTTTCAAAGTGCTCGTGTGGGATGGAAGAGGAAAAGCAATTTTCTCTTGTCCTTCCTTTCACCCTTGACCTGGAGCGAATACAGCCGACCGACAGGCAGAGGGAAGAAAGCTTTCGTTGTCGTCGTCGTGGCCAGGAAGACCTTTTTGGGAAAAGCAGTGCTTTTAGAGTATTCGAGAAGATCCTGCTGGCAGCAGATAGTTGCATACGTGCGTGTGCAGAGGAGGGCGAGCTGGCCACATTCTCATCATTGACATTTCTGTCCTCGAGCACGCTACAGAACTCAGATTTTTTTATAATGGTTTTGAAGCTATTTTAATTACTTCAATATTTAGAGCGTTCCATTTTAAGGATTCTTGTTTTTCTCCTTTTTATTTTTCTGCTTAAACCTCTGCACTAACTGGGATGGGGTAGGACTGGAAGGAGATAAACAACAGTCAGTGGTGGTTTGTATCCAGAGCTTTTTAAGTATAATTGGAAGACTTTTTTTTTTTTTTTTTTTTTTTTTTTTTTTAGTAAGACTTTGGAACTTGTATGAAAATCATCATTCTTGCTTTTTCATGTCAATAGGAAGCTCACTCAAGCTAATGAATGTGTTTTCCCATGGCTTTGGAGGGCTTTTGGAGTAGGGAGGAAGACACCTTTCCAATAGATTCCTTCCAGCCACTGCGTTGGGGCAGTTGGCTTGTTTGACGTTAATTTTCTGATTATGATGAATTTCAGCCATTCTTTATTGGTATTGGTGAGTGGCCAGAAAGAGCCACGTAGATAACTTGCTGTGTGGTAGAGCTGGATTTTTGGGTTTTCTCTCAAAACTCAATCTTAGGTGAGCAAACAAAACCACCAGCTCTCCCTCACCCCAAAAAATCTTCCTGAACCATTTAGTGAGCTGAAGAAATCATTGCTCTAAAATAACTTTTGGAGTCAATCCAGTTTACAAGTCAATTGAAACGCTCCTCCGAGGTCTTCAGAGTAAACATGAGTGCCCTGGGCCACCCAGAAACCTCATCAACAGTGCGACTCGTGCACCTGACATGGGCTCCACTGGAAGTCTGGGGGTATGGGTGTTGTCCAGCTTTCCATGCTTTTGCTCATGGTTGATTAATCTTTGTGCATCAGATCTCTGATCTCCCTCGTGTAGATTGGTTTGCAATCTGTGACTTAAAACCAAAAAAAAGGAATAGGTGGTGAGTATTAACCAACAGAAGCAGAGAGACCTTCATGCCACGGTGCTTCAAATCCGAGCGCGCCTTTCTTACCTCCGCCGCTCGGCCGCCACATGAAGCGGTTGGGAGTGGGGGAGGGCACTAGTCTTTCTGTTTTCACTTTCCACCAAATACCTGTTTTCTCCATTTACGCGATCCGTAGGCACTTGGGGCTGCTCAGCAGAGCTCCCATCCGCGCCGGGCCTTGTGCAGCAGCACCGTTGATAGCTCTTCCGTTGCAAGCACGGCTTTGCTTGCAACATGCTCCACCTTCCCGCTTGCTGCTCTCTCTTAAATGCTAATATATTAAGCATGGCTGCCTTTATTTATGCTTCCAGTGAACTCGGAGCAAATTCAACATATTTCAGAGGGTATTTTACGGCGGGCGCGAGCGGCTTGGCCGGCGGGTAGGCAGGCAGGGGTGTGCGGGCAGCGCGGCGGCCGGCGATGCTCCGAGGCGGCTCCACGCTGAGGCTGCAGCTCCCTCTGCGGACCGAGCGGGCAAAATGCGCGGCTGCTCCGGCGCCCTGCCCCGCGGGCCCGCGCGCCAGCCGGACAGCCCACCCTCGCATGGAATTGCGCATCTTTGGAGGGGGGCAGACTTGAATTTCGAACGTCCCCTTTCCCCCCCCGTGTTTCTTCAAAAAGGCGTTTTTGGTTTTCCGTGGTATCTCAGGAGCGTCGCAAGGAGCAGATTCCAGCTCTGATAAGACACCCGATGGAGCGCTGGTCTTCCCTGGCCGCCTCCTGCCGCCCTCACAAGCAAAATGATAAGCAAACAAATAAAAGTGGAAGTTACGGCATCAGTTGGCAGGGAATCGGAGAGGGCCAAAATGTTCCAGGTTTATGCCTTTGTTTCACCAAACTAGGACAAAGCTCTTGAAGACCTTGCTGTGAGTTTATCGGCGTGGCGTGGGCAGGCAGGCTGCGTGGCCCCACGCTCCGAGGCCAGGGAGACCCTGGAAACATTCAGCACCTTCACACGGGGCTGATTGCAGGATTGGAATTAAAAATGTAAATATTTATGGACAGGTAAGTGATGAATGCGGGACTTGCTGTGCATGTCAAACCTGATTTATGTTGCTATAAGAAAATATAAAATCTAAGGTGGGGAGAGAGAGAGAGAAGGTCTATGGAGCCACCTCTCCCTCTCCTCTTTTTTCCTGGCCATTCAGACTGAATTTGGATAGAATTATCATGGAGCCAATGATAAATCCTTTCCTCACTTTTTGCAAGCTTTTAATTAAGTTAGTTATAATTTTGAGATACTGGGAGGTGTCTAAAAAACCAAAAATAATGTTTCTAAAGGTGTCGTTAGCTTCCTTCCTTCCTTTGGGACTCAAATGGCCAGCGCCAGTGGTGTAAATGTCAGTGGCATTAATTGATTTCCTGTTCCTGGAAAAGAATGGAAAAATTAATTGTATTATTAATTATTAATTGTGAAGATGTTAATGCGATCGCAATCCATGGATAATAAGCTGTAGACGTTGTTATATATCAGGAAAGCTTACCAAAGCAACCCTAGCTTCACGTGGCCACCACCTTGAAAACCAGCTCTTAGCGTGATCAGTCAAAATATGGAAATAAGATTTTATTGGGTCATATACTGTCAAGGATTAGAATTTTTGCTACTTTTTCAATGCCATTGCAAATTAGTAACAAGAGAACTGACAACCTATATTTTGCTTGTGATCAGCCTTATTAATGTATTATTCAGCTGTGATTATTTTTTAATCCTCAAAGAAGTGCAGAAACATTTTTATGTGGCTGGATGGGAGTAGTGGATATCAATAACTTTAATGTCTCCATTATAAATCTGGATCATTTTGAAGGTTAAATGTGTCACGCTCGTTCTAGTGGAGTAACTGGTTATAAAGGGTGTAATAAGAGATATATGTATGTTAAGGGGTTTATTTTTTTTTTTTTATTTTTTTCTGAACGTTTACGGCCGTGCTATAAAGTTCGTAAAGGGCACATTTCTACTTAGTAAACATGCTTATAGCTATGGCAAGTGAAGAATAGCTGCTTCCCGTCTCTGCCGTGTTCTCCTTTTGGTGTTGAGGAGCAGCCTGGCTTTTTGTGCACGTTCACCACCGTCTTGGATTCTCCGCTCTCTAGTAAGGAATGAGTTCACACCACAGCCTCTTGTGTGTTGAAAGCACTTTATTTGCTCTTCTCCTCTATTGTGATGCTTTTTTCCAGGATTTAGTGATTTACTATCTCTGAGACCACTAATTCATCAGCCAAATGGTGGATTTGGGGAGTTCAAGGGACGGGCAGGCGTATGTGCGCGCCCAGACAGAGTGGTCACCTGAAGCTAGCTTCTGAAGAAAGCAGGTGAATTAACACCGACTCTCACAAAAGCAAGCCAAGTATTTTTCTTTTCTGAAGAGGTGATTTCTATGCACTTTCATATTTATTTCTATGTTTCATGTTTCCTACACCAGAAACAAGGATCAGCATATTTACTTTATAATGCAATTCAAATGCAAAATTCAGCAAGTTTGATAGAGTACATGAGCTGAAAACCTGCCAATTTACCGTTAACTTATTAGGCTTTTGATTCCAGCCTTTTGAAATGTAACTTTGCCAGGTGGACTCCTGGGATAAAATTGTTGCGTCCAAACGTGTCAGTGTTTAATCTCACCAGCTGAGGACAGGAGGCCGAGGGGTGGACCATGCTTTGGGAAGTGCTGTGTTTTCTGTGCGGTGGTCCACCAGCTAACTGGTTTTGAGCCACCACATCCTGCTGGATTTGAATTGCTTCTCAGCTGTTAGAAGTGCTGTGGTTTCTTTATCCCAATATCTGGGGCCGGAAAAGGAGAACACCAGAGGTGCTGGGCTGCCTCCGGGTTGGTGGTGAGTCTTGGGGCTGTTCAGCCGTCACGTCCCCAGCGGCACAACCACAGTGAAGCTCTTTCAGCTGCCTTCTGGTAGGTTTTTCTGGGCCAGTTATATTAAGGCAACTGTTCCCATCCACTTTAAGATGTCAGAGAGATAAAGGGCTCCTCGTATAACCAGAAATTTTGTCAAGTTGTACTCTGGAG
Organism: Rhea pennata; assembly: GCF_028389875.1. Taxonomy (NCBI): domain Eukaryota; kingdom Metazoa; phylum Chordata; class Aves; order Rheiformes; family Rheidae; genus Rhea; species Rhea pennata. The sequence continues at coordinate 10,534,176 of NC_084682.1, forward strand.
ACATCTGTGTTTGGTGGATGAAGACTGAAGTGTGAGTGGTGCTTGGCTCTCCCTCTTGCTTTAGGGCAGGAACATGAGTTACCTGAATATTAAAATATCTTCTTGTTTTACTACTATGAACTCTAGGGTCTATGAACTCTAGGCAAGACGAAAGCCTCAAAAGGGAAACTCGGACAGTAGTGTGTTTATGTGAAAAGTGGGTTTTAAATCTTTTGAAGGGTTGTAATGCTCTTTGCCTTGAGATGCTGATGCTGGAACTTGAAACGCAGCACAATATCATTAGCAATTAAATGTGTCTGTGTAGTCCTCTTACATCTTGTAAGGCTCTCGCAAATCAAAAGAGGGATGTACACACATCTAGTAAAATAATGATTTTGAAAGCTGAGGTTCCAAAGCCCTGCTTGCAATTCACAGGCAGCATCTTCCTGCCTGGCGTATTTGTATAAGATTTTAGAATAAAATTATTTGCCCCAGGCTTTGAACTTATAAAGGATTGACTTTTATTCTCTACCTGTGTGTTGATGATATTTTGCCTTTCTAACCCTCCTTTTCTGCAGAAGAGTTCTAAGATTTTAGCTTGTGTTTTCTATCTTCTGATTTGCCAGTATCATTCTTTTGATGGCAGAGGTTATGTATGAATAGATAGATATACAAATAACTTTAAGTGAATTGTGTATTTTAAATAGCATATACATGCTTACATATGTGAATATGTATAGGCAGTATGAAGAAACCATTTTAGCAGCTAAGTAGAAATACTTTTGAATACTGTCTTTAGAAGCCAGTAACTGAGCATAGGTGGATTGGAAAATATATTTTTGGTAGCTGTGTTTATTCCAGTTATGTTTTATTTAACTATTTGTACCACCTGTTTTATGTTTATTTTGTTAAAACAGAATAGTGTGTGTGTGAATGTGTATGTGCATATGTGTTTATCGTGCATGTAACGTGTGCTGCAGAATATGTGATGTAAACGTACCAAAGTTGCCATTACTTTAAATACTGGGCTTAACTGTCAACCACAAAACGTATCTGCAAACTCTTCCAATATGTGTAACATATACGGCCCTAATGAGAAGCTTTGCAATAGCAGGAGACACCCATGTATCAGCAGCAGCTCGGCTGAAACGGTTTGTCTGGTGGGTCAGGGTTGAGTTTGGAACGTACAGTATGAACTTTCCGTGTTAGTATTTTGTAACATGCCTTTAAAACACATACACAAATCATTTTAATTTGTGTATCATGTTAGATGAATTAAGACAGAGGGATTTTAACACAGTGAGCATTTGATAGAAGGAGAGTGTTTAATGCATCTTCCTGAGAAGGGTAATACTGCACGTTTGTGCACGCGTTGGACATTTTGTGGGTGTCATCTTTGCAAGATCTGGAGGACACGTACAGAGATAGCTCATATGCCCAGGCTCGCATGGGATAATTCTGTCTGTGGAAAAACTACAGTCATTTTAAAATGTGAACTTTAGTGTACATTCCTCTGGCACGCATATAATTAGATATTTATGGTGAGTGTAATTTCCAGAAGAATGATTAGAAATAAATTTGCAAATGGGCCAGGGCTCTCCATGGAAAGGATGTTTTAAATTAATTCTTTCTTTAGGACACTTCTGACCAGCTTACTCTGTACTTTATCAGTTAAAATATGCTTACAACAGGGTGAAAGCCTAGCAGAAAATATGTATGTTTATTTTTCCATTATATATCGGCAAATAATACCTGTGAAGACAAAGGCAGTGGCTAGAGCAGTGGAGAATGTGTTTTGGGGATAAATAAAACTAGTTCTCTCTGCTATCTATCTCAGATGTGTTCTGTGCTTTCCATAGCCTTCAAACCAGTATGAAACAGCAGCAAGTTGTGGTCTAAAAAAGAGACAAGCAATTTGTAACGTGGAAGCGATGTTTTAGGTGAAATAATATACAACATATTTGTAGGCTTTGAATAATAAGCAGTCTTGTATGAGTAGGACCAAAAAAATGTAGTACTTGAAATGTAGGACCTGTTGGCCTTAATCTGGAAGTGCTCAGTTCATGGGTTTAGCAGCTTAAATAAGACCATATAATTCTGTTACTGGCAAACAGCGTTTTTGCAGCAAGCAGTAAAATGTTTCTTTAGTGTGTCATGGTGGTGGAGTACTGAAAGATCCCTGTTTTGATTTGTTGGGGGTATTTCTGGAAAAATTGCTGCAGTAGCATTTCACACCGGGCTACCTTCAAAACGTGGAGAAAATTTTTAGTCTGTTTGGTTTCTGGTTTCATGTTTTAAGAGCCAGCAATTGTGTGTTAAGATGGAAATAATGAGGAAAAGCAATGGATGCTGAGAATGAACTTGTTCTCATGGATGTTTCAGCAAGTTTTATCTCTACTAATACTCCAAAGCTGCAACCTCGCTTCTCATTGAAGGTCTGTTACTCCAACCCGCCGTAGAGCCAAGAGTTCGGGGAAAAGTTTCCGCAGTGGAGTTGGTTATGAAACCCATTTTTTAAAACTCCTGGGCTTGCGCGGAAGGACGACCGCTATCAAAACTGTCAATTTATCAAGTCCAAACCTCTGCTGACCTTCGGTCTCAGCATCCTTGTTTCTTTGTACGTGGTCTCGAAAGGTTAGTTGGCCGCTTTAGTGCGTGAAGGAGAAGAATTCAGCGGAAAGAGCAACAGCGTTTTAATCCGTGTTTTTAAGGGGACGACTTAGAACCCGCTTCAGTTATTGACTGCATTTGGGGGACAAATTCGGTGCGTGTATTTTATCGATTGTGCAAATCCTCCTCCGCTTCGGGAACAGCGGCTGCCGCGGGCAAATTCCCACGGAGTGACGCTGCGCTTCTGCAGCCGAGCGGATCGGGACCTCCCGGGTTTCGCTCCTGCAAGGTGGTTTCCAGCAAGGAGCCCGGGTCGATGCGCGCGGTTCCCGCTGGCTGATCTTGACGTCCAGGGCAGATCCCTTCCTCGCAGGCCCCCTCGGCTTCGCAAGCGGTCACGGGCGCTGTAACGGCCCGCGGGGACGCCGGCTCCGCGCGCGGCGGCGCAGGAGCGCGCCTGTGCACGCCGGCCGGGCGCTGGTGCCTCGCGTTACGGCTCCGCACCGCTCCTCGTCCTGGCGCCCGCGCGAGGCTTAGCAAACGCCGCTCGGACGTGTCTCCGCGGTTGCAGCGAGCCGGCGCTCGCCGGCCCCGCGGAGGTGCCGCCGGGCTGATGGGAGAAGCTGGGGGGTTGGTCCCGCGCGCGCGGCGGTGGAGGCCCCGGGCCCCCGCCTGCCCCGCGCTTTGCGCGCGCGGCGTTTTGCAGTTACCCTCTTGGTGCAGCGCCGCCTCGCAGAAGACGCCGGCGGCTGCGGTTTGGCGCGCGTTAATACGGACTGCGAAAGCACCCGATCCGCTTCGGACGACGCAGCGGCTTGCGTTCGTGCCCGCGCGCAGACGTCCGGCAGCGCAGCGGGGCTCCGAAGCGAAGCGCTGCCGCGCGGATCGTCACGGTTCCCCTCCGACGGGCTCCGGTGCGAAGCCCTGATCCCGTTCAGGCAGACGGGTGTTTTATTACAGCTCTCAGGGCAGCAACTCCGAGAGGAATTTCTCCAGGGTTTTGTTTCCCCCTCGCCTACCCTGGCGAGTGGCTGGGGCAGCGGTCTGGGTAAAGCAAGGCAGCGCCCAAAGCTGCTGAGGACAGCAGGTTTTGCTGAATACCAGCAAATGAATCGATTTCCATCTCCTCTTGGGCCCTCTTATGCTTTTCCTCCCGCTGTTTCTTTCCTAAGCCACATCCTGCTAGCTCAGGTATTTTTTTTCCGTTGGCAGTCGCCCTCCCCGGCGTAGCGCTTAGGTGGCCGCGCTCTGCCGTGTCCTCTGCGACCAAACGGGCCCAGGGGTGCTGGGGACCGCATGGAGAAGTCTGCAGCCCGCATTTATTGCTACGCCCAGGACCAAAAGGAATTTATGGTCAAACTGTAACTTCTAACAGTTGCAAGGTGAAATGTCGACAGAGGGGGCAGAGAGGTTTTTTTTTTCTTTTTTTTTTTGCAAGTCGATCTTTTCTATTTAGAAGCTTTAACAACATTTGAATTGGGGTAATTACCTTGGCCAGGTTAGTGTGATACCCTGCTGCATCTCTAATGGGTTTTCTCTGTATTTTCTCTTTGTGGTGTTGGGATGGCCCAGTGAGAGCTGGGAGGGTACGGAAGAAAGCTTTGGAGTTGGGGGAAAGGAGAGGAGTCAAGGCAGAAGGTCCTTGGAGATGATCACATCGTGCTCTGGACTGCCCTGTCTCCTGAATCTCCATGGGAGCAGCTTTGTCCCCTCCCCCCCTTTTTTTTGTCTTTTTTTTTTCCAGAAAGAAAGAATCTCTGTTCATCAGAGACAGTGTTTTCGTTTTGGGTTCCACATGGGCTGTCTGTGTTTCTCTGTTGGGAAGTGTCTGTTCCCTATAAAAACAATAGGCGAAGTTGTGGTTTGGGATTTTGCACAGGTTCGGATAAATAGTCGCAACCCGCAGCGTTAGGGTTGTGCTTAGAGCAAAGCTGGTCCGGTCGGCGGCTGTGCCTCCTTGCTGCCACCGCAGCACCAGCAGAGGATCTTAGTAATTTGGCCCCCGGCTTATTAACGCTGCGTCAGAGCGATGAAGGGGACAGGAGGAGTATTGCGGTGTCCTATGGATGTGCGTTGCTTTGGCAAGCCAAGCCCGGAGCGATTTCACGCGGTCCAAATCATTTCCGGGGCTCTGTGCTGCCCCCAAAACATACCTGTGGTGCTTAGGATGGAGAGAGGCACAGAAGACCAAGTCTGCGAGGAACCTCCGAGGGAATTAAGAGCAGCAGCACTCGATGTATAGTATTACCTCGCATTTTCATTTCTAGACCACACTGGAGCCCTGATAGTTTTCCTGGAAAAAAAAAAAAAAAAGTTCTCACTTGATTATTACTATTTTTCTTTCTTCTTCTTCTTCTTCTTCTTTTTTTTTTTTTTTTTTAGGCTCCAAAGAAGCTCTTTCTCTCAAAAGTGGTACTAGCATTGGCGAGAAATTCTGAGCAGATGAAAATATCTGTGTATTGTCATTTTTTTTTCTTTCAGGAACCATGTGTGTAATCTGTGTTATAGACATTTCAGGAAATTGTGTTGCTGCATTGCAGAATTTTGGAAAGCTCTGGTGAGACGAAATGGTTACGAGAGAAACATTTTTAGTCTTCGGCGTGAGCGGTGGAGGATTTTGGTTGGAGAGTCACAGGTGATAAATTACCAATATTTGGAGGATTTAAGAATTGCGTCTTCCCAGCTTCAGGTTCAGAGACGGCAAATCTGGGTTCTGCCCTCTTCACAGATCTGGCAAGTCAAATTCATCTGAAGTGTTTGAACTGTTTTTTTTTTTTTTTTTTTTTTTTTTTTTGAAATTTTCTCGTGCCAAACAGATGCAAAATAAAGAAAAATGTGTTTTATATGGCTGGCTTGGCCCGGGGCCAGGGCGGATTTGGGAACGCCGCCTCGCTGGTGGAGCATCCCGGTGCGTCCTACCGTTTGGTAAATCGCGTGGTGATGTGCCGGGCGCTCGGGTGTCGTTCTCCGTCCGTGCGACTCCGAACGGCCTATCTCGCTCCTCCGGCTCGGCTCACCGGCACGTAAAACACCTGTAACGTTTCCTCGCGCTATTGTGAAATGTAATTAAGCTAATGCTTGAAACTCCTGTTCAAGCGACAGCTATTGTTCTCTAAGGTTTTTAGAAGTGTTAGGAGAAAATACTCCTTTTTGGCCTGCTTTTGTTTTGCATTTGTGATCGGCTTCTGCATTTTGCTGTTCCTTTTGGTCTCCTCCAGCGTTGCAGGACGGTCGGGAGAGAGTGACGTTCGGCAGCCTCCCAGTGCCACCAGTGATGCTGGAGATCGCTAACAGTGCTATTTATAACCGTAAAAAACAACTTTTCGGGGGGGGGGGGGCACACGACAACATCTAGGCTTAGCGTAGCTAATTGTACGGCTGTTAACTAATCTCATAGCGATCCTGACTCCAGCAAAGCTTCGCGCTGACGTTCTGCGGCGCTGCGTGGAGCAAGGGAACTCAGCAAAGAGGCAGCCGGCGGAGGCAGGGCGATGCCGGGGGCGGCCGCTAAATGTGTCCGCTTCGGATGAGATAAGGGCACCTGGGCTGGAAGATTTAAGGAAACGCGGTCTCCAGTTATTGGTACCGCGGGGATGCCAGAGCAGGGGTATTTGCCAGCTGCTGAGTCCTCAGAACGACCCTAGGTGCACGTGCAACGTTTGCATTATTAATTTAACACCTCTTTCACTTCCGCGGGGTTTTCTGACCAAGTATCAGCACGAGGGTCCATTGGTGTGAGTTGAATTATAGGATCAAGGTCTTTTTCTGTGTAGGACAGTAAAATAAAAGTGCATCTCGCTGCAAAAGCTGCCTCAGCAGATCGGATCAAATGACTTCTTCAGGAGGGCGTTGATCCACTTCTCGGTCATCTTCCCTGCTCCGCAGCAGGGTCCCTCACATCGCTTTTAAGTTTGAAATCGCTGAAGCATGATGAACCTTGCTGCTTGTGTTCCCTGTAGGTGCCGGGCAGTGGTTGCAGGTGAGGGGTGCTGGCGGGGCGACGCGGGGTTGTCCCCAAGGCACCACCACCTCTGCACTCCCCCAGGAGACCCGTGAGCGGGCAAACAGGCGGAGGCTTAAAGGCCAGGTGGCGAATGCGCCGAATTACTGTCGGAAAGCTGCTTCCAGACACGCTGACCCGATTGTGGTGTTCGGAGCTCGAACCGCTCCGGTTCCCGTTCGTTCTGCAGGGATTCGGTGCCTTCAGCCCGCCTGCCAACTGCTCTGCAACCCCTCTCCGACGAGAGCACTTGTTTTTCTCCCTTCTCTCCTCTCTCCCTCCGTCTCTGCTTCCCTGGTCGGCTGCAAATCAAAGCAAATCTCTGGTTTATTTTTAAATTCAGTCTTTATTAAGCAAACGGGATAGCGTAATTTCATTACGGGTGGCATCCTTTAATACCGAAAAGCAGCAGCTGCTGTTAACCTTCTTTGTTCCTATATCCCCTAGCTGCTCGCGGGCTGCGCTGGATTAGTCCCTGGGCAAAGGGCAGAGCTGTGAGCTGTTTCTTGGCTTCTCCACTCAAAGAAAGCAGAAGCCATATTCAGGAAGCACAGGATTTAATTTATCCCATGCATGCCGGTCGCTTTGTTGGGAAGAGCACGTAGAGTGCATTGATCTTGCACTGAGACAACTTTCCAAGAAGAGGCTGAGACTTAATTTGAGCATGCCCGTCGTGGTGCGGACTGGAGCCCTTGCCTGCGACGTTGTTCTGCCGTATACGTGCAGCTGCAGCGTGCTTGCGTCTGCGCGTGCGAAAACGGTGAAGGCTGCCTCTCATTTCCTTCGTTTTGGTGGCTGGAGGAGAAGACTGGAGGGCGCAGAAGGAATAGGTGAAAAAGCATCTCCTAGTTGTATTCTGTCAAATCACGCAGGAGAGAGGAGAGGGCGTTTTTTTCTTTCTCTTTCGTTGACAAATCCGTGTAATGCAAGTTATGTTCTCACCAGGTTGGGCAAAGGGAAAATAAAGAAGTAGGACACTAGTGAAACATAGTAAAGCGAAACCGTCTCCCTCGGATATAGAGAAAAAACGCTCTGTGGCAGGCGGCTGTGGGCTTGGACCCAGAGCTCTGCAAGGCGTGCGTCTTCTCCCGCGTGTGCGTTAACCAGGGGTGTTACCGTGGTGAACGAGTAACCAAACTCCTCCAAAGTATGAGTTACGTGAGCAGGGTAACTCGGAGGCGGTGTAAAATAGGGTGAGCACGAGTATATATCTCTATAGTGGTTGATGGGTTTTTTCCTTTTTTTTTTTTTTTTTTTTTTTTCCTTTTTCTTTTTGAAACTTCACCTCCAGAGTTGCAACGCCCTCTTTGCTGGAGCCGATTTTTCGATTTTTGCAGGCAATCCCACGCTGTGCGCAGCCGTGCCGTTTTTCAGGCACGTTGTTTTGCTGCATGGCGCATGTGTTTGTAGGCGCTAGAAAGAATTTATTTGATTAGTTTACCCCTTTTACCTTGCAAAATATCCTCGAGCATCTTCTGTACATCTCCATCTGTAGTCCTGCGTCACGGTAAGCGCATCGTGAAACCCAAGTCTGGTTTGGGAACTCTAGGTGTTCAACCGTCTTCACGCGTTTGCTGTCGTCACCTTCCTCGTCAGAGGCGTCGGGATAGTCTCCGGATCCATTCCTTGCCTGCTTGAGTCCCAAATCCGCAGTGATTTCCAAGCTGCCTTCCCGACTGTACGGCGCGTGCGTTACAGCTCTCCCGGGTGCGATGGGTTCCCCCCCCCCCCTTTTAATTGTAGAACTGTGTCCTGGGTTGTTAGGGAGAATAAGCTGTGCAAGGTCAATAGGAATTTCCTGCTTTTCCTGTGGAATTGGTAGCTGAGAATATCAGCACCCTGGACAAACCTAAATTGGGAACCGTGTCGTGTACCTCGCTGGCTAAAAGCAGGGTCTTACAGCTGGGGAAACTGAGGCACGACTGTGCCCTTGCACACTCGGACACATTCCTGCAGAGCTGTAAGTATCTGTCCGTGCTTGCTGCTAGTGCCTAATTAAAATGCACCTAATTGTAACACAAAGGTTGCTATTTTGTGAAACTGTGTGGTTTAGCTTAAAGAAACATTAAGTGCTCCGGCAGCAGCCTTCTGTTCTCGGCAGACAGTGGAAAGTGGGATATGATAAAACTTGTAAATTCTTTTCTCTAATTTTGGTCCTTCGGTTAAACAGAGATGGAGAAGCATTGACCTAGATTATTGCTCTTATTTGGCTAAAACCCAGAAGTACATAATTGTATAAAAATGAGAAAGAAAAGGAAATTGTATCAGCTGATTTGTTTAATTTAGCTTTAAATTTAGTGTCCTGTAATTCACTTTGGTCCTTTTTTTAAAAAAGTCAAGTATAGCTCTGCAATCCAGCTGAGCATCTACTGAAAATAATAAATACAAGAGGTCTCCTTCCCTCCAAAGAAAAGGATATTAGATCCTTTATCCTTTCTTAATTTAAAGTAATTTTTGTGTTAGACTTCGGTGTAGGCAAGTGGTAGGATTCATTTTACTTCCTGATTGGTTTAGTATGAGATGTGCTATGGAACAAGTGTGTAGACGTGCCCAGAATATACTGCTCCCAACAAAGAGCCCGAGTATCGAATCCTGGCTGCTCTACGAAAATATACCAAGTTGCGTGCCATACGCCCCAAGCTTACACATACTGCAGTTTCTCGACTTTTCCTAGGAAAATGTGACCAGCGAGCGGTAATGCTGTTGAATGCCTCTTTTATGAGCAGCGGCGTGCGCGGGGATGTTACCCCCGTTACTTTGGGTCATCTCTCCCATGCGCTTTGCAAGAGCATTGAAGCCAATGAATAAAAACATTCAGGGGGAAACAAGAGCCGTTTGTAAGGAGCTACTCGCCTGCCTGCGTTTCAAGGCTGGGTGGCTGAAGAAGACTCTAATGCCACCAGTGATGTGGAAACACATTAGTCCTTTTTCTTGGTTCCATTTTCCTGGGTCTAAATTTGCTCTGCTATGGAAAAAGAATAGGCAGCCATGCTTGCCCTATTGCGTTAGCTATGCCGGCTACGAGGCTGGAACGACCCGGTTTCTTTTTATACCCATCAGAAAAGAGCGCACAAGAATACAACTGAAGTTAGTATTTGCTTTGCTACAATAATAAAGCAGTTTAGTTTCTTGACGTGGAGTTGTGTAAATGTGGAGTTGTGCAGTCCGAAAGATGGCAATTTCTTGCCAACTGATGCAAATCTTCAGTATTTGCAGATCAGACGTATGAGAAGTAAAGCTCAAAAGATCTGAAAAATGATTGTCTCTTGTAGGATCTGGTTTATCCAGAAAGAAGATGCTGGTATCCCCCAAGACCATACACAAGTCAGGTTAGATTTTCTTTAATGCTTTCAGCAGTGGGCTGAATATTGGAAATTATAGACAGTGGCAGCGGTGGTTCCCTGTCTCAGCAGTTTAGCTCTCTTGGGATGTGAAAAATCCTGTTTCTTGTTCTCACAACCTCTCATTTTAATTGGTCACATGCAGCAAATCTGTTTTTTTGCTGTTTACAGAGCCACGGTGTTTTTGTGCTCTCATAACATCTACCTGTAGAGACAGAGAACCTCTCTGGTGTTTGTGGCATTTCACCCGAAAGGTGGAGAAGTCTCCAGGTTGGCTGTGGCCAGCTAGGGTCCTGTCAGCTATCTAGAAGTGAACTGCCTGAAAAGGAGGTGTGCGAAGAGGCTGGGAAGATGATTCCCAAACTCTGAATGTGGACTTCAAGGATTTTGATAGAGAGTGCAAGAACATTGGCTCAGGGATCCAGCTGCATGCCTTATTCGCTTCTGTTCTGTTTTTTCCCACTGATGAGTATGTATTCCTATGAAACAAAATTCTAACTGGTATGGAAGGAGGAGAGGTTGGTTTAGTTTGTGGTCATTTCGCAAGAAAATCAAATGAAATGGTGATCTGGATTCTCTGAGGCAGCGGTGAGGTGGTGGTCTTTCCCCTAGCTCGTAAGGGCATCTGCTCAGCATGTTGGAGCACAAGTAACTTCATTTCTCTGTGCATGTGAACCAGTTTTACCAAGAAATGTGTCCTAGGCATCACCTGAGTCAGGAATGGTCTTGGTCTCCTCTGTCAGTGCTGTTTAAATGTATATGAGTAGCTGAACGTTATCTGAAGCGTGGAATATAGGCATTGCATCTGCTGAGCTATCACGCAACAGCTCTTGCATCGAAAGGGGGAAAACAATCCATGCTGCAAGGTAACGTGGGCAACTGGAAGAAGTGGGATATTGAGTTCGATAGAAAATTATGCAGACCTACAAACCATGTGTTATCCTCAGCACTGCTTTAATTTCTAATGCAGATCTCAATTTCATGAAGACAGCTGCCAGGGAAAACACGCTGGTAGCTCTGCTCCACACGCGGTGCTTTCCCAGTGCAGCAGACCGGCTCTGTGCAGCACGGTGCGTCTCGGCATCGGGGCCGACAGGTGTGCAGCTCTCCTGGGTCACTTGATGGCATCTCAGGAGAACCCTGGAGACAAGCGTAGCGATGCGAACCACTGTTCTGAGCCAAAACAGCATTGCCTAACTGTGCGACGGTGACAGGCAGTGACTTACTGCCTATCTGCAGAATGGCACATGTACCTGAAGAAGCACTTGACTTTGTTGTCACTAGTCCAAACAGCTGTGTTTCCATTGGTTTTTCCTTGCCACCTCATCAGGAAATAGTGGAAAGTCCCATTTGGACCACTGTCAGCGATGTTTGATATTAGCTTTTTGAAATGTATGTCTCCAAAGTCATTGTTAGTTAATTCCACTTTCTTCTGCAGCAGGGACCTGCCAGTAGTTCAGGGTCTGGCTGTGCCCTCTCCCTCCGAGGAGTACTCTCCTTGGCAGGGAGACGGATTCCGATCTAATAATAATTCATATATTATTCAGCATCCTGAGACTTAGGGATTAACCAGGTTATGCAAAAACATTTTTTCCCCTACAGATTAATTTGCATATTAACTTTCTTGCGCATTACTGATATGGTTCTGGTGAACTTCATCCTGTTGCTAGGAAGGAAGAGTGATGAGATGCTGAAGAGCTGCAAAATGCCTGCAGACTCAGAAAGTTAATACTGCTTTGGTTCACATTTGGACAGCTGTCTGTGTAGTCAAAAGGACTAGGCAACTCTAGAAGGTTTTAAAATCTGTTAAAGGACTACGTGGTACCTCCTGTACCTCCACTGCAACTGGAGTGTGGTGTTACTATCTGCTTTTAGCAGATGTTCTCCTGGAATAGGAATTTGCTGAAGAAACTCCATTATTTTATAAACAAGTGGGAATAAGAGCAATCAAGTCAGCGTGTACAGGAAAATGAGTTTCTTCAGCAAACTGACTTGTGACTTTATCTGGAAGCTTTCTTCTGTCTTCTCTAATTACTGTGAAGGGCCTTTGTTGCTTATGAATATTTGTTGTATTTGGTGCACAGCAAATTTTGCCTTTTAAGGGATTCTTGTAGTCAGCTGTCAACTAATTCTTTTATATCATGTTTATGTAAGAAGGATGTCTTATTTTTAGAAACAGTGTAGATATCAGTCTCCTGGGAGAAGGAGATTGTGCTCTAAGAGAAGGGTGTAGCAGGAATTTGGTTCGGAGGGTAAGCAGGGTAATTGCATACAGTGTATTCCCGGGGGCCACAAAGAGCTAAAGCTCTGCCGTGGGGAGGGTGGAGAGCTACCTTCCCTGTCCTGGGCCTCCAGCCCCAATAAACCTGTGCTTTACAGACACAGCTGTGAACATTTTATAGGAATTGCTAGATCCTAGGACTCTGAATTACAAGAATCCTGTAAAGATGACTTAAAAAGTAATGAATGCTTAAAAATGTTGGGTTTGCTTTGCTTATGGATTTTGAAATTTTGAACGTTTTAAACTTTTCTACGAGGAGAATGGAAACGTGCGTTTTGTCGCTGTTGTAATGAAACCTAGCATTCCCACGTGCCGACTGGGCACGTCTGGGAGCTTTCCTTGAAGAACAACACCAAATATCATCGGGTTCCAGAGACGCAGCAGGAGCCAGCAGCTTGGGTGCTGTCTTTTCATGTAGTCTTCGTGCACGAGCTACGTGCGGTACAGAGGTACCATTCGCTCCTGCGCGCATACGCTGCAGTAAGCCATCTCAGATGTGTCATCTTTTTGCATAGCAGTCCATTTCCAATGTATATTTTATGGATATGGAAGGGCAGTATGTTACAGGTAGCGTATACATAAAAGAGCTTGGTCCGTGCACAAAAACCTTCCAAACGCCCTCGTGTGCAAGAATAAAGAGGCTCAGAGGCTGTGTTTCGTTATTTGGTATATTCCATTTGTTTCCTTCTCCCTTCCCTGCAGTTGTGCAAGTACTTTTGATGGCAGCTGCTGGATTAGACCCAGAAGCTTAAAAGATTAAAGAAACCACTAAAAGCAGCTAGGAGGAAGTGAAAGATCTGTTTGTCTGAAGGTTTGCGTTTTCGTCCTGGTGGCCGAGAAGCAAATTGCGACCAGGCGCTGCCCTGCAGCAGAGGCTGTGCCAACATCTGGGCACTGCGGAGGTCCGGCTGGTGGCTCCCGGGGCGGCTGGCCATGGGAGCCAACGTGCCCCAGCAAGCGCAGCGGCCCGTCTCGGGCGCCGTGCCGTGCAGGCATCGCTCCCCGGCCGCCTCCCGCCGTGCGCGTGTGCCCCGCGCGTTGACTCGAGTTGCGGTGGAGATGTGGAAGGACTCGGCTCTCCGGGTTTTCTTAATGAGTGCGATTAAACCCCAAAATGGAGATGCACGATGGATGAGCTACAGAGTTTGGATTTTCCCCTGCTTTTACATTGTGCTGTCTGCTGCTGTCAGATTCCATGTGGGAACACTATTTCCAAGGAATTTATTTCTCATCCAGGTGAATCCTATCAATGACAGCTGGAGATGAGCAGCCCACATCTTTCACCTAAGTCAGGCAGAAGTCTGATTTCTTTGCCGCTATTTCCCTTTTTTTGCCCCTATCCTCCCCCTCCACGGCTTCAAACCTAAAAGCAGCTGTTTCAAGAAGTGATTTATTTAATGTGGCCTTTTACAATATAAAACATCTGCTGCTTTCTGGCTGATCCCTAAACATTGCTGATGGTGTGTATAATCAAACCAGGGGTCTCGGAGAATGTAAGCCAGTCTTGCTGTTTCTTTTTCTAAATAAAGCAATTCTTTGTAGAAAGAAAAAGAAGTATCCGGTGTGGCTGCAGAACGAGACCCAGGGCACCCTGGCTGCATCACTGGGGGAAAAGGAGTGCTGCTGAGCACGTTAGGATTATTAACATTAATCTAATCTTTCCGTTTGTCAAACAGATTTTTGAGTACATGGAGACAGCTTACCCAGTTCTTAAAACAGTGTTCCCAGATCAGCTTGTAGTTTGTTCTGTAATACCATGTGGATTTGCTGGGATTTCCAAGTAAATACATTATGTATATGGCTTACAGATTGCTTAGGCTGTCTGCATCAATAATTAAAATGAGGGAGGGGACTGTGCTGCCGAATTTGCCCCTCTCTTCTCCTCATCCATTTTACACTTCCGTTTCTGTCTTTCCTGCCTTAAGACAAGGAAAGGAAACCCGTGGCAAGGGAGAGCGTGTCGGAGAGGCGGAGCTGGGCGGGCGCCGAGGCGCGGTGGGCGCCCGCGGCCCGCCGCCGCGCTGCCAGCTCTCGGCATCCGCCCGACCTTTGCCGTCCGCCTCGCAGACAGACGATTCAGGCTTGTCGGGAGCTGCCAACCTGCTCTCTTGAAGTTAAAGAAGTGCACCTTTTCTTCGGAGATGGGACAAAAAAAAAATTGTCCCTTTTGAGGCTTGTGGAGAGCGTAATGCTGTATTGTTTGGTTGTCCAAAGCAGAAGAAAAGGTGTTTCGTCGGATTTGGTTTAGCAGCGTTGAGTGTAACGTTACCTGGATAGGACTGGACAGTTGGGTTTTTTCAATGATACTTGTATTGATGCTTTTGATCTAATATAAGTTGTTGTTCAAGTTTGAAGTATACTACAAGAATAACTAGTTTTTCTTTTATACCTCTCTCCTCATCTATCATGGAAGAGCGTACGGCATGTTGGAGTTGGCATTTTAAAATACCCAGTGCTGTCCCGGTGTAGACAGGCTCTCGGTGCGACTTTCTGACATGGTGTTTCTAGCATCCTGGGTATGCTGAACCCGAGTGAGGAGTTATGGCAGGTTAACTGTAAGACGTTCTCTCTTCTGTCTCCCTGACGCGTCCCTGACAGCGCATCGCTCACGTCTCTGCTTTGCGGTTCCCGACGACAGCCGGTCCTTGCTGGACCTCGTGCAGTCTGTCCTGGTGAGTCGGTGGGTGAACTATCTGCTTTGTCCAGCAAAGTACAGCGAGGCTGTACAGAAGCTAAGGCTCAAATGCTATTATAAAACGTGCTTTTTTTTCACTAAGGCTGGGAGAGTGAAAACCCGCTCCACGTTGCGTTGCGCCCTGAGAGCTAACAAGCGTTGCTTGCCTGCGTTTACTCCCCTGCTTGCTTGAACCTTTCCAGCATTTCCAAAGAAACAGAGAAAGCGCCAAGGAGCTGTTGAGCTGATGGTGCGGCTGGGCGTCCCTGCTCAGCTTAACGTATGGGCCTGCTGGGCTGTGCGTTGCAGGGCCTGCTGCAGCTCTTACCGTGGAGATTTTCTGACTGTAGCTGGCAGCATGAGCCTTTGGGTAACTCCAAATACAAACATGGCATGCTGCTGCAGAATAAGGAAAACTAGATCCAATTTTCTAACTCCAGGTGGAAAATCACACAGTGCACTGGTGTGAAGCCTAGCTGTTAGCTATTGCATGCACCGGTACCTGGGACGTTCCCGTGCATTGGGGGCCCGTTGTATTTTGATGGAAGGTGTTACAGGGGTAAGAGCAAGCTAAAGCTTGTCAAACATTATTTTTAGCATCTGGATGAGGACAAGCATGCAGCTTGGTGTCAGTAGCCTAAGTAGTCTTGGACTACATTTTTGAGAGAGCTCATTAGGATGATTCCTTGGCTGGAAACTGAGATCACCAAGTCACAGTGTACGAAAGCTGTTAGATAATAAGTATCTCACCTCATTGCTGACCTAGACCACACTGACCAGTCTAGAGAAGAGCTGGTCTGTTATCAGTTTCTGCATCCTCATTTTAAGGCTTTTTATAGTGATGGCATACTTTCCCTACATAAATTCAGCTCTAAATAGAGAATTATCTTTTGAGATCTGATGCAATGGATAGTTTCTTTTGTCCATGGTGCAGTGTAGGACCGCAGGAACTAAGTGCCCATGTTAACACTGCAGTATCTGCATTGCTCTCCCTTTTCATACAGAGGGACAGTTTTGTGCATCTCCTGCCTGTGTGCTGAAGGCAACTGCTACTTGCACCATGGTGGGGAATATCCAGTGCTCTGAGAAAAATTTAGGCATTGATTAACTTTTACAAATACACTTGAATTTACTGCAGATGCTATAAAAGCAAGCCAACAACTGCCATATACTAACATAACTTTATTTGTAAGAATTGTCTGTTCTGAATGTAAGAAACCCTGCAAGTTCCTTCCAGAGACAGTAGCACTCTACCTCCTTAGTGCGCAAAGCTTTTCGTCTTCCGTGTCCTTTCCGTGTCCTTTCCTTCCTACATCCCTTGTTGTAATATCTCTTAGCTCTTCTCAAGAGGGTTTTAAGCAGATGCTCAAAAACCCCAAGCAATTACGATGTTTTACTTGCTAGTTTAAGCTAACGGAGGTCCAGAGTAATATAATAGCAATGCAATTACTCTGGATATGGTAAAGAGTGCTTTACTATCCGTGTACAGTGCCCAGCACCATGGAGGCCCAGTGGTTGGATATTAACATCTGCATTACATCAGCACCCAGAGTTTATGAGAATTTACAGTAGTTGAGCTGAGGTTGGAATTTAGCCAAAGGGACCGAAATGGAGCATTAATCAAGTGCCACAATTACTGAGTCACACTTTTTGCTTTAAAGTAAGCTAATGTAGAAGACTCATTGCATCCTTAACATCTCTATATAAAGTAAGCCCTGCCATGAGAACATGGTAATGGTAGTCATTAGCCTTTACCTTTGACTGGCTGAGTAAAGGAAAGGGTTATATAGATGCTAGTCTGCTCTCAGAAAGATGATTATAGAAAGAAAAAAAAAAGTTGGCTCTTTTTAATAAACTAGTGTAATTACCAATCTGTTTAAGTGGAGGCATATGATACGTATGTTTGTGACAATTTTCCAGAGGGATGGTTCGGCTAGTGCTAAATAACCAGGCTCATTTTCCCATAATGCAAATGTTATTCACAAACTATTACCATAATTGATGCACCGAGGCACTGTAGAGTAAATAATGTGTTGTGTGTGGGAAGCAAGCTAGAAGTCAATGAATATTAAAGAACAAAATCTCATTTTTAAAGGGAAACTTCACAAGAATTTGAGCGACTTTGAAAATCAAATGGCAAAGCAAGTTCGGATTGACTGGTTGTTTTTTAGTTAGGTATACCTGCATGCACGTACGTAAACATGTGCACTTAGGGGCTGCAAACTCCAGCCTGGTTGAGCTGGGACGCTTTTGCTACCTGGTAAGTACAGAGCATCCTTAGTCCTGATCAAACACAAAAAGAAAAATTGTGATCCTTCAAAAAACGTAGCAGAGATTGGATAAGCTTTACACGTAATTATGCTTACATCCTTAACTAACATCCTTAGTTTTACCGACTTCCTAGAGACTGTGGTAGCTGAAATCTGTGAACCACCGGTGTGTTATATTTTTGGGCATGGATAAGTAGACAAATTCTTGCAGGCTGGTAAGCAAGGACGTGGCTTTGCAGCGCATGAGCTTCTCCTTGGTCACTGTCCAGGTGCACGGCCTTATGCCTCAGTAAGCGCTGAGCAGGTTCCTGCACTTTGTGGAGGTGTGTATTACCCTACATTCATTGCTGAATGACAAATCTGGTGGCATTATGGGCTTATCTGTGCTGGCAGGGATATCTGAGTAAAACTTTCTGCTGAACAGGATTTGATTTAAATGTGGGCATTAGTGCTCTGCTGTCTAAGCCATTTGTATCTCTGAAGGGAACTTGAACAAGTGCTTAGATGTATATACATACATTTTATGGAAAGGCTGTATTCTTTCAGGTATTACTTTACCTTTTTTTTTCCCCCCAGATGTACTTTTCCCTCATTCTTGCTCCATATATAAATGAAGACGCTGCACACAGAGAACTACATAGCGTGTTGCAGGGATGTGTTCCAGTGTGATAAAATAGTGGGGCACTCCAGAAATTGCTGCTCTGTTTGTGAGAACTGTGTAATTTCAAACACGCTTTTGAGGTTCGGTGGGTTCTCAGAACTGAACTTGTCTCCAGATAATACAAACCTGGTCAAATATCCCTGTAACTCTAGTAATCAGAAAGCTGGGGAATGAGTTGCAAAAGCGTTGTGTAGGATTACAAAGGCATCATTCGATCGTTCAATTTCATAAGCCAACGCTTGGTCTGGATGCCAATTACTGTTATATTTTTTTAATTATAGATTATAGCGCTGCACCTTGCGTTTGAAAGAGATTAAAAAGATGTTTTAAGCAACTTTTGCTTCATGTTGCCAAAGATATTCATGCATGGCTTTCTGGCACAGTTACGTATATAACATCAGTAACTTTCCTTAATGTAACTGATATAACTCAGTGTGTCAGAAGTAACATATTGGGAGCCGTCAGGAGCCTCGCTCTTATGAACCGGGCTTATGGGCTGTCCTTCTTTTGCCCAGTCTGTCTCTAGCATATTGTAAACTGCTTGCAAATATCCGTGTCTTGTCCTCTGTGGACTGTACTGAGCTGTCTTTGAACCTTTCAGACTATGTGGTTGTCCCTTCTAGCCATAATTTCACCTGTAAAGCAGAGCGTGTTTCCCAGCGAGGTTGTCACCCTCTGTTACTCCTTACAAATAAGCATTTTTGGGGGAAAGATAGAGTACTCACGGCTTTTCCCAGCTTAATCTGCACTCTAATTTCTCTTTGAATCAGGAAACCTTGTTTATTAAGTTTTATCCCGGTCTTAGGGAAAAGCAGCTGTTCTGATCTGGTGGGTCTTAGAGCAGACAACCTCTCGGTCATCCTGAAAACGCTACTCTGATATCAGTCGTTGGCCTGAGCAGCTGGGCTTGCGTGTAGGATCAAGCAGTATTGCTTAGCTTGCCAAGATGTTCAAGAAATGGGAGGTTTTGTGGAGACAAACTGAGAATTTGTGGAACCAAGGAGGAAGAAATAATGACAAGGATTGGAAAAAACGAAACAAAAACCTTATTTCCCTAAAACAGCGTGCGAGCGGTAGCAATACCAATATTTGCATTTCACATGGCTGCATGCCCCAGGAAGTTGCCGAGGGGTTACCTCGAGGGTTGTCAGGATGGGTTGGTCCTCCAGGCCATCCTTTTGTCCAAAGTGGTGCCAGTTGCTGTTCAGCTCACGGGAACTTTAATACACTGGACACAGCTCCTTGTGTACGTTCCCCAATGGACATTAAAGCATAATGGCTCTCGGATGCTCCCAGCCCGGGTTGGATATAAACCAGTGACCTGGAGAGCTTTCTTTTTAAAATGTGCACATAAGTAGGAATTGACAGCAGCAGGTTTGTGACGAGATGTTCAGCAGCACTCGAGATGAAAGAGCAGATGGTGTTGATGGGAGAACAGGGTTATAAGATACAAGATGGGACTGTTACCATGTTAATAACAAGACAGCAAATCCCACAGAGCTTTCTATTAGCCTGAAAGGTGATAGTTCCCTCTTGGCCTTCATGTGACTCAGGCATGCAACACTGCGAGCCCCAGGAGAGTATGGGCTCCTCATTAGCTTAGCATGTTGATTCTGAGACATCTCCATGGTTCTGTTGGGTTTGGTCATTTTGATCCCATCTCCTGGCATTAGGCAGCCTTTTAGGTGTGTAAAGGAGTTTGAAGACAGAACTAGGTGTAATTCTGGGTTGCTCCTAAAATAGCAACACTGAAATATGGGTTTTCTGAAATGCGTGTGTTATTTGCAAGCTCAAAGCTTGGGAGCTGCTGGGCATGTGGGATGGCAGGCAAACACAGGAAGCTCTTGTACTTTAAGTAATCCTTGTTCCCTTATATTCTCTGAACTTGGGGAAAACTTTCTCTTTGAGTCGGCCTGTAGATCTCTCAGCTTTGTTCTCAACTTTGTATCATCTTCCAGGGATCACTAGTTTTGGCTGGTGCTGTAGGAGCCATTCTGAATTCTGGAAAACATTTCAGAATCCAGGAACTCATTCCAAATTGGCTTTTTCTTTTCACAGAGTAATTATCAAAACTGTTGTAAACATGTTCTGGAGATGGTATCTCACTAGTTGTCTGAACTTGATTAGTTTTTGTTTGTGTTCCATTTTTTTTCAGCATCCCCACGGTTCACTTTGCTGGTTGAAAAGTGTGAAAGCTGTAATGGTAATTGCACTAGGAGAGCAAAAAATAATCTAATTTGCTAAGGAGATAGGAATAGATGTAATTCCTGCTGTAAATTCACCACCTTGCTATAGCCTCTCTGCACGCATACATATGCACGCGGGAGTTTGTGTTACCTGGTATGAGGGTGAGGGCTCTTTAGCTTACTCTGAGATCAGCATCGCTTGGCTGTGAAGTCCAGGCTCCAGCCTTTCAGGCAACTTTTGGAGCCTCCGTGGTGTGTCCTTGCAGGCGGGCTCCTCGGGTGTTCGTACTGCAGTGTGCAGAGGGTGAAACAGCGGCTGCTTTGCACCTTCGCTCCATCCCTCCTGTTTAGCACCAAGAGAGCATAAGCTCAACTTGACACCAAACAAGGGGTCAGAGAGAAGAGGAGGAGGAGGTACACCATGCTTTCAGGTGACTTCGAATCTCTGCTGCTCGCATTTGCCTGCATTGGTATATGATTAGCTTTGTCACAGGGGATAATTGAAATGAATGAAAAAATAAACATATAAATATACATTAGGGTGTGTTAAAAGGCTTAGATCCAAGGATCTTTTAAAAACGAGGTTATTTCAATTCCTTTCTACACAGTCTCATGTTTTAAACAGTATGTTAGGGTGTGACAAAACCTGCTGAATAAATCAAAAGTTGTTTATTCTGGGACAATTGCAGATATTCTATCAAAATATTATTCCTTTCCAGCAGTTGGAAAAAAAAAACAAAGATATCAGCCCTTGATTCTGGCTGTACAAAATTAGGATCTGAATAATAGCTTACTGCATGCCGCTAATGGGTGTTGGAAAAGGGAGTATGGAATAACTCAATTTTGGACATTAATGCTACAATGCATTTAGGGATGAATTCCTAACCAAAATATTGCGTGTACAGCCACAATTCCCATCACAAGTGAAGATGGATTGCCAAACAGTAGTGAAGCTGCTGTCTGATGTACCGGATAGACGCTAGCTATATAAAATATGAAACTCATAAATTTCCGACAAAGTGCTGACACTAAGTTTTGAAATAAATGGTGGTGTGTTTTGCTAAACTGCAAAGACAAATGCTGCCTTTACGATGAAGCTCTTGTGTACTTCATGCACATGTGCATACCTAAATAGCTATTAGTACTTCCAAGAAACAGCCGGATTCTGTCCGCGCTGGTTGTTGGCTGCGCGTTGATGCTAATTTGGCAGTTTTGGCAACAAGACAAAAAATGAGCGATCCTACGGAAGGAGCTGCTTTTCCCTGCCTGGGTGGAGGGTCGGGAGGGCTGCAAATTGGGCATCTCCCCTCCCCGCCGCCGCACTCGTCCTTCGGATGCACGCGGGGGATCAGACACCGTGCGGTGAGACACAGTGTCACGGATGAATCCTGAGCGGCGCTGGCCGGAGGCGAGTCCTGGCGCAGTGATGCTTGCAGCAGCGAGGGAGGGAGGACGCCGCTTGCCCTGAGCTCAGCTCTTTGGGACCTACAGCCAGATCTGTCACATTTATTCATCAAAAAGCAACTTTTTAAGTGGTAAAAACTGAAGATATCAAATAAAAATCGGTACTTTTTGATATATCCTTCCTGCAGGCCACCTTTGCATCCACTGGCATCTTTGCAACTAGTGATTTCTGACACTTCTCATTATCTGTATTTATATATATATAAATATATATATATAGATATGTTTATAGTACTTTTTAGGAGAGGAAGATTGATAAACTTGGTTTGATGATCTGTCTCTCCCCAGCATACATCTATGTGTGTGCACGTACTAGGAGGTGGAACGTCTACGGTACGTTCAGTCTTGCTCAGCCTACGCAGAGGGCACAGCAGAGGTAGAGCAGGTACCGGGAACGGTGAAAAGGATCTGCAGAGACACGCGTAGCTTCTCTGCGAGGAGAGATTTAATAGCCTGGGAGCCTCCGGTCTGAAAATGGTGGGATGTAAGGGAGACGAGACAAATCTGCAAAGTCAGCACTAGTCCGAATGGTGAAGGGACGTTTCTCTTTTTTGCAAGATAGAAAACTGCGGGCCTCCCAGTGAGACGGCTAGTTTAAAACCAAATGGAGGAATAGCCTCCTTTTGCATGCAGTGAACTTCTGAGACTTGCTTCCAATCCTCAACATCCTCTGGAAGCAGAGGTTCAACTACCAATTGGCAAATTCAGGCCCATCTGTGGTGTTAGACGTGATGCTGCGGGCACCACTTCGCACTCGAGCGGCTCCTAGATTGACGGTCGCAGGAAATTAGGAGCATTTGGTATGTTGTTTCCGTGCGGCTCCTGCAGCGTTCGGGCAGGGGCCGCGGGGCCGGATAGATTTTTGTTCTGCTCCGGTAGAGCCCTTGCGGTATGCAATAGCAATCCAGGAGGCCGATTCGGTCTGTCCCGTGCTTTGCAACTTGATATTCCCCCGGCCAGGGAACGCTTGGAGCGGGGAGAGGCGCAGCGAGCTGCAAGCAAAGCGGCGGCTTGCGTTTCAGCGGGCGCGGGGCTTAGGGAAATGCTTCTGAACGGACAAAGAAAATATGGATCGCCTGATAGGTGTCTTCCCAGGCTTTTTCATGCATTGGTTTCACAGTGATAGTAGTTGTTTGTTTGGTTTTTTTTTTTTTTTTTGAAGGTCTTTATATTGAAAAATATTAGCGTGGCAGCATCAGAGAGGAACAAGTGGCAGAGGGAGGGAGAAAGGGAGAGAATCCGACTCCCGATCGCTTGCTCCGGTTACGCGGTGGCTTTACTGCAGAATCGGAGAGGAGATATTTGCTTTCTGCTTAAGAGGCTTTATTGTTTCTACACTAAATATAGCGCCGTAATCTTTCCTCCGGCGAGGGGCGGGCGGCGCGGGGCACCCTCGGGAGCACGGCGGCCGGGGGGGGTGCAAGGGGTTAACAGCGTGGCGGGGGGCTCCGGGGGCCGGCGAGCTCCTTGTCAGAATAATGTTTAGCCAGGTGTTAATCCGGGGCTGGAGGGGAGCGCTGGAATTCATTACGCATCCGGCGGCGGCGGCACGGGGGGGAGGCCGGGGCGCTGGGAGGCTGCCAGCGCCGGCCCCCGGCTCCGCTGCCGAGCGCCGCGGCTGAGCAGCGCGGCTCGAGCCCGTCGGAGGAAGCGGCCGCCGCGGAGGCGCCGAGCGGCGGCATTCGCCCCGCGCGCTCGCAGCCGCCCGCACCGGGGCCAGCTGGCACCGCCGTGGGAAAGCAGCTTTTATTCTTGCCCCCCCACCTTTCTTTTCCTTTTTTTAAATTTTTTATTTTTTTTTGGGGGGGGGGGAGGATTATTTTTGATTCTCTCACCCACACTTCCCCGAAATACTGCGCTTGCCCCGGAAAATCGCTGGCTCCGCCGGGAAGGGCGCCGGCACGCCGCATCCCTGCCGCGGAACAGGCTCAGGGGGCTTTTTGCACGCGCGCGTGTTTCTTCGCGGCGGGCGGGAGGCGAGAGGATGATCAAGTCCAGCTGGTTCTACGTCAAGTTCAAGTACGCGGAGAAGGTAAGCGGGGCCGGCGGGGCACGCGGGCGCTGCGGCGGCGAGCCGAGCGGGGCCCCCGTCCGCCCCCGGCTCCGCCAGCGCGGGAGCAGCGGGCGCGAGGGATCCGCTGCTCTCGGGCGCGCGGGAGGGAGAAGCGTTTCCCTAGAGCTGCTCGGAGCCGTGACCTGCTCCTGCAGTGAGTGTTTAATATTCCCTGGTTGCCAGCGGAGGAGGAAGTTTTGCTGAGCCAGAAGCAGCGAAACGCTCTCCGGGACTGTTTGCCGGATGTTTCGCTATGGGGCTTAGCGTGTTCCCTGCGGCAGGGAGCACGGCGCTTCTTGGATGCTTTTTTCCCCCTTTACGCTCACCTTCCGCTTCGTCCCGGCGGCCCGGGGGACCCCGAGGGACGGGGAGGGCGAAAGGGGGCACTGAGATGATGGCAGGGACCTGCCCGGCGGCGTTTTGGCGAGCATCTCCCGGGGGCGGTGGTGGTGGTTCTGGCCCCAGGTTCAGGACTGATTACTTATTGCCAGTACTGCCGAGAGCCGGTCAGAGAATTCGGATGCAGCTTTGGTGCTTTTTAAATCCAGCAGCACGAGGGAGAGGAGAGAAGAACTATCCCGTGGATGGGAAGCGCTGGGAAGCCGGTCTGTCCCCTAGCCTTCCTCGAGCGATCAGCCCCTCGTTCCCTCGAAGTGCCAGGGGAGGAGATATACGTGGGTGCCCTTCGCTTGCCGTTTTCTGGTCTGGGAAACAGTCCCACCGTGATTGATTTCTTGCCTGCGTGCTTCAAGTTATACTGCACACAGTGAAAGCACATATATTTCATTTAACAAGACTGTCCTGAGGTTTATGTCAGGCTGCAGGTAGCATATTTAACAAAGTCACGTATTTAACTGTTCTGTTTCCTTTTGTTTTGAGCACCCTTGCGAAGGCAATTTAATCCCAAAGTCCGCTTCAGCAGACAGTTAAGTTGGACCTCCGTGGTATTTTTCCCCAGTAATTCTATGTTACTTAAAGGCAGAGCGTACGAATCAACATCTCTCTCAGCACAGATCGACTCTGCATATTTAGTCTGTGAAACTCTTTCCAGGAATAAAAATCTAATGCAATTAGTAGTTAGTTGCTAGTAGGTGAGGTTGGCTTTTATATATTTATAGATATGTATAGATATATATATAGATATATGTAAGGTGTATATATATATACACACCTTTACACTTTATTACTTAATTTCTTTTTGGAGGATTTTTTTTTTTATATACATACATACATACATACATACATATATATATATATACACACACATATATATATATGTTCCATGCAGTTCCACCAGAAAGCCCTTGAGTCACTGAACAAAGCAGAAAACGCTGCTTTTCTTTTGACGGGTAGGTTTTTGTGTGTGTGTGTGTGTGTGTGCGCGCACGTTACATAACCTGTCGTACCAGTTTTGTCAGAGATGGATATTTTGAGATCAACAACCTGCGAAATTTGAATGTGGATGAAATCCAGGAAACCCATTTAATCTGTATTCTTCTCCGAGTTACTTGTGCTTTACAAGATTTTCTCCTGACTCCCCAAAGAAGTTGCCAAGTCTGTTCATCTGTTCGTTATTTTTTTAAAAAAAAAAAAGTAGCACGCACACAAGAAAACAAAAATGTGAGCGTGTGCCTGTCCTTTTACTCAATTTCACGTGCAGGAGAAGAGCAGCAGCCCTTTAGGGGAAAGGAGCGATCTCCTGATGGAAGGCGCCGGAGAAATTCAAGCGGCGGCCACGACGCGAGGATGCGCGCCCCGTGCCGCACGCGGGAGTTCGGTGCAAACGTTCCCGGCGCGGGTTACGCTCGGCTTGTTTTGCATTTGCTTCAAGTCTCGTCCGCCTTTGCTAGCGAAACTCAGGTGAATCAAAGCTGACTTTATAAAGCCGATGCAGTTCTCCGGTTAGGCGTCGTGGGTCTGCGGGATGTTAGGGTAACCAGCCGCGTGCTGTCTGCGCTGGGGTTTGCACGGCTCCGCGGTGACCAACTGCCCCGCCTGTCCCTGGCTTTTAGTCTTCTCGTTTGGGGCAGACTGGTGTGTGATCAGTGTGCTGCAAATGCTCGTACAGCCATGGAGAAAGTACCTGAAGTAACATGGTCTCTGCTGATGGCAGCGTGCAAAACCTCCATTTAAGTTCATTCAGCTCATTTGGAAGTGCTCTATAATGTCTGTTTAAGGTAGGTCATTTTAGGTTATGGAAAGGTTGGGTCTCCATCCGCAGTGCACTATCCCAGAAAAATCAGAGCTCAACTCCTGCTTTTATTCTGTGTACCAGAATAGTGACCTTCCGCTTCTCCTGCTTAATTCTCTCGTAAAGAAGTTCATTGACATTTTTATTAGTTAGTTGGCTTGGCTGAAGTTGACATCTTTGCTTCTGGCCATTTCACTTTTTTTATTTTTTTTTTATTTCTTTTAGAAGACTTTGCTGTCTGAAGACCCATCTGTGTGTGTGTGTGTGTGTGTGCGTGTGCATATCTCTCTCTCTCTATGTATACTTGTATGCATACACACACACACTTCAGAGCTGACTTTGCAGGCAGCTTATACATTGCGAAACAGCCCTTCACACATCAGTTGTGAACCTGGTTTGCTCTCTTGGCATACCTGTAAACGGTTCTGGCGGTTGGGTTACTTGCCCCATGGGTTACCCTTAGCCTCTTGTGAAGGCACAGACTCGAACCAAAGTGCTGTGATTGAGCTCACTTGAACTTCAAGGAAACTCAACTTCATGCATTTTCTGGGAGCTTCCAAGCTCCTAACCTCCACTTGGTACCTTGAAATATCCTAGCCAGCCAACTCACATTGCGTTCTTGTGTATTAGCTGTTTTATATTGTCAGGAAATTTGGCTGCTCTGCTGCACAGCAAAGACCAATCCTGCCATTCACCTTGGATGACTGTAGCGAGAAGAAATGATGCTTAGGGCTATACCTTGCTGGTGATGACTTCTCTTTTGCCTCCAAGTCGTGCATGATGTGTCAAATGAACAGAAACATGAGGAAATACGGTTGTGCTTGGAGGAAAAGACAGTGATTATGCAATTGGTGTTCCAACAGAAAGCAAGGGGAGTTGTCTTGGACTGTATCTGAGTGGCCACCTTCTACCCTAAAGACACGGTGGAATTGGAAACATCTTAGAAATGATAGATGTTGGATAAACCAATATATTTTGCAATATTGGTTTAATCAGGTCATCCAAAAAGTTATTCTACGTTCCATTAGATAAGCACTATAAAACTATTTCACAGAAGAATATTTTTAACTGTGATTAAAATAATCAGATAATATAACTAACTGAAGTAGAAGTCTGCATAACTTCATCTGGAGTCTACTATCAAGTTAATTGCAAACATTCTATTATATGAACTTCAAGGAAGCCTACTGGAAAAAAAACAAAGTTTTTGTTTACCCTTTAAAAGATTTAATATAAGGTCATTTGAACGCAAGCCATTTTTACATAATACCCATATTCAGTCTGAGCGCATTTACACTGTAATTAAAATTCAGCAGCTTCATATGAATAATAATGCTGACACTAGGAAATCAGTTTGATCAGAATGAAAAAAAAAGGCAAGCTCTCAGAAATCTATGAAATTCTAGAAGAGCGTGGGAGATGTGCAAATAAGCAATGCGAGTGGGCAGTCTGACTTCATTTGTTGTTACTTGTGTCCGGAGGAGCTTTTATGGATGGTGTCGGAGAACTTGAAAGGTTTTGCTTTGTCCTTCAAAATCCCAATCCCCTCTTTGAAGTTCATTGATAGATATTGCTGAAGTGAAGTGAAGCTTAATGTGTCTGTACTCAGCAGTGCCCAAGGGAGAGAAGTGCCATATTCTGAGCTGGAAAATTAGATTAAAACACCCGGCGCCTAGATACAGGGTATATTCATTTCTTTCTCTAACACAAGACTCCCACTACTATGAGAGGCAGTTTACAGTTTTGACAGCTGAAATAAAAAGCCTTAAGGACAAGCAACCACTTTGAATCTTCCAAGGGCTTCATTTCCAATGGAAAGATTTCAATTACAGTCATTTTTCTGC
This sequence comes from Rhea pennata, assembly GCF_028389875.1. Classification (NCBI taxonomy): domain Eukaryota; kingdom Metazoa; phylum Chordata; class Aves; order Rheiformes; family Rheidae; genus Rhea; species Rhea pennata. The sequence continues at coordinate 10,561,730 of NC_084682.1, forward strand.
AAGTACGTACAAAGAGGTAAATGGAATCCCTGCTTCAAATGTTAAACTCGCAGACTATATTATTACCGGTTGTACTCTGCAAGTAAAGGCTGAAGCCAATCTAAATCAAAGCCCTGATTCCAAATTACTTTTTAAGAGAGTGATGAGGTTTGCACCCAGTAATTCAGCCCTCGGTACTGAGCAGCACGCAGCACATCAGATGTGACTTTCGTTGGGTCGTGTTGCTCCTCCGGGGAGATCTGCGCAGCAAGCATCCTTCTCGAGGAGTGCTACGAGTGGTATCCCCAAAGGCTGCTGTGCGGCTGTGGATTTGTGCGTCGGCTAAATTTTTAGAGAATTTGGTGATGTCTTTCTCCCCTGACTTGACTCTGTTCTTTGTCTTGTCTGTTATAACAGTAGATCGGGAGAGATTTGGTTGGGTGTTTCCAGTGTAGCACAGTGTCTCTTCCCCTGCGGTGTTGTTGCGTTGGTTTTTTTTTCTTTTTTTTTTTTTTGTCTTTTTGCCTTGTTATCTCAGTGTTATTTCCTCCTCTTGCTGTTTTAGGAATCAATTTTTCAAAAGTTTTTGTTCTTTTGGACCAGGTTTAGCAACGCATGTAATATTTGCACAACATGAATGGAGACTCGAAAGAGCTTGGATATCCAGGATGCTCAGTTCAGTTGAAAATCTGGCTACCTAAGCTCATGAAACATTCGCTTTCACTTGCGTGAGGAACTCCTCTGAAAGTCGGTGCCGCAGGACCTGCTCTCCAGAGGCAGCAATATCCATTTCAGCCAGGAGACTTTGGGGACTGGACCTGAGAAGTGCCAGAGGAAGGCCGGGGAGCTGGCGGCCTCATTGCCGCTGCTGGGAGGACTCCCCTTTCCATGGCACTGACCCTGTCAGCCCTCAAACTAGTTCCAGGAGACTGGATCCCGCTTGCTTTTTTTCCAAAATTTTTACTGGAGCTGATTGTAGATGGATTTCTGCAGGTATGAAATCCGATATTACTTCTTAAACTGTTCGAGGATCTCAGCTGAGGGTTATCTTTCCAAAGTACTCTGTAGAGAAAGCTGCTTCAGAGTATTTTTTTTAATCAATTTTAATGATTGAATATTTTTCCTGCCTGTATATATTGAAAGTTTGCTTTTTTTTTTTTTTTTTTCTTTTTTTTTTCCAAATCACATTGCAGCCACAGCTACCAGCAGTTTAGGAAAAAGAGAATTGTCTTCCTGTGTGCTTGCATACAGATACTGAGCCTGATCCACAAAGCTTTACTTGGAAAAATAGATGTACTAATTTACTTTACCTGCAAGTACAGATTATTGCAAATATGCTCTTGTGCTTTCAATAGTCCATGCTGATTTTGGTGCAAGAGCTTAAATCACACCTGCTTTGCTGCGTGACTCCGTTTGCCGTTACCTCACTGTCACAAGGACTGGGCTTGCCCCGTGTTTTCTCCTTTGGTTACCGCTTTACAATTTTATCTGCCATGTCTGTGACCACAAAGCTGTTAAAAGGACGAGATGTGCTCGCTGACAGCGGATTTGGCCTGTTCTGCTGCTGCACTTGAGGCTGGTGTGTTTTTTCCCCTTTGCCTGCTTTTTATTTTCTTTTGGGGTGTTTTGGCCTCAGAGGCCAGGTTTGGCCGACATACCAGTGAGTACGGATCTGCCTCTCTCTGCTTCTGCTCCTACTGTTAAGTTAGACATGGAAGATGGGACACGGAGCCGGGGAACCGATGCAGGCTCTAAGGCATCTCATCTCCGTGTAGGTCTTGTACTCTGCCTGGCGCTCACTGTAAAGCTGCCTCACGTTTCTGAGCATCTGGAGAATAACGATGAGTGTTTTGGGGCTAAGTATTGTTTATTTATTTATTTGGATTAAAATCGAACATTCTCCAATTCTGGCAGTTTGCGGAAGTCGGAGCAGGTCTTGGGAGAGCTCGTTCGTTTTTAGGTGAAGATGTTGTAAGCAGGATGTTGAATCCTTCCGATGTTTGCAGTTTGCTTTTTGCTGCCAGTGCTCATCCGTACTGTTAGAAGCAAAGGGTCGCAACCGCAGGCGCGTCGGTGGATTGCTTCGGCTCTGCCGAGTGGGCGGTGGAGATCTGAAGGACTTCATTTTCTTCCTCAGATCTGGGGGCGGTTGTTAGCTCCTGCATCTCCAAACAACTCCAGGGCTGCTCTCGCCTGGCCAGATGCCAGAGCCCTGAGGGACTATCGCAGCGGCCAGGCAAGGCTGAGGCATTAGGAAGTCCTAGTGCCACCAGTTTTCCCTTTGGTGTTTCTCACAAAGGGAGTCATTGGAGCAGAAGCTGTTGAAGCATCTCGGCGTCGCTTTAGGAGCTGTCTCTCTGTGAGCAGGAGTATGTGGAGTTTTCTGCAGCTGGAGCCAGCTTCCAAACAGCTTTCTCTTGTGCATGGATTGGGACCTAGGTCTGAAGCTTTTGGGGGTTTAGTCTTCGTTTTTGCATGTGCTTGCAAGAATAAGAAAGGTTGTGCACTGATGGGAATAGCCACCAACAGGTAAAATAGCGAGTAAAAAAAAAAAAAAAAAAAAAAAAAAGAAGCCCTGTTACATTCTTCTGATATAAATTTTTAATTGAATGTATTTTCTTCTGTTAAGCAACTTTTACAGCCCACTGCACAAAACATACAGCCCAAAAAATACGCACAATGAACTGCATATTGTAGGCTAGCAGTGCATCCATTACACATTTTTAAGTGTGTGTAACACATTTAAATTCATTTTTGCGTGCATGGCAGTGTAGCCTTCAAAAGATAATTGGAATTTACACAGTCTTGCTCTCATAGTTACTTAGGCTTTCTTCAGACTGTAATGCTTTGGAGAGTTTCATTAGAAACAGTCTGTTTTGTAACAAGAGAGAAATACAATTTTAAATACATAGGTAAGCTAGAAACCTTGTATCAACCATTCTAAAATGATTGTACAGTGCTTGGTATCAGTAAACGCTTTTTTTTCCAGCACAGCTCTATTGAAGAGTTGGAAGGTGATAGACTAAATTGTAACATCGGTAATATTCAGGTTAAATAACACATGTCAATCCAAATGATTAGGCATAAGTTTTTAAAGCAGCCATGTGGACCACAGATGCAGCGACATTGGTTTTATGGGTGAGCAGACTGTTTGCGTGTCCTCTATCCAAGGGTTCCTGCCTGGAGGCCCGCAGTTAAACCCTGGGTGGTGCTCCTCACCCACACAGCTCACTGGTGGTCAACCACCCTTCAGGATGTAAGGTGCCAAAATGTATTTCCCTTTTCCAAATTCGCGGTCAAGTATGCCCATAGATACTGAGCGGCAAACCTGGAGATGCTGCCAGTCAAAGAGACTAGACCTTATCTGCAGTCTTTTTGCCTCTGTTCCAGGAGCTCATTTTGATATTGATTTTAAAGATGCCTCCATTAAGATACCAGGACTCCCAGCTGTCTTTTGGGCTCTGCTTATATGTCATCCTTGGACCCTAAGGTGTGACTTGCTGACCCCTGCTTTGAGATCTTCCGCAATGCAATTACTATTAGTTCAAATAACCTCCCTTTTGAAGACATCTGAAAAAGTGCTGCTATTCATGATTTTTGAGGACTTTGGCCAAAAAGGGTGCGTGCTCACACTTACGACAAGCGTTGGCCAGCCTGTAGTTTTAGTGTGTGCTTCAGGTTGGAGCGAGGTGGGCAAGCGCTCTCCCTGACCCTGCTGACGTGTCGTGCCCTGCAATGTCAAGGCGAAGGTGAATTGATGGCACAGGATGAGGAGTGTGTGCCAGTTATGGCCTGCTGGGCAATGAACCGTGGGAAGACCTTCTGCTGTTGGGGGGGAATTGTTTGGTGGCTGATAAAGAAACAGATCCTTAAGCATGGCACACACAAATACATAGGAATTCTTTTGAGCGGCTGTTTGGGACAGAGCTTTTGACTCGTAACCCTGTGGTCTATTTAATGCTGTAACCAATAACATGTAGGTACTAGATAGATTAATATTCAGGACACAGTAGATGAGAGAGGCTGGCTGGGGGGATGTCACACACAATCTGTTCATCTAGAATGATTTTCTGTTTTGAAGCTAGATTTACCAGTTCTGTAGATGGGAGGAAAAAAAAAACACCCATGGGCTTACTCTGATTTTTTTTTTTCCTTCCCTTCTTGGACTTCATTTGCCTGAGGGCTAGTTCTGTCCTTTAATTATTTAAGAACTGGGTTTTGTTTACAGTTTGTAATAAAACTGATAAAAGATTAACAAGGTGCTTGTGAATCATTTTAAGCAAATTAAAGCTTTGAAAGACTTACAACTGCAAATATTTGGAAATTGTAAAGAAGAAGAATAAAAACAGACCAGATCAGATAATCAAGTTATTGGATTTGTTTGGGATAAAAAAAAAATCTTGTTTGCAATTGGATGGGAGAGCAGTATTGCCTGCTCTATCAAATATTTATGCGTGCTTTTAGCAGATTTGAAGATAGCGGTTGTATGAAACAGCACTGGGTATGTTAAAATAATGTTTTATTACTGTGTGGAAGCAGCTACACAAATAGCAGTGCAGGTCAGAAGGATTCAGAACAGAAGAATGTGCATCTTAGAGCTATACTAAAAGGCAAAGTAATTGAATGGGGACATGTTATTCTGAGTTCACCATGGTAGTAAGCCTTTGCCAAAGCATGTATATTTACACTACTTCTACTGTGTTGACTGCCCCATAAAACAGTCTGAATGCTCTACACAAAACGATAGATTCTGAGCTGATTTTTATGCAAGATTGAGCTTGTGGGGTCTGAAGATGCTGAGAGAAGAGCAGCGAGGCTGGTCAGAGGTGTGGAAAGATGCCTGCCTGGGAAAGAACCAAGTGAGCTACAACCCGTCGGTTGAGCAAGTAGACAATCTCAAAGGAGATGTGACAGAGCTCTGTGAAACCAAGTGGGACGTCAAGGGAGTGGGTGGGGGTTGTTTTTTGCTCTCCAACAACTTGGGGGCATCAAAGGAAGTTAATAAGAGGCAGGTTTCCTTAGAACAAAGGCCTATCATGATTATAGCTTAATATTGCTACCTGGATTCCTAGTTTTCAGCTAAAGTGCTTTGGGACCATGAATAAGAGACAAATTTCCTCTTTCCTGTGTGCCTCATCTTCTCCACTCATAAAATGGGTGTGAATGCGTGTAATTGACAGTTATCCATGCAGTATTCCTTGGGAGGATCACAAAGCATTTCTTTGAAGCTATTGGACAAAATCCTGTACTGGATGTCCTCCAAAAAAGTTTCAAGAAGGATGAATTATTGCATTATAGAGCTCTTTAACACCCCAGTGGAAAATCAGTACAAACATTTGAGTCTAAATTATGTTTACAATTAAATGAGCTGAAAAAGAACCTTTCAGTAGTCTGGGGCAGATGATGAGAGTTTGAGTCTAATTAAATCGAGTCATTTTATTCCTTGGGGAAAGAACTGTGAAAGCTAACACGATAACACAGCAGGTTCAAAAGTGTGTGTGTAGATCCTAATCTGCTTAAAAGATGGGGTAGGATTTCTCTGACTGTGTCACAAACTCAGGTTCAATAACCACTTTGTTCCTTTTCTGAACCTCCAAACATAAACTGAAAAAGAAGACAGAGGAATTTAAAGGAAGTAAATTAGGATCTGCCAGTGTACAAATGCCATGTATTACTCAATGACGATGGTAAAAAAAATTTGCCAAAAGCTCTGTGGTTGATCCTTTCCTTTATCTTTTACCCTTTTCAGATGGCATCACTGCATTACTTTGATGGCAGCTCTACGATACCTTGTTACAGTTCCACTTCAAGGCAAACACTTAATCTATAGGTCTCAGCAATGCTTTAAAATATCTCCTTTTGCTTTTCTCTATAGCTAATTCTTTTGTTTGGGGCTGCGGTTTTGCTGATGAACATGATCAGCTTGAGCTTGCACACTTGGGTGGGGTTGACCTCCGTGTTGGAAGAGGGCAGTGTGAGCCTGTTCTCTGGGAGCAGTGAGAGGAGAGCATGTGGGTTGCATTATTTTGTCATTTTATACCATTAGTATTTGTGGCTTTCAGTGGTCTACATGATACAGATGTTAGAGATGAAGAGATAGTGTAGTGTTTCTATTTCCCTGTTTAGTCTTCTGTAATTTTTCAGTGTTGCTACCAATCTTCATCCAGCATTCTTGAAACTTCACTTGTATTTAGTTCATTCTCTCTGATTGTCAATGATCTCCTTTAAAAATCTAGGATCTGTTCCATCTGGTCCCAGGAACTTGGCAGCTTGCATGGCTAGCAAGAGCTGATTTTTCCATGAGCGCTAGTACAGAGGAATCAATTCATGGCTAAAAAGATTAAAGTCCCTAAATCAGAAAAGCTGGAAAATATAACAATTGCAACTCTGCCAAGGAAATGCTTCTTGTTGGATTAAAAATCTTATGACAAGTTGAAAGAGAGAGATTTAGAAGTGTAATTCAATTCTGTTGTCAGTCCAGGAGAGTTAAAGCTGAAATCGTGTTAGAATACATTAGCAGCAGTGCCTGGACAGAGAAGATCAACTGCCTCTCAAAGACAGTTTTGTGCTCGTTTCCATGCTGCCTCTATTTGTTATGACTTATTTATATCTCTAAATTAAAAAGTATATGTGCTACTTGGATTTCTTATGTTTGATGTCACTGAGGTTGATCACTTGATGCATTAAGAAAATGCCTTATCTTGTGTGTCCGTGGGTGCCTCTTCTGAAATAAACCGCGGCAGTGAGATGAGGAGTGGGATGCTGAAGTCAAAGGGGGTTCTGTTGGCAAATTTGAAGAGAGAAGCATCCATATGGTACGTTGGAGGTGGTACGTGTGCCTTACCCTCAGAGGAAGCATTGCCTGTTTTTGTCAGGGCTTGACGGTAATTGCATGCGATGCTCCCGGCACTCGGTGGCAGGGATCTGGGGTGGTAGGCAAAGAGAACTAGCATTACGTTTCTGGGTCTGGCTCCGACCTTTGTTCCCCCCTTCTATGTAAAAAGGGGAACCCGGAGAGAGCTGCATCATCCATCACCGTGGCCGGTGGTGTGGAGCACTGCCCAGAGCTATGTTGTTCAGTCGCGGAAAATGGAGCCATTAGGTGTTTGGGTACCTGAGCATCGGTGACTTGCTAGCGAGAGAAACTGGGAGCGTGTGATCCCAATTCTGTGTCATCATGGACAGATTACGGACAGGGATGTAGATCTTTTCAGTGCTAGCAGGGGGGAGATTACTGTGCTGTTTTTTGCCACCCCCTCTAACTCTCACTTCTGAAAGTGAAAGATTTATCTAAGAAATGTAAAAATTAATGAATTTTCAACTGTTGACACTAATTGGATTGCTTCAAAGAGTGTCATGACGTAGAACTGTATAGATTTTATATTCCATGCTGCTTTATCTTGTATGTTCGCCTAAGGGCAGAGAATGGGTTAATACAAATGTTTAGTCCTTTCAAAATCACTTTTTTCCTTGAGGACTCCATCTCTTCTTGCTGCAGATATGGCTTGGTGACATGAATTGTGTTAGAAGATCATGAGGAAAAAAATTAAAACAGGTAGTTGAAACAGGAAAATTGTAGTCTGATTACAGTAATAACTGGCAACATTTACAATAAAACAGGTCCTACCCTAATGAGTTTATCTACTCAAAGGGCATAATGGGGAAAGGGTAGGGGCAAGCTTTCATTCGGAAATCACAGCACGGAGTGAACCTAACCTCAGTAAGCCTCTCAACGATACAGGTGACTCCTGGCAGTGACTCCTGAACACGTAGTGTATTTGAAAACCAAAGTGGCCCGAGGAATTGGAGGTCCACCAGGTGCCCTGACTTCCAGGTTGCTCACTTAACAACGGGATTGTACTATGCAGCCCCTCCTGCCTTCCCACTTGTGCCTGGAAAATGTTTAGTACCATCACTCCATTACGTTAGCGAGAGGTAGCTTGCAAAACATTATCTGCTTCTCTAAGACCAGCGATGTAAGCATACCTGGAAATGTGAGTGTATATAACTCTTAAGTGCATCTTAAGTGCAGCATATCCTTTGGAGTCACAGCAATTCTTTTTGTGTAAATATGTAAACAGTGACAACTAGATAGCTGCAGATCGATGTCACAGTTTTAAGATGAAGTTTTACGGGAGGAATAACGATATCTTAGCCTGAAAGAATTTAGTGTCATGCAATCACTGGTGAACCTTTCTATCTCTATAATGAAGTAAATTTTCTCATTTTACACGCAAGAATACCAGCCTGGGAGATTGAGCAAATTGCCCAAAGGAATGTGGTGAACCAAATCCTAGGGCGAGGTTGTGACTCAGTTTTGCCCGGGAGGGTCAGGCTTTCACCTTGGTGGGGACTCATCTGGTCTAGCTTGCTGTCTGTGCAAGGCAGACTCTCCACTCTAAACAAACACCATGGATTTTTTCCACCCCCCTTCCACTAGGTCAATGTTTTAGCAAAGGCCAGAACAAACAGCCTGGAGCATGAGGCCTTTTTTTTCCTTGGCTGAGCTGAAAACGTTGCCGCAGCTGAGCCCAGCCGTCGGAGTGTGCTGGAGAGGCTCTGCCTTGGTATCGTGTTTAATTACAAGATGGGCTGAGAGCTGTGGAAGCGAGGAGGAGGATAGCCAGGTTTCCCTGGCGTGAGTTTGATGAACAGATTTCCATCCTGGAAAATGGCATTAAATTAAATAGGTATCAGCCTGAGCACCGAATGTCAGTACGAATAAAGCAGAGGCCCCAGCTTTCCCAAAAGACCTTTGCAATCGATTGAAAGCTGCTTCCTCCATCCCCGTTCCCAGAGGGTAAATGTTGCTCCTGCGCTGCGCCACTTTCCGTGCTCTGAGCGTGCAGAGACGACCCGCACAGAAAGCTGATTGACAGGATCGCTTCCAGCTCCCCGAAAAGAGGAGGTGACCTTAACCGCCAGGGTTGGGCTTATGTTTCGACTGCAAGGAAATTCTTTTTTTTTTTCCTTTCTCCATTTTTTTTAAAATATTGCCCTCTTTTGCCAGCCTGACTTTTTTTTCTTTCTTTCTTTCTTTTTCTTTTTCTTTTTTCCTTTTTTTTTTTTTTTTTTTGCATCTCTCTCTATATGTTTTGAGGTCTTAACCCCTTCTTGCCCTCAGGTAGAATTAGATGAGCTTTGAAACCAGTTCACTGTCATTTGTAGTTTTTTTTTTTTTTTTTTTTTGTTTTTTTTTTTTAAGTGATGCAAGAAAGGTGACCTTGCAAAGTTGCCTGTGGAAAGACATCTCTCTTCTCATAAGCCTAAAGTAATTAGCTTTATTTTTGATGCTGCCCTATATGAATTGTTCGTACATCTCAGCTGGCTGCAGCAGCGTATACCGACACGCTGGTCGGGCTTTCCAGGTTGCTTGGATGTTGAGTGTGAATGCCTACGTCAACCGTGAAGTATGCGCTTCCTCCTCCAGCGTTCGCTAGGCACTCGCCCCCCTCCAGGAGGTGAATATTGTTACCCTGCATGATGAATGCTGTGCGAACCAAGAGGAGCCTGCAACAGCAATCCTAGAAACCCAGGGCTACTATGCAAGAAATCAAATCAAAATAAAACACAGTTACAGTCAGTGAAAGAGTGAGCCTGCTTTTCCCCAGACAGGGAAGTAGAAGGATGTAGATGGCACTGCTTCGCGTGGCAGAGAGGCATAAATGGCTCGTTGCCCCCTTCCTGTGTTCAGTTCTGTGATCCATCCTTTCTTTGGACAGTCGAAAACTCAAGACTGGCTGTTTAAGAGAGCTGAAATAAGGACTTTGGGGATGTGTGCAAAGTCATACAATGTACGTGTGTGCAGCGAGACAAAGAAATGTTTTCCTTGTTCAGATTGAACATGCATAAGGATTTGGTCTGAGTCCTCCAGCTGATGTCCAGGTGTCTGAGCTGGGGGTAAGAAGACACTAAATGCAGATCTTATTGCACAGATGAGAACCAAAGTACTTGGCTTCGACATAGCTGGGCTGGATAGCCTATTTCTGGGTTTAATTACCCTTGCTGTTATCATAGTGATTGTTAGGGCACAGCAGTAATCAGATTTTGGCACGAGACGGTGCTTTGTGTCTGAAAACCCTCCCGTCTAATCAGGAGGGAGGATCAACTCCTGTAGCAGGTTTGTCATCTCAGCGGTGGCATGGGCTGCTGCGGAGCGAGGGGACGCAGCTCGTTTGGCCCAGAAGACCAAAGTTGCAGCTACTTTACAGAGGTTTCTGAGCTTCAATGTAATTGGGAATTTGAGGTGAAACAGATGCAGCCAGCAGGCAAATATTAGCCCTGGTGCAAATGAATTGGAGATAATAGGTCATATCTCGTATCACTCAATTCCAGTGCCAGCGGAGGAGAGCAAAGGAAAGCCTTGGTAGGCAGATGTAGGATAATCTCTGCTCCAGCTTAAATCTCATCCCGGTTTAAATGCTAAGCACAGGTTTTAATAGCCTTCTTAATGGGCGCAGTCCATTGAATGCTATTTGGATTATGGTGTGATCCAGTTGACTTGCTGTGGTGCGGCAAGTAACTTCGGAGCAGCTCGTTAGGAATGGGGAATGAAATCAGAATGAGCTTTGGTGCGTTTTACTGAAATGAAGAAATTGCAATCTTGCTTATTCCAGTAGTTCAGTGCAAGCACTTTGTATGCTTTTAAAGGGATAACATGAATGCCTTCGTTATGGTAGTCAGCCGTGGCAATTCTGCATAGCACCACTTTAAAAGAATATATTTTCTGGGTAGCTCAACAAGATAAACGGGATGTTAAAAGGCATTGCAGTCGTTCCCTTGCTCATGCTGACCATCAGAGTTGTTCCTGTTCCTTCCACTTAGCATTGACTGTAATTTCTCATACCTAACTTGTGTGATCCTGTATTGCTTTTTTGTTTGCTTATTTTGCCTTTTTTTTTAATAAGCGGAGGCCAAATCTGCCAGTGTTTGATATCTCCTGTAGTGCAGTAATTAAACTGCTGGTAGCTAGAAGGTTAGGAAAATTACAGGAATGACTGGTTCCAAAAATAGCACGTTTTTGGAAGATGTTTTGATGAGTCGCTGTGATTTGTTTACAGCGCTCTCCAGAGAACTAGAACGTTTCCGGTGGCTCAGAGCAGGTAATAACTATTCCCCCAGGATCAGCACGACATGCAATACGAGCCAGGCTGCAGAGCGTCCAGTATTTACTAGGGTAGCGAATGTACGCTGCAGCCTTCAAAGACGTTGGTTCTGCATCAGCTAAAGTTTTTCTTTTTTTTTTTTTTTTAATTCCCCTTTCCACGGTTTGATGTTTGAGCCCTGTGCAGCTCCGTTAGAAAAGCGGCGTTGTTGGAGGGGCGCCGCTAGCCCCAGCCGGCAGCTCCCCGCTCCTGCAGCCCAGGGGCTCCCGGTGCTGCCGGCGTCCCCGCGGCCGGGACGGCTTCTGCCCCGCCGGTGGCCCGAGCCCGTCCCGACGCCTCAATTAGCTCTCTGTTAGCGAACTTCCAGGCATCGGTGTACCTAGCGGAGCCTGGCACCGCGGCAGGGCTGTGGGCGGCCTCACGGTGCATCGTCGATAGCTCACGCGCTTTTGCCTCTTTAGAGGAAACAAGCTCTTTTTTGTTGAAGTTCACGAATGTTTGGCAAAGAAATATAGCAGTAATTATACACCCAGCCTCCTCCCCTCTCCCTCCTCCCCCAATCCCAGCTTTATAAAAGCAGCGAGCGCTGGAACTGAAATAAATGTCATGAATGAATAATAATTTCTTTCATTTACACAGTAATTAAACTTGTTGAATATAGACTTAATGCTTTCCTGCATACTGTTTAATTTGCCTGGGAGAGCCAGGCTTTTGTTAAATTCAAGAACAAAAAGGAAAAGAAAGAAAGAAATATCTACCTGACTATCAGTGTGCTTTGTTACAGACGCAATCTGTTTTTTCTGAAATGATCTCAAAAAAGGGAGGATGTGCTTCTCCGTCTCAGGTATTTGAAGCTGTTAGGTGAGGTTCTTTTTACAAGTGTATTTAGTGGCCTGGATTTCAGAAGTGGATTTGTATCGCTATGAAGATACCTGTAACACCCGTGCCTTGTGGCTGTTGGATTTGAGCAGCATTTCTGAACATCCGGCACCTGATTGATTATGGATGTGGATGCATAGTCTTAGGCATTAATGGGAAAATATTTAATTTTTCTTTCCTTACAATCTTTAGGCTCTCCCTTAAAGAGAGTACCTTTCAGATGAAGAGAAACAGAAATGATAAAACAGAAATGAAGAGAAACAGAATAGATGGTAGAAGTCCAGATTAGCTGGCCTGATTTTCAGCTACGAAAATGCAGTCAGGATTTTTTGAAAGGGATGAGAAAGGAGTTAAGTTGCATGTGGTGAGGGGAATCCTAAAGAATGTGAGGAGTGGGAAGTGATAGTATTGATGGGAAATGTTCTGGTTACTTTGCAGACATGGGGATTTTCTGAGGAATCCACCAAATTTTTACTCCAGCAGCATGAAGGAGACCTCAAAGCAAGAAATGCCCCCGTTCTTGTACTACTGGGAAGAAACGGCCCCGTTCTTGTGCTACTGTCGACCTCAGCCCTGGTTTCTCGTGTTTTCTCTTTGGTTGAATGTAGGCTTTGATGCGCCTGGCCAGTAGGCAATGCTTGGCAGAGGAGCAGAGGTTGCAGTTAGTGCGGTTGAATCTGGGCCATAACCTCACGTCTTGACTGTTCAAGTTCTTCTCAAATGTCATGAATTTTATGTCATGTAATATTTTTTGAAATCCAAACATAGATTCTTTTTTCTTTTTCTGTGAGCATATAGCTTCCCATACCGCTTTCCCATACTCCCAAATTTTGCTTATCACCTTGTTATAATTACTTTTGCTGCATATGGATGAGCTGTCATTGCAGATGGATTGTGTGCTGAGTGCAGGATGCTTCAGTAGCAGCTGTTGCATTTTGGTGGCAGTTGAGGTGACTCCTTTCTATCTCAATGGCTGTTTGCAAAGTGCTTTGGAATTTTTTAGGTTTTATAGCTGGCTTGTTTTTACTATTGATTTTAATGGAGCCATTGCTTGGTCTTCCTTGAATAGGCTGAATAAATCACTGTATGTGATCTTTTCTGACTCTTCCCTAAGCAGGGTCTACTCTGTCATGGCAAACATAGTCTGGTGGACACGAGAAGAGGAGAAGAAATGCTGAGGTTTACATAAGGTGCTTCTGCAGGTGCTGAAGTATAACTGTTTTAACAGCAGTTCTGCATCTTTGGCCCTCCAGGATCATTAGATGTTACAGGTGAAAGCAACATTTTCAGCTACTGTGCTTGCCAACCCCATTTGCGAAGTCACCTTTTTAAGCTTGCAAGCCCTCCAGATATAATTAGACGAGTGCATGACAGATACGCTAGGTAGGGGCACATGACTAACTGAGATGCATTAACAAGGGCTCCAAGGGCTTGGAACATTTTATAGGAGGGAAAAAAAATACAGCTAGGGAAATGGCTGGTAGGTTATGCATGTGGATTTGAGTCATGAGGCAGCTGTTAACCAAGAATCATAGTCACAGAAGTCTCTTGGGAATTTTCCCAGAACACTCTTCTCAAAAGCAAGAAGTAGTATTTTAATTGTCGTATACCCAAGGTTGTGGGGGAGAGGGGGTTGGGTTTTTTTTTTTTTCATTTCCCTTTTTGTTCTCTTGGGGCTGACATCTACAAATGTATGTTAGTAACTTCATTTTCTTTCTTAGGCAGGGAATGAGAGGCACTCTGGCTGTTTTGTTTATAGCTGTGCTATCAGCTGGCTGCATGTCTGGAGATGAAGGTGACAGCTTGAGATTTGTGAGCTTAATTGGCATACAAAAAAAAAAAGATCTACTGGGAAATGAGTTATTTGCAATTATCTGTAGATTTGGCTTTATTTCATGGAGACAAATATAGTTGCTTGGTGACTTAATTACAACATTTTTTTAAGAGTATGAGTTTTTTTTAAAAGGATATCATTATTAACATGATCTTGAGTCTATATTTGGTGGTTCCGTAATTACAACTATTACCGTGTGTGTCAGCTTAAAAAATAATATGTGGAAGCTTTTAATTAAAATGCTGAGATCCGTTCTTGTAGATAGGCTTTTGAGTACCACCCTTGGATAATGGGACCCTTTGCTGTTAGATATCATGAACCAAAACAAGCTGCGCTGTGCTTGGATAGTATCACAATTAAGGCTGAGACAGATCAGCATTAAAATATTCTTCAGCAGCTGGCTAAGAGGGATGAGCGAATGAAATGAGTGAAGCAGCTAATAGTCCACGCGTGTCTGCTCGCAGGGCAAGTGTCTCTATCGATCGGATCAGAGAGAGCGAATGGAAGAGTGGTGCAGTCTCTGCACGTGTGGTCTCCGGTGATGTTAAGAGCACTCGAACACGTGAGCACTGACCTTGGCTTACGTTGCTGCTTGCTTCATTGATGATTCCTGGTCACTGTAATTTACACCAGACTGTTGTGGCCACACGTGGTTGAAATACTAGCTAAAGACTATCTTTAGGTAGGGCATCTCAGCCGTTCCTTTTCTCCTCGCTACGCCAGCCATGGGAGTAGCAAGGATGTATCAGAGGAGCCCCCAACTGGGTTTTGTGCTGCCATAGACTATAATGACTTTTCCCAGACTGTAAAAATTGAAGTCACGGCCAGATTGCACCAGAGGGACAGTGCAAACGAGTTACACGACTGAAGGGTATCTGTGTTTAGCAGACATATAAAATGTATCGTAAAAATATTCACTGAGCAACGTATGACTTTTGTAAAGAGTAGAAGATGGTGACTGTAGGCTGTGTGCCTCAACAGATGGAAACTGTGCGCTCTTACTGAGCATCTCTTTGTTTGGTCTGGTATTTGTTACTGCAGTGCATTGGGCAATACCAAAGTGTTCTGCTCAAATAATGCGTAACATTAAAAATCGTGTGCCCTGATTTTATCCTGCTGTCACTGTTCATGACATAAGTACCTGTTTTTAACTTGTTTTGAATTTAATGTATGCTCAAATTAGAGGGGTTTGAACTGAATCCTGTCTCCTTTACTGAAAGCTAGCTTTGATGAAAGCTAGAAATCTCTGAGTGTTGCCGTATGACTGGTGGTGCTACAGTTCGAGTGACTTCCATCCTTTTTACCAAAGTTTGTTCACAAAGATTGCATAGTACAGAAAGCATATCTCAAAAAATCACCTAGCGTGTGCTATTGAAGGAAAATACTGTTATTACTCCTCTTGCCTCTCAGTGAGGTTATACTTGGAGAAGACACCTGAAATAGGTTCCTGTGCTGAAAATATTAGCAAAGACTCTTCAGCAAAGTATGAGCCCCCTGTTTACAGTGCTGTTTGCCTGTTAACTGATTCAGTCACCCTAGAAGCATCCGTCACTGTGAAATAATTACTCTCCTGTAATGCAAAGGTGCTTCTTCAGAAAGAAAAAAGCATGACAGAGACAAAGCGCATGTCCTGTTCAGGACATGAGAGGCTACTAGGCCTAATTCTGGCGGCCACACAGGATTGATGTTCGCTCAGCATTTTCATAGATACGATTCTCACTTCACTGTTGCGCCCGCCTTGGAGATAACCTCTTGGGATGCAGTCCAGGCCAGTGCCCTCTGGAAGAGAAGGAGACTTGGGTGAATTTAAGTATATGCTGAATCAGACCGTACCAGAGGAAGAGTTAGGCATGCAGCATCAAAAGAAATACTTCCACATCTGGGAAAGTATTCAGAGAGTCCCCAAAGGTAAGATTAGAAAAGAAAAAAAAATGTCAAGTGTGTTCATTTCTTATTAGTGAAGTTGTTATTGGCAATAAGATATTCTAATTGAATTACTCCTAATTAAAATAATTATGTTTCTAAGTACTCTGATCTGTAGAGACCATGTAGAGAATCAAAGGTAGAAATAAACAACACCTAGTAAATTCTCTCTAAGCTGTCTTGCTCGATGATGCTTTAAGTGTTTTATCTGATACTGCGTGCTCTGTGTAGGCTGGTGCTAATGCAGTAAGGACGCCTTTCAAAAACCTTGCTTCTGTCTCAAAAGACCAACTGTTACTATATGAAGAATTAGCTGCCGGATTGAGCTCAAGGCCACGGTAGGAAAAACAGGGCCAGTTTTCTGCCTCTTCCACAAGCTTCCTAGATGACCTTGAGTGAGTTCTTGAACCTGTTACACCTTCATTTCCCACCAGTAACTGGAGGTCTTACTTCAATTATCTGGGCTTTGCCTTGTTAGTCTGTATGTAATATAAATTCTTTTGCATGTGATGGCTAAAGCTTTGAGTAGGGATCTCTGATTTCTGTCAGGATAAAGGAGGGGAAAAAAACACAGAAATCCAGCATTTTTCTAGGGGAATTGGTAAAGCAAGTTCCTGTGTCTAACAGTGAAAGGAAGGTACCAGTGCTCACCATTTAGTGGTCTTTCAGAGTAGTTGCAAGATAAAGACGTGATTCTCCCTGAGGTCTGGCAAGAGCATCTCACTTTGCTTTGGGAAAAAAACACTCTCCCAATGCTGGTGCCTCCCAGAGTAAATAATCCTAGCATCTCTCCCTATCGGTAAATACTTGGATGAACCAAGGCTAATTTGTCCATGAAGAGAGATAGAAATCATTAGTCCCATGCCATCCAAACCCTTCCCATGACTACAAATCAGTGTCATGTTTGAGCTGAGCTTTCATTAAGCCGGGGTCCAGAAATGTCCACCTACCACTCCATCCTGCTCTGAGCTGAGCAGGACCTCACCCTTGTGCATCTTCTGCCTTCAGATCACATCCCTCACCAAGAGTGCACTTTTCATGCATACTTTCTCACTGACTTTTCAGTACAATTGCCATCCTAAAATCCATCTCAGTTGTTAGTAACATCCAGTCTGCAGTGTCATACAGGGTCATATACATATGGTACGTCTCCATATAATTCCCTAAAGCTTTCTGAATAGTCATGATGTCTCAAAGATGATTGCTGGGTATTGAGGGACGGTTTGGGATTTTTTTTTTTCTGAATATACAGCTTAGTTTCGCAGCCTTAGAGATGTTCTTTCTAGAAATGCAGGAGCTTTGGATGTTCAGCACAGGGTTTTGGTGTTGAGTGCTTAAACAGCCCTAAAATCAGGAGGCGATTGGAAACCCTGGCCGTGGGGATTTGGTTTTGCTTCAAGTGGCATTTTACCTTTGCAAAACATTTCTGTTGAACTTTAGCATTGCCTTGAATCAGCCCAGTGGCCTAATGAGACTCAGAATAAGCTAATATTTATCACGCACAACCTTTATTAAAGCCGAACACATTTCAATTTCTTCTGAGATGGAGAAAGTTTCAAAGATTTCTATCATCAAATACTGCTGATTTTTCTCTTTCTTATGATCATGATTAAAATGCATTCAGCATCCTTTTGCAAGGAAAAAAATATATATACATTTGATGGCTTTGTGCTTTTTTCCCTCCCCCTGTAAAAATAGAAAAGCTTTCAGATGTTGCATGAACAAAGATATGGAAATGTGAGAAGAGGGCAGCATCTGGAGGTTTTCAAACACGAGAACACGGGCTGTACGTTTCTTTTGCTGTTAGAAGAGTGAAAAGCTGTTTCCTGTCATTTCCCATCTTGTCACTTGTGAGGCTGGCATCTTGCGGCTTCTTGCACCAGCTGTTGTTTTTTTCTCCACAGACAGATGGTGCAAGCTCTTTGATAATTTTTTTTCCCTGTGTTCTGAAGAGTTTTGCATGTGTACTACCTTTATGTAATGATCATATAACCCTGTCACTCACTTTGTGCTGTTAGCGGTGTCATCCCTGTAAGCGAGGAAGAAGGGAGGAGGAGGTGGCAGTGCAAGGAACTTAATCCTCTTCTTGTATTCTGACATGCTTTGAAAACATGCTGTGAAGTTAGAGTTACAAATGTTTCCCAAAGCCTTCTCGTTCTTGTCTAAGGGCTACCAGAATATTAGTGCTGTGATTTTGTAGGATCCCTCTGTTTCTGTGAATTTGATGCAACTGTCCCAATTACCTAAAGTTTTTTTTTTTTTTTTTTTGCCCCTTCTACTAAGGTATGGTAGGAAAAAAATGCATTTTTGCTTTGTATTCCTGGAACAAAAATCAGGCTTGCTGTAAGTAATTTCAATGCAATTAGAATTATATGTGGAAAGAAATGGGAACAACTTCTATGTCTAATAAAGTGACTGTACTTAAAACTTGCAATTACTTTATTGCCATTGATTTCCACCTGCTTTGCAGGGTTGGAAAATTGCCCTTCTGATGTTTCTGTAATGTTAAAGAATAAAAGCTCTGAAGGCTTGTTGAAGATATCTGGAGGTCTGGAAGTTGAGCGAGCAGATTCCATTACAGCCCCTTCCTTCCTAGAACTGACGAGCAAAACAGTCTTTGCGTTAATCAGCGAGAAGCAAATTGAAGATTGGCACTTTGTGCGATTCCTCTTGTATAGCAAACTTTGCTCTCCGGTTCCATCTCAAAGTGCTAAAGCGTCAGCATAGTGCAACACAATAGTACTGTCAGAAGGGGGAATAATTGGTGAGATTAATTAGTCCCGAACTGCCGTGCGGTTGCTGTCTGAATGGGCGCGCTCTGACTGGGGATTCGGAAGTGGGGCATCCACGCCAGCAGGAGCTGCTGGCAAGTGGTGGATTTACATCTCTCTTCACCTGAGTACATCAGAGATCAAAATTTGTTCTTTTGTTGTAAAGCATCGTAGAAACTTTGTTGGAGAGGGAATCATGCATTAAAAATAATAGAGCTTAAAAAGCAGACATGAAATCATAAAAGCCCGATCTCAGAGGTTTTGATATACATAATTAACATAATGGAGGGCATGGTAATTTCCTCTGGATAACGGGGCCTGTGACTTAAGGGATCGAGCCCGTTTTATCTGTGAGTGTTATTTCTCCCACAGTACTTTTGATATTTCTGTACTACTCTCAGAAAGCATTGTCGTACAATAAACACTGATTTTTATTATTGGCACCATGCTTCACATTCGTCGGTCCTGTTGCCACAAGAGTAATAGGTGTAATTGGCAGGAAGACAGGTAGTAATGAGCCGTTGTGCTTTATTCTCTTACTTTGCCTTTGCAGCGTGTGGTCTGTGCCGTAGCATCTCTCTGAAAAGAGCATCCTCTTCCCACAGTCAAAAAACCATTTGCTCTAAATTGTTTACTGTAAGTGCCATGTATAAAAGTGTGGCTGCTGTCAGGAGAGTGACTATAAAAGTGACACCATGGGGTTCGCTGTTTATTTTTTCTTTCTCTCTGTCTTGGAGACCTTCTAGAGCATATTTTCTCAGTTCAGCTACCGGTGCTGTAATCTCCAGCTGTCAGCAGGAAAATCAGAGGTTCACGAACCCCACAGGGTCAGGTTCCTGATGGCATTAGCTGGCCCCAAGCTGGAGCACTCGGAAACATCCCTTTTGCTTCCCACCTCCAGACCGTGGCTGTGATTGGTTTCTTAAGAGACTCGTGGGGCTCCCCCTTATGCGTATGGGGGAGTTTTTTGTTTTGTTTTGGAATTCAGTTCACCTTAACCTCTTTTTTCCCCCCTCCTCCATGTGTTGGAAATGGGATGGAGAGACAAATTTCAGTCCTAAGACAGACAGAATGGAAAGAGTGAGCCAGGGAAGCAGTATCCAAAGGGCAGGTGGGAAAAGAAGCCCACTTTGGGTAGAAATAGTGGATCTGCGTTTGCCTGTAGGTGCACAGAGAGATATATATGTTAAGGCTGGGAGTGTAAAGGGAGATATATTCCACTTGTCTGAACGTTAAGAGAACATGCTCTAAATACCTGACAAATGGATATGGATGAGGGATTTTATCGAGTGACTAATAACTTTGGATGTCTTCATTTTTAGAAAACGTCTTTTCAAGATTCAGGGTTTTACTGGGTGCTTTGTTTAAGCACTGCTTATTCATCAGAGTTGTATCAGGCACGTTTTCAGTTTAGGCAATTGAAAACTGAACCAGACAAGCCACTGGCAATCCTGGCCTTAAGCATCTGTGCTTGGTCACTGAGAGTGAACTGCTGATTTCTGCCTGCTGCGGTGTTCTCGGTTGCTTCTGTTCTCTGCTTTTGCCGATACCCATTTCATGTTTCTGCTGGTCTTTCTACCTTCCTCTTTTTTTAATATTTATTTCATTTGACTGCTTTCCTTTAACTTTCTTCTTTGCAACTTAAAATTTTAAAATTCCTTTTGTATTGACTCATATTCCTTTTTTCCCTCATCTTCCCTTTCGTTCCACATTAGTCATTTGATCTCCTTGCTCTCTCTCATGTGTTCAATACACCCCTCTGTTCCTGAAGAAATACTATTTTCCTTTGCTTCTGGTCATGCATTTGTTACTTTGGGATGGAATTAGAGAAGAACTCTAAGAGGGGCTGTTTTTTAGATATTTCTAGACTCTCCAGATCTGCAGTGTTAAATCAGAAATAATAATTTCCCTGAAAAGACAAGAGCAGTAAATTTGTGTTTGGTCCCTGTTTAAAGTTTCTCTTCTGATCAAAATTGGTAAATCCTGCAATACTTGTGCTGTCTTTTATGCCCAAGATTTCCAGCCCAGCTTCCAAACCAGATAGTTTGGGAATTAAAACCATACAGTACTTTTTCAAGTGAGCACTCAGACTTTCTTGTAACTCATGTAGCAGTAGTTAGTAGTGTTATGAATTTAAGAAGAATAAGCTATCCGGGATTTGGCAAATTCATGCTCACTTCTAAA
The DNA here is from genome assembly GCF_028389875.1 of Rhea pennata. Taxonomy (NCBI): domain Eukaryota; kingdom Metazoa; phylum Chordata; class Aves; order Rheiformes; family Rheidae; genus Rhea; species Rhea pennata. Next base: position 10,582,405 of record NC_084682.1, read on the forward strand.
GAAGCACTTAAAAGGATTACTGAAATTTGTCCTGTAAAACCCCCTGAAGATTTCTGCAGCTTGTATGGGATTTTGGTTAGCATTCGCAGGAAATGGCAAGCTCAGTGCTTGTCCTGAAGGTCTTGTAATCCCTCGTCGATGGCAAGGTGTAATAGGGTCAGGACATGGCCAGAGCAGCCACATCTCATCCACTGTGACATTTTCATCTGGTTTTCTGCCCAGCTTCTAGGACAGTTCATCTCCCATCTTTTCCTGTAGCATGAGCTGCTGAAGCTTCAATCTGTTATCCCGTGCAGCAATCTGGCGGTTCTCATAATTTTGTAGTTGAGACAGAAATGAATACTGAACTAGCTTAAGGCAAAACAAAATCCTACAAAATCCTACATGCATCCGTCCTCTATAGAAACTAGTTGTCATTTGCCAATATTATGTCAAAACCACAAAAGGGTGTTGCATTTACTGGATAAAAGAGATGAAAGCAAATCATGCTTTTGAGAAACTGACTTTCTGCAGAAAGTAGATGGAATTTGTTGGAGCATCTATAACTATGGTATTTAGAGTGATGACTAAATATAATTTGGCCAGGGAAAAGCCTGGAAGCTATACGTTACTGTGTCGCTTCTAGCTTTCAATGGCTATCATGATCTTCCATTTGACTTGTGTGCACGCACAGTTACCTGCCCTGTTCCTGCATTTAGCTGAAGAAGGTTGATTTTGCTACTAGAGTTGAGTAAATGATTTACAGGAAGAATACATTGGATGATTTTAGCCTCTTTCTTCTGTAGCTCAAGTATTTATGAAGAAATTGTGGTTTCCTGTTTGCTGCTTGAGCGATTAACTGTGTAGATGTGGTTTCTCATCAAAAGTAATTCTGTGAGGATTCAAATAATGATTTTTTTAAAAGTGCGTGCAACTTTGAAATTCACTTTTCCTGAGTATTTGTGCTAGTAGAACTCAATTACTCAAATATATACAGAAAGCAAACAGAAAGCAGAAAAACACTGAGCCAAAGCAGACTAATTTCAGTTTCAAACAGACTGCTTATTGCACGGACCTTTTTTTTTTGCACTTGCCATTCTCTAATCACCAGGGTACAACGAGGGCAAATGCAGTCTCACCTCTTCACAGCTACACTGAACATGGTAAATGAGGTGGGATGCAAAGCAGGTTCATGGCAAAGCTTGTCAAAAAGCCTTATGTTGTCATGGTCATTAATTAAGCACATTTCTCCTTCCCCAAACGATGTCTACAGAGCTGCAGAAAAACATTGTTTTCCATGTTACTGCATTTCCTTCCTCCTCCTCTTCCCTCCTCCTTGCCAGAAACCTGGAGGTAAGCTGGTAGGTTCTCCTGAATAAGGATAGACTCTTGCAGCAGTCAGGAAAAGCCCTGTGAGCATGACTAGCCTTCAGCTGGAGGAGGAAACGCTCAGTGTTTTGTAGACCGCCAAAGCAGAGTGTGTAGACCTTCCCTGTAAAATACGTGCGGAAGCTGCTTGCCGCGTGCTCTGGTTATTACCTTGTGCGGAAGAGCGCGCCACCGGCTCATGACCGTACTTAGTGAACACGCACAATGACAATTGTGGTCATTTCAAATGAGGAAAAGGGCAGGATTTACCCAAAGGGACTTATTTTCTGCCATGATTGAATAAAGAAGGCAGGCAGCTGCTCTGCCTGGCAAAGGTCGCCCAGTCACATCGGCTGGGGAAGCATGGGAGAAGCTGTCAGCTCGGCGGCCGAGTGCCCGTCAGCCCTGACGCACGCGCCGTACCCGGCCCCGACGAAACCAAGCTGTCACTTCGGGCGTCCATCATGGCGCCCAGCCGCGAGGGGGAGGCGAACGGCACAGCCCTCTGCAAACGCTGCTTGGAGACTCTGGCTTTTCTCTTTTGCCATTCAGAAGATCAGGTTAAGCTGGTTATTTGGTGCTGCGCAATTTGGAGATCGACGTGATAGGGCACGGGATGCGCAGATGGACGTTGCGTATCAGCTTGTGCCAATGGATTCATAGTTTAAGATATTTCTAGTGTGCGGTGAGGGAGGCAACATAAAAGACAACTCGGTAGGTGCGCCTTTGTTTATGTTATGATAGTTGCAGGTAGCCTAATGTGATATAAATTGTTCTGTAGAAAATCCTTTTTAGGTTTGGGAAGCAATCATTTCCTCCTCCCCACCGCCCCAGTCTCTCTGGAGAAAAAGCTCATGCGATTTTGTCTGGCTGGCAGTTTTGCACTTCACTGAAATAATTAAGTTCTTGATAAATTTTGGAAATGAGCATTCAGATAGAAAGCTGGGAATTAAAATGCATACATGCCCCAACGACTTCCAGCCATACATGCTGGCCTAAAAATAGCTGTTAAAATAATTTCTTTGTATTGTCTCCTGAGATACTGCATTTTTCTCAAGGTTGCAGGTCCCTGCACATCTAAGACAGCCGAGGTTCCTATCTTCAGGTCGGTTTACTGCAAGTGCTGCCTCCCACCTCTCAGCTGCAGAAGACTGGGAGTTTTATTATGTGCTGCTATCACTGATCTCATTGAAAGGAGCAGCTGATGGCTTTTCAACCTTCCTTTCCAAACATCCAGAAAGTTGCTGCCCCTCATGCAGTACAATACTGCATTGTGAAGCCTTAAGTATGTAAAACTCAAGGAGAAGAAAAAGTTGGAAAGGAAACGGATAGGAGAGACCTATCTCTAGTATGCTCTTGTGTTGTCTTTTTATTAAAAAAAATAAAAATAAAAATTTTGTTTGTGTGTCCATGACCAGATGGACAGTGGAGGGGAAGAGGTGTGTTCACCATGACAAGGCCACTAGTGAAATGTGGGAGACTTGGACATGCAGGCGGGAAAATTTTCTTTTAACTTAAAGGCTTGAAGCAAACGACGTGGGATTTTTTCATCCAGTCCTCCCTAGCTTAGGCTGTGATTTTTCAGAATCGATCATGATTTCGATGTAATTTGCTCTTTAGCCAATGCGTAATGATACATTGTGCCCTCGATTTGTTTTTATTGTGAATTCACCACACATCTTTATCAGTAATGAATATAATAGAGTTGCTGATGATAGACCCCATGGGTAATCACCATGGCATTTTGGAAAGTCTAACAAAACTTGGTTATTTTTTATGATTGTATCTATTTGGAAGAATGGTATTAAACTGTGGGAAAATGCTAAATTTTGAAAGAGGTACAGGCTATGGGTTTTGACCTTCCTATCACAGGGCAATTACAATGGAACAGCTGTGTTGAACATACTCCTGTGGAGGTACAGCTTTACTTTTGCTTTCATGTTAGAGAGGTTTGGGAATGAGATATCCTTTTATGAAAGGATAGATGAAAGTAAGCCAAGTAAACAGTGGCACATAAATAGAACTGTCTTATTTGCTTTGTCAAAACATCTGTTAATTACATTATGATTCCTCAAAACATACATCGGAGAAAGAAATGAATCTAAATTCAGAACCACGCAGATCAGGGAATGGGCAGAGTCCTCTCCGGTATGGAAATAAGATTTGTAGTTGAGTGGAATTGATTCTGCTGAGACTAAATTAATCACAGTGCTTAATCACTGTAACCTTTAAACATAGCAGTCTTGACCACAGCTGCAGGGTAGCACATTGTTCACACAGAACTGTGTCCTTCTGAAGCCACTGTGACCCTCAAATACCAGAATATGAACATGAAAGAAGTGAGTCAAAGCTTTCTTAGTTTAGCCTTTGATATCTTCTACTGGTTTATGGGGAAAAAATCCGTGGTAAGCAAACTGTAATGCCAGTTATCATATTTGGTACAGTGTCCTTTCAGCTTCTATTCCAGGATAGAACATTTCAGAGCTAAGGGTCGTGATATATGATGCGTGTCCAGTTAGGGCTTGATCTGTCTTCATTAACATCAATGGAAAAACTCTTTGCTACCTTTCAGTGGTGCATGTTTAAGACCTTAGGCTGAAAGTTTAATTTTTTCCCAGCTCTAGTTGTGTCAACATGCAAGCCTCTGGGCAGTGCATGTTTCAGGTTTCCCTTTATATGAGCAGCGAATGTGAGAAGCTCTAAAGGATGTACGTTTGGGCAGGGAGAGAAGTGGGATGCATGCTCACCCTTGTCTCATGGGGACTGATGTGTGCATACATTCCCCACCAAAACAAATATTACAGGACACTGAGATCATGGTGGTAGACTATATGATCTGTATGATCTTTAAAACCCAGCACTAGAGAAAAATTACTCATGTTGCCTTGAGTCAATCATGTATATATGGTAAAACCTAATACATTTGCATAATATATATATTTTTAAAAGCAAATATTAGGCTATTTTAAACAAGCTTCTAATTACGTCTTTGAAAAGCAACTTGTGGCTTGCGGTGAATCGTCCTTCAGATGTTTGCATTGATTCATGGTGTTGATGCAGAGGTTTGCCCTGTGTGAGATGAACCCAAGACCTGAGAAGTCCAACATCACTGGCTTCTTTTGAAAACCAAGAGCTCCTTTTGCAACATGTTGTTCTGTAGAAGATGGAGTGCTGAAAGAAGCCTCTCTGTCAAGGAATGAGAGGGTTAGACAGATGGATATCTCTCCCAAGAAATGGAGAGCCATTTCCATTTTAAACCAAAAGACCAGACCATATTTGAGCAGCTTTGTTTGTAGTTGATTCTTTTAAAACTGCTTTTTTCCCTACTTGTTAAAATACATCACAATGCTGCTGTGATGCTCTGTTAAAATAATACGTGTAGCTGATATGGAGAAGACTGTAGACGAGGGCTTAGCTGAACGTAGCTCATTGTCTTATCTGTTCCCTTCTTCCTAGCCAGCAAGAAGACCTAGATTTATTTTCAGTTTTGCTGCAGATCTCTCATATTCTTGGTTCTTAGTCTTTCTCCCTCGTATTCCTATCTTGTAATATGAAGATGGTATTGTTTTCTTTCCCTACCAACCTTAGTATTTCTTTATTTTAATTGTTAACCTTTTGGGAATACAGTAGGTGAATAACGTACATATGCAATATTCAACCCTGTGTGGCCTTGATCTTGATTGGTGACTCTCAGACTCTCTGTAAACATTAGGCCAAAACGACTCTCTGTAAATGTTAGGTTGGGTTGTTCTTTAAGGCTATGCCCTATGCCAAAGAAAACTTTTTAACAAAGCAAATAAGCTGTGCTGAGAAGAATTTGTCATTGCTTTCAAAGTGGATGCTTTCAGTGATTTATTTTATTTTTTTAAATAAGATATCCAAAAACTTCTCCAACTGTCCAGGAGGCATAAAAATTCTAGCGTGCTGTGGTATAAACTTGTTTTACATACATATTTTCCATTAATTGTAGTGTACCTTTGTCACAATATGCTGGGTAAATTGTCTGAGTCCTTAAAACCATCTTTCTTTGCTATAAACTATTAAAACTGCACAGCATCACTGTGCAGTTAACTAACAGTCCCCTGCTGTGTTAGAAACAGAGGTAAAGGCTGAATAATGACAATTTGCTATTGCACTACCATCTGAAGTAGCTGTTTAGACATTGAAGATGGGTTAAGTACTGCCAATGTGCAAAATCCAAGCATAACACGAACAGAATAATTTCAAACTACTTAAAAAATCATCCTTTACTACTCTAAATCTCCATTTGTTAGTTATTAATATCCATATCACAGCTGTATCCTCACAGGAGGGAATTTCAAACTTACTGTTATTGGGCACTAGACTAAGGAAACACTAAAATATTTAAGCATGGTCCATGAACTGGGTTTGAATTTAGGAATTTGTACATCTGAATGGAAAAGGAAGGAAAATTTCAAATAACAATGAGGACTCAGTTGCCAGCTTCTCTTGTCTTGGAGACACAGGTGTATAACGTTATGAATACCTCCTTTGGCTGTTTAGTATTTAGAGATTTGAGGCTTAAGCCTTACCAGTTAAATGACTATTTCATGATCACCACCAAACCACACGCCCTAGAATTGGTCACCATTAATAGAAATGGGTTCTGCAGCCAGAGTTTTGTGGTGAAGTCTTCACAAGTGCCCACTGATCCATAGGTAGGTGCCCACCCTGCTTGGTAAGCTCGTCGTTGTCTTCAGTGGCACTGACTGTGCAGAATTCACTTGCTCTTCTGCTTCTCATTAAAGCAAACAAATCAAGAGACTGTGTGATGATAGCATGTCCAACAACCTGATTTCATTTAAAGGAGATTTTCTGTGGTTTCCAGCCCAAAGATTTGGCAATTCCACTATGTAGAGTATGTATAGAGTTTAAATTTTATTAGGGTATCTTGGCCTGCAAAATCTTCCTGACAGGCTGAGAGAAAAGATGGCCAAACACAGTGACTCCTAGCTTCTTTCTTTCTTATGCAGAACTGGAGTTAGGTATATTTTAAAGCAAATTTGAGTCTTGTGAGAAATGTGGAGATGTGAGGCCAAAGAATGAAAGTTTTTGCTTTATCCCCAGCTGATTTCTCCTTGGGGGTTGTTACTGTCTGACACACCTAGTCAACTTGCTGGATGCTTGATGCTAAGGAGTCACCTAGTGAGGTCAGAGGCTACTTCAGTCTCCATGGTTTGTTCATCCAAGCTTCACTTCTTGGCTAAGACTGTTCAGGAGAGTGCCAATAAGTGTCAGTTGTGCTACTAGTTATGGAATTTGGCTAGTGCCTGTTGACCTATTTCACAGGGGTTTTCACACCATGAAGTGAGGTTGGCTGTGTTTGCTCATTTAGGGTATTACTGTGATCTGTGATTATGCAGTTGGCTTGCTTACAGCTTAAGTATCAAAGTAAGGCTTGGTCCCAATTAGGTCTTTAAAATAGATTATTCTGTTTGGCTGGATTTAATTTGATATATATATGTGTGTGTGTATACACACTATATATGTATATGTACATATATATCTACGTATACTTATAAATACATATATATATGTACACACACACATGTATATATGATTAAACTTGTATTTTATCATTTCCTGCAGCTGAAATTTATTGTAGATAGAAATACACTGATTTATCTGCCTGACCTTTTGGTAATTATTAGATTGAGATAAGTGTGTACGTAAGTGACAAATTGCCTTTAATGACATTTAATCTGCACACTGACATTAATGGCAGGTTTAGCAGCCTGGTTATAGTCTTTGTTGCTGAGAGACGCAAAGAGCAAGGACTTTTATCTTAATTTGACCTTATTCAAAAGGTGTTTGTAGTAGTAGTCAATTTCTGATTAACTTAATGACCTGTTTTACATAGAAAGCAGTCAAACATTGATATATGAAAGAGCTACAGGGTGACAGATTAGAGAGTCAGCAACAGTGTTGCCAGATTTTGGCTTAACACATGGAGAAGAGGAGAGGGAAAAGAGGAGCAGCCCAAACTATTCCCCCTTACACGAGAAGGAGAGGTACCACATCTGGAAAAGGTTGCTGTTAAAGCATCTGCTGAATGTTGGCAGCAGCAAAGAGCTAGTAGTTTCCCTTGCATTTGCCTTTGCTTTATGGTTTTCTGCACAATCCAAGTTTCTGAAATGTAGAGCTGTGCTGTGGTGCTCATACATCTCAAGCGTTGCATGTGCATCTCAGGAGCCCCCATCCACGGTGCGTTGCCGTTGACTTCCGTGGGGGCTGGGGACACGTCATGCCACGCAGCCTGGGGCTTTTGTCATTGCTACGATGCCTTCAGTTACTAGGCAGTGTTTCCTTGTTTAGGATTCCCCCGGAAATAATGAACGCGGTGAAGGTAGCATCTCCGTGGGGGATCACGGCGCGGAGCTCAATCTGCCTGGGCCTTATATGCGTTACTGCGGCACCATACTGAGGTCAGCCATGCCCTGTTTCTATGACAGCAGGGAGATTACAGACCCATCCAGGAAAGCAGAAAGCAAGCCCGTAGTGGAAAACTCCAGTCCTCCTCTCTCGTTGCCCTGTGATGCATTTACAGAATGATTTAAGAGGAGCTTCAGAGACTAGAGCAGAGGTTATAAACTGCTTTTAGTAAAAGTAAACACCTAAGCAAATCATTCAGGAACCCATTAAATGGCTAGACAGGTCCTATAAATACAGTTCATAATGCACTTAGGATTGCTTCACCACCTAGCAGCAGCATTGGGCTTTCCTGGTAGAGCTCGTGAAAGTTTCAGTTTAATGATGAAAATTGTTCTTTGCACATCACTGAAAAATGCAAAGGTGCAGCTCCAAAGAGAGCTGGAAAGGATAATTGTGCACCTTAGGCTTGCAAAGCAACTGATTGATTTATGTCTTAATGCTATTTTTTTTATGCAAGAAATGCCTTAAGACTAAACCGAACCGTCTGGCAAATTGACACAAATGTTTAGTGAATTGGGATCAACACTGATTACATCAAATCGCAGTGGAGCCGCAAACAGAGCGCCTTGGCATGGTGTACGAGAGCTTTTCAGCGGTCGCCTGGCTTCCTAGGGACGTGCATTGCATGTGTCCAGCACTGGGCCATGATGTAGTTGCACTAGGTGAGCTGAGTTTTGCCTCAAAGAAGTTTCATGTGGTTTCATCTTTCACTGATTTTGCAGAATTTGCCTAATAGATATGTCAGCAGTGTCCAGCTGGGGATGCTGCTTTCTGTCCTGCTGCTGTTTGAAAATCAAGGGGCAGTATTTGCTGCTCCCGTTCCTCCCACATCTCTTCAGTGGCAATATCTTTCTATCTGTTTTATTCCCGTCTCCGTCCCCTGGACTCAGCAGTCTAGCGTAGCCTTTTCTTCGTTGCGGCATCTGCTGAGCTCTTCGCTTGTATCCGGTTGCTCCTTTTCGCTGAGGAGTAATTTCTTGGATCGTTCCCTGTCTTCCGCTGCATCTGGCTGAAATTGGTTTACTGGTTGAAAGGATTTTAAGAGGTGGGACGAGACTAATAGTGACACGTGGTAATAGGAAATGAAGCTGAAAACAAAATGTGTTGGAAAATCGGCCCACAGATGGATGAAGGGCCTCGTGTGCATCTTATGAACATAAAATTACTTCTGGCATACATCTTGTACAAACAAAATACATTTTAAGTTGGTGCTATCCCATCCGATATCTGTTCTCTAGTGCTCTGAAAGTGAATTTGCATGGTCTGTGTACTGAATTGCTGCTGTCATCTAATTCCTATTTTCCTATGTTTAGGAATATATTTCCTCTGTTTCCTATGTTTATATATTTATGTTGATGCTGAGGAATGATGTTGGTCCTTTAGAGAGCAGCGACGGTACCTCAGGGCCAGCGCAGACACAACTGAAGTTTTATCTCCTTGTTAGATTTTTCCATCCCAGATTTTTTCTGGATTGCTGTCTGATCTGATCAGAGGCTGGAATGCCAAAAGAGACCATTTGGATTGTTTTGTCTGAGCTCCTGTATAAAGTAGGCAGCAGGAGTTGATGTAATTAATTCCTGTTGGAGCCTATCTTTAAAATAAATAAATCTGGTCTTCACTTTAAAATTGCCAGTAATTGAGAATCCACTGCAGTCCTTGGGAAGTTGTTCTAGTGGTTAATTACCCTCACAGTTAAAAAATTAGCATCCTATTTATAGTCTTTTTTTTTCCTGTAACTTCTGCTTGCAGCCACTGAATTTTATTGTGATCTTCCTATTTAAGTATAGTTCTTTTTTTTTTCCTCCCTTCATTTCCAGCTGTATGTACAGAACAGTACTGCAGTAATGCTTACCTATTTTTTCTGAGGTTGGACTATGTTTGTAAGGGATTTTAAGATTTTGCATGAAAATAGCTAAAATGCAGAAAATCCAAAAAGATTCATTAATTATCAAATTTTTCCAGCATGAGCTTTTGTACAGCTGACAGGGTACAGCCAGCAGGGCTTCTCCTGTCCTTTTGTCTCCTGTTAATATTGTTACCGTTTTCCTGGGTCTCATACCTGACAACTCCGCGGGGGTATTAAAACTCGCTCACTGATAGTTAATGGCTGGGAGAGTCGCGCTTTCAGCTCGGTGTTTCTACTTGCAGATTTCTACTTGGGATTCTGCATTTCCTTATTCTTCCATAGAAACCATCACGTGCAAATTTAAAAGTTTTGGTAATGGAGAGAGAAGAAAACAACACCCGTCACTAGCCATTGTGAGATCTCCCTGTGTCCTCAGATGTGGTCTTTGGTGGCTGGCAATTGCAGAAAGTCCTAAGCTGACGACCTTGTTCTAAAATTGTGCTTTTCTGGGGAAAGAGATTAAAAAAAGAAAAAAAGATTTTGCAGTTCAGATGATTAAAACAGCACGTGCTGTTTCTGTATGGCAAAGCCAGCGGAGAGGCAGTGGGTTCCCTCCTGCTGGGATGTTCCAGAGAGTTTTGACATCTCCAACGGGAGTGCTGACCGTGGAAGATGCTGCAGGTGTTCAGCAAGAGGGACAGGCGGGTTCCCAGGGGCCTGTATGCATGTGGCCAACTCGGTCGACGTGGTCCCGCAGGTGTGCGAGGGCAGGGGGAGCCTCATTGCCTAATTAGGTACTAATTCTCTCATTAGAGAGTCCAGCCTTTGAACTCCAGTGAGGCTTATGACAAGGACGGCTGTATTCACCTGCATGGTGTTTAAGCTTGCTAACTGGAGCAAATTTTTAAATTATACTTTTGCTGGGAATAAAGATATTTGTGACATCAAAATCTACTTTCGGTCAACATTGCCTGATCTGTATCTAAAGTCCCTGCTTCGGCATTGTAAATACATGCGTGAAAGCCACCAAGACCTGCCTGCAGACAATCAACAAAAGCAACCTCATGTGAACTCATGTATAAAGTTCTTGCTTCTTCTTTTTTTTTATTTTATTTTTGCCTTCATTTCCCCACCCATGGAATAAAAATACCAGCCTTCCCTTTCTTGTAGACTTTGTACTGTCTATGCTAATATAAAGCTGCTCAGGGATGCTTTTGTGCCATATGTCTTCACAGTGGCAAGCAGAGGGGGGCTGTCAGCCGCAGTTGGGGGCCTGTATTACTACTCATTCTGTAGTAATACAAATAGTGGATAATATAATAATAATGCAGAAAAGAAAGTAAATACTCTTTATATGGAATAATTGAATATCGCTGTGACATTGAACAATGACTCTTTAAAGGGTGGGGAGAAGTCATGCTTTTTTCTTCCTTAATTACAGTTGAACCAAAATTACTATATTTAGTTATTTCTAAAGCTCCATTGTGTTTTCCCATTTCTGAAAGAACACAATGATTTGGATATGCAGGCATTTTCCTCTCCAGATGTCCTATTCCATTTTGAATGTGGCTTTATATCTTCGTGTCTGTGATAATGGAAGCTTGGATTCCTCACTTGTAGTGTGTGAGAATGCCAATTATGCAGGTTAATATTAAAGAAATATTATAAATGGTCTCTGTAGACTTAGAGTATCTCTATCCTGCTCTTGCCAGTGTTTTGTATGCAGATTAACTATGTCGTAGCTTCCTCGCCGTTAGATTTTATTTGGATTAATCCATCACCTAGGTATTTTCAGGTTCAAGTCCTCTGTAATACAGTCCTCTGAGATTTCCGTGAGACTGGAGAACAACTTGTGCACTGGGCTTGCATTCCCTATTGCGTTTGCAACAGTGGGGCTTTATCCACCCGCACAGGCAAGTAAATTGGTAAATGTTAAAATGGGCACAGTGTATTGGGTGTGGGTGGTTTATGCATTCATGTTGCCAACTCATGCAGGAAGTGCATAAGCCTGAATGTCTTGCATGTAATCAGTCTACAGCTTCCTATGCCTTGTCTATACTGAGAGAATTCATTGATTTCCCAGTGTTCAAATCACAGGGTTAAGTCCAGTCACAGTTTCAAAGAAGTGCTCTTCTGCTTCAACACCAGGCAGTTGCCAGGCTTTGAGTTTAAAATGTTATCAGCCTGCATGCAAGTAGCGCTAAGGACTGAAAGCTATGTATTTTTGTGCTGTTTGTTTGTTATATGCGATGTTCACAATTTGAACCGAGGTGGCTGGCTGAGCATATTGCCCATTACACTTTAGAAGATTGAAGTGCATGTTTTCACAGAATGATGCACTTCTTGCCCTTTTAAAGGTAGATTTTTATATAGAAATTTTTCAAAGATTGTATTGCTTTCCATCAGCTATTTTCTGATGCACAAAGGCTGCTGTGCACACCATAGGTTCAAATTCACACGACTTAAAGAAAAGCTGTTGTACTTGCTGGCAGGCAGGATGCTCAGGAATCTGTTCTTCTGCTTGTCTATCATCTAACCTCTTCCACTTAACATCTCCTGACTCCAGCTTCCCTGTCTTTTAAGTGTGCGTGATATTTTTCTACTTCAAAGAAGCGTAAAACAATTTAATGGCGGCAATGTTTTGAGATCCTCGCTTACCAGTTTGTATCAGTAAAGCTAAGCAGTTTATTAATCTGCAGGAGATGTTTTTGTCTCACCAGCCCCTGTCTTGTGATAGCAAACTATATTCATATCAAAGAGTAGTTAATGTTAAGGGTTATATACATGAGAGCACCCTTCATGGGAAGCATATTGAAATGAACAACAGAAGTAGCTTGACACAAAGCTGTCTGCGAAGGGGAAACTCCTCTGCGCACATCTTCACTGTTATGCGTATTTCAATTTACACTACATCAAATTGGATTAGAGCCTGTTAATTCAATTAATGGCTACACTGAAAGTTTGCCTGCCTTCCTAGTGAAAACAGGAGGGCAGCTCCTAATAGCCTATGGATTTAATGACTGCAACTTTGAAGAGTGTTAAGCTAAAGTGAAGTTCAGAATGGCTTGTTAACTGGGTTTATTAGCTGTTGACCTTCCCTTTCAGCATAATAGTAGCAGCCAGACTGAAGAAAGCACTAACGTCCTCATTAGCATTTATCTAAAGATAGTCTGCTGCCCATTCCACAGTAAATTAGCTCAATCAGCCATAAAGAGCCTGAGAAACATTTTCTCGCTGTACTTCTAATTCTCTTCCTTACTCTCTCCCCCTTCTTTAAAGTTAGGAGAGCTAATTTTGTCCATTTTATTGAGAATGAAGCCTAAGGACAGTTGCATTTAAAGAAGGGGTCTCTACATGCTTAGATAATTAGAGATATTCTCCTCTGAGACAAAGTCATGTGAATGGAATTACAACATTTTAAGGGGTATCCTTGGTCTAGCCTTTTGATGAGATTGCCAATCTCTTGCTTGTTTTCAAATCTGGCCGTGCAAAGCTCCTCTTAAAGATACTCTGCCTGTCTTTGGAGCTGTTTCTTAACAACATTCCTTCCTATGTGTAAAAACTCCTGAGTTCGAGGTGCAAAGTGCGCTTGCAAAAGCTGCTGTGCAAACTTGACCCTCACTAGCAACTGGTGTTAGAAAAAGCATGTTTAATAACCACTCCGATCCCCGAGGGAGATGAGCAAAGACATGAGCAATCCTTTGCTGAGGTCAAGGGAAATTTTGTCACAATCTCAGCTTCATCTTTGCCTTTGAAGTGCAAGGGCTCTTCTGCTCTCAAACTTGGCATTTGTCACCACAAGTGGTAAAAGGTCTCATGTCCTTAGTGTGGCAGGTTTTGTTCACCATCATTCCTTTATGCTTCTTTTATCTGAAATTGAGTGTGATCTTCTGTATATTGATAGCTAAAATGGCTCAAAGTCCCCTTCTATATCTTGTCCACAAATCTTGTGCCTTGATTTATGAAAAAAAATTTTTTTGAAAGACTTGTAACCTTTGTAAATTGCAACTATTTTCTGGGACCTTTCGTTATTCTTTATACAATTTGGAAGGGTGCTAAGAGAGTTAACTCCAGCCCAAAAGTATCTTATTTATGCTCTTTAAGCTTATATTAGAGAAGCTGGACTTCTTTTTTGTTTACAGTTAGGAACATGCTTACAGTTTTTGCTGGATCTTGTATTTCTTTTTTAAGCATAGAAATGCATGCTAATGCAGGTCACTGATACTGAACTAAAAACATTCATCAGCATTATTTGCCTACTTCCTCTGTACATTGGACAAGAACATTTGGGGAGAGATTAAGACAGATTAGTTATTAAAAGAAAAAAGCAAATAAAAGGAAGGAAACTACTGCCAGTTTAATTACCATCAGTACCTCTCTCTATCCAAGTTGCAGTACAGCAATTTAGTGTTTTCTTCTTCAGCATTTGAAGAAACCAAATTTATGTAACTACTAATCATGACCTGTAGTACTGTAGTTCGTAAGTGGTCCCCTCAGATTTTTAGTCTCATTTTTACAAAGCTCATTTACAAGACTGTTGTTTCCCCAAAGCTTGTAAAACAGGTTGTGAGGGAAAAGCAAAGAAAGGAACCGGGGTGTAGAGGAAGGAGAAGGATGAGGGAAGAAAGAGATGAAGAGTGGGGAAATGGTATCATCCTGGCACAGTAACCATTTTTATGATTTAACAGAGATGGACGTTAGCAAACAGACAGTGAGATGTTAGCAGCCAATGGGGTTTCAGTGTCACTGGACAACCACCATCATTTTTGGTTTTTATTAACATACCTATAGACTGAAGGTTTAAAATCACATCATCTTAGAAGGGAAGAGATGGTATTACGTATTTTCTGCTGTCCATTGAAGCATCCAGTTCCCAGCTCTTAACTGCATGCTTTTGTGTCCTGATGTTGTTATGTAGCAATGCAGCAGAACCCTCTAATACTTTTTATTATTATTATTATTATTACTTTTTTAAGGCCACATTGAACTATTCCTAGTCTGCAGCACGTTCTACCAGGGATAGGAGAGGGAGCACTTGAGACTTCTAAATATTTTCTAATGTCATAATGATCTCTTTTTAGAAACAAGCAAGCAAACTGTGATTTCTTGTTGATTTCCTCCTCTTTTTCTGCTCTTGTCCTTGCTGTAGTTGCTTCTCATAGAAGGCATTTCTATTAACCTGGCAAACCAGGTGTGTGATGCACACAGCTGCCTGCCCGACCAGTGGGCAGTTCAAAGGGATAATGTGCAAGACAGATAGTTTCTCTGCCCCTGCTCCTTCTAGTGAGTTACTCACCATGGCATTAGGATATAACCTTCCTGAGCTTGTCTGAGCCCATGGACTTCCCCAAAGTGAGATCCTTCAGTTGTCCTCTGGCCTTAATGCTGGGCTACTCTCTTACTTTGAACCAAGTGGTACAACTCCATTAAAGCTAGAGTTTAATGAAGCTGTAGGTCCCCCTCTCCTGCAAAATGTTAAGAAAATATGGATAGGAAGATGCAGAACTGCAGAACAGTTTGTTTATGAAATTTCCATGGTAATTCTAAACATTTCTATATATTAAATTTCTGATTATCATAAAGAGAGCTCTGTATTCAGCACACTCCAAGTTTAGGATTTCTAAACCAAGTGCCATTCAGGATTTTACACCTGATGTAATATTTTTCTGTCAGTAAATATCAGAAGCCAGCAGTTTGAGAATCTTCATTTAAATAGTTAAATATACACTCAAGCTGTAAAATAAGAGCTTCATCTTTATATGTAGTGGTCCATGTCTAGCAAAGTACTTAAGCATGTGCTTAATCTTAAGCCTCTGGGCAGCACCATTAACTTCAATAAAACTATCCAGGTATTTAAAGTTAAGCTTATGCTGCAGGATCTTGCTGAACTGAAGCAGGAGTACTTGGCGTCCTGTAGGATGAAGTCACAAAAGCAGCCCACTTTTTATAAGGGAGCTCAGCTTCTACAGCTGTTGTTAAGAGGATTTTTGAATACCTCGAATTTCTCTGCTTTGAGAGAATCCAGTGTCAGCTATGCTCTATAGGTAGTTCAGTTGTGCATTAAGGAACCTGCATTTTGGTTAGGTGCTTTAGTAGAAGTTACTTTGTATAAAATGATGGAGATTTTTACATAAGCATAATCTCTAAGTGCTTGAAATGTAGCAAATTTTCTTCCTTTACAGTAGAATCGTGTGTTTTTCTTTTATTTGTGAACATCACGGTGTGTGATCCAGTGCCAGCACTGAACTTTGTATCTCCAATTTTTATTCATTTTTTTTCTCTGGCACCTGTCGTACCTGTAACGCACATTGGGTAATGAGTCGAATCCATAAAAACCGGGCGCAATGACGGCGACAACTGCACGAGGGAGGCAGCTGAAACGTCCTTCTGTCTTACAGAGGTGCAGACACACCGACAAACTTGAATTAAGTAAGGTTAAACCCTACTTTCAACACAGTTGCAGGCATTGGGCCTCTGGCTCCACGGCGGCCGTCCAGCCCTTAGCGGAATTGCTTTTGTAAAACTCTCTCGATGACTTCCAGTTACTCCTGGCAGCGCGGATGGAGTCAGGTGCCACGGGGCCGCGTTGCGATGCGCGGAAAGGCTGCAGAGAGCCGAGATGGAAGTGAGTAGCTGCGTTTAATCCGTGCGCGGTGCCGGCTGTGGGGCTCTTCCCCGCGGACCGAGCGGCAGCGGTTTCCGAGCTCCGGAAAAGCGGGCCGGTAGCACCATCTGCAGGCCACGGACCAGGACTCTCTCTGACGCCTGCAGCAGCGGAGCCAAAGCCAGGAGCTCGCAGAGGGGAAAAGAGGGACAAGGGCAGGGAGAAGAACCGCGACATGGGGCGGCGGTGCCAGCTGCGGGTGCCCTGCGTGTCCCGGCTCGTGTGGGGCCGAGACCGCCGGGCTGCTGGCGCCGCTGGGACGGGCGCGCACACCGCACCGCACGGCAGCGCAGCCCGCGCCTTTGCGTCGCGTCGGGGAGATTGTCCTCGGTCCTCGCTTGTGTCCCCCTTCCCCGAGCCAGCGCGCCCCTTCGCCATCCCTCTTGCCGAAGCGTTCGACTAGCTGTCGGGCGGGTGGTTTCCCCGCAGGGTTTTCTGCTCTCCGCCTGTCCCCGGGGCCCTCAGGAGCTTACGCCTCGCTCCCGGGCCCTCTCAGGCGAGCGCCCACCGAGGTCCTGCGTCCTACGCCAGCCCACACGAGGGAACGACGAGGCCCGAGACCGAGCTCGGCCCTTTCCTCCTCTGCGTGCGGGCGGCAGCGCCTGAGGGGAGCGGGGCCCCGGCGGCCGCCCGCCGCGCTCCTGCCCGCTGCACCGTGCCGCTCGCCCGCCGGCGCCCGGGGCCGCGCTCGGCGTGGGCCACGCTTGGCGTGGGCCAGTCCCTCCGTTTCCTCGCGCGCCCTTTGCGGTTTCGCCGGCTTTCTGCAGCAGATGGCACTCTTTAGTTCTGTTTGGAGCCCTCTCCTTCTGGAAGTTTCTCTGGCAGAACCGGCTTTTTCGGCGAGCCTCACCGGTGACTCGGCCCTCTTCTCCGCGGCGCTTCGTGGGAGCCGCCCGCCGGCCTTCTCCTCGGAGCTGGCGGCGCCCGGAAGGTCTCGGTAGGCGCCGGTGATGGGGCTGATAACGCAAACTGAAAAATTCGAGCAGCATTTTCCTTCCACTCCGATGGCAGCTGCACTGGTCCTTCCAGTGAGTCCACCTGAGCATCCAGTTAATCCCCCTACGTTTCCGCTTTCTTTAATCCGCGGCGGCGGAAAAGCAGCTCCTCTGCTCCTGGAGCCCCTTCCTTTTGGAAGCGCTGCCCTGCTTGGCATGTCTGGGCCCCCTCATGGCGTCTCAGTCAGTTACTCGAGGTAACGAAGAACAGCGAGGGCGGCAAGGCCAACGCGGTGCCACGCTTCAAGCCGTTTGGTATCAGGCAGGGGAGAAAAATGGAGTCGGCAAAGTAAAACGACAGGGCTGCAGCGCTGGTCGCGTTGCAGCTGCGTGAATCAGGTTACATTTAAACCGAGTCTGCTGCCGTAAATCCCCGTCCGGCAAAGCGGCAGGGTCTCCGCGCGCCTTGTTGCTGCGGGTCCTGCCACCCCGGGTTTTACTAATTGCGGCATGGTTGCTCTTCCGAGCAGAAAGTTTCATCTGCGGAAGTAGGCTACAAGGTGCTTGTCCTCCATAAATCAGTCGCAGGGGTTTATGAGACTGTTTATGTAACCTTAGTTTATGCACTATAATTCTTTGCTGTGTTTCCTAGAGTAACTCCCAGAGAGGATGTTTGCTCTTCTTCCTTGTAAATTCTTCAGCGCAGGCTTTTGTTTTGACATCTTTGCCTTCCGTCACTCCCCTTTTCCTCTCTTTTGGCCAACAACTTCATTGCGTTATAAACTCTGGATTGCAAAAAATCAAGCTCCTGTTACTTGCTCGCCCATCATGGGATATAATTATCTTTAAAACGGGAAGGAATAGCTTTTTAGTTAACCTTATTGCATTGATTTTCCTTTTTAATGCGCACGAGGAAACCTTCAGAGCATTTAATCAAACGAAGCCCAGCGGTGTTCCTACATTAAACAGGTCCTTCCTTTTGGATACCCTTGCACAGACCAACTCTGTTTTGGTCAGATCGTGTCTAGGTAAGGTAACTATAATAACTAAACAGAAGGAAATCGCCAGATTTCTAGGAAGGCACAAATGACGAGGTAAGTGTGTGGAGGTCTGACAAAGGGCTGCACAGATTTTCAGTATGAGGCCCTGATCTTGCAGAAGCTTTTGCGTGCGCTTTTCCCAATACATTGGGTAAAAATTCTGAAGTCGACAGGACTTTTGATGGGCGTGAGCTGATGCGTGTTCACATGTGTTTAGAAAGATGCAGCTGATCTAAATCAACTGTCCTGCTTTTTTTTTTTTTTTTTTTTTTTTTTTTTTTTTTTTTTTTTTTTTGAAACCATAGCACAGGCATATGCGAAGTTTTTTGGCATAAATTGGTGGAACCATAATAAAAACGACTAAATTGATGGTTGGAGGGCGGAATGCAAGCTGCTTGCAGGTCTGCCCATGGCCACAGCAGCTAATGTGATCTTTGCATCCTTTTAATTTCTGGCCTCCCTGCTGAGAGTACCAGAAAGGTTCAGTGTTGGTGCATCTCCACCACTGGCCCTTGCCTGCAGATCTTTCGGCTAAGGCCACTGCTGGCCACTTGCTACCTGTAAGACTCCTATTACAGCTGAGTTAACACAGAAATCTAGGAGGAAAAATGATTTTTTTCCTTAACAGTCATCTGAATTTACTAGCGAAGCAAAACGTACAGTACATTGCATCCATTGAGATGTTAAAGTTGGATATTTTTTCCCATACAAAGAAATTAATTAACTTTGATTTCTTTGTGCTTATGGAGTGGCTCCTTGGTGTTATCACAATGCCGTTCTCTGCTAAATCACCACTCCTTCGCACATTACCATATTATTTAATGTTAATTTTCTTGTTGTGTATGTGTCTGTCTTCCTTCACTGTTTGTCCTTTATCTGCCTCTCCTTTCTCTTTTCATCTTCACTCCTCTCCTCCCACCTCGTATCTTTTCTCTTCCTCACCCTCCTGCAAATATGCCTTTTCTGTAGGTGGGGAGCGCTGGGAAAAGCCGGGGTTTTTTGTTGTTGTTTTCTTTTTTCTCTTTTCGAGACTAATTTGACCAAGCTTAATCAAGAATAAATGAAGTGAGAAAGGGAAAAAGGACACGTCCTTTTGATACCAGTGTCCTGAGGCCCAGCCAGACCTTGCTCTGAAGAAGTGGCAGTCCTTCAGAGAGCCATTAGGGCTTACAGGAATCTGCAACATGTTTCAGGACTGCCTGCTTTTGCTCTCTCTTCTCTTCCCTCCTCCCCCCCCCACCTCTGTAAACATATGAAAGAAACATGAGAGAGCATTAAACCACAGAAGACAAATCATGGTCAGAATAAATATACTGTTTGCTAGCAAACTTAAAAAATACGCTTGTGGATTCTAATAGCTGTAGGCAAGAGTCGGATATTTATTGCAACCAAGGCTTACTGTGGTTTATTATGTTTATAAAACAGTTTAATACTACTTTTCTTTTAAAATGAGTTTTTAATTTAGAATAATTTTTTAGGATTTGTTTCCAGCGTACAGATGGCTGATCGCTGCGGGGGTGCAGGGTGAGAGGGAGAAATGTGCTTGTGGGTGTGTTTTAAAAGCGCTCCCAGATGGAGTGTATTGAATGAAATTTAAACCATTGCCCTGTGAACTACAAGTGCGATAAATATAATCAGTCAATCCACAAAACCGTGGCTGAGCGAGGGGGAGGCAGATTGATAGGTCTATGCTAGGGAGGCAAGGGGGTTGTGTGGGGCAGCCCCAAAAGGCAGAGGCGCAGCAGCAGACCCGGACCCGTCACGGATGGCCCTGGACACATGAATGGTCTGTTGTGCATCCTTCACCTTGTCTGTGACCCTTTCTGGTCATTTGAATACTCCAAGTGTAATATTCACATAGAAGAGCTGCTAGAAGGGAGTACTGATGCCAAAAAGGAGGCCTGGCTGCTGGAAATACAGCGCTCTTGGAGCATTTTTCATTTAAGCAGTCTTAATTACTCTCAAAGTATAAGAGTTTACTGATATCGTTGTTCTCCTCCAGAACGTGGTGTAGCTTGGTATTTTAAAACCCATACATTTCCCTAGAAGGATGTGTTTGTACAGCTCTTTCCCATGTTTAAGACACGGAAGCCGCACTCAATAAACTATGCATAGATTTTTTGGGGCAATGCAGCAGTACAGGTGAAAGAAATGGAGCAACTTCTAATTGCTGCAAAGTTTTGAGATCTTCCAGGCTCTGGGAAGCAATTTTCAGCTAAAAATGATCTATGAGTCCCAAGTCGTAGTGTGGGAAAGTATGCGTCTGTGTCCTGACTTACAAATGAACATTGCAGCATTCCCCTTCTGTTAAACTGCTGAAGACAGTGGAAGAGGAACGCTTGGTTTCTCGTCTTTCATTACTAACACGTAGCAGCTCTGCCTCCATGCCATCTTTCTTGCCAGCTTCCATCAAAAACAAAGTCATGTCTGCCCTGGCCGGGATGAAAGTCCAGCCAGCTCGTTTTGCAAAAGGATGTGCTTTGAGCAGGGCTTGTTAGAAAGGTGGCAGTTTGTTTTTCCTGGCTAATACTAAGTTTAAGGCCATGTCCACATTGCAAGATTTGGCACAGTTCCTCCTACATTGTCCTTTCACCATAGCTTTGTTTTGCCTAGGATCTATACATAAAAATACCCAGATAGGTTCCAGACTTCCATGCTGCTGTTGAGATTAGATGCTCTTGCAGCAGGACTTGCATATACCCCTTGTACTCGCTTGCATAGCATCTGTGTGGAAAGAAATTTCTGGCAGAAATCACCATAGCTTTTTAGCAGTTCGCCATGCACTGGTGGCATGCCTGGGCTGCTTCCAGGCTCCCCTGCCCAGAGAAGATAGCAGATTGTGGTCAGGGATCACCAGAAGACACCTCATGGTGTACATGTGGGCAGGATGAGGGGAAGTGCATTGCCTACCCAAAGCGATGGTGAACTTTCTGAGCGGAGATACAGGCTGCTTCCAGGATGCATTGCAAAGAGTGTAGCCAGCAGCGATATAACCTGAGATGGGAATAGCTGGGATAGCTTTGTCGAAAAAGGAGAATTAGCAAATCAGGGACCTTCTACTCAAAGTGCATGTATTTCTTTTGACAAATAGAAATGCAAACTCAGAGCCTATAAAGTAGCTTTCTGTGTTGTCGTGGAGCTGTCATTCGTGTTTGTGAAAGGATTGCATGTTCCTGAGGACAAGGGTGCTCGTGTGACAGAGGACATCATCACAGTTGGCATCCTTGTGGGTAATATCATTAATAAGCCTAATTGCATTGTATGGCTTCATTTCCCTATGCCAAATGACATTTTTCAATAGTCCTATCAATTACTGTTGTGTGCTAATGTTTCTTTATCTGATGCCTGGTGCAGCTATGTTAGGCAATACTGAAATAGGTATTTTTTAATTACATGCAGGTTTGCTTTGTGGAGGAGAATACAGTTCTTGCCCTCCAGGTGAGCGTAATCCTTGCAATATTAATGGATTTAGACCTGTAAAGACCTATAAGGAAAGTTGTAAAGACTTCTTTTGTGTACGTAATATGAGCTAAAGATAATAGGAATAATTAGAAGAAGCCGTTCTGAAAACCTAATAAGGGATATTAGGTCAGATGTAAATTGAAAGTGGAATTTAGCGTAAGTCTGTTTAAAAAATGAAATTGTCTAGTAAGACACGCACTGTAAAAACAAGGCAGCCTGCTGTAACGTAAGAGTTTCAGCATGCCTTAAGTTTATTTTAGACTTTAGGCCGCTTATGCACAGAAGCTCTAGATTGTTATTAGTGTTATTAGTGATTAATGTTGCAAAATTCTTGGGTGGAGCTGCATTTTGGTGCTGGAGAAAACAGTGATATGCTGTTAATATTTTATTTTGTCTCATTTAAGAGTTGTTCACTGTATTTTACTTTCCCTTTCAAAGAAGGTGTAAATTGTGCTAACCGGTGGTGGAAATTCAAATGCGGTTTTAGCTCCAACAGTGATCAAAGTAACTCTGGATGGCTGCAGAATTTATCCATAAAACAACAAGATCCAGCAGATTAGCTCCAAACTCTAAACCTGATTTGAATTTGCTTTATGAGTATTGGTTTTCCCCATGTGTAAAATGGAGATGTCTGTATGGTGAGCGTGGCTTTGATCAAGCAAACACCTGTGTAAGCTCTACCGCCGTGCCCCTCGGCATCGAGCCCTTTGTGGGACGAGAGGTGGCTCCACGGCTCTCATGTCAGATGTGAACAGCAGGATCTCTCGTCTGCAAGCAGGTAGAGTTCTTGGAAAAGCAAAGCTTCCGTATGGGGCCAAAAAGTCCATGTGTTTTCTCAGTAGTAGATGTCTCTGCCCTTTCTTTTGTGCTTCACATATCTCGCCCCTTTGGATGCCTAGCCTTGGCCTTTGCCCTTCCAGACGTCTCTGGCAGCCTTCCTGAGTCTCCTGTAACATGTTCTTTCCCTCCTTTAGCAACAGTCCTTAATTTGTCTTCATTTTGTTTTAAACTCTGCAACACTCATAATGCAGTTCGTAGAGCTAAATTCACACTGTGCTATGTTTTCTTACATTACTACAAGGGAAAATGGTCTAGTGCACAGATTAAGAAAGGTAGACTGTGCACTTCCTGTTGCTAGAGAGAAGACTACAGTTTTTGATTATTTTTTTCATTTATTTTCAGAATATATGTACAGTGTGTAAAATATGAATATCCATGTCATCACCATGACTTTCAAACCTATTTCCTTCAGGAAATCCTTAAGAAGCCTGGAGCAGTCTCATCTTCTCTCTCTCTGTGTCTCTCTCTCTCTGTGTCTCTCTCTCTCTGTGTCTCTCTCTCTCTGTGTCTCCCCCCCTATTTTTCTTCTTTTTTTTTTTTTTTGATGTTACTGATATGCTTTAAAAAAAACAGGTTTCTTGTGATCTCAGTACCAATGAAAATGAAGAGCAGGGCTTATTGTTGGCTGCTTTTTATCTTAGCTATAAAGTGATGTAAGTGACAATAGGGAGAAGATGATGAATGATTTCCTTTCTACCACTGTAGTTTCTCATTCCTAACTTTTTTATTTTATTTTATTTTTTACCTGGCCACCTGTCTATCTTTTGATTATAAGGTCCTCAGAAGCCGAGGCAGTGCTACCTTGAATGTCTGGAAATGAGATGTCATATTGTGAGTGCTATCACAAAGAAACAACAGAAACAACAACAACAATAACAACAAAAAAGGAACGATTTGCATACTGTGCCATCCAAGTCTACTATACTCTACTTCCAAGTCAGCTGTGATTTAGGAGGAGATATGAAGAGAGGGGGCAGGTAATGAGAGAAATTCAAAGACACACAGCTATGTAGGTAACTGTCCCCTGGGTGGAGTTGTACCTGGGAAGGTAATAGAGCCAAGATTTCTAATTCTTCAAGCCTAAATCTGTACCGTTTGATCAAGGACTAGATGTATTATTTGAAGTAGTAGCAGACTCTTAAATGCCAATTTTTTGGTCACTTCAGGAATCCATACTTATCTGGTGAAACACTTACGTACTCCCATAAATAAGAATTTAAAGTCATTTGGAAGTCATTTCTGAAAAAGCACTCTCCATAGAAAATAATTCTATTGCAAGTAAAATGTAAAGAATATTTGTTATCTGTAGCACAGAATTTTCTAGCAAGCTATTAGTTTGTTTCTTTCCTCTTGCAAACAATTTCTGGTTGTAAAGAGGCATATGCAGACTCAACTCTGTTGTGTTGATCCCTAAAAAAACAACGCATTATTGCATGAGTTTTGATTGAGCCTTTTCATTTATTCTTCCTAAAGTTTTTCTTTCTCGAAGGCCCAGAATTGTGGTCCCCATAGCCCAACTAGAAAAATACACCCTGTTGTTGTTTTCTCTGCTCATGAGAGTATGTGCAGATTTTTATGGTAGGACAGGGTCCTGTGCAACATGTTTTAGGTGACTGAGCAGGGACGTTGGACTAGATGATCTCCAGAGGTCCCTTCCAACCTCAACCACTTTGTGATTCTGTTACTTTCTGGTGTCCCACAAAGGCTTGTGAACACCTGTCCCCACTGAAAGTTAATGAGACTTCTGTTTCCAGATTACATCTTTCTTCCTGAGAATGTCACCATTTCTTTTTCCCCCCAAAGAATGTCACCATTTCTCGTTCCCCTTCTCCTTGGAAAGGAAGCATATCAGATTGTCAAAATGCAGCAGCAAGAGAGAGATGGAACAACTGATGTCGTCAGAGGAAGTCAGAAATTCATTTTCTCCATGCCGAAAAATGGGAAGTCTCTCTGTCTGCGTTTCTGGAACACCAACAACCCAAGCATTGTCACACTCCCAATCTGAAATAAACCAGAACTTCACAGTGGTTTCAAATCCTTCCTCCTGTTTTCATCGTCTTAAAATAACTTAGAAGAAAAATAACCTGGCTACTTGCAGGCTCTCTCGCATCTTCACATGCTGGCAGCTCTAGCAATCAGTTGTTTTTGTCTTTTTGCCAATCATAGGTAAAGACACATTAAGAGAGTGCCTGTATGCATGAGTCAAGTAGGCTGTTAGAGCTGCAGTGGTCCCAGGGTACAATGAGGCAAGGGTTATAAGGCAAGATAGTGCTTGTGCTAGAATAATTCAAAGTTGTGTTTCATTATGGCTTTTCTCACTTGCACTTCTGGCTTTTACAAGGATTTGGCAAAGAAGGCCAGGCACCGTAGCTGAAGAATTGCTGCCTTTCACCTCTGCCAGTCTTACCTTAAATAAAAAATAGACCTTGAAGCTCTGGAGCTCAGTATAAATCAGGGGGGCTTTGCTGAAGCTAAATGCATATGAGTGTTCGTAACATGACATTCTTAACAAGGTCAGTCTCTTTGAGTATTTTCCATTATAACTTACAATGGGTAAGAGAACCTCTTAGGTAAAAGTGCATGTTTTTATCATTATCTCCTGTAGCTAAGCATAGTTTACAAGGATAACTAGATTTAGTTTTGCATCTTACTCTTTCTTCTTCTCATTTGTGCTCAGAATTCATTGTATTCACTCTTACTATGGGTTTATTATGCCCCCGTTGCCCCACCCCAAATGAAACACTTACTGATTATGGCAGATTTTCTAGAGGCTGTGATGACAGATCTGTCATGGGTAGGGGTTTGCATTCTTGCCCTCCCTCCGAGTTCTTCCTCCCCTAAGGGGCATCCATGCCAAAGAGCAAGCTTTCTGCCTGTGGCACTCATCGTTTAACCTTAAGATCAACCAGTTAATAGTCAAAACATTTTAAATTACAAACATACTTCTTTTTAATCTCTCCTTCCCCCACAAAAATCTCAGACTCATCCTTTTGTATTCCAAATTTAAACCCAAAGGGTACATGATCTTTACTGTAAGAAGCTAATCAGATGCAGATCAGATTTACTTAATGGAGAAATTTTTGAATAGATCTCCCCAGTAACAACTTACTGAGAGCTTCAAAACACTATTTTACTTTTTGAAGTCTTAGCGTAAGGTATCAATAGACATCTTCTACAGTAAGGATTTACCCTAAATTTATTGAAGAAATTCATGTATTAGGTGCAGAAGTCTGTTGACTTCAGGGGGCAGCTGGTCCCTTGTAATATCTATGTCTTTGAAATTGTCAGATACATTCTGAGATTTAGGAACCATAATTTTATTTTGGCAACTGTTCCGTGTTTATGCTGCTCATTTTTTCAAGTGAAAAAGGCTGTGCTTTATTTATATACTATATAACCCTGTAAAAATACTGTCCCCTGAATTGCTGGGTTAATGAAATGTAATGTTCTTGAATAAAGCTATTCCTTTCATGGGTGCATTTTACCAACAGCAAGCATACTTCAGTAACAGCTCCATGTATTTCGCTTAAAAAGGTTTTGCAAAGGGATTGCTGATTGCTTATTGAGTAGCAGTAGACAAATTGGAAGGGAGAACTGCAAATTTCAAAATGTTTAAAGTCCTTTTTTACTGTAGTATCCAGAGACTGATTGGTTGTGTTTTTCTTTTCATCCTGTTTCCAGTCCTCCTTTCCATACTTGCTCTTCCTCATTTACTCTACTGGCAGTAATAGCTAAGCATAATGGCTTAGATGCAAATGCGTAGGTAGCCTTTAATCCAATCCTATGCAGGCTTATCAGACTCAGCTGGAAGTTCAGGTTCTAGTATGAGTGCTCTGAAGTGCCTTTCTTCATGTCTTGCTTTATCTTCATGATGTAAAATAAAAATCCGAAAGTGTTGAATTAAGCTGTTGGTTCAGGCAGCTAAGGTGCGCAGGTACGTCCGTGTGCCAAGGACCCGCTGCCCTTTTCATCGATGAACTTGGATGGATGTGAAGCATGACTGCTTGAAGTCTTGCTTTAAACATCAGTCACAGTGGACATGAAGATTGAATTGCCTTCTCCTCTGTGCAGGTCAGGTGGGAAGCAGGTTTATTGGGGAGCGTACAGAATCAGAGGGTACCACCAGGAAATTAATCTTCTTTATGGAGAATGCAGGTGTTTAGTTCTCGTAAATGTTAGGCCGTAAGGGAATGACAGACCAGGAGGGAGAAGAAAACAGATTAAAGTTAGAACATGCTTAAAAGGCCTGATAAAGGATTGGCTCTGCTTTGGACAACTGAAGAGGTGAGGGAAAGCAGAATGGAGACAAACCAGCATATATTTTGGTTTCTTTTCATTATGCCTTTTATGGACTTTTTTTCCTTCTCGTCCACTTCCTCCAATGGAAGACTTTTTTCTTTTTTTTTTTTTTTCTTCTCTTCAGGAATTTCTCCATGCCCCCTTTGGGGAATAGCAGTATTTTTCTCCATTCTTCTAATCCTCTTCCCCCTTCTGCACATATCTCACACCTCTTGAGAAAACCGGAACGCACTTCATTCTCAACCCCTCCTTGGCCACTTAAAAGTGTCATCAGGGAATATGACTGAGAGCTGTTCTTCTCCACAAATACAGAGCTTCTCTACAGCTCCCTTTTCATCCTCCACTCCCAAAGCAGTTAAGTCCCAGGCTTGCATTTCCCAGGCTGGCTGAGCTTTGTGCATTGTGTCACCAGAGATTCCTTAACCTACTTGGGCAATTCATGTTGCTCTTTCACAGGGTTTCCATTAGGTCTTTCAGCACTTAAAAGGGCTGTAGTTCACTGCTGGAATGTCTGCATACGGTTTTGATTTGGGAGTCGTAATGGGAAATATGGTTCTATAGCTTTTGACCAGAAAAGGGTTAATGTGACAGCCCCAGACTTCTGATAGAGTAAAGCAGGAAAAACTATTTCCATCATGGTAAATAAAAGTGCATTAAAAAGACATTTAGTCATGGGAATAAAAGCTAAAGAAACACATGCTACATTGGGA